>NC_138582.1:66463473-67663473 GCF_964289735.1 Phaethon aethereus
TTGCTCGCTTGTTTGTTTGTTTGTTTGTTTGGGGGTTTCCTTACTCCTTCATCCCTGCTGTTGTGTACATGAAACAGTGCTGAGTGATGATGGAAAAGCTGAGACAGAACAAAGCCCCAGAATCCCTGCCAATGACCTGGCCACCACCATCGGGGAATTCAGCTGATTGGGGTTTTCATGCCAACCTCCTCCTGCAGCATTTTGCCTTGAATGCTGTAAGAATGGTGTTTGCTGTTTGTACTCCGAGCTGAAACTTTCTCTTGCAAACCTGTTCATGTGAGAAGGGCTGGCAAATTCGATGCGTTGTGCAGCGATTCCCAGCTACAGTCAGAGCGCAAGGATATATTCTGGGATGGCAAAATCACAAAGCCTTGAGCAAGCATTAAAGGGGCGGGCAGGAGGATAATTCAGCAGGAAAATAGGGAGTTGAACAGTTGTTGAACTTCTGAATAAGTAATTTGTAATAAACGCTTTTTTTTTTTCAGTTAAACACTATGAGCTTTTACTGTGTTCTTTCAAAATGAATAGAAAGTTACTGCTGACAGTGACTGGGGTATCTGCCTTTGGTACCCGTGTGTTTGCCTTTTAATCACCGAACTTTTGTTTTGTACTTCACTATTAGTTAGTGATGCAAATGGAGGCTGAAATCCATGTGCCTGCTGAAGTCACTTCTCTAGGAGCCCCAGGCACCCTGGGCCTACAGTCTTTGTCATCCTGATCTCTGGTGCTCTCAATAATGCAGCAAGCCTTTGCTCCACCAAAGCGTCACCTGTCTAGGTGAGTCGTGCCATCCCCTATCTGAAGTGACAGCCATCTTTGAGTACCAGCATCTTAACTGACTTCTCTTTCATCATCCATGTTAGAGAAATAACATTTTCGACAAGGTGTTGGGTTTTTCCCCCCCTTTTCTTTATTCTTTCCCCACCCCCCCTTCACCCCTTAGTTAGAGCACCTGATCAAAAAATTATTTCTGACAAAGATTTCCTGCTCCAAATTAAATGAGCTCAAGAAGAGGGAACATTTTCACGCAGAAAGTGAAACGTTGATGTTGGAAGTTAATGAATCTGGTAGCAGAGAGAACATTATTGAGACTGGATAATATGATCTAACAGCTTTCCTTCTTCTTATCCTCCCCGTAAAGAATGTATGGAAGTCAGTTATGTGGCATGATTCTAACATCTGTCCTACCCCATAATGGTAATTTGTATAAGTAATGGAAACAGGTTAAATACTTCCATTCTAATGTTGCCAGCAGGGATGAAAATGAACATTTCAATGAAATAATCTCGACAGAGCAGGGAGAGGAGGGGTGGATGGACTGATTCATCTCCAGCTCTCTTTGGTGATGTGAACACTAATGAGAATGCTTGAATGTATAGTTTATCAGATAGAAGGGGAAGAGCAAGTAAATTTCTCAGATTAGAATCACTGTGAAAATATACCCGCATGCAAGCTGCTTCGTTTTCCAATTGCCAGCGTTGGCTAATAATTTGCAGCATTCATTTTAAGGGGATAGGGGAGAGAAGAGAAGAGGTGAAGAATCTTTTTGTTGGTTTTTAATGGGATGCCTTTAAGGGTTATCATTCAGCCTGCTAGAAGAGTGGAGATTGTTCTTGTTACAGCACCTTATCTAGTTTTCAGACCCATTGCATTAGAATTAGAGGGTAGGCAGTTCTAGTATTTTGCCCCCTATTTTGCTGCAATTAGAAATCAAAGACACAAACCACTGTAGTGAGGTTATTTGGTTGTCTGATAGTCTGTGCTGCTTCTCAGCCATTGTCATAACTAAGCCATATTTTTCCACTGTGGTGACATTGTAATACAGACACACACACACAGATTTGTAGCATCTGTGCCAGAAATTTGTATGAACATTTGTATATACTAATACAGAAAATTTGCAATTCTTCCAGCAGATATGTTAACCTCTGACAATGTGAGATTTTGGATTCTTTTGTAAAACGCACGTCACTCTCTATTCTGGAAAGGTATCTGTGTATGTTTTTTTTCCTCTCTCTCTCTTTTTTCTCTAACAAGGGAGATGTGTGGCTATAGATTGTCTTTTTTCTCAGTACTTTTTTTGCCCAAGATGTGAAATGTGTTCTTGTGTGCAGTGGAACTCACCCCCAGCCTAGAGTGCAGTTTGTGCAAGGTGACAGTGTGGGCTGTGAAAACTTCTGCAGCTGCTGTCTCCTGTTGGCTGGGTAAATATTAGAAGCTATGGAAATACATCTGTTGAAGAATGGTGAACATTCACATTGTGCCACTATTGTTCAGTCCCAGAGTAGGCCCTGGTTTAGTGACGAATTTTAGACTTAAACCCCTCCCTATTTGTTGAAACTACGAGTTATGTATTTCAGTGAAAATTATTTCAGTATTCAGTTGCTTTACTGAATTGTGGCCTTCAATACTTAAGTGTTTCTTCTGGAAAAAATTAATTTATTTGGAGGAGTTAAAATTGAGTCTTGAAGAGTTTACTACATTTAATTTTGTAGACTGTTAAAAACAAACCTAATCATTACTTTTTGTCCTTTTCAAAATAATGTATTCAATGCTGAATCCGTTTTTGAATGGAAAAGAATGCCTCCGTAGAGACAGATTCCTTCAAAAGCACCGATCCGAGGTTATGGAAAGGTTTTATGTGAGAATATTTATGTTTTTAACCACATCCTTACATTTCAGATCTCTGTCTGCTTTTTCAAACAATGGATGTGTATTTATAGTGTAAATATTCTCACTGAAGCAAATACAATGTGCTGTGCTACTCACATGTACAATATATAGCGTCTCATGTCCACTTAGATTAGAACACGCAGCTTTTAACACTGCTCAGAGATGACAGTGTATCTGTGGGGAAGCACTGGCATCCAGAAGGCACATTTTATAGGCAAAAAATATTAGCAAGACTTAATAATAAGAAAAGAAATACGAACTGTTCCCCCTAATTTTTTGTTGTCTGGAATGTGAAGCTTTTTCCCCTTTTTCCACTGTCTCTTCACTGCCTGAGTCTGTGCATGCATGAATGAGAAGGAAAAGAAAAGCTGACGTTATGTTCTGTAATTTCTGCCACTTTGGATGTAGTTTTTGTTGAGGAGGATCACTGCTTGTATCTGCTCTTGGTATTTCTGTATGGTTTCAGGACATGTGCAAACCAGCAGAGTCTGTGCAGATGCAGGAATATCTGGAGAAGATTGCTGAGGGCTTCTCAGTCACAGAAAGATACTCTCTCTGTCTGTCTGTTAAGCTACCTATTATAATTTAGGGGGAGAGTCTGAACATCTCTTTTATTTGATGTAGAATAATATTACTTGTCTCTGCAAGTAATTCTAATAGGAACATTTTTGCTATGTTTAAAATTCTGAAGCTTACTTATTTGTCAAATTTCTGTGAGAATTTTAGTAAAACATACATGTTTTTAGAAATTAGCATTCTTCATTTTGTATGCTTCTGAATTATCTCGTAACAGAAACCTTTTTGGTTAGAGAATTGCACTGACCTTGCAAAATACCATATGTTGAGTGTGCTGCTATTCATCTTATAAACATTAGTAGTCTTGAATGAAAAGGTACTGTGTGTATTCTATGGTAACTAAAGGAGTTAAATAAAATCTTTTTGATTGCAGTGATGGAAATGAAACATTTTAGATAAATTATTCTCTGGTTAAGAAGCATTATTTCTTTGTGTTATTTCACGTAAAAGCTGTACAGACATGTGGGTGTGCACGTCATGTAAATTCAGGTTTTTTTAGAGTCTGGCTTAAATTCTGAAATCACAGAAAGTCAGAGTCCTGGCCAATTGTACATTCTTAACTCTTATATTGCAGTATATATTGGTAAGGGAGTGAACTCAATCATGTAGTACTCAGCAGAACCTAAGACTAGGAAAGTAAGTGAAAGATGGATATTTCACCCTAACACTCAGTTTCTTTGCTTTGACAGTTTAACACCGACCTTTCATGTAGTTTTAACGTTTCTTGTGTGGTTTAGCTCCTTTTATTTTTATGGTAAAGTACAAAAGTATAAGAACAGAGAAAACACACCGTTGTATATAAATAAAGGAAAATAAAAGATAAGGCAGTGCCTCAACTAGAGTTTCTACTTAAGCAGATATTTAGATGGTTATATATAGCAATTATAAAAATATATATTTATGCAATTTAGAATTAAGAGATGTAAGCAGGTCATTCACACAGATTCTTACAAAATGCTCTATCAACTATAGCAACATTCAGCGTTTTACGACAGTGTCTTATGTTTATTTATTAAAAATACTGGGATGTGCAAATTAGAGAAAATCGGCATAGTTCTACTGAGGTTAGTAAGAAGATAGCTGTTTGTAAAAGCTCAAAATGCAGGCCTCCTCAGTTTTCAGCTTCTACTTGGTGACTGTCTGCTGATCATTACTAAGTTTTGGGGTTTTTTAAATAAAAATGCCAGGTGGTAACTGTCCATTTTTATGCATTTTAGGCCTCAGAGATTTTTTATTTTTTATTTAAAAGTAATTTCAGAATCAGAAACCATATTCTTCTATAACTGGCCTTTGCTTTTCTGAAACTTAAAAATGTACCTTTTGCTGTTAGAAGTGACTGAGAACAGGTGTGTTTAATGAGGAAGCTAAAAGATCTTAGACTGTAGCTGTGGGAGTGAATTCTGCTTGCGTACCTAGAGATCAGAACTGCAGCGGTACTACCATGCTCGAATACCTGCCGAATGTTTCAACAGCAGCATTACTGCAAGACTGGGAAGCTGACTGACTTCTTAGTTCTTTTACTATTTCTGTATTTTATTCTTAATTTTATGGACTAAATGAATTTGCTTTTCTGGCATCTTCCTGGCCTTCGGCTCTAGGATGATTTCTGTAGTGACTTCTATTGTGCTTGGTACTCACCAGTCCTTTAAAACATATTAGAGACCACCTGAGGCTGACACACCTGTAAGAAATTGGGCCCTGCTTAACACTTTTTAAAAAACGAACGATCAAATTATCTTCTGAAAAAATTTCACACTTAGATGATAGATGAAAGGTGCGGTGGGCATCTTAAGATTCAGCACTGCCCCAGTACTAGATGGACTACTTTCCTACTTTATCTTAAAAGATTGGACTGAAGTAGTTAGGGGCTGCATTAAGACTGAATTGCAAAGGTGAATACAGAATGCAGTACTGTCCATAATACTGTTACTTTTCTTAAAAAAAAAAAGTTTCAAAGAGTGTTCATATTACAATGAGAGAAGATTCTTATTTTTCAGAAAAGAAGTTTCAGAATATATTAGCAACTGTGTACAAAAAGAATCTCAACTTGGACTTATGCTCCTCCCAGCTGAAGAAGACCTCGTCTTTGCTAACATGATAATATGTATTTTCTTCATGTCACATAGGAGCAGAAGTGCCTCTTTTTCTGGCTTGCTTTCAGTATTGTACCATGGAAGGACATAGGCCACATTTCAGCATCACTTGCTGCACAGTTCACCTGACAAGGCAGCATTTTTTTATTCAATTACTGAAAATTGTTCACAATCCATGTTTCTACCTTGACATGCTTATAAATGATCTACATTCCATTATCACTGTGATTTTTTTTAAAGCTTCTTTTACAAAACTGGAGGGAAATATGTACAGGTATGTTTTCTGCTTTGCAGTGAAAGTGTACATTTATCACTTAGGTACATGTAAGCCACTTCTGTGAATTGGGCCCTTGGAGTAAATGTGTTTTGATGTAATGGCCATCTGCTCATGAATATCACATTTGGTAGTTTATAAAATAGTTTGATATAGATAAACACATAGTTTGGTAAGATTATATAGTTTCACCAGGTAGCAATACAATAGCAAAGTTTTATATTTACCATAAGCCAACAATCAAGCTGGGGTGCAAGTCTCAAGTTTTCTGTGTGTTGCTTTTAAAAATTAATCTGTAGCATTTACTTATAGTTTCTGACTGCTGTTTTCAAAATGGTGAATGCAGGACCCACATCAGATCGTAACAGGAGGCAAAGTATATCCTAGCCATTTCAGAAAAGAATCATAGCCTTGCTTCTCTTTTCACCTTGTAAAAATTAAAGCTGTTCCGCTCTCAGATGGACCCAGTACAGCCAGCCGCCAGGAGACCCTGGAGCAGCTGACCTGACACACTTGCCCTGTACAGCTCCATTAGAGTCAGGTGTCAGTGACACAGAAATGGCCCTTGAAGCTGTAGCTAAAGCCAATTTGCCAGAAAAGACAGCACCGAGGAGATGGAGTTGGTCGAGCCAGTGGTTCCGAGCACCTACGGTCTGAGGGGTGCAGGTGCAACGTGTTGCGCATACATAGTGCAGTAAATATAGCTCAGTGCCAGGCCATTTTTTAAGTTGATAAAAATTGGTTTAGTGGGCTCTTTGTTTGATTTTGCTTTCCATATTGTGGTATCAGCTGTGGTCCTGGCATATATTTTACTGCTGAAGTCAAAGTTTATTCTTAGGTAGCACTGATATCAAACTGTAACTGGGGCAGAGATGTGGATTTATAGGTGGAGTGTGTGAGTGATGGTGAGTTTGGTTCCTGGATGTATCTTCAAAATTTGTCTTTGTGGTTATTGCTTTTAGTACAGAAGACAGCAACGATGTAAAATGTGCGTGTTCAATAACTTTGTCTTGTTTTCCCCCCACCCCACCTCCTCTCCTGTATTTTAGCATATGTTCCTGAGGAGGAATTGAAAGCAGCAGAAATAGATGAAGACAGCGTGGAAGATGATGGGCTGTCTCTGGACATCCAGGAGAATGAGTATTTGTGCAATGAAGAAGCGGAGATCAAAGAGGCTCAAAGCTACCAGAACTCCCCAGTCAGCACTGCAACTAATCAGGATGCAGGCTATGGTTCGCCGTATAGTGAAAACAGCGATCAGCTGGCCCATTTCAAAAGCACTTCCTCTAAAGAAGAGAAAGAGGATCCTCAGTGCACAGACAATGTTTCCTATCCACAGGACAGCTTGGCACAAATAAAAGCTGTGTATGCAAATTTGCTTTCAGAGACTTGCTGGTCCAGTTTAGCTTTGGACTTAAAGAAATCCAATCCAACCACCAGCAACAACGGAATCAGCCAGAATGAAAACACCACCAGTACTGACACCAATGCCAATTCCCAGAGTACTAGTACTACCAGTACCAACACTAGTACCAGTACAACTACCAGTAATACTAGTAACAGTAATAGTAACAGTGGTGGCTCAGGTTATGACTGGCACCAAGCTGCATTAGCTAAAACTTTGCAGCAGACCTCATCGTATGGACTTCTCCCAGAGCCTAGTCTTTTCAGCACAGTACAGCTTTACCGGCAAAACAATAAACTTTATGGGTCTGTGTTCACCGGTGCTAGCAAGTTCCGATGCAAAGACTGCAGTGCAGCCTATGACACACTGGTGGAGCTAACAGTGCACATGAATGAAACTGGACATTACCGTGATGACAACAGAGATAAAGAAGCTGATAAGACCAAACGGTGGTCAAAGCCTAGAAAACGGTCACTTATGGAAATGGAAGGCAAAGAGGATGCCCAAAAAGTGCTGAAGTGCATGTACTGTGGGCATTCGTTCGAGTCCTTGCAAGACCTCAGTGTCCATATGATAAAAACAAAGCATTACCAGAAAGTGCCTCTGAAGGAGCCAGTACCAGCCATCACTAAGTTGGTCCCTTCTACGAAAAAGCGAGCACTTCAGGACTTAGCTTCACCTTGTTCACCTGAGCCAACAGGGATCACTGCAGAAGCTTCATTGGGTGAATCTGCAAAGGATCAGAAAACTGCCAACCCCTATGTGACTCCAAACAACCGCTATGGCTATCAAAATGGTGCTAGCTACACTTGGCAGTTTGAGGCACGCAAAGCCCAAATACTGAAATGCATGGAATGTGGCAGTTCCCATGACACTTTGCAGCAGCTCACTGCTCACATGATGGTCACTGGTCATTTCTTGAAGGTGACCAATTCTGCTTCCAAAAAAGGCAAACAGCTAGTATTGGACCCTGTGGTGGAGGAGAAGATACAGTCTATACCTCTTCCACCCACCACCCATACAAGGCTACCAGCCTCCAACATTAAAAAGCAGCCCGATTCCCCAGCGGGCTCCACAAACTCGGAGGAAAAGAAAGACCTAGAAAAGGAAAAGGTGGTGGTCAGTGAAACAGAGAAAAAGATTAAAGAAGAGAATGAGGACTCTACAGAGAAATTTGAGCCAACAACTTTGTATCAGTACCTCAGAGAGGAGGACCTAGACGATAGTCCTAAAGGCGGAATAGACATACTGAAATCCCTGGAGAACACGGTGACAACAGCTATCAGCAAAGCTCAGAATGGAGCACCTTCCTGGGGAGGATATCCCAGCATTCATGCAGCTTACCAGCTCCCGGGAACAGTCAAACCCCTTCAGCCCGCGGTGCAGAGCGTGCAAATGCAGCCGTCTTATGCGAGCAGTGTAAAATCACTGTCGTCAGAACACAATGCGCTCATCCATTCCCCAGGCAATCTCACACCCCCACCTCACAAGAGCAATGTATCTGCTATGGAAGAACTAGTGGAGAAAGTTACAGGTAAAATCAACATCAAGAAGGAAGAAAAGCCTTTGGAGAAAGAGAAGAGTTCTCCAGTCAAACCCATGTCACCTGCTGCTAAAGAAAACAAGGACTTCCCAAAAGCAGAAGAAATAAATAGCAAACAGCAGCAGAAGAAGAGCTCTGAGACAGAAGTTCAGAAGGTCAAAAAGGATAGTCCAGCAGAAGCACATACGCCAAATGGTACAGAGCCACTTAAAACAAAGGTTGCAAATGGCTGTAACAATTTAGGAATCATCACAGATCATTCACCTGAGCCATCCTTCATTAATCCATTGAGCGCTTTACAGTCCATTATGAATACCCACTTAGGCAAAATTTCCAAGCCGGTAAGCCCCTCTCTGGACCCTTTGGCCATGCTGTACAAAATTAGCAACAGCATGTTGGACAAGCCCATTTACCCAACCACTCCAGTCAAGCAGGCTGATGCTATTGACCGGTATTACTATGAGAACAGTGATCAACCTATTGATTTAACCAAGTCCAAAAACAAACCTCTTGTTTCCAGTGTGGCTGACTCTGCCTCCTCCCCGCTAAGGGAGAGTGCTCTGCTGGATATTTCTGATATGGTGAAGAACCTCACAGGGCGTTTGACACCCAAGTCTTCAACTCCGTCTACTGTGTCAGAGAAGTCTGATGCGGACGGGAGCAGTTTTGAGGAAGCTCTGGATGAACTGTCGCCAGTACACAAGAGGAAGGGCAGACAGTCCAACTGGAACCCTCAGCATCTTCTGATCCTTCAAGCCCAGTTTGCTTCCAGCTTGAGGGAGACCCCAGAAGGCAAATACATTATGTCGGACCTAGGTCCACAAGAGCGGGTACACATCTCTAAGTTTACTGGTCTTTCCATGACCACAATTAGCCACTGGCTGGCCAATGTGAAGTATCAGTTAAGGAGGACAGGTGGAACTAAATTTTTAAAGAACTTGGACACAGGACATCCTGTTTTCTTTTGCAATGATTGTGCCTCTCAGTTCAGGACTGCATCTACATACATAAGTCACTTAGAGACACACCTAGGGTTTAGTTTGAAGGATCTGTCAAAGTTGCCACTTAATCAGATTCAAGAACAGCAGAATGTTTCAAAAGTCCTCGCAAACAAGACTTTGGGCTCACTTGGAATTGCCGAGGAGGACTTAGGCTCCACATTCCAGTGTAAGCTCTGTAACCGAACTTTTGCAAGCAAGCATGCAGTCAAACTGCACCTTAGTAAAACACATGGCAAGTCCCCAGAGGACCATCTGATCTATGTAACTGAGTTAGAAAAACAATAGCGTCCAGGTAAGCAGCCAGGTATGCAAGTGACCACAGGAACATTGCACTAAACTTCTTCATAGTACTGCACTAGGCCTGACCTGAGCCTCTGAAATCAGTCTTACTTTTGTTGCTGACCTGCCTATCTGGACCCTGGTTTTTCCTACACTTATTTTGTAGCTATATTTATATGCTCTTTGTCTGATCTGTGCATGGTTATTTTTTGTTTCTGTTTTTATTTTTTGTGAGTCAAAATCTGACCTTTATTTTCAACATCTGTCCTTGATGTTAAGCTATCTTTTGTAGAATATAGTGGGAGACACTATTGAGAGACATTAATTTAGCCGTAAAGAAAGACACAAAGAACAATGATAAAGAGACATCCTAAAATTACAAAGTTGCCATGACAATAAAGGTCACAGAACCTGGTAGTGTCAAGTTTTAACCCTCTGAGAACTGTAATAGCATTTCTGTGCCTTTCCCAGTGACTAAATAAGTAAATAAGGAAAAACAAAACAAAACAAAAGGCTTAAAGGCATTTCATTCAAATAAAAGCCGTGTTGGAAGCAGAACTTTTTTTTTAAATGAATGAGCTTCTTTTTTTTTTTTTTTTTTTTTTTTTAATGCAGAACTGGTTTGTGAAGAAATTGTGCATGCAGTCCTTGGAAGAAGGAGAGCTGTGTAGTACTCAAGGGGTTAGGAAGCCACAACTGTATAAGTTAAATAATAGTAATTTAAAAAAAAGCAAACCAAGTTGCCACTATGCCCAAACCCTCTGGATGCTGATAATTGCCACTTTTTGGCAAAAAAAAAAAAAAAAAAAAAGTATGCAAGCTGTTATTTAAAACAAGTGTAAAAATGCTCTTTTCTTTCCTTTTTTTTTTTTTTCTGTAAAATACTGCGGTTTATAGTTATTTACAAATGTTAAGCTTTGGTACAAGCTGACCTTTCTATAGTGTGCTGCATTGGTAAATGAAAACAAAAAAAATGGGGCAAATGTTGGATTCTGTTTCTTGTAAATTGCCAGCATCAGCTTAAAAAAAAATACATGTTACATATCGTACCATTTTAAACTGTTCAACTTTCTTTGTACCTTCTGGCTGTATGCTTTCTCTTTTAACTTTTTATATTGTCATTTTATATTCAATTTCTGTGTATATAATGTAAAACCACACTTTTTGAATAAAATTTAGTTCCTGCAGCTTGATATAAATAGAGGAATTTTACTGGCACCTGCATCTTTCCAGATGCATGTACTTAAAGGAACTATCTGACAAAAAAATAAATAAATAAAAATAAAGCAAGCAATGCACTATGAATTATACATTTTGATGTTTTATCATTAATATTGTACAGTACATTTTGGTTCACACAATTAAATCCACTGTTTTCTCAAGTGTAAAATAAACCCACATGCAGTTCTTGATTTACATACATTGTCATGTCGTCATTATATTGCCTTTGAGGTGTTACTCCAGCAATGAGGCATCGTTTATATAATCAACCAGCAAAAATCTATTCAAAATCATCTCTCGTGATCCGTATGCTGACGTGTTTCATTCGAAGCCGTAATGCTAATAACCTCTTAAAAGAGATTTGCAGCCGGTCGGGACTGCGAAAGGTACAGCGTCAGTGGGGCGCCATCAATTAGCGGCGGGCGTTCTGCTCATCACTGAAGTGCAAGAAGGGCTGCAAAGGTTTCGGCCAAGTTAATTTTCCTATGCTGTATGACTATACCCGTAGCCATTTTCTGTGAGCGTTCAATGGCCGTCTCCTCCCTTCCTTCTCGGGCAAAACACCACCTGATTTCAACGGTTGCATAGTCGGAGGCTGTGGCTTCTGCCCCTGCAGTCTGTTGAATGCTGCGGTACTCGCCTTTCTGGCAGCGGCGAAGACCTCTGAGGCTGTGACACCAGTTTTTACTTACAGTACAAGAAGGCAGACCTGTGTTTCTCTGTACTTTTTAAATATTGCATTTTGAGGTAAGCTGAGTGCTATCATATCAGGTGTTTCCCTTAATCTTTATTTCTGTTCTGTTGAATGCAGATGTCATTTAGAATGTAAAAGAGAGCTGTCAGAGCCTTCACTGCTCTATCTCCTGAGTGCTTTGACAGTTACAGTGTATGAAAGCCTGGGATCTGCTATCCATTACACTTTTTGGAGGGGCTATTAAATATGAGGACCTAGAGGGGTTTGCTTTCACATGGTATTAAGTGATACTGTTGCGTTATATATACTTCTGTGTGTACGAATGTATATTTCTGTTCCTTCTTCTCAATTTTTCTGAAAGTAATTTAAATGCAAGATCTTTGCTTCCAAATACAGCACAGTTTTCTGCATTTAATCTTTATAGTTACAACCCCACAAATATCCATGCATTGTTCTGTTTTCTGCAAGAGCCTAGCAGGTCCGGGTCAGTTACATTTACATAGTATTTCTAAGTAGTGCAGGAAAGTGCCATGAGGTTTTTTTTTTAAATGTCCCTTACTTTCTTTGCTGCTAACTACCTATGTCCTTCAGGGGATCTAGCCATTTAGACATTTCAGTTCAATTACTGGATGATTATGTACTTAGGGCCCAAGGGGTGGTGAGGAAGAATAACAGCCAGGCCTACGGCTGTAATACAGAGTCTTTAAATAATAACCCTTTGAAGTTTTGTTTACTTTACCATGGGCCTGCAAACATGTGATTATAGAATATGCTGTATTACATTGCAGTAGTGGGTGAAAAGGTTGAAAGGGAGAAATAATAGCTCTAAAGTGGGTTTGAATCTAATGTAAATCCATTAAAACTCATTTTGAAACACGGCATGTAAAGTGAGTTCTCAACACCAGGTGACTCCCTCGAGAGGTGTTTATGACATTGCTAAATCCGTTCAGTTCTGATGGCTTCGCAATTGGACAATCGCTCATCATCTGTGCCAGTGTCTGAAGAAAGTCCATTTAGAATAAACTAGCAGCTTTATATGGCGACTATGCTGATGTAACACTTTCTAAGACTGAAATATGAAGTAGATGAAAAGTTCAGTGCTCTAATGTTTCACTTGTTTAACAAAATGAAGCACAGCAACAGTATGATTTTTATTCTTTGGATTTTTGCCACTTTTGTTTGAACATCATGTTTCCAAAAAAATTCCTCTAAAAAAGAACTGCACAGTTTAAAACCGAGTTATTGCTTTCCTCAAAATCGATTTGCAGGTTTATTTCTTCTTTATTTCAATAAGATTTCAACAAAGGTAAGTTTGTGCTACTCTACTAGTAGTTACTACAGCTACTGCCTGGAAGAGACCACATAGCCTTTCAGGACTGGTCTTGAAGAAAAGAGATGTAAGAGCCTTAAAACCTGTAGTAGTCTCTGTAAACCTGTATACCTCTTTTGTGACATACTCAAAATCCATTGTATCCGATTCTTTTCAGAGGTGTATAAAGCTGCTTTTTTTCAGCATTACATTGCTGGTGTTTACATGTTTGCTTGTATCTGTTCTCGGAGGGGAAGATCTCCATTTGTCCGTTTCCCAGGTTTGATTTCTGCTTCTGTGTACTTTTCTGTATTGCTCTTTTGAAGCTGATGCAAAGCACTGGAAACTTGAGAGATCTGTGTACTGATGACATTAGTCCCGAATGAAATGACCTTTTTTTTTTCTTTTTTTAATAGCGTTTGGTGGGATATTCACTAATGTCTTCTGCAACATAACTTTGTTACAGCTCTCTCTGGGTAGTTAACACTGGTAATAATGACACCAAACATAATCTGTCCTTATCATGGAGGCCACTAAAATGCAATTGCAATTAAGTATAAAGGCATAAAAATACACACATTATCTTGCATTAGACTAATCAAGGCACAGTGCACCAGCTTCTGCCTGCAATTTCCAAAGCCATCTCAAATTTAGGCGTGTGCTATACTTTAAATAATATGGCAGGGGTCCTGGTTAGGAGACAGCCAAGGAGAGGCCAGCTTCCGCGGGGAGTGTTCTCGCAGCTCCGTAGGTGTCGGTCTCCTGGCTGACTCGGTATTGAGTTACTCTCCCAGCATGACAGTAGCAGGAAGTGGGATTTCACCATCTGTTCACTGAAATTTAAAGCAGGGTCCTTTTCTGTCCGCGTGTGAGAATAGAATGCTAACCCCAATTTACCGGCCAGATACTAATCTAGATAATATGATTCTTCCAGTTTTTTGTTTTCCCTGCTGTTCTGATTTGAGTTTCTTCTCATAATGTTTCCTGTGGCTTTATGTAGTTTCTCTTCATCACCATGTACAGTTGCCGTTATCTACAGGTAGGTGGAGTGACCACATTTTGGGATGAAAGATGCTATTCTAAGTAAAAGATGATAGCGTAGCTAAGTGAAACTATCGATACCCAAAACCGGGTGTGTTGTAAAAAAGGAGAACGTTTTACAAGTCTATTTAGATGATGCAGATTACCTGAGGTTGGTATCAGCTATGAAATGTGTTGCTTTATCCAGCATCCTCATTAGCTTTGGATTTTTGACTAGCGATACAGCAAAACTGATTTTAGAATAGTTGAACACCAGGAGATCAGAACGGCAAACACTGACACATGGCTAATGGACCTGTTTCTTTTCAGACAACCAGTGTTAGAATAGGTGACGACTACAAAAGCTGTAGACCTTCCCACTGAGAATGAGAAGCTCCAGTTACTCTGTTGTGAAGATCACTTTTTTTTTTACACTCCTTTCTTCAGTCCTGTCTAGTGACCTGCTGAATTAGGGTCAGCATGGTCAAAACGTGTCTAGTACGTTTTTATGCTAATTACTGTCTTTGCTACCTCTGTTTTTTTCCATTTCTTGTAAAAAATACAAAGTTTAAATTTGATTAGCTATGGCCAGGTTGTCAGGATTTTTGTGGTATTTACTTCTGGATGAACGTAGTGTAAAAAATGTGGGAGACGATTAACTGTTAAAATTATTCATTCTTTTTAAAGAAGCATTTCTCTAACTAAATTGTTCAACAATGAGTTGACCATCAGTACAGCATAATAGCGAACAAATTTAATACAGTGACACTGTACTGTACTTCTGTCCAGAGTGGTTGTGTCAGCATTGTCTGAAGACGGAGGTTAAAACCTGACAGGTTCCTGAGCAGGCTTGTCAGATGTAGGACACCTGCGGCTAAATGCCACGTGGTCATTTGAGGAAGGAGGGTTGGAGTCTGGTTGCCTGCAACCCGTCTGCTCTTGTAGGAGTCCAGAGCTGATTCATCTGCTCAGAACAGCGTACATTATGAAATCATAAGGGCTGATGGGGTGCATTAGGCAAATACAAACCAACCTTCAGGGTCAGGCAGGGGGAAGTCCTCTCTCTTGGTACACACGACATCTTGTCCAAAGCTGTCTCCTTACAGTATGTACAAACCAAAGCTTGTATTTGAGCTTGTCTGTGAAGCACAAAAGTAGTGTGGTACCTGTACTTCCTACCCAGAAGATGGCACACGTGATGGTGGAATCTAGAGAGCAGCATGCTCTAACATCGTGTAGGCACAAATAGCACCCAAAACTCCTGACCAGCAGGTAGAGGTCTAGCCACTAGAGCATGCTCTCCAGCACAGTTCCTTACTGCGCAGAAAGTTTATAATCAGAATAAGTAGTTGAGTTCAGTCCAACATAATCCAGGGTGGGAGGTCCAATAGCTAAGAGCAAGCAGTTTCTTTCCAATAAGTTCACTGGTGGACTGGTGGGTGCTAAATCAGTTTGGCAAAACATGTTAACCTGCCAGCTGGCATTTCAGTTTCATTATATCTGTGTATCACCATGCTCAGAATCCCTTTGCCCCTTCACATTCCTTTCAGGGGAGTTTGAATACTCAAGACTGCATAGTGCTGGGGTCAAATAATCGGTCCTGCTGAATTACTTGAAATCATGAGGTTTTGTATTGTTGACTGGCAGGATACATGCTGTATCTTGGAAATGGGCATTGTCTTCAGAAACGGACAGAAAAATTGGGTCACGCACCATTTGCCACCATTGTGCAGCTAGTGGAGACCATTGCTGTAAAATCCTGACGACTGCCTCTGGAAGCGAAACCCAGCTAGGGAAAAACAAGATTTCTGCCGCTCTCACCTTCCTCTCTTTCCCAGAAATTATGGTTTAATCTGAGCATTTCTGAGTAGCAGTGTTCTGTAAAAACTAACCTTCTTCTTCAGGTCCTGGATAGGCTTAGCTTATTGCTGCACGGTTCCAATGTGTGACATCTTATTTGTTGTTATGGAAGCACTGCTACAGGCTCAGTGTCAAGAACATCCTCTTCTCCCTGCTCTCCCCCAGTTTCCAGCATAGCAAGGAGAACTGGCAAAGTGGCTCTGCAAGTCACCATTATTCTGCAAGGAGTCTGAGGGTGGACTGGGAGGGAGAGGAATGGGATAGCAGGGGATTTTGATCTTGATAAAGGCGTACAAACTTCTTTGTTTTCAGATGACCTCTTCACTTCGGCTTAACCCGCTATGCCCAGGAGTACAAAGAAGTGGCTCTTGAAAACGGTGCCCTTTGGCTTCAGGGTCTTTGACATCTCATTGCTTAGTACTTACAAAAGTGAAAAAGTTGCGTAGTAGATCACTTCTGTTCATCCCATGTTCCAAGGGAAAGCTAGACCTGTTGTAGGTAGAGTGTGAGATTCATTAATGGCTTTTCTTATTGGTATAAGTCACTCCCTAGGCATTTTCATTCTGGACTTTTTTTTCGATTTAGACTAAAGTACTTTGGAAGCAATTTAAGTCAAACTGGAAAAAGCCACTTTTATTCTGTAATAAGAAAAACTGCCCAGGACTTCTGTGGCAGGGAAACTGCCTAATGCTACCAGTGTAACTATAATGGCTTAACTGGAAAATTCACACGGTAAACAAGCTTTAAGTTTATTAATGTGCAAATGCTGTCTCTAAAACACACTGCAGCCTCAGACACTGACCACAGTTGGTATATTACTTGGCAGTCCAAGGTCAAACACACTCAGCATGTTTGCAATGGGCATGCTGTATTAATAATTATATATAGTAGTATCTGAGTGTGTGGCATGATGATAAAATGTGGTTCAAGGATGCTCTGTATAGCACATTTCTTTTTGCAGTCATGTGTGTCTTTATGTTCCAGGGAGAGTTGTATTCTTAGCTGCCTCTGAAGTGCTATCTTGCTAAAGTTTGTAGCATTTAGCATTAACTGTCTCTACTATTTCTCATCACTGCTTTTCTGTGGCGGGATAATGTGAAAAATTAGATAGCTTTGCTCTAAAAAAGGCAGCAGGTCTAGACTTAACATTGCATGGGGATCCTCCACCCAAATTTTGGGGGTTGGAGTGTCACATTTCACATTTTTTAAGTGTGCTTTGACAACTGGGAATCTGGAAAAGTGCAAAGAAGAAATAGGACCGAGGAACAACTAAGAACAGAGTCTAACACTTAGTAGCCATCAGAAGGGGAAAAGCAGCACAAAAAAGAATTGGAGATCCACTGTGAGAAGAAGGAAAAGATGGGGAAAAGGAATAATAGGAGAATAATTGCTATTAACAAGAGCAGACAGCAGGGATTTTGAAAGCTAAGACTGAGAAGCACGAAAAGGGAAAGGCTGGAAGGCCTGTTTGCCTGTTAGGAAACAAAAGGGGACTTAGCTAGGTAAAGCTCAAAGGGGCTCTGTGCTGGGAGATACGAGCATGCCTGAATGATGTTTGGGAACTTCTCTGACCTCTGGGAAAAAACCATGGAATGAGGCTGAATTTGTCTTGGGAAGAAAACAAGGTTTTGTAGTGGACAGCTGAAGTATTCAATGTAAAGACTTCACAGGATTGCCTGTTCAAAGGCTGGAGGGTCAGGGAGAAGGAGGACAGATAAGGAGGGAAGCCCGAGCAAAGAGTTTGAATGAAATGTGGTGGTGAGTGCTCTTTACCTGATGTTGCATAAGATGGGGAGAAGAGCAAAGAGGAAAGCTTTGCTTGGGGAAACTTAATGGTTGTTTTGTTGCTGGTGGTTGGTGTTTTTTCCCACTTCAGTCTTTCCAAGAGCAATAGGTGCATCAAATTTGTATTGCAACAGCAATCGGGGTCCAGGGCCCTGAGTATGCTGGTTGCTGTAAAAACACACAGTAACAGTAGTTGCCATCTCATTTAAGACAAGACATAACAAGTGGGTGTAAAAACCATCAGAAACAGGGGAGAAAGTGATGCAATTTCATAGGCTACATGTGTACATAAATCGAGCGCTTACGCGTCATTTAATTTTTAAAGACATTGTAATAGATGTGTCACAGTCTCCACTGGCCATCCACCTAGCTGCTCTCAGTTGGCAACTTCACTATTGATATCTGGGCATCATTTTAAGTGAGCACTTAAGGTTGAGTATCAAGGGAAGGTATTTATAGTTTCAGCAGAGTAGGTTGATAGCTATTCCAGCCCCAGATGGGAATTGGGTTACATGACAGATCAGGCTGCCTTCCAATTTTATCCAATACTAGCAATAAGGGGAGGGGGGAAGGGAGGACAGCTGCAACCGTATAGTCCTTCTAGGGTTAAAGATCCTAATGCTTTAAAGAGAATGTCTAAAAGAAAATTTCTTTCTGAAATAATTTATGGAAATGCCGTGCTCCCTTTGAAGGTTCCATGTCACTGCATGGCACTACGCAATGTTCTCTTTCTTCACCTGTCAGGCAAGGACCACCTCGAAGAGTCTCACTGCTGATTACTAGTTAATTGTCATTAATAAGTGACAACTGACATTATGGGGGCTTAATGCAGAGAGAACAGAAAAGAGCCACAGATATTCTAATGAGCTGACTCCTACGTGCCCTCTATTGTTGTCGAAAATGAGGAGCTGTCGTCATTGTTCAGGAGATGGGCTTCAATTGCTCTGGAAAAATATTCTCTTTTAATTTCTTTATGCATAGATAATTCCTGGTGCACTCTCTCTCCCTCTCTCCGTCTGTCTCTCTTGCTCTTTCTTTCTTTCTCTCACACGCACACACACACATACAGAGACACATACACCTTTCTATGAACACAGTGAAAACTTCCACTGATGATCTACAATATGTATGAAGACACAGTAAAGCTTTATGAGTACATCGATTTAGATACACACACATGCAAGCATATGTGTACACAAATACACACAGAATATCTATGCAGAAATGCAAATCACCAAGACGTTTATTTTATTTTAAGACTTGGGAAAGGGGTGGACACGGACAACTTCACTTAAGAAAAGGAACCAAAAGGGGATGGTCAAGACTGTATGAGCTGATGTAGGAAGTTAGCATAGGGGAAGTCCTCTTCTGTCCCTATTGTGAGGAATTTTGAAATGATGGCAATGCGTACACACGCATTTCAGATACAGGTACCTAAAATTAGGTCCTTGCTCTTAATTTAAATAGCAGCTTAAAGACTTCATGATTTTCAAAACTGTCAAACAGGCAGGAGCTCCCTGGGAGGCAGTGGTGGCTGCGGATGCTCAACACTGCCTGCTGAAAGTCAAATTCATTCTTTGCACACTTTCTGAAAAACTCAGCCAGCAGAGGGCCAGAAATTTGGGGGAGATGATTTAATTAGGCATCAAACTCTGGGTTGCATTTCCTGAGAGTTTTAGAAATCTAGGAGTTCTGCTTACACCAAACAAGTACGATCAATCCAGGATAAACTGACTTCTGTGCAATGCCAGATGAAATGTATGTATACATATAAAAGAGACTGTCTTACTTTGCAGGTCTGGGATAATCAGGGTTGCTGAGGGGGCTGCTGTCAACCACTACTGAGAACCTCTCCAAAAGTTAGGAAATCACCCATGATTCCTGAGGTAAAAATTTAGCTGAAACAAACTGAAGCCAGGGGTGTTGTTACGATGGTGCTAGCTACCAATTTTGAAGGAACACAATTACCTGTATCAGATCTCTAAGTACGGCCAGTACTTGAAGTCTAAATTGTAGAAGAGGAATTTTCTATTTTTACCAATAAATATCCAAGAGTTTCCATTCTGCAACAATAAATTGCATGTCTGTATTGCTCTCTAACATTTAAGGCTGTGCGAGTTTGTCTGAGAAGTGGCTTATCTAGCGTCTTCCAACTATCTGCACAAAAGGGGAGAGCCCATCATTTTAAGGGGAATTTCATTTCCATTGCATAGCTCAAGTTTAAAACTCAAGACTCACAGGAAAGAAAATGAAAATGAGATGCCTCTCTTATATTGCACTCAGAGCGAAGACATTCATTAGCATTTTCTGTCTCACTGCCTGCCAAGGCCCAAACAAAAGATACAGTCTGGAACAATGGCCTGAAATGAGGAACACAACCGAAGCAGCCGCGCAGGAAGCCTGCCATTTCCCATGGTTTGGGGACCGGGAGCCGATATAGTGCCCTGAGCACATGTGTGGAAGTGGAAAATTCCTCAGATGACAGTAGGTCATCTTTTTTTTCAGTCTGGTCTTCCCACTGAAGTGAGTGGATACCATGTCTTACATTGCTGTAGTGCGGTTTGATGGGTCCTAATTCCCAGCTCTGTATGTGACTTTGGATATGACTTCTCTGTGGCTGAACCTACCTGTCTTTTAAAGAGATGAGATAATGCCTGTATGGCAGTGAAGACACATGCTGTAATCTCTGGTGAAAGAGTTTGTAATACTGCGTAGAAAGCATTTCTTGACATTGCCAGTGTCTTTTCAGTTACTGCACTGCCTTTAAAATTTCCTTTTGGAAAAGGCAGTTGAAAAGATCACAGTCCAAGCCATTTCGGTTCCTGAGGCAAGAGGTCAGCTTGGTGCTCTTTGTGGTGCTCCTCTACCTTCTTACCCTCTGGGTTAGGAAGCTCCCCACTGCCCACCACTAAGCTCAGTGTAGGGTCACAGCTGCCAGAGCAGTTTCATATCCAAATCTATCACAACAGTTGTTACTGTCCTCATAATTCTTCCCTTCTTGCTTCCTTTCTAGTTACAGCAAAACAGTTTTGGCAGCTTCTGGAACTTCTCTGCCCCCTGGACCCCAGCAAATCTGATGCTAGATACTGGTGATGTCAGCTGAAGTTAGTATGTTGAGTGGAGTGGGTAAAAGTTGGGGTCCTGGGTAGACTGGGTGTTTTATTGCTTTTAATACAATTGATCTTATTAATGCTACTGGAATGTAGCAAAAAAATGATGGAGTCGTTCCTGAGGGGAGTCGTTTCCTTCTTTATCGAGAGTCCTGCGGCGTAAAATCGAACAATTGCTCTCCTGCCCTATGTACTTCTTCCCTCTCAAATGAGAGTCATTAACCTTATTTTCATTGCATATGTGTACTAGAAATTGTCACTCAAGACCTTTTAGACATTTTTGAAAACACTTTCAAATGACTGAGACTGTGGCTGTGGTATTCTTCTTTAAATAATTTACAATCATTAAAATGACATCAGGCTATCTCCAGTTCTGGCATTCTTTCCAGTCACTGTCTCTCAGATGTCTATGTGGGATGAAGGTAAAGCTGGGTCTGTAATGATGGATGTCCCTTGCAGAAAGTGGTTTAGAATAACCCAGGACACACAACAAAGCCAGGACTGGAGATAGTCTTATCTCACTTTTAGAGCTGTAAATTATTTAAGGGAGCGCTCCAGCTCCGGGAAACTGAGGTTACAGCAAATATTAAGCTTCCTGTATCGCTATTTTTCTTGTGTCAGGTGGCGTGGCAGACTTTATTCATAAGCATTCAAGGGCTGTGGAAATAATCAGCAAATGAGGAAAATATTTCATTTTCTTTTGTTATTTCTCATGCCAGTTTTCTAGGGAACTAAGGCTTGAGGTTTAGGGTCCTTTGCATTGAATTCAGATCCATAAAAATGCTGTTGATGGCTAGAAAACATTGTGCCAAACTAATAGATGCGTTGTCAATAGAGATTATTATGACTTCACAAAATGCTCCAAGTAACAACATGTCATTTATCTAATCAGATGCAAGATGCTCCAATCCAGTGACTGTTAATAAATTAACTCAAAAACAATGTGATGAAGTTGCAATGCATGAAGTGCTCAGTGATAGCTTGTGCAGTCTATCTTGCTCCAGTTGGCATTGAAAGCTTAAACATGCTCCCTTCTTTCCTCACACATCCTTGCTTAGTACATAAAATATACATGAAAACAAGCTGGGTTAACAAATACCTATATGCACTGCTGATACTTGCGAGGAAATTTTTGAATTATCTTGGAGGGGGCTGCTTCAAGTGATAGCAGCAGGGGAGGAGGTGCCTCCTGCATGCCTTCCATGGCCAGCATCAAGGGAGGAGGGGCCCTTCCACAGGGCAGGGCAGCAGCTCCTTTAGCCGCTCTGAAGTCCGTACCTCTCTGCTGCCTGCCCTGGCAACTCTACAGAGTAAGCTAAAGCTAGTCTTTCCCTCTCCTCCTTCCCCGAGGCAGCAGTGAAGCCTCCAAAGACAAACGCAGCCAGTCGGCAAGGAATGGGCACCTGCCACATCTCATGGGGGGATGCCTCTGGGAACCTTCAGTCACTGCAGGGCATGTGGACATCCCCGATCCGTGAAGGAAGCGCGAAATCCTGCCTCCTTTCCTAACCAACACAGGGACAAAGAGGAAGAAGAAAGGAGGAGATTTGATTGTTCCTATCAAAGTGTTAATTTCTTGAATTTGGAGGTGGAAAAAGTGTGGCTTTTGTTCTGGTAACAACTCTTGCCTTTGGTTTCTTTTTAATGTTATGCTGATGGTAAGTAGGTAAAAATCATACTCACCTGTGGAAAAGCATTTTTTACGTAGTATATATAACAATATCAGGAGGTGGGGGTAGCATTTCAAAGTGGTACTTTTCTTTGGTTCCTTCCCTTTCAATAGCTGTTGTTTTGATTACTCCGTGCCTTAGGCTATCATTAGAATCTTTTTGTGTGTGGAAGTATTAAGTCCATAAATATGAAAATAAGCCTGTAATTGACCCATGGACTGAATTTATTTCCATTAGATTCTTCTGCTAGTGTAAAAAGCACAAGCTGGAAGAGTGATATTTATGTGCGTATGAAGCTCCCCAGCTCTGATGGTGTATCATATATTTGATAACAAGGTTATGCTCTTAAAGGGACTACTCAGCAAGACAGGGTGGGGAAAACAGGTGTCTTATTTTAGTTTTGAAAGCAAAACCGGGTACAGCCGTAAAATACATGCACAGCACATACCATTATTTTGATTAATCGGACTGCTAGAGAAGAGCTTATAATGAAAGCCGATCAGCATGTCCCAATCAGTCTCATTAGGTTCCTCTGCAAACACCTGGAGAAAGGCAGCCAGCAGAGGGTACTTTGGAGGCAAGAGGAGCCGAGTGATCTACCACTGAAAACACCAGGGTTGCCACACCTGCTTGTGTGTTTTAATAGAGCTTTATGGTACACGGGGAGGTTTCTCAGTTAAATGGGACATAAAGCTCAGCTGCCTTCTGGGGAGGCTGTGTGCTGTTGCCGTGCCCTATGCATCATGTGTAATATTCCAGTTGTTGCCTCTGTTTGTGGCCACAGCTGTAGTTCTGCTGAGCTGCTACATAAAGTTTTGCAGGGTTGCTGTTGGGTTTTGGTTTTTTTTTTTTTTTTCCTTCTGGATTTTTCCACCTTCCTGCTGTGCGAAGGGACCATATGGCACAGCTATTACATCAGGACCTGCAGGCAATTCCCACTCAGGCAGTACACCGGAGAAGGGCTGCACATTGAAGAAGAAAATGAAGGAAGGAGGGAGGGAGGGAAGGAGGGGAGAAGGTGGATGAGATTACTTGCAACAACAGAATATCAGAATATTCAGGGCTTGTGTCGTGAGACACTCCTCCCGCCCCTATGAGCCCCGTTACCATCCGCTACAGCCTGCTCTCTCTCCGTGATACGAGATGCTGGTATGGTCACCTAGCCCTCTGTTCCTCACCAAGGTCAGCTTGGCAGGAGGATCGTAGTTTGCAGGGTCCTCAGTGCCACAGCCTTGCTCAGGCTGGGCGGCCTCCTCTGGCTGTAATTTGGAAGGTGTATGGCAGGGCGTGGCAGGTATATATGTGTTTCTATATAATTTCCACCCCCCATCCCCCCCAGTCTGTCTCTTCCTTTTTTCCTCATGTGCTGGGGACTGACCATTAGTGTAGACCAAAGGGAATCATACAATTATACAAAGTATAATTGAGACATTGAGAGTTTTGTTTGTCTGACTTAAATATAAATTTGTATCAAGGGGGTTAAAAGTGGAGAGGTCTTTCAACAGCCTTCCCATTTGTTTCTCCTAGTAGTTGTAGCGACCATTATTAGCGCTGCTTTGAGTTAATGGCCAATTGTGCTATCATAGTTTAAGAAATATGATGGGCTGTGAAACCAATCCCAAACAAGAGTCTACCTAACACACCTAATTAAAAAGAAAGAAATTAAATAGTGGCAAATAAAATTGGTATCTGATCTCTAGCCACTGCTGCAAAAAGCAGACAGGAGGCTTGGTTGTGAAGCTCTTCCTCCATCATGCAGGAGGTCTCTGTGGTACAGGTTACAAGGATAACCCTACAAAAATAATCATCTGGAACATCAATTACCTCCTTGGCCATGCGTTTCCCGCCATGCGAGACCTTCTTGCTGTTAGATAGGATCCCATTGCTTTGTAGAGGGGAGAGCCTGTGTGCGGGATGGTCTCACTTCTGCACATATTAAGTTATGCTTTCTCTCCATGGATGTGGTCCATTCACAAATTGATGTCCAACTAGTACTGAGAGGGAGGAGCACCTTCTGCATTGCTGATTTTTTGCACTTCTTGGCAGATAAATAAAAATAAGATTATAACATTGGCTGGATGTTGCCAACGTCTCTTTTTTGAACCGCTATGTGGTATTGTGACCAAGTTTAAAGAATTCATTGCTCCACTCTATAGATCTCGGAAACCAGAGAACACCTCACTTCATGGTTGGAAACACACTAACCATCACCCTGGCACAAGTGGGCTTCAGCTGCACCCGTCAGCAAACACGTGGCCTGGAGCCCTCTCAACTATGCTTCAGATCAAGGTGTGACGGAAAGACAGGCTCTTCAACAACACGGGTGGGTGTGCTCCCAGCCATAGAGGGCAGCTACACATCCAGTCTTATAATCAAGCATGGGGATATAGTAATATGGATGGTGTGTGACCAACTACCACAAAGCTCTTGTGGATATTGTAAACTATCGGAGAAAAGTAGCTTGCCAGTGCAGAGCAACTTCTGGTGTTGTTGATAGTCATGATTTAATTCCAAATTTTGCAATATCTGATGTTGTTATTCAGGTCCTAGTGCCTGTAGCCAGGTGATTAGGGGAGAAACACACATAAGTGAAGTTTTTAGCCCTCAGACTTGCTGATAAAAGTTTTAAGATGTCACTCTCAAGCTTAGTTACAGTAAAGAAAATCAGTCCTCTTTTGCAAAGTCTCATAATTATTGGCGAGACCTCCTGCAGTGGTCTTAGTTCATCATGCTGGAGTCATGACTGGATGGTAATTTGGATGCAGCGCAGCCAGCATTTCTAGAGAAATACCACAGGGGTAAGAGCTGGAAACGGGCACCAAGAAAAAAATCTGTTACCAGCAAAATCAGCGGAGGCAAGACCCTCCTGTTGTTGGTTACAGCCAAGAGAAAAGAAGGGCACAAAGACATGCTACACCCATTGGAAGGTCTCCAGCACTTAAACCACAGTAGAGACGGTGGCATGTTTCTGGGCCAGGAGAGAGGGAGGCACAGGAAAGTTCACCTGCAGTCAGCAATGGGGAAAAAGGGCAAGAGCATCACAGATGTTGTGCTTCCTTACCAGGGCGGGGGAGATGCCGTCCCAACGGTTGAGTCAGCGGCGTGACAGGAGGAGAAGATGCAATGCAAGCGTTTTCTGGGCCACTCTCCATTGCTCCTCTGGGACTGTGATGAAGAGTGGGAACAGGAGTGGCCTGTAGATAGTTAGCTTTCTGCAGCAAGGGGCACATTTTTAGCACTGAGTGGAAGAAGTAGCCACACAACTCCCATTAACAATAACGCCATTGCGTGTGTGAGTTCCTATTCACTGTACTGAAAATTTACCCCTAAGGGTCCACATAAATTTGAGCTGCTGACCGTGTGAAATGTTCTTTTATGGGCAATAAGGACACTGAGAGGCAGCTACATGTTTTCCTAAACTGTGGCCACATACCAGTATTTGTCTGCATAATTCTTCAATTTTTCTTCCCAGATTCTTCATACAATGCACACATTACTTAGAGAGCACAGGTAAAAAATGGTTTTAACAACGGCATACTTTGTTACTAAATTAGGCCTTGGAACTATAATTCCCCTTCTCTGTACTTTGATGAGAAACCCTCTACAATGTTATTAAACTAATATATTGTAGCAAATTCTATATCTGCTGCCTGTACCACATATGATATGAACTGTATGAGAAAGAGCTAAGTTCCTAAAGAATTTTTTTTTTCTTTCTCTATTTCTCACTAACAAACAGCTTACTGGCAGGTCGAGTATTCATGCTGCTGAATCTTACCTTTTATTTGATTATGTAAATTGAGAGGGACTGTACTCTGGTACATCTTGGCAAAATTTAATTTCTAGTTTACATCTAAAACTCTCAACCTCTCCCCGCCCCGAGATTAGCAATTGTCAATAATGCTGTGTATTCTCGCTCCCTCTCTTTCTCTCCCACTTTTTGTCTTTCCTTTTCTCACCACCCCCCCCAGCCTTTTTCCTTGCAGTGTTATCAGGCTGTCTTTCAAATAACTAGAGCAAAGAGTTTTGCAAGGGAGGCATATATCCTCTCAGCAGACACGTTCAGCACTTTGAACTCTACAATCGTAAACAATGGACATGCGTATATTTTGAAAAGAAACTTGGAGTAATTTATCTTAATTTAAAACTAACTATTCCTGCTCAGACTTTTTCTTTTCTTTTTTTCCTTCTCTTGGAATACTACACATATAAATCCTGAGACAATCTCCTGGTAATTCATATTGATACACTGGGGAAATGGTTTGGATTCAAAACGAATGTTCTCGCAAATGTAGTTGTCTCATCCTCCCCATTTTCTAGGTCCCCAAATCCAGCTGGTTTAACTTTTTAACACCGGGAAGCAGCAACGGATTTTCCCTGCAATGCTCAGGAGTGGCTGCCTGGACCCAGAGGCGAGAGTCGTCTTCCTGCGTGCTCCTGAATCCACCAAAGGGACCCGCAGAGGTGCCTGTGGGCACCCACACTCCCCGAGAGGCAGGTGCATGGGGGGAGCAGGAGTGGCAGGAGCTACAGCAGGGATTCGCAGGACTGCTGGGGTTTGCTTGTCCTCTGGGGTTATTCCCTTCCCTGCCCCCAGGCTGGTGTATAGTAGTAGCAGAGAATTTAGGTAGTGAGCAGTTAGGAAGCCTAAACCCACACTATATCTAGACCGACCTGCTAGAAGAACAACTCACATTTTGCTTGACTAAGACCTCTCTATTTTTCTTGGAGGCTTTTCTTCCCATTTGTCTTCACTCGGGAGAAAATCACACAGAATGGGTTTCTCCTTGTAAAGTCAACTCGTGGTGTGTCAGACAAGCCTGACCACATGCCTGCGAACACTGACCGGGATAGCTGTTTCATCCTGGACCTGGAAGGCATTTGGAAAAAGCATAATTCTGCCTTTTTTTTTTTTTTTTTTTTCCTTCCCCCCACCATCCTGGAAATAATAAACTAACAAACGTCATGTTTTGAAACAATGCAACAGTGAGGTGTGCACACGGTCTTGTTCTGTATAAACCCTATTACTTGAAAATTAAACTTTAATTGAAAAATAGGTCTCTGAAGAAATCCCCAATCACAGTGTCTGCCCAATTACAGCAACGTAGCAGTTGCAGTGGAAAGCTGTTAATGTTAGCTGCAGTCCATGTGATATGTGGAATATGCTTCAAATTTAACATCAGCATTCAAGGCCATGACTATGTTTTGAAGCAGGAGATTTTACGCCTTTAACATCAATTTTATGCATTATAGATCTTGCTGTACCTGGGTGCAAAAGTAACCATATGACTCTGTGTTATTCGTCCTGAATTAACTGTGAACAAAATGTTTGCGTCAACTGTTCATACAGTGGCTGCCTTTGCTATGTGTCTCTAGGTGGCAACTAAGTGATTCGGTGTCTTATTCAATTGGCGTTTGGGCAGAAGGCTTTACAGGGGCTATAAGCCACGAAAGGAGAGCGCTTGGTTTGGTAGCCGCGTTGACTCACTGACAAAACCCTACATTACTGCTCACATCAGTGTGGCGTAGGCAGTTTCATTTGTGATCTCTTGTTTGTCTCTTGAGCGGAATGAAGCTAACATGCTGAGAGCTGTCTTCGGCTAGGCACACTTTGGCATATATGTGTGGGTTGTTTTTGTGGTCATAAAATTTTGAGTGGTGTAGAGCAGCGAGTGTGTTAGAATGATACCTGATAACAATGCTGCATCTTTACGATGTGTCAGGCTCTGTCTGATAAATCCTCTTGCTTTCCCTTCTCTTCCTCAGGATGTTTTAACTTCCAGAGGAAACACTGATTTTTACTGTAGAAGTGGGGGTGCAACTTCTCAGCCTCTGCCAGGAGCAATGTTGTACCCCAAATTAAAGCCACCCATAAGTTAAGGAGGGGTAGTAGCAACATGGGAGCTTCCCAAAGTAACCGTAGGCACATTTTTTCTATTCTGCTATTTCCAGGCCAGACTTTTTAAAAAAATTCGAAAACAATTTAACCATCAGCACCTGAATATGCACAGCACCTCCCACCCTCACCCCCCCAAGAAATTTCATAAACGTTTTTAACATGCATCTTTAGAAAGCTCCATCACAACAGCTCCAAAGTAGCTGTTACAATATTGTTGTTGTTTTAAATAGTCAGTTGTAAGTTATAGTCAAAAGGAAGGGTTTAGGGCAAGATGTAAAAACAGGATGTGACTGAGTGATTTAAAAGAACGAAGGGAGGAACTCCTAGGAAATGGCACAACATTGCTCTAGGAGCAACAGGAGACAAAGACTGAGACCGAAGGTGAAGTCCAGAGCAGCAGAAAAATGAGTGGGTCGGAAAGCAGGCGCATTTTTGATCCGAAGGGTTGTGAAAACACTGTCCATAGTCAGTTTGGGGCTACAAAGACTGTTTTACAAAGCTGCCTGTTCTGTGAATAAAATCAGTTGCCACAGTGCCCAGGCTACCTGCTAGACTGATGAGTGGAAAATAACTCAATGATGGTGATGCAGGATCACAGAAATAACCTTGCTTCCCACCATGGGTAAAAGGACCGTATTCGGCTGCAATCACAGGTTAGGGAATGAGTAAATTGGGCTATCCCTCAGCTCTGCTGTTTATTTCTGTGAAACTCAGTAGTTTCTCATTCTTCCCTACGCACAGAAAGCAAAAGCCCAGCTTGCTCCTGCACTGGCTGAACTTCTTCAGCTTTAATGTGAGACCTGATGTTCTGCTGCATGCTGCAGCAGGTCCGCTGCTGGTGGTCACAGCTTTCTTTGGGCTTATGAGCACATGAAAGAAAAACATTGCCTGAACTTCTTCAGTGAGGTGTCTCACGGACAAAAAGCCAGCACGGGAGTCACCTTAGACACGATCCTCCTACCCCCTTTTGTGTGTCCTTGAAGATATTTTGGATTAACATTTCCTCTGCTGATTCATTCTTCTAGCAGATAAGCTGGAATGCTTCTTTCAGAGGGAAGTGACAAAGAAAACTGTTTTACTTCCTTTTCCAAAGTACTTGTAAAAGGGCATTTTCTTAATGTCGAGGCGGGCACTTTCAAAGCAGTGGGATTTTAGATGTACAAGAGCAGAACAGGTCTTTTTTCTTGGTCGGGCAGTCGTGACAGTTCGGGAAGTGCGAAGGCTGTTGCTTCCACGCCACGCCTGAGGTGCTCTTGGCTCCTCAGAAGTGGAGCTGTGAGTGTCTGGAGTTTTCCAGCAACCCCCATACACACTCAGCCGCTGCCGTCTCGTCTCTCGTCTCCTTCTCCCTCCATACTCCTGCCAAGCAGAAACGTTTTGCGGTTGTCTCATCCACGGATCCGTCCGTGGTGTAGGTTTCCAGCACAAAGCGATCTGTGACAGGCTGTACAGTGCAATCACCGCAGGCCGCCTGACTTCACATTTAATGTCATTCTTTCCATAATTCTTGTTGCTTATTAGCACGTTGGAGGCCTGATCCTGATTCCTTTGAAGGCGATGACAAAGCTCCTATTGAACGTAGCTGGAGATGAAGGGCGGCCTTTGCTTCTTGACAAAAACAAAACGTTGTGGTGCTGGAGTTGCTTGAGGAGCATACATCTGTCGCTCCTTAAACTTTGCGGGTTTTTTTTCTCCCGGCCTTTTTTTTTTGGTCTCTTCTTCCCCAGTAAAGCTAAACCTTCTCATTACAGTGTAATTTTATAAAAACCACAGAGCTGCAACCTTGACCTGATTCCTGGCCATGGCAGTGGCCACCTCCAGGCAGGCCATGCACGGTGCCGGGGGTGCGGCAACCGTGGGCACTCGGGCAGCCCAGGGAGGCCCACCTGGCACCTCCTCCTGGCGATGGCGGGCGGAGGTGGCGTGCTGCCCGGTTCTGCCTGGCTGCCGCTGGCCTTTCCCCCTCGCACTTTGCCTCGAGCCTTAAGCTGTCCCCGGCCTGAGGTTTGCAAGTCTGGCCTGAGGCCCCGTCAAGCGCCTGGGGTTGGGTGGGCGGCACCGCCTGGGGAAATGGCCGCCTGGGGAGCCTGGCGGCAGCTGAGAACCGCATCTCCCACCATCTCTGGTGCCACCGCAAGAGAGCCGCTCCTCTGCCCTCGTTCCTCGGCAGCCTCTTCGTCCCTCAGTAGCCCTGGCCCTCCCTCGCACACCTGGGGTTTGCTTTTCGAGCGACCTGCCCGCCTGGTTTTTGCAATCGCCTCATGCAAGCAGAAGTAGGACTGTAACGTGAGCGAGCCCACAGCCCCGAAAGCTGTCTGCCTGCTTCACTTGGGTTTCAGCGTGCTGCCACCTCACCTATTGAGCTAAATTTCCCATTACAACTTGAATTTAAATATTCTAATAAATTTGTTTTAGAAACTCTTACAGCTCCCTTGTGCCATTTGCAGGGAAACACTCTCTGGGTTTTTTTCTGGGAGATGGAGATTTCTTTGTGCTTGGGGTGACTGATTGAATTTTACCTGCGCTAAATTATATTTGCACATTCTAGTAATTGCAAAGGGCCACACAGAGAAACAAAGCATTGACTGCCGTTGTACTGGGATTTCCCAGATGTATAATTTCAAATTGATATGAAAAAACCCCTTGCAATGCATTAATAATAGCAGAAAATGTAACTCAGTTGGCCAAGGGTGAACAGAAGCTTTTTTTTTCCAAGCTGCAAAACAAGCTATAGACCTCAGGTGACTAGCATTTACTGTTAGAATGGGTTTTCTTTCGCATACCTTCTGAAACACAAAATAAAGATTTATACTGACCAGCTTTGCTGTGTGTAACAGATCTGGATCATACCTGGGAAGCAGTGTGGGGCTTTTTGAAGTGAAACTGGAAGGTTTTTTGCCTAATTCAAAGGCACTTTTTCATTTATTCAGTCTTCTGGCAGGTCACCTGTCCTTTTTCTGCAGCTCAATATTATCTCATGGTTGGAAATATGTCATTGAAAAAGAAATCTTTGGCAAACAGCACATACTTTTCAAGTAACGTCAGAGAGCACTGAGAATGAGAGGGAATAATGCTCAATAAAGATACCAATGGTGTCCCTACATGTTTATTAATAAAGCATGAAGATTAGCTTTTTAAAAGCACAGGCCAGTGTCAGAAGACTGGTTTTCCTACTCTCCACAAAATCAAAGGAGACCAAAAGCCCGGACAGATGTTTAATAACAACAACAACAACAACAATATTGAACACGTGTTATATCAAAGTGCTTATGCATACGGCTCTGCCCGACTGCCTGATTGACTTCAAGGTGGTTTCTCACTGGCCTGGAGCATACACCTATGTCAAGCATAAGTACTTCACTGAAACGATGCCGGAGGAAGAAGGTACCAGCTCTGAGGGAGAGGGACACTCAAACTGTTAGCCTGTCGATCTGAACAGGAACATCAATAGTCTGCTAGACTGCATTGGTATTTTCTAAAGGAAGAAAGGGTACTCAGAAACCTGAATTTTAGCCTTGGGATATCGCTACTTTGGGGGGTCTGACTCACACCCCAGTGTGGCTGGTCTCTCTCCTCCATAGTGCAGACTACAAGCAGCAGCTTAAGATCTCCTTTGTGGGCATCCCTGCTGCATCCCGCCAGCCTGCATCACATTGCCGCATTGCTCCCCTTAGTTTACAAAGCAAACTGGGAAGTTTTGCAGGGCCCCGTCTGAAAGCACCGCTCGAAGGGTGGGAGAAGGACTCTCTGCTTGCGGGTGTTATCACTCCTCCCCAACCTGATTTCCAGAGGTGGCTGCCGGTGTGCAGCAGGTCTCAGTGGCTGATTGCCACTGCTGCCCTTACTGCGGCCAGGACGGTGCTGGATCTCTGTTTCTCAAATAGGAGAGTTGTACGCAACGTTTTCCTGTTTTGTTTTCCACCGCTGTTTTTTTCCAGCACAATACTACTAGTGGCAATAACAAGTCTCTGCTATCACCACTGTTTTTAATGCTGTGAGCAACTGTAACTGGAAGCCACCTCCTCGTCTGTGCCTTACAAGCACTTCTTCCTTTCCACTTCAAACTCTGGGAGTACACAGCTCAACTATTGCTGCCTTCATGCTCCTGCAAATTTTAATGCATTATTAATAATTTTGTAACATATTTCTTCAAGCTCTTTAGCAGAAAATTTTATTTCAGTGCTGCCTCTGATAAGAGTCTTAGTCACTATGTGCACTATTTCCAAGCTACCATACAACCTGAGCTCTTAATTTGTTCTCCCTGTTCAAACACAGGAAGGACCTTCTGAGAATAATATTCCTCATTATCTGATTGCTTTTGTGAATCGTTTCCTGCATTTCTAGGTATGCTTATCATCATATCGTAGACAGTACAGATGGAAGACCTATTAACTAATCTAGCACACGCTCCCCCTCTTACCCCCATGATGAGACGTCATTTAATTTGTGGAACATATTCACATCCAGATAAATCCATATTTGTGCTTTGTAAAAAAATAACAACAATGCCAGGACAAAAAAGAAAAATCCACCCAAAAGAGATGTTTCCATAATTGCTGAAGAAGGCAGCCTGTCCCTCAGCTCAGGTCACCTTTGCCTATCCATAGATGCCCTTGCAAAAGCAGGATCCAGAAAGGTGACCAGGAGAGGTTCTGGATGGGGTAAGAGGGTCCCACTCCCTCCCTTGCCCTCGCTGTGGGATGCAGGAGGAAAAAGGCCCAGTTAGCTGAAAAACGTTAGCAGGTACATGATCTTTACTGTGGGCCCAGAAGCTGCCGGATGGTGGTGTATGGAGTCGGTGAGAGGGAGTCATAAAAGGATCTGAGGAGGAGATTGACAATCTTTGATGGGAAATGTATTTGTTGAAAAATAGAGAGCTGACAAAACTGAAATACTTCAGAATAACATTTCAACTTCTTCAGAATGTCCTGATTTTTCACAAAAAACATGAAATAGAAAATGCCTATATAATTTTCTGCAAGTCTTAACTTTTTTTTCAATTGACAAATGAAAATTTTCTCTCATTTTTATAATTGGATTCTATTTTACTTCCACCAAAAATTTGAAGGGGTAAAAACAGAAAAGGTGTGTGGGAGGAAATGATGCTGGCTTTTTTTCTTTTTAATACATTTTTTCTGGAAAAAAGATGGGGAGAATACTTATTGCCTCACCCTCTCCCCCGCCCCAGAAAAAAAGAAAAGAAAAAAGCTTTGTACCTTTGTGTTTCAAAATGTTGTGTTCAGACACTGCATGAAAATGCTCAGGAAGGACTAAAATCTTTTGTTTCTTTTTAATACTATGTATTCATGCTCACATTGTTATATATTATATGTAATATAATATAATAATTATATGTAATCCTTAATAATTGTAACGACAAATTGCGTAGCAATGGTTGTTCATACTCCATCTTCTGTTGAACAGGACAAAATAGTTCACAGGAATGAACAGGATTTCTTCCTCCCTCCCCAGAAAGTGAAGGGAAGGCAAAAATGCCTCCATGCTGTGGGACTGCCCACAGGGCACTAAGCAGGGTGTGTGTGGGGATGCCCATCCCCACCCGCCCATGCTCTGGGGGTGGCCAGTCTCAGACTAGCAGAAAGGATTGTTTTGCAGGGTTGGGGTGATATTTGTGCCGTTCAGGCAGTTATCAGGGTGTGAGTCCGTCTGCCTCTCCGTAGCGTGTGTGAGCTGAGGCAGCATCAGGGGGTGGGCAGCGGGATGATTTGGTCACTTCTGCTCTGCTGGTTGCTGTTGCTTGGTGAGGAAGGAAAAAAAGATTAAAAAATAAAGAATATTGGTGATGTCTGGCCACACAGTGCTTCACGGGAGAGCATCCCTTGTTACGCCTAATGCTGCAATATCTTCAGGTCATTAGAGGGAGAAAAAACCTGTCATTTTTGAGGTATTTTTTCTTTCTGGAAATTTCAGAGCTCCTCGTTTCAGACAAATCAACCATTTTTAAAAACCTGGATCATGAACCTGTGGGGTCCATATGTGATGGCCACGGAGCTTATGAAAGGAAAGGGTACTGGAATATCACTGTGCTACTCCAGCTAAGCATTTTGTCACATCTGGTCTGCTCCAACATCTCAGTTTTTGCAGTCAGGGGATGAAGAGGAACTGTCAGCCTCAGATAACTGGCTTGGCTATATCCTAAGGGGTAATGCCCATTTTATTCTGTCTTGTCTGTAGCTCAGAAGCCCACCTGCAGACCTTTGCTTGTTGCCACTGGCACAGCCAGCGAGGAGCAACCCTTGTGCTGTTTCCCTTGTGGATATTGCTTACAGCTCTTTAATTACCAGTGCAGGGCCCTAACGCCATCAGCTTGGTCATAGATTGGCAGGGGTCATGGTGAGCCCCATGGGGCTTGAGCATCGGCAGGGCAGTGGGGAGCGGGTGGCCCTGGGATGGGGCAGAGGGTGGCCGTTGGCTCCAGCGGTGCTGCAGCATGGTGGGGACACGGGGAGCAGCCCGGCAGAAAGCAGAAGGGCAGAAGGAGGCAGGCGGTGCTCCCACTGGCGTGAGGAAAAGCTCTGGTTAACCAAGAATTTTTTTGTCCTGAAATGATGTTTGCTTGTCTTGGCCAGATGCATATGATAGATAAAACGATATTCATAAAACGATATTCATCTCTGGTGATGGCTTCTTGTAGGTCAGGGAAAATTTGGCGATTGCAAGGATAAAAGGAGGACAAGAGGGAAAGAGGAGGGAAAACAGTGCCAGTGGTGAGGATTTAGCCTGCAGATCTGTGTGACTGGCTGTGACTACTGCAGCAACAGCTACAGCGAGAATACATTGCACTTTTTTGTTGACTTTTCAGTTTTTTAATTACCAGCAAGTTGGTAACAGCATGCAGAATCAGATCCTGCTTCCTTTCACACTCTAGACACTCATGTCTTGACCACAGGGCCATAAAATTATCAAAGGGAAATATTATTGGCTGTAACCACCTCACTAATATTTTTACAACTCCTGATTGACCACAAATCTATATTTAATAAGAAAAACAAACCAAACACACACCCCATTCACTTCAACTGGTGCTGTGCATTTGACTGGGCAAGCACATTCATTCTATAGGAAGGCAGGAATTGCAGACTGTGCCTAGGAAAATATGCTTATTCTATTCATGACTGGAAAAAAAAAGATTTTTCCTTTTTAGATATTTTCATAAGTTGTCCCAAGCTTTATCAGCTTTACTGGCCTCCTGCTAAATTATTGCAAATATTGTACATATTCATTGTACTGGCACATTAGAGAGAGACTTCTATGTTTTGAGTGTGTTACACAACATAACTCAGAAATTAAGTCTTTGCTGGTTAAAAAATTCACCCCTTCAGGGATTTGAATTCCTGAGGAAGCATAACAAAGCCTGAAACAGTCTTGTCTTCTCCACTCAGGTCCTTCTCTTAATGCTTCTAGAGAGCTCTTAAGGAACTCCAAGATAACTTTGAGCATTGAGAAAAACACTTGCAACCACTGGGAAGATACTCCGAGGAAGAGCAGAGGCTTGTGGTTTCTGTCAGGACCTCCAAAAGAAAATATATTCCCCACAGAGTTAGCCTGGGTCTGGACGCACTCGCTTCATGTTCAAGCCATTGCAGGCACTTGGGTTTAGCAAGGGCATAGCCTGATGCTCAAGGTGGCAAGAGCAGGAGTGGCCCTGGGGGTATTTTACTGTTTGCTGTGGGAAGACCTGCCTGACCTCTCTGGGTCCAGGTGCAGGAAAGCTCCTTGCTGCCAGCTTGTCCACCTGGTAGTGTGCCCTGCCATGCCTGCTCCTTGCTCCTGCCCACCCAAGGTACAGGTCGGGCGTGGGGTGAACTGCCACTGCCGTGGCAGCTGGGTGTATGGAGGTGGTGTCAGAGGGCGAGGGCATTTCCACCATAGCTTGCGACTGCAGGAGGTGGGAGCAGTTTGCTACAATGAGGAGGTATGAGCTGGAGAGCCACGTGGCAAGAGCTGGCCCTAGCCACAGCTGTGGCTGTGCGCCCCAGCAGGTTTCCTGGCTTTGGACTGGTGTTTCTGAAGCAGGGTTAATGACACAAAGTGGAGTGTGATTCTTGTGTGATGCAGAGTTACGTGGACTGAAAATTACTCTGGACGTTGCATAAGAGTGGACACCTTGGAGAAGCTGTGGCAATTGACTATGTCAACCCACGAGGACAAGGGAGGCTGTGCCAGCCCAGGGCCAGGTTAATTCAGGTCATATCTATGACTCGGAAATTTGATGTTGACAAGATAACAGATAGTACATTGCAATTATTTTTGTTGCCAATACACCTGAAATTATAGTGGGTTTAGAGGTCATGCGTAGCAGCTGGAAGGAGGTGGCAATTGGTTCCCGAGGATCCACAATTCGCTTCTGACCAGGGAAACATACGTGTTCACTGAAAAGGATGTCGCTCCAGCACTGCATGGTGCTAGGTCAGCCACTGGTTAGCAGTATGGGATCCACTGTCGCAGACAGGTAGGTGTCTCCATGGACAGGCAAGAGCCGTATTCCTAACATCCCATGTGCTCATTTGCAGCCTGCCTCCCCTACCTGATTTTCAGGAATCCAAACCACCTTCTAGCACGCCGGCTCCTGAAGCCCTAAGCTACTACGAGCTACCTACAGCTGATATGATGACACAAGAAATGTTGCAGGCTAGAAGAAGCCAGTAGTAGATGCAACCTATAAATCTGCTTAGGTGGCAGGTAGGACATTCATATCAGTCTGGCATACCACATCTTCCGGAGAGGAGCAGATTTTCTCTGGAAATGGGTTCAAGGTGGTGCCAATATCTATTTTTGTATCATGAGCTCTCTCCTATTGCCACTGGTCTGTGTCCAGGCAAGTGGCGGTGATAGGAATGCCTGGTACGTTTGCAACTTAGCAGGGCGACAGCTTGTGCGTTGCCTGATAGCTCGCTCTCCTGCAGTGGCTGCAGGAGATGTCAACAAGGCAAGTGATGATGGTACACTGTATGGTGGTGGAACCAGTAAAGTAGCTGATACTGGGACTTGTCATACACTGGCCATCTTGAACACTTGCCTTCGCTGCTGCTGGGCCCACATCCCCTGCCACTGTTCTCCTTATGGGTACTCAGTCCACTTGGTCTCCATTCGCTTGCGTCTGTTGCTGCCTTCCCAAGTCCTGTTCCTCCTTTTCCTTCCAGTAGATAATCTGCTGCTCTGGTGGGTCTTTCTTGCAGCAGGTCGTCTCCATGTCTTGTGGGATGCTATTTCTGCCACGGCTTGTGTAAGTGCATTTCTTAGCCTATCTAAGTCAGAAGACCCAGCTAAAGGAGTGGAAAATCATATTGCCATTTCCTGCCTGCATGCAGGCAAAATGAAGTCTTTCCCATTTTTCATTCTGTAGCAAAACAAAGCCAAAAGTTGCTACTTTTATCTAAAACTATGCGCATAACTGACTTTTCAGTTGCCTGGCTGCATTGAAATATTGGAGGGAAACGGTCTTTCTGCCTGATCTGAAGCTACTTTTTTCTTGGTTTCCTAGGCAAATGGGAAAAAAAATCTGAAAAATTTAATATGAGGCCAAGTAAAACATTTCATTTGACTTAAAATAAACATTTCCTTCACTATAAAATGAGAATTTCCAGTGTTTTCTTTTTGTGAAGGAAACCAAAAATTTTCTTTTTTCAACAGAGCCAAAATTTTTCAGTGAAAAAACCTCCATGATTAGTTTTTAGCTATGGGACATGCTTCCATCCTTACCCTCTTCCTTGTGCAGGGCTTTTGGGTCTTTGGCTTGACTAGAGCTCGGTGAGGACTCTGACAGGAGGGATGCACTGGCTTCTTGAAGAACTAATCAAACAGGAGAAATCCACATCAATCCCTCTCACCCCCTGAATATCTCTTTACATGCCTTTTCACAATTTAATTCTGCAAATAAAATCGCCTTGAAAAGTTTAAGAGGAGTGTATGACAGAAACAAAATTAAAGGCACATGTTTATGAAAAGTTCCCCATCCTTCCTCAATCTAAGTGCTGAAAATATCTTTTGTCTTCTATTTCATGACTTGGACAATGTTAAAAACATTGAAGCACTTTTATTCACACATCATCAACTTGTAGGAAGAAAATAAAAAATAACCGTACCGTCAACTTTGATACCATGTATGTGCCAAATACTGTGATGCAATTGAAAAAGTGCTGTACAGTATGGTCTGCTGGACCTTACAATTAACCACTAAGACATGCCCAGCACTTCTGATTGCTGAAAATCAGAGTATCTGAGGAGCTGAGGCCTCTGAATTAGTCCTTTGAATAGCAAGTGTTGTCATTCTGATGAGAATTTTACTCTGCCCTGCATTTAAGATCATCTGCACTTAGTTCCTGTTAATAAAATTATTTTCATGTTTTGTCTTTTCATAAATGCCAAAGAAACTCAGTTGCTGCAACTTTTCCTGAGGTATGTTACTGTGATATACTGTGCCATAAACTTTAAATGCAAATGTGTAGATACATTTGAATATAAAGGTTTCTTACACGCTGAGAGCCACAGATGATTTTATAAATACAGTTATGTCTGGTTTTCCACTGTAATCTTGTTTCTTTTCTTTAGCTGTATATGTAGCCACCCAAGAGATTTGTCTTGGCCCAGCTTCCTGGGGACCAAACCGCACGGTGGACCACGGACACGTCCCTGCACGTGGAGCTGGGCTGCGGTGCCCCCGTGCCCCGCTCCCTCTGACACAGCCTGCACCGCGTCTCGGCCAAGATCAATAAAATGGAAATGTCATCTCTTCATCACCACAAAGGGGAGGCTGGTATTAAGTTTCAGCAGTCGATGTTCGTAGCGACAGAAATTGATACACGTTCCTTGTGTTATTTCGAGGCTCGAAGCTGTTTGCAGCTGTGTCTTTATCAGAAATTCTTGCCTCCCTGCCTCTGTCAAAGGCTTTTAAATTACTTTATATTTGTAGCTTTTGAGCAGCTGGATCTCTCTGCTCATATCCTTTAATTTGTTGAAATGTAGCAACAGTATTGTGGCCTAGGTAGCATGCTTGAAAACATCTCCAGCCAGTCCTAGGGCACGATGAGTGTGTGATGAAGTAGCTCATAAATATAGCCCTGGATTATTGTTTTACTTGGGAAGGTGTAACCTACCCTGACCAGTTCTGAAAGTAAGATGGGACCAAGCATCAGCTGATCAGAAAGCATGGTACAGGGCAGCTGCATCATCTCCCCCTAAACTGTAGTGCTACCTCCCAGCCCCCTTCCTCTCTGCACAAGCTCCCACATGTCTGCTTGAAAACCATTGCTCACCCAGTCTGGGGACAGCAGTAGCACCAGAAACCTTGGGTAACCGGTTCCTTGGCTGTAACCGTGAGTAGCTACGACGGGGAGAGGGAGTCTTTGTTGGAAGCATGTGCACAAACCACCAGCTGAAACATATTCACACAAAGCGTTTGTCAAACAAGTGGGAATAACAAATGCATATATGAAAAAAAGCAAAGAATTCATTAACAGAAAAGAAGGATAAATTAGTTGAATAAATATTTCACCACAAATTTCTGAGTTCTGTTTCATACCAAACATTTATGTTAACCTTCTAATTCTTCAACTTGCTGAAGCTCTGGGAAAATTAAAGCTAAATGAAAGCAAAACGCAAAAAGTCAAGAAAATGTGACTACGTACCTGTTGTTCCTCACTTACGTGGAGTGGCTGGCCGTGTCCCAGTAGAAGATTAAAAAAAAAAAAAAAAATCCATTGCTTGACCAAGTTTCTGTGGCTGTTAATGAAAGTAATAGTCCAAATCCCATCTGTAATGGGAAGACTCACACCTAGGTCTTGTATAATTGTGGGTTTTCACCATGCATATCCCAATTCAGGAAACCACTTCAGCACATGCTCAAGTGAAGAGCACATTTATCTATTTTTTCTCCTCTGGTGACTCTGTGAAGAGCTGTAGCTGTTGCTCAGGCAAATATGCTTACAAGAAGGGACTTAACTTGTGTTTCAGGATAAGTGGAAATGTCACAAAATTGTGAGAGTGTTTTTCAAATTACAAAAACCTCACAAATTGAGGTCACCAGACCGCCGTATCAGACTCTTAAGTTGCAAAATATTAAAGTCTTTGGTGCTTGGGAACCCCATGCACAGCCTGCGGTCTCCTTAAAAGTTCCCTGGCAAAGAGGTTTACTAGCTGATGGCTGGGTGAAAAGCGCAGGTTAACAAAATGCTGTCATGCTGGTGCTGCCCAGTGGAGCTCCTCAGCAAATGTACAAATGTTAGCAAATCTGGCTCAGTTTGCACGCCTTGTGCCTTTTTGCTCTTCCTACATCTCCCTGTTTTGCTAAGACCAGTGCATTGGCTAAACAATGGTATTTCTAATCATTCAGGTCAATAGTGCTGTATTGCCATTGCAACATTGATTAAACAGTTAAAATACAGCATTACGAAACAGATGAGAATACAGTACTTTGAAGTTACAGCTCACTACTGCTTCTAGTCACTTCCATGGAAAGCAATAACAAGTACAATCAATTAATTGGGATTTCAACAGCAAGATTTAACCTCAGTCATCGTCCGTAGCGGTGCTGTGGTTTAAGGACCACGTTGTGACCCCTCGTGATGGCTTGGGTACACAGGCCTTGGCTGAACCAGCGGTCTCTGGTCAGGGATTTGTTTATCATCAGAGATCATTTTGATTTTGCCATTACTGAATTCCCAGTGTGTATGTATCTTCTCTTTGTCTCTGCCATTCAGAACAGTCTCCATTTCTTGTTAATTTATAAACAGTGCAATGAAAACCAATGAGACTCCCGTAGGGCTTTCTTTTTATTGTAAACATGGTAATGCTCAGTGAAAACACTGAGGTATTTCAGCTACTAAACCCAGCAGGAAAAATAATAGTTTTGGGGAGGTGGTGGTAAGTCAAACACAGCATTTGTTCAAAGTAGCATCTAAAATACTTAGTTATTTTGTAAACATTTGACATATTGTTTTTCCCCCAAGAAGGATTTTTCTGGCCATATCAAGACGGAAATCTCAAGTAAGCCCATCTGTGCACAACATATACTAAATGTACATGTTCTCCATTTTATGGGAAAAAGAAAAAAAAAAAGATAGTAGTTGAGACCTTGTTTCACCTTTTGGACATGTAAAAGATCACGCTGAGTGTCTCTTTCAGAAGCTTCCAATAAAACAATGGGATAAAAATGTGCTTAAACACTCTGCAAAGTTCTGCTCAGTCCCATCGTCAGGTGGAACAGTAAATTGACTTTTTTCCAAAAAGAAAAAAAAAAAGAGCTTTTTTAATATCTTCTCCTGGTGGAACTGAGTGACTGCTTCTTGCTTAAAAAGGACTAGAAAATAGGAATTAATTACACTGAATACATAAATTCCTATAGAAATCACTTCTGTTTCTAGACATGGGACATTGCTCTTTATTATTTTTATGATGTTGCAGAACTACTGAGGTTATAACATACATTAAAAGTAGGCGCCAAGCTTTCTTAAATTAAAGGGTTGGCTATGCCCGTGCCTCGCCTGCAGTAAGTCAGTATCAACCGCTGTGTGCACCCAGCGCCTGTACACCTGAGAGATTACAGTGGATGTCTCTCTCCTCACTCCATGAACCAGAAGCACATTTTTTTGTAAAAAGTAGAGCAATGTGGCAGCAACACAATTGTTCTGCTGGGTGAATCCTTAAACAAAGTGAGAGAGAGAGAACTGATAGACTATATTTAAAGTCTATAAAAAGTTAACAGCCTCTTCTCAATAATTATGTATCTATAAAAAAATAAAGATGATACAGGGCCAAAACTTAATGGCATTTATGTTAATGTGATACTGAACACTCACAGGCTGTATATATCTGCAGAAGTGGGTCACATATAGCTTAGAAGCTTTATGTTGTATATTCTGTTCAGCATGTGTCTGTTCAAATAAGTTTTTTGTGTGTAAAGTGAGCAAGTCACCTCTAATATTGCACTGCTTCGGTGCATGCTGCCTGTGTTTCTGTGAAATCAAGGAGGACTGAAAAACTCCCATTTGTTGCTGGCTGATACCCATTTGTTTAATGTTCAAGTGAGGGCAAATCTCCTGGCTCCATGCCCTTATATTTGCCTTTGTTCACATAAAGTCCCATTGCCTACCCGGGATGGGAGCAAATGAAAATGAGGACTTAATTCCAGCTGATACCAGTTCATTGTGGCTTTATACTGGTTTTGCATCAGGCTGGTTTCACTGGGCTGCCCTGCCTTGCTGTCACTGTGAGTGAGAACCTACATGTCTGTGTGATTAAAGGAGCCCAGAAGTAATCTCTGCAGAGATCAGAGTGAAGGAGCATTGTGGGATGAGGGGAAAATACAAAGACCTTTGGGAATCCAGAGAAATACACTCCCCTCTATTTTTTTTAACTGGAAACTCTGGTCCTCATTTCCTTGCCACTTTTATGAAAAATTCAAAGTTATATCAGGCATTAAAATGACAAATTGGCTGATTTTGTCTGTTGTTATAAATATGGAGCACTATTTGTTTGTCAGGCAGCTTCATAATTAGCAGCGGTCTATGTGGTATCAAGGCAAGAGATCATCAGATCAAGTTGCATGTTTATTCCACAGCCAGCATCTTCCCTATTGCTAATGAAAGTGTCTCCCAGGGACTGGCGTATCTGAGCCTGGCAGCTATGTAACATCACTCTCTGAGCTTCACTTCCATCCCAACCCTCATTCTCATTTGGTTTTTGATCACATCCCGTATTTATAAATGTATCCTGTTATCAAATATGTTTTCAATAGTGCTTTTTAAGGCACAATGAAAAAATATGTTTTCTAGTAATATTTGTTGCTGGTAAGGATAAGCATGTGTTTGCGGGGTGTGTGTTTATACTATGCTGGAGTGTGGTCAGCTTTGCTGTTTTGTATGGGTAGGGCATGCGCGTTCACGAAGGCATAAAAGGCCATCGCGTTCCTAGAGGTTCACAGTTTGCCTTCTGCTTCTTCCCAAAACTGAAAGATTTTAGTTAGGGAAACTACAATGTCTCTGAGAAGTCATGACTTAATGAGGAAAAGAATTGCAAATAATGCAAAGATGGAAATGGGTTTCCTTAAGAAATTCCACACTTTCATTTGCTAAAATACTCCCTGCAGAAAATCTCCTCATCTTACCTTTTCCCAGTCTAGCCTTCATACTGTTGTTGTGACTATTTCTGTATAGCGTGAAGCAGCTGATGGTTTGGTATAAGCAGTAAGATCACAGGACTTTTGATATTGGAGTATTGGATCAGTTGTCATGTCATGACATACATATTCATAACCTAGCAGGCCTTGTAGTCGATTTATGCATAAGGGACTGATAAGAAAAAAATTGATTTATGATGATCTCAAAAACATGGTCTCCCAAGATGTATTCTGCAGCTTTGAGACCTACAGTTTAGGCTCTATTAATTTTACAGTGCTGTCTGGAATTATCCATCTGTTTAAAGGTTAACTGTCTTTACACTCTTGAAATGGGTAGTTCTGTTTTGGTTCTTGCTTTGTTCATGCCACTGATTTATAAATTATTAAATCTATCACCACACAAAAAGACTGAAATTGGTTGCCAGATTACAGCATCTACTTATTTCAAACTTTCCTTAGCTACTTTTAATATTATCTTAAATAGTCCCTGTTAAGATCTGTGAGGAGGGGAAATGTTGAACCCAATGGCATGTGTTGTACAAGTCACTGAACTTTCTGCAAGAACACACCATTATTATCGCACAAATGTCTCCATGTGCCCAGAGGAGCACATCAGATAAAGGCTTCAACACAGCACTCCACCAGAGAAACTCTAGCATGTCATCACACAGTGAGAGAGATGGTGGGGCCTCCGGTTTGAGAAAGAGCTACAGAGAAGACCCATAGAATTTGACCCTTCATTTTTTGAGTGAAGCAGTCAAGCTATAATGCTTTTTTCCTTTTGGTAATGTTGCTTGAGTGGGTAGGGCCATGGGTCTGCCTTGCCCCTTTCCTGTCAGAGCAACTGAGCTGGTCTTGCTTTTTTGGAAACTCATTGTTGGAGGGGAACTATGGAAGAAGTGGGGATGGTGCCGTGATGTGCATGGGGTGGCTCTGAGTCCATGTGCCTCCCAGGAGGCACCCACCATCCCTTGCTCGAGAGTCCAGCTGCTGTCTGCAGTGAACAGCGGTGTGGAAAATGACTTTGAGGTCCGTGGTTCCGCTCACACAGCCTGTTGCTGCACGAGTGCAGATTGGTTTTAGGGTGCTTGTTGACAATAATTAATCTATAGGTCACAAACACAAAGTTGTCCATCATCTCTTCTACAGACTACCCTTCTGTCAGTGCTCTTCAACAGCTGGGCTGTTGTCATTTTTAGCGTGTGATCATTTGAGAAGCCAATTCAAGTGCATACAGCTAGCAGGGAAGAGTGTCTGAATTTCCACATAATTTTCTTTGGTGTTGTATGCACGTGTGTGGGTTTCTGCACTGCAACTTCTTGTTGTCAACGCTATTTGAGCATGTCGATCCATTGTGATAGGTACCTATCACAGCCTTGGTAACTGCTGGGCAGTGACAGTTTTACTGAAGTTATAATGTCTTGTCTTGTGTCTGTGTATATTTGTTTGTCCAAAATATTGCAGATAGATCAGAGATTTTTCTGCAGAGCTAAGCTTAAAAAAAAATCCTGCTATTAATTTTATAAGTTGATTTTGGACTCTTAATTAACTTTGTCTGCAGCATACAAGCTCCAGCAGAAACTTCCTTTCTCAAAGCACAGGAGACCTATCCTTACATTCCCTGCTGCTTTTGGACAGATACTAACCCAGGAGAGCCATTTTGCTTGCCTTTCTTGCTGGATCAACAAAACCAGAAATATCGCCTGTGCAGTATCTCTTGTATATAGAATGAGTAGCTGAGCTTTAGCATAGTTCTGCGAAAAAACTATTTCACAGAAAAAATGTTCCTTGCAGTATTATTCCATCCCACAGCTTGAGAAACTCTGCATGAGCATCCATCATCTGATGATAGTCAGCCATGGATGAAGAAGTTTGTTACATAGACTGATAAATGTTGAGCAACTACTGTTTCCAGAAAGTCATATTCAGAGGTTCCTACACTTAATATTCGGATACTTGGCATTTGCATGTGTAAAACTGGAGAAATTCCCAAGAGAATACTGAATAAATACCTTATGAGCTGGTCCATTAACTTCACTGGAGAGGTCAGCTCTAGAACTATTAGAAAATAGCATTTTGCCCATATATAATTTGTTTTTCTTTCATTTAAAACTGAAAATGGACAGGCTTTTTCCAAAGATGTTCAATTGTTAATCTAAATTATTTTAGTTTGTGTTGGTAATTGAAGTTCTCAGGTTTGAAGTTCTTGCATTTACAATGTAAAGTTGAAAATTTCTACATAAAAAGACACTTTATGTGAAATAAATTATTTAAATGAACTCCTAATTTTCCAGTGAAAGCCCAATTATGTTGGAAAATTTTTAACCATTTTCTCAAGGGTACAATCCTCAAGAGAAAAGAAATATAGCTGGTATATTCTCACAGAATTATAAAACCCCTCCAAAGTTAGAGGATGCCTCAAGAGTTCGCCTAATTTACTTCTCGTAGTATGCAATGCTACAGACAGAAAAAAAGATAATGGTTTAAATGATCGTAATGAAGAGTTTAAATTATTATTATAAATATATTTTAAACAAGAGTTGATTTCCAAACCACTGGCAAATAATTGTTTCAGTGTAACTTCTAATGTGTGACTTTTACCTGAACCAGCTGTGTGATTTATTCTGAATTCTTTTACTTAGTGCTCAGAGATTGCAGCTAGGAACAGGGTCCTGTTGTGCCAAGATATGTATGCATACGGAATTTAGCAAGAAGCCCTATGCTGAAGGGCACGTCATCTGAAGAACGCCATCTCAAAAGTCTTCCTTGAGATCATACTTCTTCCTAGAAGATTTCCAAAACACTTTTAAATATGTTTTTGGCAGTAGATAACACGTTCTTTCTGAAGGGGGGAAACATTTGAAATTTCAGTTTTACTAAAGATTGCACACTATGGGTTGAGCTTGCCAATGGATAACATCCATAAATGTAAAATGTCAGTCTACAAATTGCCAATCTCTTCCTGAAGTGCTATGGTCTGTGAGCAGACAGGGTTTTACTTTTTAAGCAAGAGGCAAGTAAGTGAGACGCTGTTGTAGGAGATAATTATGAAAAACAAACCTCATGGCTGTGATTCCAGGGGCTGTTGTGATAAATACAGGTAAAAATTGTGAGCCTGAAAATAAAAATGCATTTATTCAACAGCTTTCTGTGGCCACAATGTAATTGAAAAGGATGCTGAGATCTCATTACTGTTGAAAAGGTCTCCTCACTATGCAGAAATGCAGACATAAAGCAATAGGGGAGAACTGAACATTAAAAACATTGACCTGCTTCCTTTGGCTTTTGATTAGGCTGTGGATGAGGAAGATCTGCACACCCATCTGGCAATCTCTTGTAAATATTGACTTCTAGGGAGCAATGCCATCCTTCCAGCTCGCAGCAGTGCCTGCCTTTGTTACCACCAGATTGTGGCATTTCAGATAATGGCTGCCCTGCACACGCAAAGTTTCATCGTTCCTTTAAAGATCTCCAGATACTTCAGGCACAGCTCACTTGCCTAAATGAAGGCATTTAGGACCGTCTGAGACACCATGGGCATCTTGCTGGTCCCTCAGTTGCCAGGTTGGGTATTGTCTGGGTCTCCCATAGGTCCCTTGTCATAACTCCCAGTTACCATGTGGATGCTTAGGGCATCTTTAATTACAGGAGCTACTTATGTCTGGACAACTAGAAGGTGCCTTTTGTGTCTCTGTGTCTGAAAGCACAGCTGCCACGCAATGGCAGAGCTATAGGCAAACAGCAACCGGCCCGACTTTGGCACGTGAGCACCCCAAGAAACTTAGAGGTGTTGCAGTAAAGCTTGCTGCAGTATCATCTTGGTGGAAGCACTTCAAAAAACTAAAGGAATTCAAGAGAAACTGTGATGTACTCCATGCCACTGGCAAATACTTGGGGCTCTCGTTTAATGACGTTGGAAGCTCCAGTGTTTTGCAAAACAAGATTTGATCCTTCAGATATGAACCTGTCTTTAACTGGTCCCAGTAGTAGAGCAGAAATCTGAAAACAGAAGGTGAAGGACAATAGACCATCGGCTTCCCCAGAAGGGAAAGCAGCGCTGTGAGCACAGCTGGAAGATCGCAGGAGGCAGGGAGGAAGAGATGGGTGCACGTACAGAGAAGAGCAAGGCCTTGCCTGCCATTCCTGTGGTCCTTGCAAAGGTCTAGTGAGCTCTCAGACCAACACCCTACTGTGAAAAGTGGAGAGTTAAAGCATGTGGCCCCAAGTGCAGCTTTTGAAGTTTGAAGGCGAGGGGTGGAATTTAGAAAACTATAACCACTGTCAGCCCAGGCCGGCTGCTTATGTGGGAGGGGAGGTGCAGAGAGAGAGGGACACTTTTGTCTCCAGTGTCCAGAAACACACCAAAGCTGTTTCTCCTGCACATGTGCTCCAGAAAGTACTTATGAAAGAGCAAGGTGGACAGGCTGTGCTCGTGGCGTGGTTCTCACCGGGCTGCCGTTGAACTGCCCCTGAGGATGGATGGCTGGAAAAGAAGTTGTAACCGAGCGCATGGCATTAGCCTTGAAATCGTTCCTTATGACTCGCACCCTTTCCTGCTTTCAGATAAAGCCTGTAAAACATGGCATGTTAATAAGAATTTCATTTGCCTGAGAAGTACTGGGAATTATGGCCGCGAGCATCAGCGAACGGCGCCGGCGACCACGAGCCGTATTCCCTCTGCCCCAGGTGCCTGGCTTAGGCTTTGCTTACCGTCGCTCCGTTTGCCTGCCGATGGCGGGTCACCCGGGGTGCTCGCTGCTGTCCTGAGCTTGGACACGGCAGCAGTGATGGCACGGGTTACCCCCCACCAGCGGGCGGCCGGAGCATGGCCCCCAGCACCAGGGAGACAAAATGGCCGCTGTTTCGGCTGCCTCTGCTCTCGAGGCGCTCCTGCAGCGCTTTGGGTCCAGGTAGGGGTAGGCAGCACTTTGATATTAGTCGGGATTAAACAGGCACAGGCTCGACTGAAGCCTCGTTCTCTCACTCTTTCAGTTACTTTATACAAAGCTCTGAACAGCTGATGCGATAGCGCTGATGGTCAAAATAAGTCTGACTTTGGGCAAAAAGGCATTAGGAGGAAACTGAGAAAACATGGAATTTTACCACTGAAGCAGCCGGCAGCTGACTTGTTGTGATCCCATTTACTAATGATAGCACGAGGGGTAGTGACCCGCCTGAGGATATTTTTCCAATCCTTCCACCTTCCCCATGCTCCTACTCCCTCTTTCTGTGCAAAAAGATGTTTTCTCACCGGATGCTGGTGCAGAGCCTCTCCAGCAATCCTCAGAACTTGCTGGGCATGTTTTTTATTAAGTGCCAGGTGGTGAAATAAAAAAAGACAAGTGCACAGAGACTTTTTGCTACTGTGATTAATTTTCACATTCTTGCAGCTCCTGATCCTGGCTGCATCCCGATGTGGAAGATTCAGCACTTAAATAGCATCACGGGTTACTATTGATCAGGGGGAGTGGGGGGAAGTGCATTTATTCCTCCTGGATTACTCCTTCTCCTGGCTTGTAATTATTTGTTTCCATTTGTAGTGGGTTTTGTTATTTAGTGTTTAAAACTAGTTTAATTAATCTCTTCTGCTGTTGTTGTTTTGAAAATGTGACAGACACTCATGAGATAGATAATGGATTGATAAAGAACACTTGAGGGGACCCTGGAGTGCTCATCATTTGCTAGGTAGGGTATGTTAAACATAATACTGGTAAGATCAAGCCCTCCAGGACAAAAAATGAAAGAGGCATTTAATTGGAACACTTAGCAATCACAAAACCAAGACAGAGGTTAAATTGTTTTGAGCAAGAGAAATTAATACATTAAAGGTTACATTTCCAACTGTGAGGCTGCAGAGCCAGGCTCTTATGCAGTGTCAGAATTACATAAGGCAGAAGAAATGGCTCTGAAATGATTGTGGAATCATTAACAAAAGCCAAGGCAGAGTAAGACATTTCCCAGCAGGAGGGTGTGAAGAAGAATAAAGACATGGAGAGAGCTCATTAAGAATGAATTGCAGACCATAAACATTTGAAACCACTAAGTGTGGAGTTCTATCTGTTATCTAATGACTCAGAAATTATAAAACTAGCAATGACTTTCAGAAAAGGAGTTGACTTTGCAGGAGGTTGTTTGCCATTATGAAAAAAAGGTAATTTTTTTTTCTAGTTGGGAAAAAAAATAAAAATCCTTCATCTTTGTAAATCAGCACAATTTAAGCAACTTCAGCTATACCCCAGAGAGATTTTCTTCTGTATAATTACACATTGTCTCAGATTTAGTAACAAGGATGTTGAAATGGAGGAACTGCATAGAGGATGAAGGAAGAGACAAGAGGTTCATTTCTTACCATCTGACTGCAAATGATTAACCTCTTCATCTTTGAAAAGACCTAGCAAGTGCTGAGATCTCCCTAATTAGCAGGAATTTCATTTTCTTCATTTTGATTAAGGTCTAGACCAGTCTTTGCCTGATAAACAAATGATAATCCAAGAAACAAGGGTGAATTAAGTGCACTGACCAAACTCTGTCCGTTCGGTTTATATGATGCAGCCTCAGCAGATCTACACAGAGCACAGAAGGCACAAGAAGCTTATTTTTTAATAATGATACATATGACACAATCATTGTAGCAAGCTACCAGGACATTCATCCTGTCTCCCAAAATGGTCTAGATTGTTTTCCTGTTTATTCTGGAGAGGTTTCGAAACTAAGCAGCCTATAGGATAAGAGAGAGGAATAGGACAAGAGGCAAAGCAGCAGGTTCAGAGAGCGAAAGAAACCCCCAGCGGGGTTTTGGGGTTTGGGGAGCAGAAATGTAAGGAAAATGACCATTACAGGTTGCTGGCAGGTTATAGAAAGTTTGCAAAAGCAGATCAGTTAGGTCTACACTAAATTCATTCGTTTTTCAATATTTCTGCTGATATGAAAATCTTTCATCATTAAATAAAATGTCCTTAGTTAAACAAAACATTTCATTATCAATATCTTTAACTTTTAATCATTCTCTGTTTAAGATTTGTTCCATTTTGAAATAAAAGGTACCTTCAAGAGAGGCTTGTCATTCCTTAGTTGTTAAGATTCAAAAACATCAAAGTAAAATTTTAACAAATGACCTTTGTAAAAAAAAAAATAATGGTGAGGAGCACACATTCATCCACATCATGAATTCATGAGTGCTGTGGTTGACCTAAATTTGCATTTTGGGGCAAATAAAACCAGCAACCCAAAATGCCCTCCTGCTCAGGTATGAAAACAGAGAACGACAGGCTCTGGCAGAAGGCAGGCAGGGAAGGTGGGACGACTGTAGAAAGGTCAATAGTAGAATTAGCTTCCATACTGTAGGCACAAAAATTTCTCATTTGTGGTGGATGCAGTGATAGCTAAATGCATGCAAGGTCCATTTAATGGATCTGGTTTATAAAATTGGCTGCTACTTTCTGACCAGCATTTATTTGGATGGTTGAATGACTTACGGTTCCAATTAAAAGCAGCTAGATGTCTAACTCGGAGACTATGGCTATAGAAAATAGCTTGCCTATACATGGTTTTCATTTGTGCTTGTATTTAAAAAGTACAGACGTCTGAACCAGAGTCGGAGCTGCAAGGGATTCAGGGGAGCCGGGCTGGGCAAGTTGGGCTTTGCTCTCTCCTCCAGGAGGAGACCTGACCCACCACTGCCTGCACCCGCAACTGCGAAGGGGCTCGAAGCTGGAGGTGACATTGAGGCGTCAATCACAGCCCTGCTGCGTATCTTCCCCGGGCGGGAAACATCCTGTCTGCAGCAAGGACCTGGAACGAGGATTTTGCTGCCAGAGCGAGCGCTCCCTGGGTCGTCCTGAAGCCACTCACGTGGTGAAATGTCGGCAAACATTTTTCTGCTCCTAATACTTTGCTCCCCTTGGCAAGTACCACATCCACTCGTGTCATTAGAGACAGCCCCTCTTGCAGTGATGGGGGCGGGAAAAAAAAAGCAGGGAGGAATTATATTGGTTTAAAATAGAGGCAAATAATGTAGGAAAAATTCAGTCCCCTCTGAAAGAGATGTGGCAAATTAAAATCAACGGTCCTGAAAATGACTGGGACATACTGGGGGAAGGTGCGTGAGTCAAACGGCAACAAAAGCATACGTCCTTTCTGGCATTGGCCGTCAGCACGAAATAATCCTGTAGAAGTATTCAAAAAGCCGTGTGTTGTAAGGATTTATGTTAAGATCATGAAGTTCGGCTTGTCATTCAGACTTCAGAGGGGAGCTCGTTTGTGAACAGAGGAGGAAAAGGTCTGGGATTCATGAGAATGGGAGGGAAAAAAAAAAAAAGACGCTGAAATTTCTTTAATAAATAAGCGGGATTGAGCAGCTTCAGGCAGACCAGAAGTGACAGTCAAATGTAACGTATCGCTCAGGACACCATCAGGCATTTCCTTCCTGCTGCTGCTTGAGGATCTCTAGATGCTGCAGGAAGAGGTTTATTGTGGTGCAGCTTTGCTGCAGAGTGTGCAGCGTGCTGCAACAACAGAGATATTTCCGACGGTCTTCGCTGCAATACCATGTACTGTATGTACTTAGCTGAAATCAATGGGACATGTAAATGAGAGTAGGCAGAATCCCTTCCACGGCAAGGAACAAAGCATCTGTGCTATCCTAAGCAAATAAAAGGATCGGCTCGCGCAGGATACACAAAGAGCTGTGACCGCGCTGTACCATGAGGGGTCTGTTGTGAAGTTGAATATGTGTAATTTCCTAGCGGTTTGGGCAGGGCGAGGGTAACTTAATACAAAGCAAGCAAGGTCTTTGCACGCTTCTAGCAGTGAATATTAGGGAAAAGGCATAAAATAGAGGTTTGATGAAAACCTCTGTGATAGGAAAGCAAAATCTTTAACGGGAGGGAGGGAAAGAAAGGTTGCATATACACAACCACTGAATAAACAAATTATATGTTGAGTCTAAATGATTAATTGCCCTGAAGAAATATATGGAACAGGCCAAACTGGAGAGAAAAGAAAAAGCATATTTCAAGGACAAGACAAAACCAGATCCTAAAAGAAGCACGGTTTTTCAGAAATCCCCCCCTTGAAATAAATGTCCTCCTAAACACCCACAAGCCCCCGACTAAACAAAATTCAAATAATAAAATAAAGCAAAAACCAGTGCCTTAGAGGGGAGAGGAGGGTACAGAAGAGGGAGGGAGGGAAGAAATACACCAGATAAAGAGAAAATATACAGTGTAATATTTCATCTGCTGATATACCACAGTGAAACATAAACTAATCCTCATTCATATGGGAATATTCACTCAGAATTTACTTGTGGCTTTGGTACTTTTTCTTGACTGGTTAGATTCCAGGTCTTCTGGAAGACCTGGAAAATTTGAAAACACAAATGTAGATGAGAATTAAGTGCATCAATTCACTGCTGAGTTGCCAGTTCCTTCCTCTCCCATTAAAAAAATCCCACACCTTGCACACTGCATACCTTTGTGCATGTATATAATAAAATAAATATATTTAATGTAGTCTTACAGCTAGGGGTCATATGGATATACTTATATACATTCACACACAATACCCGTCACCCAGTTCAGTACAAGGGGAAAAAAAAAAGATTTTCTTTGAAGACCAAAAGTCAGACCCAAGGTAACAAAAGTAAAGCGTAATTTACCCTGTAGTTAAAAACCAAAGGAGCCTTTTTACTAGGGAGCTGCTGGTTCTATTCATGCCATTCCAGAAGAATATAAAAGAGACGCTTTGGGATTTTGAAGTAAAAATTCACAACAGTATGTCTTTACTTTTTTTTCCCCTTCAACCAAGACATCTTTTGCTGGAGTCCTTTATCTAGAGCTTTGTATACATATTTTTAATCCTATACAAAAATGATAGGATGTCAAGAAGGATCTATAATAACACCATTTTTTTTATTTCACTTCAAAGACTTGGCAATTTCTGATCCATGTGACATTCACACTCCTTCAGGGTCAAACAACATCTTGCAGCCTTCATAAAATGATTAAATATTTTAAACAGCTCCTGCTTATACCTCCATCGCCCCTCGAGACTGATACTGTTATCGTTTTTGTCAAAGCCAGTTTCCATCCGCATTTGTCATTCCTGCTTGCATTTATGAGTTATCAATCGCCACGTCAAAATGCAAAATAACTGATGTTCTCTGGGCGGGATTGGATGGTCTATCTGGGGCTTTTAATCAATGCTGATTTTTATTTTCCATACCCATACATAAATCTTTACCATTCTGGGCCACATATAATGCGTTTGTACAAAACGCAGTGACAGAAGCAGTAGTTATATTATCAAACATTATACCTCGGGGCTAACTGAGTATCAAGGGCTTTCAAAAGGGAACATTGGGAATTACTGTGCAGGAGAGATGACTGCAGGAGAGAATATAAGGGATTGGTTGTTGCCATTTATAAATCAACATCATGCAAGCTAATCCTTCTCACTTAAATGCAGCCCAAATACTTTTCCTGATACTCTGAAACTCAGCCCTATCTGTTTTTTTTAAAGCTTGCATAATGCACACGAACAATGGTTATATGCATTTTCTTATTTCTTGAACTTTTCCCTAGGGATGTATATAGAAACTGTGCTGCTGTGTTGTTTTTTCCTCCCCAAGGCCTACAAGCCAGTAAATATCCTCTTTTTAATCATACCTGAATTATTAGAACTCTCTCCGCCCCCATTTTTTTGCCTGAACTGCTGTAATAAAAGGGAATGTGTTTCATTCATTAAAAGGGTATCTGCCTTGTTTATTCAATGAAGATTGCAGCCAGCTATAGAAATAGCTCATAGCCCATGCCAAGCAGACTCCGAGGGCCAGGTCAGGGATAGTGTGGAGCCAGGATTGCCGAATGCTGGCCTCCCTGGGAAAACTGGGCACCGCTGCTGGGAGGCAAAGGTGAGGGGAAATCTCCCACCTCCTTTGTAGGGATGTCCGCATGTGCTGCATGATGCAGGTCTGGCTGCACTCCTCACCAACTGGAACACCCTTCTAGCTGGAAAGGTGTCCGTCTTGCTAATAATGGCAATAATTATTTTTACCAGTCTTGAATGAAACTGCTCGGGGACTCCCCTGAGCGAGATACGTTCTCAGGCTCAAGGGTGGAAAGTTGAGGTGTGTAATTGTGTCTGTGAAGTTCTTCCTTCCTGCTTTTGGTGCTGGGGGGGCTGAACTGAGGTCTTGACAAGATCTGCTAGATAAGGGGCTGTAAGTGGTGAGCAGCCTCTTTTCCTCTTCTTTTGTAACTGAGCTATCTGCCACGGGACCAAACGTTTTTATCAAGTTTGCAGCAAAACATTTTTCTGAATAATCCACTTCTATTATGTGATTGCCCCTATTGTGTACACAGGCTTAGGAAAAACATTTTTATAAGCCTTTTTTACTGAACTGCTAAAGGACATTTACTCTGGGTGTCTCCCGAAGGAAGGTTACCAAAATTGTCTCCATTACAGGCTAATATGTTTTATTCCTCATTAACTAGGACAAACAGGAAAGTCTTTGAATTGCGGCCTTACTATCTCAGGGGTCACCTTATTTTATGTTTGTGACAAACTACAGTGTTTGCACTATGGTGAAGTAACCTTGATCATCCATTCCTGCTCTCCGTCAGGGACAAAGTGGCAAGTGTAATGCAAAAATTAGGTTAAGGTGACTAGAAGAGAGGTCTCTGACAACCCTTTGGGAGCCCAGCATTACCAACCACCCTTTTACAACACATGTGAAACTTTTCCAGAAAAAAAAAGACAGACAGTACTGTAACCAAGCATAAGAAGAGGCACCAAAGAAAGAACATGGTTCAAAGTTTATTCTGTTAATCTTTCTGAATACCTATGCCAAACCCAAGGAGTAGCCAGCTACAAAATGTTCCAAAATTGCCCTGATTCTGCTCTACCCCAGGTCAGCTGGGTAGAGCACTCGCATCGTTCCCTGGGCGTCATGCTGGAAAAGCTGAACTGGAAAGGTTGCAGCAACTGAAAACCTTGTATCTGCAAAGTGGTCTGTAGTCACAAACATATCTCCAAGTGTTTGGAGAGAAAAAAGCTTAAATGAAGACTAAAACATAGTTTGAAGACTAGTAGTTTATATAGCTATGTGTTGAACAAAAATAAATTACACATGAGTGTTTTAATTAAGAGGAGAGGTTATTTTTTCTGTAAGCTTCAAGAGGAATCCTTACTGCTACCATTCTTCAGTCATAATGAATCAAACTCCCTCTGGTAATGATGCAATAACATTCACTACCTCAGTCAAGTTTTAAAACCGTACAGCAAAGTATTAAAGCATTTGTTTACCTGCCTTTGAGGATGAGCAAATAGCCATCCTACAACACCAATGCATTTGGTGCAGGACCCACAGAGCTGCACACTGGCTAACAGTGTGAAAAGGCTAGCGTAAAACTGAGCGGGGTTCAGCATGGAGGAAACAGTCTTGCCAATTTGGTGGTGTGTGTAGGACAAGAGTTATGACAGCCTCTTGTCTTTATATCTACTCTATACCTTAGAGTATGAGGCCTAGGCGACCTTGTGTGTGGCCCCAGCAGGCTTTCTGATGGTGGCTGTTCTTGGCAAAACCTCTGGCTGGTGGGGCTGCAGCACTTGCAGGGTTTCCTGCAGCTGTGCTGGGTTGACATGCCTGCCCAAGGCTGCTGGCCAGCCAAGAGCTAGGAGACCCCGTATTCCAGGTCTGGCCTGTTCTCTTCATCCTTCTTATCTATGACTTCACACAGCAGCAACACAGCTCTGCTACATCACCAGGAGTGCCACGTTAGCAGAAATCTCTTTTTTTGCAGGTGGCAAGGGAGGAGGTTTCCTGCCTGTGGTGGGCTGACCCTGTCTGGACGCCAGGTGCCCACCAAAGCCACTCCATCACTGTCCTCCTCAGCGGGGCAGGGGAGAGAAGATGTAACGAAGTCTCATGGGTCGGGATAAGGACAGGGAGAGATCACTCAGCAATTGTCATAGCAAAACAGACTCAACTTGGGGAAATTAATTTATTGCAAATCAAATCAGAGTAGGGTAATGAGAAATAAACTCAAATCTTAAAAACACCTCCCCCCCACCCCTCCCTTCTTCCCAGGTTCGACTTCACTCCCGGTATCTCTCCTTCCTCCTCCCGAGCAGCGCAGAGGGACGGGGAATGGGGGCTGTGGTCAGTTCATCACACGCTGTCCCTGCCGCTCCTTCCCCCTCAGGGGAGGACTCCTCACACTCTGCCCCTGCGCCAGCCTGGGGTCCCTCCCACGGGAGACAGTCCTCCATGAACTGCTCCAGCGTGGGTCCTTCCCACAGGTTGCAGTTCTTCACGAACGGCTCCAGCCTGGGTCCCCCCACGGGTGCCGTCCTTCAGGAACAGGCAGCTCCAGCCTGGGTCCCCCCCGCGGGGTCACAAGTCCTGCCCGCAACCCTGCTCCAGCCTGGGCCCCTCTCCCCACGGGTCCCCACAGGTCCTGCCAGGAGCCGGCTCCAGCGTGGGCTGCCCATGGGGTCACGGCCTCCTTCGGGCATCCCCCTGCTGCGGCGTGGGGCTCTCCCCGGGTGTGGGTGGAGATCTGCTCCCCCGTGGAGCTCCATGGCTGCAGGGGCACAGCCGGCCTCACCAGGGTCTTCTCCAGGGGCTGCCGGGGAACCTCTGCTCCGGCGCCTGGAGCCCCTCCTGCCCCTCCTGCTGCCCTGGCCGGGGGGTCTGCAGGGCTGTTCCTCCCCCGTATCCTCACTCCTCTCTCCCACTGCAATTGCTGTTGTGCAGGGATTTTTTCCCCCTTCATAAATACGTCACCCCAGAGGTGCTGCCACTGTCGCTGATGGGCTCGGCCTTGGCCAGCAGTGGGTCCATTTCGGAGCCGGCTGGTGTTGGCTGTGTCGGACATGGAGGAAGCTTCTGGCAGCTTCTCACAGAAGCCACCCCTGCAGCCCCCCCGCTACCAAAACCTTGCCAGGCAAACCCTATATACTGCCCAGTGTGTCCAGTGGTGCCTCTGAAACAACTTTACAGGTGAGGGGAAACCCAGGAGATACCCCTTGCCCCACGAAAGGGTGGGGAGGGCTTCGTTTTGGGCTGGTCTTGCATTCTATTATGTGGCTCACAGCTCAGTGTCCACCCTTACCCCATGGCCCTGTTTGTGTCATCCGTCCTTTCTCCAACTCTGTGTTCAGACATGGTTTGAAGGGGAATTACCCTACTCGGGACCCAGATCTAGAGCCTCATTTTATTCTGAATAGGACTTTATGACTCATGTAGCCTTGCTGAAGTCAATGGGATATTTTGTATAATATGAACTACTTGGAGTGAGTAAGAATACTGGAATTCAGCCTCTGCTATTTTGCTTGGATTCCTGGTCATGATCTTGTATGCTTGTTTGACTTCTTAATTCAGGTTCGGACTCTCTGCAGATGTAGTTAAATTCTCTTGGTTCTCCTGTTTCTGCTGGTGGTTGGGATCATCAATGTTTTGGATCTCATTTGGTTTGTAATGTATCTTATCCGGCAGCTGTGTCTCCTGCACACTTCTCTGGCTTGCCCAGATGAGTGGGTGGTTCTCTGACTCCTGGCATGCAGTACGATTTTTTTTTTTAACTTCTCCTTTTGGCTTCCCATCCTCTACAGCGGAAGTCACTTTAAATAGCTTCTCTCAGTTTTGGCCTTCAGAAAAGATGGATTGTTTCGAATAGTTTTAGTAGTAAAGTACATTTTCTTCCCCCTAGGATCCTGAGTAGCAAATTTCCATCTGTGTCAGAGACCAGTGATGCTGGTAGGCTTCTGGGACCCTTTGGAAAGTACAGGTGAAGATCTCACTAATCACCTTTATATCGGTCTGTGGGACTTGCTTTTCAGTCACTAATCAGCAGATGTTACCTAATGCTTAGATTTTGCTGTTTTAATAGTTAAAACTAGTGTCCAATGGAAAAATAATATGGAGCTTCTCCACTATCTCTACTTTTGCTAGATTCATCTACAAGAAAATTAGTGGAAACTAGACCTCAAAGTTTTGCATGTGGAGTCAACTTTATTTTTGCACGTGCATGGTTAAACTAAAGCAATTAGGTTTCATGTCACTGCTCAAATTAAATATGAACCTAAAAAATCCAGGATTTGTCAGTCCAACAAGATTGAGGAAAATATCCCAGCACTGAATTTGCATACAGGTTCCTACCAGGACAAAACCAAATTGACCTTCAGCCATGTTCTGAGCTGTGTAAAGTCAGACTTTTCTTCCCTACCTTGGCCACTCCTAAAAGGATAATGCTTGGAACGTCCAGGAAATCTTCTCAGAAGGAACTGAGATTTCATAAAAATATGCTTTGCTCATGCTTCTGACTTAAATAGTAATAAAGATGCTCTACCTTAGGTCTTTGAGGCAGAGGAAATTTGTAAGCAGAATGAGAGAGAGGTTTACTAGTTTAAACTGAAGTAAGAAATCTCATCGCTAGATTACCAGCAATTTGCAATTTTGCTAAAATGTGTAAAATGACAAGGTTTCTCTTTATCAAAGAAAATGATCCATCTTGGGTCATTTAGCAGTAGCTATAAATATAGGCATGCTATCAATATCTAATCTGAATAGCTGTTCTTGTCAGAGGACACAGTACTTGAAGTGCTTAGTTTTCAGATCCCACTCCCTCCTTCAGTTTAACACCTGCAGTGTGCAAACCTCACTGATTTTAGGGTCCAATCTTTAAAGGCAAGCCCTCTCCCTCCACCCTGCACCCACCATCCGGCCCTCTCAGTAATACATGTTTGCAGATTAGCATGAGGGACCTCACATTTCACCATCACTTCTCTGGGAGACAAACGAGACTTGTTCCAGGGTCTCATTCCTCTGTGCCATAGCTGCTGAAACTGCGCAGTGTCCCCCCCGCTTTTGCACAGGCAGGTCTCTTCAGGTTGCAGGGTGTTTGACATTGTCGACTTTGTGAAGACAATTAGTAAACCTCACATGTCCTACCCATTTGGGAAGGAATAACAGGGCCTCCAGAGACTACACTGTGGCCAGAATTATGATTCTGTATTCAACCTTTTGGGGTTTTTCAGCTCCGTAAGGAGAGAGAGGACAGTTAAATAGCCTCAGCAGTCCAAGGAAGGGTCTCTGCTATGTGACTGAAAGAAGTGGCATGAATAAACCACTGACTCTACACTACATGAGCCTTAGTGGGATAGGGAAAGGGAAGACTGGTAGTAACCTGGTTTTCTGAAGAGGTCTTGGCTCAATTGCTTTATTAATTTGCATTTAAGATACCGTATACTTGCAAAACGAGCCTAGTAACACGACCAGAAGTATCTGCAGAACAGCAGAATAAAAAAGATATTTTCCGTATTGAGGGATGCAACTCTGAATTGAGGGGTAGATTTACTTTTGTGTTTCCATTCAATTATTATATAATTTTCCCCTACAAATCACTCTTTTAACCTAAAAATAGCTTTATTTACTATTAAAATAACAGACTTGTAAGTAGAATGGTTCAAATAAATGTAAAAAACCCTGTAATTTCACTGAGTTTAATCCATATAAGAAAAGATAGAGTTAAAGTGAAATTCAGGTCTGTGACAAAATTCCTCTTAATTTCAGTGGGGTCAGGACTGCACATTTAGATTCATATCCTCCGATGAGATGAAATGTCATAGCACTATTAATTTTTGTTGATCTAAAAAATATCATCATCTGATGTTCTGATCCTAAGCATCTGAAGGCAAACTCGCATAAGGCTGGTCTGAGTGCAGGACAGTCATAACATGGGTGATCATTTTGAACACACATCTATTGCAGGAGAAAGGGTTGCCAACATCACATTCCTGGGCAGAATTTACAGCAGAAATATTGGCTACATGTAATATGTGACAATTACAGTTAATTTTACTTGAAAGTGTCAGAATCGGCACGTAGAAAGGCACAAGGACCTTACCAAGATATACCAATGTTAAAGTGAAGAAATACGTTACTGTTAAAAACCAAGGTCCAAACACCTTAAAACTTTAAATATGAAAAATGGAGAGTGTAAAAAAGTAATATGGGAGAACTGCAGAGAGGAGGAAGGGACTGTGGAAGACAGAAGGTCTGAGATAAGGTGAAATAAGTCTGATAAATGTGGAAGTGTCAATAGGAAGTAAACAGAAGGTAGCCTTGTACGTCTATATATATGTATGTGTTGGGTGATATTAAAACATCCAAATGAATGCAGAAGCGTGGTAAATCCAATAACTTTTCGTGATATACTTTAAAACTCTGAATCTGAACTACACACAGATACTGCTACAGACCACTGGGAGTCTGACTACCAGGAAAGACTGATAGCTCTGCCTAATGGTCCTAAGGGCATCCCTTAATGGCATGTGGTCGACAAGAGAAAACCAGCAGTATCTGAACAGTTTGTGCTCTAGAGCTTTCTTACCAAATATATACCTTTTTCTTCACCTGTGGGAAGGACACGACCAAGTCCAACCATAACACAGCAGATGATTAGAAACCTTTTTTCTCCTGAAATAAATGAAGAGGTAGTCGTGATTTTTTACAGTATTATAATTAGAGGAGTTTGGTGTCTCTGTCAAGTAACATCACCTTCCACCTTTAGGAAAAAAACCCAGCCAACTGCACTTGGACACCAGAGTGATAGGAACAATGAGGCATTTTAAATAAAATAAAAACCCCTTGTTATGACAAGTGACTAAAACCCAGAAATGAATGCAGAAGTCTGCTATTTCATGTAGTGTATGCTGATATTTAAGCAGGTCTATATCTGTCAAACAAGCCTCTTTTCTAAGACTGGCACAGACTGTTCTGCATTTGGTTTCCAGAATCAGCAAATTACATTGGCAGAACAAAGCTGTCATATTTGGTGGTATTTTGTTACATCCATTATCTCACTTAAGTTTAGACATCTCTTAGCAAAATCAGATCCCACTTAAAGCTTGCCTTATTTTGCAACATTAAACAAAATGACAGGCTGCTTAAAAAAAAAAAAGTTCATTAGCAAGCAATGAGTTGGTGGAAAAACTGCACGGCTGCTTCAGATATGAAGAATGAAAGCATGAAATGCTGTAACCTTTCCACAGCGGGCCAACAGCATACATCAGGACTGTATTTGACTAAACAAGGGTATTAAATGGCTTCAAGAAACAGAATTAAATGGAATGAAAAAAATCAAGGATACTTTGGATTTGATTAAAGAGGTGTTACCTCAAGACCTGCTTGGAAAGGATGGTGCCATGCACCACTTATGCTTCAATAGTGACATATATGGAGCAGTCATAAATAGTGATATTGGAAAGCCTTTGCCAGCCAGAAGGCAGTAAGTATACAGCAAGGCTGTATTCAGGGCAGCCTGCCTTTGAGAGGAAGGTTACGGCATGGTGTCTAGGTATTTCTTTTTGGTTTTATTTTTCTGAGACCTACTGAGTGTCAGTTTCCTTGAAGAGTGAAATTTAGTTTTAACTGACTCTTCAGAAGGATAAAAAGACAGCTGTTATCCTGAGGGTAGGGGCTGAGGGTAATGGTGGTAAGTTGCCACACTGGTTTATGTATGGATCAGAGTGATAGAGACATTTCGTTTTTAAACAACTTCCCATTTCCTTGTCATCTTCTTGGTTTTTTTTCCTTGGAAGGATGGACATGTCCCGGTCTGGTGATGAGGGCTAATGCACTCATCACAGAGGTGAAGTGATACCACAGGCTGCACAGTCATGACCCAAGAATACCTCTTTGAGCTGGAGATAGACCATCACTGGTACCTTTCTCCTCAGTTGCACTGCAAACATCCAAACTGTGAGAAGCCAGTAGTCTGTAGAGAATGCATGCCTACATACAGGTATGCTACAGAGCAGCTGGGGAAATGTGGGATTTATCACGAGGGTAAAAGCCATACTGCACATCTAGGGGAATGTATTACCACATTAAGGTGGCCCTGCAAGGCAAATAGCATCCCAAGCACCACCAAGGGGCTTTGCCAGGATCCATCTATGCACAGACACACGCTTCCACATCCATCCGACACCTACAGAAGCAGGAGTCTGAGCATAGATACGTTTTTTTGGTCACTTATTTACCTGTTTTAACCTCTCAAGAAACATTCTTTGAAAAATTACTGGATGCTCAAAAAAGGTTAATTTCAATGTTCTTTTATTCTCTGCACCTTAAATAGTACAAATTGTTGCAGTGATATTATGGACCCATAATTATAGGGCTTGGGGGGCAACCTGTCTTCTCTGGTGTTTTGAATTCACTTCTGCTGCAATAACACACACGAGAAAAGAACTCGCTGGCCAACCCTATCATTTTAACAAAACTCACACTTCAGGGTATGCCCCAAAGAAGTGAAGCTCACAATTGCTTATGAGCATCATAAGACCCCCACTCCTGCCGCATGCACATGCGCAGGTACACACAGATGCACATGCACTGTAGATGTTACTGAGTTTATAGGCATATGGACAGTACATGCCTACTGAGGTGAGCAGATGACCTAGACCTGACTAAAATAGTTAATAAAGATCATTCAAAGTTTCAGGCTGAACGCATTTACAAAAGACGGTTAAAAACACTGCTTGTGCGTGTGCATGTTTATGCACACACGTGTATTAAGGGGGGCAGGAGAGAGAAGTTGCTTTTTTCAGAAAGTGAATAATGTCATCGTTGATTTAATTAGCAAATTCTAGATGTGCTGACAAAGGAAATTTTCTTGGGAGATGCACTGTGTTGTGTCAGTGGTCTAAATGAATAGGCTGAGCTGAATTCCTGGTAATAACAGATGAACAACACAACTCGCCAAACCTCAAACAGTGCATAAATCAATTTGCTGGGAATTAACCACTCGCTTTAAAATTAGGGGTTACTTGACAGGGTTTCAGTGATTAGGTTGTCAGGGACCTGTATTTCTAGCTGGGATTTATCTTTCATTGATATAAGTACATCCCCTTACAGGCAACTGAGTGAGTAGGGGTAGCAACCCAAAGCACCAGGCTGGTTAGGCAGCACGGTTTTATTCTTTGTAAGTACTAGGCGGCATTTGGAGGTGGACAAAGGAGGGCAGAACAGGGACACTTATCAAAAAGAAAATGTGCTGGCTTTGTGAACTACTAATAATGCCCAGGATATTAGTAGGAGAACTGTGAATGAGGGGAAGCATTTCAGAATCCCTGCACATCACATGGCCCTTCTGTGCAATAAGGAGCTTAACAGTTTGTTAAATGAGATGCCGAAAAATGTTCAATTATACAGAGAAATTAATGAAAAGCAGTAAGCCACTTGGAGGTCACTTCATCCTGTAAAAGTTGAACATTTGTGTAGTGTACACAGCCAGGGCCACAATTTTTATGATTAAACCTATATTCCCATATACTTCAAACAATGGCAGATGGTAGACAGAGCAGTGAGATTAGGTACATATGGTAAACGTGGGGGCAGGGGGGGAGGTATGGGACAGACGAAGCAAAGGATCATAGGCTCTGACGGTCAAATCAGAATGTAAAAGATCAATAAAACATTCATAGAAATTGGCCCAGGAAATACCAGGGGTCATCTGTCAGGTCTATTTATTGCAGCATTCCTGCTTTATTTTACTTAGCCAGTGGGGAATGTCCATCCCCCTCACCTTCCTTTTACTGGTGATCTCTTTTACTACTCTGGTACACTTATTTTGAGATGGATTTTCTGATAGTTTCCCAGACAGCTTTGCAGGATGATTATCCAAGCAGTTCCAGTGGTGTATTGCAGTTAGCATGGCATCCTTTTGGGCTGCCTGGATCTTCCTTGTGGCACTGGCTCCCAAGTCACCATTTCCTCTGCTTCAGGTCTCATCTCGGGAGGTCTGCCGAAGGAAATCATGTACATACATCCTGCGTCCAGTTTCTGATGGAACCAGGAGTCTAAGCTCAGGAATCAAATTTTAGTGGCTGCAGAAGAAAAGCTGGTGAGCCCAAAGGCAGTTAATGCACGGTTTTACAAGGCAGTAGGTCGCCACTTGCTTACTGCTACCAAAAATGAGGCTGGTAGACACATGTGCCTTCTTTGTGGCTTCCCTGTCCATCTCATCATGGAGAAAAATCTTTCTCTTTAGTTTTCTCTTTCTTCTCTTGTCCTTCCTTTCAGTTCTTTGCCTTGCACAAACCAAACCTGAGTATTGTTTCTGAGCATTTGGCTGTGCCTTAGTGTTCTCTCCTCTCTTCTTCTGTAGCAGCTTCTCTAGTTTTGCTTGTCCCTCCTCTGCAACTACATTCTTATTTTCCCTGTCCATAGCTTCGACCTCATTGTGATACCTATTTCATTCCCACCTACCCCCCACCACGTGCCGAGTCTCCGCTTTATTTAGGATTTCCTGCTGCTTCTCTTTGATCACCTTCAAGAACACAATAATTACTTCTAGGTTTTCAGGGCCCTGGATGTTGTACATGCCTTGATCTCTAACTTCTGCCCTTTCATTTGCAGTAACTCATTCTTAGCTGAGTTGCATGCGCTTGTTTGCAGTCACTAGTTTACCTTCATTTGAACTCAGCGTCCCAGAGCTCCCAGACCAGGGAGGTGGTGGAGTCGCCATCCCTGGAAGTGTTCAAAAAACGTGTGGATGTGGCACTTCAGGACATGGTTTAGGGGACATGGTGGTTTTGGATTAATGGTTGGACTTGATGATCTTAAAGGTCCTTTCCAACCTAGTGATTCTGTGATCTGTGTGATTCTGTGACCAAGCTTAAGCAAACCTAAAATCAGCTCGACACTCAAAAACACATCTCTGCTGTGTATTTAACCCTCCAAAATGCATGACTGTACTCAATGATAACCTTCACTGTGGTCACTCCTAGCTGGGTCCTGTGAAGAGCACCTAAAGTCCCAGCTAGAGTTTGAAATGTGTGTTCCTGAGGTCTAAGCCGTGTGGATACCAAAGCCTGAAATTTTTCCATGTTGCTCATCTGTAATTCTTCTGATAGCCTCTGTATAAATGTATTTTCCCTTGCTGAGTAGGGAGAAATCTACCAGCAGCATGAATGAAGTAGTAGTTGCTATAATGAAAGTGGTCAAATCTCCTCCTGGTGAAGTCAGTTGGCACAATCAGGGTCACAAAATCACAACCTTTAAAATCATCCCGAGAATGGATACATTCTGTACTGCTTTCTGTCCTCGTTATGATCTCTGTCACAAGAACAAGTTATCCCTGAATCTCAGTGTCTGAGATGCTGTCTTCTCATTTTCATCAAATAATCCCTGTTCTTGTGACAAAAGATTGTAAGTAACAGGAACAAAAATGGCCCCAAATGAAGCCATTCTCATGACAAAGACTGTAATGAGAACAGAAAATGGCACAAAATCAATTCATTCTCATGACAACCTTAAGATTGTAATGAGGACAAGAAAAACAGTCTGAAATTTATCAATTCTTGTGACAACCCTGAGACAGTAATGAAAGCAGCAAATGGTATGAAATTGGTCCACTCTCGTGATAGACACTGAAACAAAACCAGAAAATAGCAACACGTTTATCCATCCTTTTGACAACCCTGCAAGTGGAACAAGAACAGAAAAGGTTAGGAAAATTAACCCATTCCTGTCACAAACAATCTGATAAGTGTAATAACCAATTGTCCTTTCCAAATAGCATAATTCAGCCATTTGAGGACTGGCTTCATACTAAACTGGAGGAGTAATTAAGTTTCAGAATATCTTTGCACAGAGGTCACATTTGGTTTAGGCATAAAGTAACAGGAACTTATGGTAAATGAAGACGGCATGCAAAGTGGGTCCTGATCCACTGCCTAGAGAAGCTCTGCCTCTTGAGGGTGGCTATTGCCAGTGCTGTTTTTACCAGCATCATTTTATTAATTTAATTTCTTTGTGTGTATTCTGGGCAGCCACAGACCTCGATTAGTGATGAGATTGTTTTCGAGTCCTGTGAAGCAGTTGCCATCCATTGCCATCCCTCTGCAATCACAGATGAGCTCATGACATGCAGATGACATGTGGATGACATCACACTTGCATATTTTCTTGTATAAAACATCAGCAGAGGCAAGTGCGCAGCTTTCTCCTCAGTTTCTTTGAAGGCAGGCCTAGTTGCACGTAAAAAAATGGGAGAGGGCAGAGGACAATAAAGTCAGGGATGTGGGTGATGACTTAAGAAATACGGGCATTAGTGAGTAAGAGACAATCTGGCTGAAGTACCTGGGTATCAGAAAATTATCAGCAGTTGGGAAAAAAAAGAAAGAAGCAGGGCAGAATTAACAAACAATTAAAAAGCAGAAAGGTAGGGGCCGATGGGAATAGGCAAAAGCTACCAATGGGATGAACGCAAATGCAAAAGCAGGTATGTGTGTGAAATGAAGGAGGAGAAAGCGGGGAGTAAGGAAAGAGAAGTGAATAGCCTGTGGATTGCCAGCTCGTGCAAACAGAAGGAAAAAGGCTGAGCAGGAGACTGATGCACTCGACTGCAAATGGCCACCACAGGGAAAGAAGCGATGAGCAGCTCTGTATTTTCTCGACTGCAAGCGAAAAAGCAATTCCTCACTGAGTGCAAGAAATCTGATTTTGAGGAGGGGGGAGGAGGGAGAGAGAGGTCTCTCTCTCCCTCTCTTTTTTCCAGCCACTCCAGGTTTCGTTTCTACCTGCAGTTAACTGTGAGTGCAAATGATAGCATTAAGTTATCTAGCTACCTGACTGCACCCACAAGTCAGTGCCTGGAAGGCTAAATCCTGTCATTTGCACCCAGGGTTAATGCACGGGAGCAAATTGTGGGTGCCGAGTAGATTCCCGGAGAATTGGAGACTGAGCTGAGGCCAATACAAAAATATATCCCAAACGTTTAGCTGGCACTCTCCCGCCACTCGGATGACATCTGACCTTTGCTTCTGTGCGCCTGTGTTTTTGAGCTGCCCAAGCAGAGAGGAAATCATTTTGAAGCCTCTTGCTACGAAAGTCAGTACCTCCCTGAGTGGACTGACTGTCCTCTGAAAAAGTGTAAATGCTTAACCTCAGTCAAGCAGGCTCAAAGGGCAACACTCTGCATTGCTGGAGGAGGAACAGAGAGGGAGGAAGTGTCAGCACGTACATATGGGAACTATTCCCTGGCTTTCTCCTGGGCTTTTGCTACCTTTTGTATTCACTGTTCAGATTTACAGTCTATTGACACCTGCCCACACTACGTGAAGGGCTCCCCGCAACATCTGAAGGCATGGATTTCATTATGCTTCGCTTTAAAATAAAAAACAGGTCTCCACATAAAAAGAGGTCTATCTCTTTAAAAAAAATCCTAAAAAGAAATCAGTTGTGAGAGTCACTGTTGCCCCAGTGCCAGCTTTATGCCTTCGACTAATGCGCTTCTCCAGGAACAGTCTTTAAATGAGAAGTTACGGCTGCTTTTCTGATTGAAACAAACTAGTGTTGATTGCTGATCAGCCATCTGTAAAGGAGGGCATCTCAGGAAGGATATGAGCTAATGAAAAAATGGACCTGATTTGAAAGTGTGATGTGCTTCATGCCACAGGCCAGTCTGAGTGGCATGAGATTATATCAGTGCAAGTGAGAGGTAGATTGAGAATAAGTAACTTCTGTCTTAAAGATTAAATGGCAAATTTGCTATTAAATGTGAAAGACATAAAATGGAATTAACGCTTTGAGGGTGTTAGCTGTGGTTATATACACTCTGCAAATGGCACTTCCATCCTGTCACTTGCATTGTCAAACTGCACACTCTTCTCATTGCAGCTCAATTAATACTCATTCAGAAGTATCAATTAAAGAAATGAGAAATGAAGTGTTGACCCTTAACAGCCACCCACACATCACCCACTTCACAAGCACATTTCGTGTGGCATTACTTCTCCAAATGACCTTTGTAACTGGTAAAATATTATTGATGAAATCATTAGGTTTCTTGGTAACCGATTGATAATTTTCATCCGGGTTGCTTGGCGCTGATAACATTACCCTTGCTGTAACTAAGAGACAACAGCTGTCATGGAAGTGCATGGGGCTTGCTGGGCATTCCTGCATTTTATGACCTGAATCTCCAAAAATTTTCAGTGCAAAATTAGCAGGCCTATCAAATGAAAAAAAAAAAGAGCATTTGAGTTGTAAAGGCAGCTGTCACAGTTGTTACTGTGTGAGGTGCGTTACACTGTGCTTCGTCATGTTTTTCCTCGTTATTACATTGGCTGTATGCATCTGCTTTGTGACACGATACGAAGTGATGTAAGTAAAGACTGAGTTGAAATTCTGACTTGGATCCAAACTGGGATGTTAAACTGAACAGCCAAAGTTTGGAAAGGATTTGGTTTAGTTTTTGGTTTTGTTTTTTTTTGCTTGGGACCGAGGCCAAATGTGCATTTGGCTGTGATAACTCATTAACTTTGAAGCACCCCAAAATCTAAAGATATCCAAATTTAAAGTTTTGGGGCCAAATGCACCTTTAAACATGAGCACTGAAATACAGTTGAACTAAAAAGGTTGAATGAGGTATTTGATTGTATTTTTGAGTTCTCTTTCAGCCCCTAACTTCTTTTCTTTTTTGTCAACTGATTCAACCTTTTCCTGAAATTTCAGCTCATTCAAATCCCTAGGACTGAGCTGTGGCTAGAAATTACTTTTGCTGTACAACTCCCTTGCATAACCAGATCTTTAGTAATTTGATTTTGGTTTTTTTTTATTTCCTTGAAAGCTTTTGATTGTGTGGGTGGTGTTGTACACGCCAGTATGCTTTGTGTCAGTTCTATTTACTTCTTTGCCATTTATACTTCATACCAATTCCTTTCATTGTAGTGTAACATTACATATTTTCCTGTAGATCTTAAAAACTCATCAAGCAGATTGTTATTTTTGGGGGGGTTTCTTTTGTTTTGTGTTTGTTTTTTTTTTTAATTTAGTACACACCAAATGACAAGACTGTAACCCAAGCTTGCTCCTACCTCAACAGAAGGAAGGCCTCCTTCTGCAACCTTTGCACTGTTGTGCTCACAGGCAATCAGTTTTGCTGGAAGATAGGTTTGCTAAGTCTCCAGTCAAGCCTAAAGCCTAAGTTAAAAGACCAATGTATATATGCTGCGTTTTATCATTATTATGCAGATCACCACCAAGGCAGACTGTCATAGTTTTCAAACAATGACGCTTGCAAGTCAAGATTGTCATAGCTGCTTAAGGGATTCAGATACCCCATTGCCATGAAGCTAAGCGGGGCTGTTTTGAGATTCTCAGTCATAGCGTTTACCCAAGGGAGTGCATGAGAAAAACCTTATGCGTGTAGTACACGCTTTCCAATGCAGATGTCTTGGTGGAGGGGCCTTGCATAGAGGCAGGCAGGTGAAAATGGAAAGGCTTAACAGTATCCTGTCAAAAGAAATCATACATGGTGATGGGCTGGATTTTCAAACTTTGCTTATTTTGGTAATGCTCTGTTTTTCACTCCAACCCAGTTGAAATGGAGGCCTGTAGATTGCAATAATACCAATGGTTGAAGTTAAAGTTGTTAAACATTGTCTATGGGAAGACTCTCCTGTCAGTTGTTTGGACCTCATCAAGTCTAAACTGTTTATGTGGTGATTTCCATGCTGAGAACTGGCTTTGTTCATTCACGGGTGTAAAGGAGGGACAGAAAATTAAAAGAAACTAACAAAGGTAAACCAAAGAAGTTGGAATTGAGTAAAACATACAAATAAACCCAAGAACAATGACGTATGCATTATGCTGTGGCTGAGAACTCAAACGAAGAATGTCAGAAAATGCCAAGCACTGTGTCCCTAAACTTAATCATCACTCTAGTTCCTAATCTGCATAGCAGTGTCTCTATGATGTCATTATTTTTCATTTTAGGACCGATGTCTGGTTCATTGCAAATGACAACCTGTGCTTTGGTGACGTATCTGAACAATGTGGTGACTGTAGGCGGATATCCTCCTTGCTTATGTATTGTGGGAAAGAAAAGATGTCTCATGCCCGGGACAAGGAAAGTGGAGGAAGAAAAGTGTTGTCTATAGACCTGTGTCAAAGGTGTCATGCAGAGTGACTTGATTCTGCCCTGGCTTCATTTCCAGGGTTTTCATCTGATGACAGGCAAGTTGCTTCAGAAAAGGTCTTCCACAGGGAGCCTGATTTTCAGGGATCAGAGCTCTGGCTGTTAGAACTGCAGACTTCCCACAGCCACGTGTGCAATCAAGATAACCTGCTCTGAATAGAGAAAGTACCGGGAACGTGTAAAATACTCCAAAAATCAGACTAAGTTTCTGAGTTGAGAATACCAAATTAAATGACACATTTGAGATTTTTGAATTAATCTTTGTCTCAATTTTCATGACTGTAAGCCAGAGACAGTGATTTCACACTTCTTCACAGTAATATCATGAAAGTAAATTCTTAATGAAGGCAAAAAATCTAAACTGTTATGACACCACCACAAATGGAAGGGGAGACGAAAATAATAATTTTGTATCTAGTGCAGAGTTGGACAGTGCATGAGGCCACACACTGGATGATGAGGATAAAACGTACTACTGAAGAGTAACCCAATTCCATAAGCCCTGTTCTTCTTCACTGAGAGGAAGGTATTGAAGAAAAATAGGACGTGATCATGTAATTAAGACTGTGCCGTGGCACATAGGCAGAAAGAAGCCAAATAAGGGTTTGTTACTGACCCTAATTCTGATTTCTTATCTTTGCTCATTTTCTGGTCAACCTTAGCATTTTTTGATGTGTTCTTTGACTAAAAATTACTTGATTACAGACACTTACAGATATACTTAGATACTCAATATACTAACATACAATTAGATTTGTATTTACATATGCATGATTTTGTAGGTGCTGAAGGGAAACTTTTCCATCTGGTGGGAAGAACGGCCTGTCGGGTTTAGCATCTTACATACTTACACTGTGTGTGTAATGACTCAAGGGCAAAATTTAGAGGTACTCATCAGTAGAAAGTGGCATCTTAGAGGATGGAAAATGAAAAAATATTCTTTAGTGTTTTAAAAAAAAATCTTTCTAACCCACTTTTTTTTTTTTGTTCCTGGAGGTACTATTGTAGGGCTCTGCGTAACCGTTGGTATTGGCTATTACTGGGATGAAGCCAGGAGAGGTAGGCTGATAGATGGATGTAGCTGCATTACAGACATTTTCCATAGTCACCCCTCTGAGGATGAAAGCATAAAAGAATGCGAAGGTGAAACTTAAAATGTGTATGGATGTTCCTTTTATCCAGGAAAGGACAACTAACGAAGCAGTTGGAGCACAGTATTTTCTTTGCGGGCGCTCCATCAGGCTTATAATGACACATCTTGGAATAGGAGAGTCACAGTGGACTCCCTTGCTTAACTGTCGTCATCACTTACCATTTGCAAAATGGAAGGCTTTCTGATCCCGTGTCAGTGTGCGTGACTCACCCTCAGTGACTCACAGGGAACAGGCACTCTTTAAAGCAGTTTCGGCTTCTACTGGAGCCCTTCTGCACCATGTGGTGCATGAAGCCGAAATGAAGCAGCAAGCTGTGCACTCCCCTTCACCCCGTGCCTCACCCCTCACCCTGGGGTTTATGGCCAGAGCCATGCTGCAAGTGGCTGTTCTGGCAGAGACCAGGAATTTAGGAATTATTCAATAATGTTAATTGAAGGGCAGATTGCACCAAGCCCATCTCTTTTTGCTTTTGGGTTGCTTCCAAACATGAACCGCAAAGGGAATATTTCCAGCATAAATACTGGGTTTATTTACCTCACGGCAGGGGATAGCACTCCTGTGAGACCTCAGAAGTTTGAGGACTGTATGGCTGTCTAAGAAGATGCTGAAAAAATTTGATTTTTCAGGCTTCCCCATTTACAAACCAAACTGGGTTTTGCTGTAGCAAGGCTTACGCAGTCTGGAGGAGACACCTGCCTCTGATATCTTCCGTCTTTCATGAAAATGCTAGATTATAACTATTTCCAGAACAAAGGGTCATGAGTGAATGGATTGGTTTAGGGAATACACTAGCCAAATTGTGTCACTGGTAGAGTATTTGAAATTTGGACTGATTGCCACAGAAGGCATGAAAAGCAAGATCTGCAGGTGGGTGCAGGGAGAAGACATACAAATATGGCAAAGAAAGGTTTAGTTGATCTACATTAGGGCTGAATTCTTTAGGTTTACCATATTAAGAAAGGATTGTCCTCACATCTTACCCACGTTGTATTAGTAGGTTTGGTGGATAAAAGGATGGACACCCAACTATCTGGAATTGTTTCCTAATTGTCAAGTCAAATGCTTTATGAGATATATGCTGTTAAATGCCTGAAACCGCTGGACTAATAGGGGAACCTATTCCTAACCCTTTTGGAGCACCTTGCCCTGGACTGAAATTTCAGTAATTTGTATGTCACTGACTGCTGAAGAAAGTTCTTCCCTTCTGATTTATACTAATGCACAAGATGTTTGCACCTAGATAAACCTGCTGGCATTCCTCCATTTATAAATTTCTGATAGCCAAAGAGTGTGTAAGAATGGGCTGAGAACTAAAAAAATAAAAAAAATAAAATCAACAAAATTGTTGCATGGACTAAAACTTTGAATTCTTTTTGCTGTGTTTGCACTCCTGTTCACTCTCCATGAATATTATAATGAATGGACTCGTAAGAGTGCTTGTGGAAACAGCATTTTTAAATGGAGAATGGATATATCTGCAGACAACACATATAAAACTCTTAAATGGCAGTACCCTACTCAGCAAAGCATTTCTCAGCCAACCTGGAAGCAGAAAAGAGACCATGTGATTTGTTTGTTCAGACAAAACTAGCCCAGGCAGCTACAAACTGGTGGTGAAGAAGTTGCAGAACAAGAAATATTAGTATAAATTATGCATTGTGGATCATTTCAAATAATGAGCAAATCTGAGAAAATAATGACCCGTTCACACACAATTCACATGGAGAAAAAATCAGCTAAAATTGATAAAATTCTTTGTTACAAATTATTTGCTCTGCACTGGGTGTTGGCATAACAGACTCTGAAGCCCGACAGAGCTGGAATAATTAAAATATTAAAATGGCTCCATTTTAATCTTTGATCACATATCTAGATCACGTTGCAGAAATGTCATGTTTACTCATGACTCATAATGAAGAAATGTAGAAATGTCATTATTAGAAACCCTGTTTTTACTGCATCACGTATCAAAATTCACAGACAAACCATTACATTTCCTTTTTCATTTTGCAAGCATTTGTTTCCTGGAGGAGCTGAGGCCCACAGTTTCAAAACCAGAGGACCTCCTTATACAGGAAATCTGAGCCACCAGATGGCTTTCACTTTCCTGCCACCCACCACCCAATATTTGGGATGGCTCCAAACTAGCTGCCAGATTCCTACTTCTCCCCTCTTGCTCTAGAAGCCAGGCTCCCAATTTTATTGCACCCAGAGACTATTTATGATCAGTTTTGTAACATATATTGAGAAAGAAATGATGAAAACTTACCATATTGCACTAGTCTTCTGTTGGTAAAGAGAAAAATTTCCTTCTTCAGCCCAGTTTGATTGCCTTGAGGAATGAGATCAAGAGCAGTCAGTTCAACACAAGTGGAACCAAGGACCTGTTGCAATTAATGACAATCCCTGTACTGGTAGTGGTGGCATCACTTTCCATTTGGAGCAGTATGGCTGAGATCAGCATAGTGATGAGGTCAGGATGACATGGGCCACGACCATTTGCCTCAAGCCACAAAAGAGCAGCCCCTAAGAAAGAGAAATTATCTGCTGAAAGTCCTACTAGCCCACAGGGTTTCTTTTGATATTCCACTGGTCTAGTGGAGTAGGAAGAGCAAAGGCACTATCTGGGACCGGAAAGACCCACCTAAGTGAAGCCATGATAACAGGAACAAAGAGGAGAAAAAAATAAATAAGTAACTAAAATTAGACATGCTCAGGAGAAGGGAAGCAGCAGGTGTTTGCATACCAGCACATCTGTTTGGAAAATGCTCCTTTAAATCCTGATTAAATATACAATTTTGAAGCCTGACCTTTCTAAGTAATTAAAGATTTCTCCTGCATATCTTTCAGAGATAAGCTACAACAGACAAATGAAGAAAATCTTTAGTTTCAGATTTTTCCTTGTGTTTTCCATTTCAAAACTGGATTTTTGCACAAGATGCCTCACACTTTGGGATCGTTTGCAGTGGCAAGCTAAAAAGCTGGAATGTGGAAGAGAAAAACTTCGCTCCTGTAAGGATATGGCTGAGGGGATCTGCTGGAAATACCCAGAGGTAGAGGACTTATTGCGGAGAGAATAGGGAAGCAGAAGCTCAGTCACCCTGCTGTCACAGTTTTTTTGGTTTTAGATTTTTTTAAATGAAGTTTTCCAAGGGGTCACCCAGCAAAGAAGCACCTTGTGATGAACTGTCACATTTTTCATTATGGAACTAAAATGAAGCCTTGAAACCAAGTCTTGGAAAATGTTTAACTAGCCAGAGGTACCAATAATTGTGAGCTTTGAAAAGAATCAGCTTGCTACTTTTTATTCCCCAATTGGCTGAATTTTGCTTTATTGTCTATCTTGGTGGGAACTAGCCCGATGTATCTATCAGCCCCAGTGTTTCCTCAGCTGCTTCCCTTTCTGACTTCCCAAAAGCAAGTAAAAGCATCCTTCTGCTCTGTGGTTATAAGCTGAAGCAATCACAACAACAACAAAACAAATAGTAATTTTAAATCTGCAACATGTTTTTCCAACAAATTTTGGCTTGCTGTGTTTGTGAAGATTTTGTGTGGTAATGATTCTTGATAATGTGAAATCAGTCATTGGTATTAATGATTAATGTTCTTTAATTACTGAGGAAGGTGAAATTATATTAACTGGAAAGTGACTGTTGAGCTTCTAGTATCGTCATTATATTTCCACTGGGTTCTTGAGGTAGACTTAGATTTGTTATTATTATTATTTACAGGAACCCTGGCTAGCACACCATATGACAGTGAAAAGTTCCCATTTCTATTACAGTTGGCAAAAGGCAGTTCTTTCTTATCATAATAATTCACGTAAGTGCCCTGGCTGAAAAGTGAAAATTTTTTGGCCTTTTATAAAGCTGGCAAAACATCAAGTTTTGCTACTTTTGCTTTCTGCAAGAAATTGTCCTCACAGCTCCACTCAATGATAATTTGTGGCTTCTTACCAGAAAGCTAGATCTGTGTCACTTGTACAAAGGTCAGTGAATTCCAGCTCTAAAACATCTCCAGGAATACAAGTCTGGCAGAGGAGAAGGTATTATGCCAGATCCCATTCTATTACAGTTCATTACTACAGTTTATTCAAGGACTGGTGGGATGCAAACAGTAAAACTAGTTTAACTTTTCATAGGCTCACTTTTCTTTATTGCCCTTTTCCTTGGTTTAAAGCCATCGGTGACCCATCAATCGTAGGATACGCTCAATGTGCCAACACACCTGATACTTTGCTGGTATACTTGATGAGGTATATATAATGCAGTGTAGAGAAAAGTTATGTAATAATCTTTGCCTGTTTGTTGCATAAGATGAAAGCTGTCCATGTGTCCACTCTTTTAGAGATGCAGAAAGAGGAAGAGGAATGCTGAATATGTTTTTGAGATGAAATGCTGTAAAATGCTTTTAACAGCCCCCAATTCTGATTAAGTGACATGTTTACTATTAGGCTTTCGTTACTATTAGAGGAGCTTTTTGAAGTGACTGTAGCTGGTTTCATGAACACATTGATTCTCTGCTACTGCTGACCCTGTCTGGTAACACTTTAGTTTAAATGTCCATTACTATTTACATTAACTAATGGTTAATTACAATGGGATTCCTGGGGAAGTGCATAAGACAAGTAACACGAATGCCAAATGAGTGCATTAATGATTGGTGTTATCACAGTGAATACCAAATGATTTCATAATGACTGGGGAGGTAATATATAATGGAAAGAATTGCTCCCTATTTGATATACTCACCACAGAACTAGGACTCATTCTTGGACATCATTCAGAAACTGCAATGTAGTCTGGAGGCCTTTCTTCCAGTCCTGCAAGGAGCTTGCACTGAAACTCAGTCCACACCCTTGCAGAGCAAGACATGTGTTGGAATTTATTTTTTATTGCTCATTGTTATAAATTGCTGCTATGGCCCAAAGCGTTATAGCTCATAGTCAATGCTGTAGAGAATCTATGCTTCATAACTTCGTTTGGGCCACAGTTTTTGAGTCAATACTCAACCTAGAATGCAAGAGGAAATACTTTTACTAGAAGGGGCTAAAAAAATGTGTTTCTGGGCCAGGGTCTCTATTACTGTTAGTTACAACAGCTTTTCTACTCTAGTCTGGGGTGTTTTTTGTAGAACATTCATCACCATAACATCTGAGGACCAGGGTGATAAGCTCCTGCGTAACATCTGTCATGTTTTTCTTCTCTTCTTTGGGGGACTTTGCACTCGCCAACCCACCATAGATTAAGCTCCAGTGCTGGGAAGCAGGACAGATCTTCAGAGAGTTATTTACCTGTTTTAATAAGCAATGAGGTAATATGAGATTTGTGGAGAGTTGATGCCCCCATAGAACATGTCCATACAGAACTAAAGCTGATATTTTTGTTTTAAATTATGTGGAAGCTTTGTTTAGTCCTAGGAAAAATGGAGTTTTCCATTTGACTTGATAAAAATAGAAGTTTAGAATACTTCTGTCTAACTATCCAAGTAAAACACCAGCTCCTATTCCAGTATATTTGGAAGAATAAATAGAGCAGGTGAGAGACCCAAACCACAGGCCTGTGCAGTCATTTAGAGTCTGTTCTTTGGATGAAGCTCTATGTGAAGGACAAAGTGCTGCACAGCATACCCAGGAATTCATTGTTTTAGGAGAAAGGCCAAGCACTAGTAGGCACTGATAAGTGAAGTGGCCTGTAGCACAGTGGTGAGTGTCCCTGGCACAGAATGTCTTGGCGGCAAAGATTATACATTTGCCAATTTTGCATTCAAAGAGCGGATTGACAAAATAATCTGATGGGTCTCTTCCCTCTTTAATTTCTGTGATTTAAGAGGAGGAGTCTGTGTTTAGTAACCAGTGGGCTTCAGCTCCACAGGAATAAAGACATTAAATGCAATGTTTCTGATAACTACAAATTACCCAGTGACTACTGTAGCGCCTGGGACTTTTTGGCGACCCACCGCGAGAGCTAATGAAGATGCCCTTTTATAAAGCGCAGGATTCCTGGCAGTTATTTTTAATGGGTCATGCTGTGTTAGAAAATCATGCCTGCAAGATTCCCTGGAGTGGCAGTTGGGATGATATTACTTTCAATGAATCACAGCAGCCACCATAAGGGCAGGGCAGTATCTATGGCAGCAGCACCAAGCAATGGCGCAGCATCAAATGAACGGCTCAGCTGGTGACATCTGGCCCCTCTGATCACAACAAATCTGTAGTGCGCAATACTCCAAAGAGTCCATCCTTCAAGATGATATGTTAAAATGAGGTGTCTTTTTCTGTTCATCTTGGGTGACTATTCAGGCAGGCACGAGAGATCCTATTAAAAAATGCAGGAAGTAATGGATGAAAGTTGGTCTCCTAGGTTCAGGTCTCCTTGGTAAACAATTACTTTGCACCTTACCATCGCTGAATTTGGTTATGAAAGAAAGACATTACCTTTGCGAGGTGCTCAGAGTAGGAAAAAAAGGTGCTGCTGTGTGCATGAAGGCCCTGGGAAGCATAGGTAGACACCAAACAGGGGTTTTGGTGACTTTCAGGTTTCTCTCTCGAGGCTGGGATTTTGCAAAAAAGATAAGTTAATGTTGGGCATTGCTTTCAAAACATGAAATATCATTACTAATTTCTTGCCTCCCTGGTCACTTCATTGTATCAGGGTATATGACTTTTTTTGTATGTTTTCACAATGTCTTCCGTGAGAGGGAATTTTCTTGGTGACACTCGGTCATTGTGAAGGCAAGAGGTGGAACAATCTGTGACAAATAATGAGAGTGAAATGCCAGCCTTTGAAAGGGCTTTGCTTTCCCTACACCAAGCGCTTTAAAAAGCCATCTGCTTACTTGAAATGGCTGCAACACATGGTGCTCTTCCCCAATCCAATATGTGCTGCAAATTGTAGGCACATGGATCCAGTCAAGGACACAGTGTCTGTCTTAACTTTGGATCTCCTTGCTGTTGTCAGTAGGAGTTTCATCCTTAAACTTAGCTCTTGTGTGTGTTAATTATTTCCTTTTCATGTCCAGCTGGCAGAGTGCTTCAGCACCTTAAGTTGCTCAGTTTGATCTTTGTGCTCAGGAACAAGGTAATTAAGCAAGCTACAATTTAAGGAAACGTATTTGCCTTGACTTGTTGCAAGTCTTCAGACAGCGCTCCATCCTAAATCATTTGATAATGTAAGATACTCTGTGCAGTTCCCCACTTGACTGAGGGTTAGTTCAACAGGTCACAGAATCAGTAATTGATTCTCAGTGTGTCTCTGTTGGTTTTATTACAATAATGAGGACCATCTTTTTTCATCTCTGCTAATACGTTACCAAAACCATCAGCTTCTCAGTTTGGTGTCAGGATGACTTTGACAGGTTGTTAGCAACTATATGATGTACAGAACATCACAGAGATGTCTCAAACTGTGTTGCTGTGTACCTTGGAGACCCTTAGGTGGTTATGAAACAAGTGAAAGCACTTCCAAGAAAAAGTTATACCAACAACTGAAAATATTCTTACAGTTTTGATGTCCTAATGAAGAAGTTCTTTATGCCAGTTTGGATTCTTGATCACTGAAGAATGCTATGTTTCACAGGAATGGGTGACATTGCAAGGCAGGTACACTGGATTTACCACCGATTAAAAAGTCCAGGAAAACAAATTTCCTCATCTCCTAAGGTTCTATTTGTTTTTGTTTTCGTTCTTTATAGGATGCACTTTATAGTTAAGATGTGTGTATCTTGAAAGACTTGTGAGCTTTTCAGATTGAAAACAGCAAACAAATAATGAGATGAAAGTTAGGAAGGTAGATCTACAGGATTGCCTCTATTCCTTAACTTTCCAATTTGTCTGCAACACCCCCAAATTTGGGGCTTAAAAAAAAAAAGAAAAAAACCCACCTGCCTGTCAAGGTAAAACTACCTAAACCAATGTTCAGTCTGGGTTTATGTGACCTACAGCTTTGGGCTTTGAGTACTCAAGTTACGTTGATGTTTTTGAGCTGTTTCAGGCCGAAGCTAGGATAATGTGGGTAACACAATGAAGTCTAAACAACTGCTGGAGTAGTGTTGCTGACAGGTCTGATTTGCAAAAACAAGAAAAAGTAAGCCACTGTCATTTGAAAACAATGAAGCACAATACTTACGCCTTTATACACTAAAACAGTTTTTATGTACCTGCTACTAATGAAATGGATTCAACAATGTAGTACTTTTATGGTCCATTTTATGATCAGGTAATTATATATTTTAGCTAGTCCAAATTAATTGCCATTTTACTGTTCTTTGGTTTAAAGGAAAAAAGGTATTTACTGGTATGCTGAGGAAGATTCCCAACAAAAACGCAAACCTTTTATCCGCAAAGGGAATGATGTAGAATAAGACTTTTCCTTCCTGCAGGAAGGTTTTAGCTACTTTCTAGGGATATTTCTCTCTCAAAGTCACTATAGGCTTTCCTGCCACACACTGTACTTTGGAGAATAAGTGATTATCTCGACTGTGCTCCCCACACTCCCCTCAGAAACAAAGAGTGTTGGTGATGCTGGGAGGGTCTCACAGAGGCAGAAGTAGATGCAGTTGGATATTAACAGACCAACAACGAGCCTCAGGTGTAGCTATGGCTCCCAAATTCAGCAACACACGTATTGACTGGTAAAGTCAATGAGAATTACGTGCTGTATAATTAAGCATGTACACATGTGTTGAACTGACAAGCTGGATCAAGTCCCAAAGCCATGAAAGGTGAAAATATTTTACTGAAGAGTATTACTGAACATTTAGCCTCTACATGAAACTCTGCCACATGTGACCCGAGGGGAGTGAAGCACCAGTGTTTTATCTATCTATCTATCTATCAGTGGCAGGAGCCTGACAGTTAGTCTTTTTTTCCCAGGAGGCTAGTTAGGTAAAAGCATACTCAAACAATTTTACACCCAGTCTAACAAATAAACTGGATGAAGGGGAAATGAAAGAAGCAGCAGATTATCTCCTGTCAGTGGAAATTCAAACAGAAGGAAAGAGAGAATCACATCGGGTATTTCAGGATCGCAGATACCTAAATAGGAAAAACATTATTATGTCTTCTAGGTCGTTTTCTTGCCACTGAGGGATTGTTCCCCCCAAATGACTCTTTTACATTGTTTTGCTAACTGCATGTACCATGTAGATGACTGTCGTGATTTAGCCCCAGCCAGCAACTAAGCCACATGCAGCCGCTCACTCACTCCCCCACGGTGGGATGGGGGAGAGAATCAGAACAGTAAAAGTGAAGAAATTCATGGTTTGAGATAAAGACAGTTTAATAAGTAAAGCAAAAGCCACGCACACAAACAGAGCAAAACAAGGAATTCATTCATCACTCCCCATGGGCAGGCAGGGGTTCAGCCATCTCCAGGGAAGCAGGGCTCCATAACGCCTAGTGGTTTCTTGGGAAGACAGATACCATCACTCCGAACATCCCTCCACCCCTTCCTTCTTCTTCATCCCAGCCTTATATACTGAGCATGACGTCGTATGGTATGCAATATCCCTTTGGCCAGCCTGGGTCAGCTGTCCTGGCTGTGCACCCTCCCAGCTCCCCGTGCACCCCCAGCCTTCTTGCCAACAGGCCAGCACGAGAAGCTGGACTGTCCTTGACTATTTAGCAACAGATAAAACGTCAGCACATTATCAACATTTTCTCATCCCAAATCCAAAACAGAGCCTCACACTAGCTTCTATGAAGAAAATTAACTCTATCCTGGCTGAAACCAGAACAGTGGCTTTTACTGCTTTTCTTGAGAGATTAAGTTGCAACATAACTCTCTTTTTTTCACCCAAGTATAAACATCATTAATTTTCTAAACATTATGGAAGTATTGAAAGCTAGTGAGAAGCTATGAAGGTCACAAAGGAGAAAGAAAGCCCACCTGCGGTGTCAGGAAGGAGCCACATGCACTCCACACCCATGCTCGCCAGAGCAACTTGGCTGCTGGCAATGCAGCACCACATTGTCACTGCTTCTGTAAGTACAACCCCATTTTATGATGCTTCGCTCTCCACAATATTGTCATACATGAAAAGACTCAGTAAGAGCAACACAGCTTTCAAAACACCCCCCAATTTACTTAAAATAATTTATTTAAATCTGATATGGTTTCAATGTTTTTATCCAGGTTCATTTCTCTTAAATCTGAAGGTAGGTTTTGGTAAGGAACTTACAGTTTCCTTATCTTTCTTATCCTCCTCCCTATTACTTTGTTGATCATAGTAGCATTCAATTTCTATACACTTTTTCCTTATTAAAGAGAAAAAACCCAATGCTATAACTACCTTTGGCATTATGCATACAGGACTGGAAGTGCAGTATTTAAATGATCATGATACTTCTGATTTGCAGCTGCATGCAGAGGAAAAAAAAAAGAGACTATTTTAAGCTACTGAAGCAGTCACTCTTGGTGTTTCAGCTCACCATTATTCTCTCTCCCTCAGCAAAGTCTAGTCAGCCACCATCCCAAGAAAGGCTGTGCCAGCTTCAGGAAGAGCTATTCTCTGTTAAGTCTTCAGATCTTAAAGTGTGGTGGAAAACTTCACATTCTCCCAGCAGGAGAGCAGGGACTCAGTGTAGGTGTAAATCTCTGGCAGCTGATTGCTGGAGCCCACAAGCTGTACCTTGTAAATAATTCACTTAGGCACAGAAAAATCTGCATATGAGGATGAAATGTCATTTATAACTCATAGGATATTGGCTTGGCTGAGAACAAGTTTCCAGCCCCTTCAACTCATTAAGTGACACTAAGGAAGAAGGAATATAGATGAGGTAAAATAAACTCTGCTTTTGGCTTGTAAGTAACAGAGAATAGTTAACAATAACCAAGGTGAAAATTAAATTCTCTGGGAGAGAAGGAAGGGGACTTGGTGTTTCTCAAATCAGTCAGCTCAGTATAAATTACACAGCTTCTTTACTATTAACTCTGTCAGAACCTCATCCTTCACACTATTAGTGGGGCTGGGTTTATGAGGAGGCATTCAGCTGGAGGTGAGGTGCTGGATGGTGCTGGAAGTGTTTCCCTTCATGCATCTTTGTGACTTGGAATGGTTTGCTGAGAGAAAAGAGAATGTACCCAAACAGAGCACCCCTCACTGAAATTCTGTGTTATCAGAGACAAGATATTTTCATAACTGATTTAATCTCTTGTTTTATTGCATTATTATAGTCTCAAAACCTGTCTGTAATATTCTGTTTTTCAGATGCTTATAATTTTGCCAAACTTAAGTAATTTACCCGAAACGTTTCACACCACCCCATGCTGAATGCTGTTGGAAAACTGTTCACCAAAATTCTCAGGTGAATCAGTGGGTTTATACAACAGAAGTAGGGAAAAGGTATTGTGCTGTCTGTGTTAAAAATTCTGGGGAAACTGAAGGAGGAGATGAACGGATGCTTGGGAAGGATGCAGGAAAGGAAACCAAGACTGAGAACTGAAGTAGGGTGAAGATCTGGTATTACTCGTGACCTGATATCTAAATTAAGAATGCTTGTTATCAGAGTGTTTGTTCCAAGTGGAATAGTGCCGTCAAAGTACAGGGTATTCATCTCTCTTACTTGTGCACGCTACGCTACCTGAGTTCTGCTTGTACAATGAATGTAGTGGTTTTTAATCCCCACTTTTCCACTTTTCCAGGACCCTTTGTCCTCATGACATCTTCATTGAAAATGGAGGCAAAGGTATTAACTTAGTTTTGGGCCGTTTGTGGGTTATCTTTAATCTCTGCTACATTCTCATTCTATAGCAGCTCCATTTCTTCATTCGTTGTTCTCTTTTTATTTAGACAGCTAATGCAATGGCTTCTATTTGTTTTAATCTCCTTTGCAAGGTTTAACTCAGCTTAATTTTCCAGAAAACTTTCCTTTTGGGGGGACTCTCACTTTGTCGCTATTTTTCCTGCCTGAGAAAATAGCTTTCTTTACTGTTCAGATCCTTTTCTTGTTCTTTGAGTCCCATCTTCACTGTAAATAACATGGTTTGAGGTGGCTGCTTATTCAGTTAAGTCTGGAGCCTTCCCTTGCAATCTCTTTACTTTGCTTTGCAGTCTGTGTGCTCTGCTATTCAGGTGAATTCCTTAAGTAGCTTCATTAATCTCTGAGCACTTGCATTTTCCTACTGAAGATATCTGACAGATAACTCACTTCAAGTGTCTTTCCTAATGAAAACATCCTTGATCTGACAATGCTCTTGGTGCTGAAGATAGGTGGTAGATTCTTCACTTTCCAGCCCCCAACCTACCCTACACTCCCTGGCATGTAGTTTACTTTTCCAGTTTCTAGATCACAGAATCATTAAGGTTGGGAAAGACCTTTAAGATCATCAAGTCCAACCATCAACCCAACACCACCATGCCCACTAAACCATGTCATGAAAATGTCTGGAGAGAGGCTTCCTGATTATCCTTTGCAGTCAGGCAGACCCGTTTCTTTGTGTGAAAGACTTAACTTCTCATTGTTTACTGCATGTGGTTCTCTCTTCTTTTTCTGCTTGGGTTCCTGGCTCTCTTCCCTTATGTTATGGTACAAAATTTTCGTCTTTCTTCCTCGTTGCCTCATCTTTTTTGCCTGTTTGGAACCTGTCTTTTATGAATTCTCTCAGGCAATTTTCTTTTCTTGCGTCAATAGCTCCTTGTGGTGCACAGTCAATGTACACATACAACGTGCTGTTTCTGCATCTGGCTGTTTTCACTCCCCCTGCATTGCCCAAGTCATTGTTAGAGTTGAGCTGCTTCTTTTAGAGAAGGAAGACATAACCCAATCTGCTCCAACCACCATCTCCCATGAAAAATCCCTTCTTTGTGCTCCCTCATTCCCCAGCTCCCCAACTAAATGGCTGCCTTATTTAAAACCTTGGGGCTTGGGGAGCCCGGTTTGATTGTTGCTCATATGTCCTGGGGAGAGAAGTGTCTGTTAATAGGCAAAATGTTAACTCCAAAAGCTCTCTCTGTTTATAGGTTGTTAGAGTAGCTGTCCGTAGGCATGAACAAGGTAAGATGTCCAGCTCTTACTGGTGCCACCAGTGAAAAGGAAATGAAAATGGAAGAAGGCAGGATCAGGATCATATCCACACAAATAGCCACAGATGTTTACTCTTTCTAGTCCTTTTAAAGGTCCCGAGCAGGGAGGAGACACACTGTATTGTATTGAAAGATTTGGCAGGTTGGTCCCTAATTTAGAAGGTGGGAAATACATGATAGGTGAGTAAAAAAATAAATGGGCCAAAGTGGGGAGGAAGGAATCTGGATTTTCATTAGATGGCAGCCCCAGTGGCACCAGGAGTCACAGGGAGATGCTGTCTAATAGCAGAGACAGACACCAGCAATTTGTAGGTAACAAAAGGAGGGAGAACAAAAAAAAATCTCCAAATCCCACAGCTCAAAGGAGAAAGAAGTAAGTAAGTAAATAAATAAGACCACCTTCCCCCAGTACCAAACAGTACCAAGAAGAAAACCCCTCAGATTAAGGCTTATTAGGAGAGCAAGAAGAGGAGTGTGTTAGCAAGAGTCAAGGATGTTCAAGAGAAGGAAAGCATATGAAATATATTAAGAGAACAAAAAATACTGGAGAGAAAGTAGACTCATTAATAAATGAGGATGAAGATTAAGTCAATGATGGTTCTAAAATGGGTAAGCTACTGAAATGCTTTATAAAAATCTGTTAAACAAGAAAAATAAGGGAAGGAGAAATGGATAATTAAGAAGCAATGATGACTTTGTCAAAGCTATTGATGAAAAGCAGGTAAGAGAATACTTAAAACATCTGAATATATATACAGATCAGCAGGTGTGCATGCATTTCAGAGTGTTAAGGGAATTAGTTAATGAACTTACAGAAACACTGGCAATTACTTACAGAAAGTTACAGAGTGTGATGGGAAAGTACCAGAGGGCTGGGGGGAAAAAGCAAATGAAATACTGAACTTCTAAAAGGTAGAAAGTAAAAAATTATAAAAGAAAACAATCCAGGCACTAGCTATTCACTGGTCCAATTTCTACCCCTGATAAAGTAATGGCATGTATATGTAGACAGAAATTGAACCATAAGCACAATTAACAGCAAGGGTTTCTACAGAATAAATCACGACAGACAAACCTGATTGTTTTTTCAGATCAAGTTAGAAAAGTGGACAAAAGAAATAAAGGGAAGGTGATGGCATCTGGACTCCCCTAAAGCATGTCATACAGGGCCTCCTCAAATCTTACTTGAATTAACATTGATGTGAATGTCAGCATTGTCATGTAAACCAAGAGTGAACTGAAGGACCATAAAAAAACGAAAATGGTAAACTGAGGTGTTGAGTTATTGCAGACTTCCTCCAGGAGTGCTACACAGGGACCTGAGCTAGGTCTAGTTTTATGTAACAGTTTTGGTAGTGATGAGAGAAAGGGTGGAGGGATATGAGGTGGAGAGTAGGAGACTGGATTCTACATAGTCTGCACTAAAGCCAAGTTGATAAGTGATTAAGTAAATAATAAAATAATTATAAGCCTTGTGAATGACAGGCTGGGTGATGCTATGTAGGTGAGTGAAAATAAAACAGCAAAACTTGGTGCAACTGTTCAGATCAGGGGCTACTGCATTCCAGCCTGGGATGCAGAACATCTGTCCAAATAATATAAAGTATTATTCAAAAAAGAAAAATGGGAAGTTATTTCAAAAGTAAAAATGCAAATGCTTCACTCTTAAGATGTCAAATCACGATGCTTTCTTATGGAAAGAAGAGATGAAACCAATGCCATTTGGTTTCCTCAAGAGGCCCGCTGACAAGCTTCAGTGATGGTTTCCTTGTGTATAGCACTGTTGAGGCTGCATCAAAAATACTGTGTACAGTTTGGGACATGTCAATCTCAGAATACCGTCAAGAAATTGGAGACTGTCCAGAGAAGAGTAATCCAAATGATTAAAAGTCCCAGGGGATTAATTTATAAAGAAGATTAAGTGAATTATATTTTGATTAGGAGTATATTTTAATGGTGTATAGGTAACAGAAAGACATAAACACCAAGTAAGGGAACAGGATGATTTAGGATGGGACCAGAGGTTTTGATGGGGTGAGGATCAAAAGAGAATTTAGATAGGATATCAGTCTTTAGCTGTGGGGGATTTTTGACCGTACTTTCCCTCCTTTTTGGTTACAGAATGGGCTTTAGAAGAAATGGAGAACGTTCTTGCTTCTGGACTTGTCACATAGGACAGAGTAAAGGGCTTCTCCAGCTGAGCAGGAAGGATCCTGCAGTGTGACCTAGCTAGTCTTTGCACCTTTAATTCCTTCCATCTCGGCACAGAGGTGGGAGGCCACCGTTCCCAGTGAGTTTGAGAATCCCCAAAGCACTCCTCTGGCAGTCTTACCTTAACCCTGACTAATGAGTAGATCAACCAGTAAAGGAACTCCCAGGGGTGACCGAATGGGTGAGGAGCTACATTAGATGATCACTCCTGTTGTTTATTCTTTATAAAAAGACAGGCAGTCTGCTGCTATTGTGTACATCTGTTGTTAGTGTTTGGCCATGATGGTAAAGACAAAATCAAAAGACAGCAAGGTACAAAATGACAAATGCAAGAAGCTGGAAACCTACTTGATGAAAACACTGTAATAAGTCATCTTTCTCAAACTAGTATCTGAGAAAATGCTTAATTTTTTTCCCCAAGAGGTACCAGCACTTTAAACAGACATAAATTCAGAACTGAAATTATGTGTGATCTGAAGAAATCTAATTTTTAAGGAAAACATGCAGTTCCTATTGGCAGAAATAAAAACATTCCCATTGATTTGAGGTCAAAACTTCAATCATTTCTGCTGCTACACTAATATTAGTGTGCCTTAATGAGTGCTCCACTGAGGAGGCAAGGACTGTAGGGTGGCTCTTCCTGTTGCATCTCCAGAAGTGCAGAGCCCAGTTCAGCCCAGATGCTGCCTACACGCTGGGCAAGCTTAATCCTGCCACCTGCTAGGTCCTGTGTCACTGCGGGCAGCTGGTCTGGGCCATGGGGGGGTATATTGCTTTGGATACACAGCAGTGATTGGCACCACTGCTGACTGAGAGTGCAGGTGACTGTTTTCTAAATTGGCTGTTAAGAATAGCCTATAGTCTCTTTTTGGTTTCTGTCTCTTTTGTGTCTCATAGTTCCTAAAAAAGTCTCCTTTGCCTCAGCCCTTCTTTGCTAACGTATGTAAACTATAGTTTCACTTGGAGAGGGAATTGACATTTTGCATTAAACTCAGAGGCCTGATTTGTTAATATTAATTATTGTTCATTTGCAAGTGCTGAATATTGTGGACTTTGTAATGTATGCATGGCAGTCCTTGTAATACATCCAATTTGCAGGCCAAAAATTTAGGCTGTCTGTGGACTTTGGGTAGCATCCAGTACATGGGTATTATGGCAGGTTGTCTTCTTGCTACAGTATGTCAGCCTCCTGCTTGTATGTGCTTCCTGATGCTGCTGTTCAAAACAGCATCCAGCCCCAAAGAAACTCTCCTCAGGAAAGATGCCTGGATATAGTACTATAAAAAGGATGTATATTCCAATTTAAAATATGCACAGATCATTCACTGAGGTAGCAACCATTCTTTTTTCCCTTCCCCCAAGATAAGAGTGTAAATCACATCTTCTCAACAAGGCAGGTAGTGAGGATGACAAAATTCTTACATTCCTAAAGTGTTATTGGAGAAAAAATGTCACCTCCATGCATAATTGCATAACTTTACTACCTGTCATTTTCTATCAATCAAAAAAATGTTATACTTGAATTTGAGGACAAACATGTCTAATAAGATTTTAGATTGACAGCTGAACGGCTGTACTGAACCTTATTTTAACTTTATTTTTTGTTGTTGTTCACTAGATCAACACAGAGAATATTATACCAAAGTTAAGGGAAACAAATACTCAGATATATTAATCCCTTATGCACACTTTACCTCAAAAAAATAGAATTTCTTTCCCGGTAGGTTTTGTTATTCAGCTCCCTTCAGTCTAGCCAGTGCTGCAGTGGGAGTATAATGTTTCTTTCTTTGTATTTCCAGTGCAGTGTGCCAGATTTTGTTTCAATTATCAGAGAAATGTGTTTGATGACTTGCAAGCAGCATCAGTGCCCTCGGCACAGCAGCATCTCCTCCAGTGGCACCCCACTTGCCCCTGACACCCCTTCTCCTGGTGTAGGGTTCTGGCATCATTGTCCTTTGAGTGGAACGTCTGGTTCCCCACACAACAGCCCACACACCTCACCCCGGAATGTGGCCCACCCCCCCACTGGGCCCTGTTGTTCAGGGTATGCAGCAGTCTTCAATTCTGCACATCGGGGATTTATCCTCCTTCATCGGTGGTCTGTAGAGGATCTCACTCGTTCTCCTTTCAGGTTACTCTGCGTTCAACAACAGCCTCTTTCCTGTCTCCACATATTGCTCTCTGTCCACCTCTACATCCTTCTCGACTGCTTCCTGGAAATCCCAGGGAACATCTTCCCACCACTGGTTTTCTTCCTTGAAGCTGCTTGTGCTCTACCTTGGTGTCCTCTTTATATTTCTTTTTGACTTTTCCCAGACTTCTTATACCTGAATAGGTTACCAAGAACCTGTTTCTCAGTTTTGAGCCTTTTTCTTTGTGTTCATTTTTAGTCAGTTAAAGTACTTCTCAGATCCGGGATTCATCTTTCTTTGGACCTAATTCAATCTCTAGGGCATGTCCTGGTTTTGGTTGGGATAGGGTTGGTTTTTCTTCCTGATGGCTGGTTTCTGCCACCAGTTGTGGTCTCACACTGCTGAACTCTTTCTAAGCCATCACAAGTGCTCCAGGACAGGCTTTAAAACGACAAAGGGGGTACCAGGACCACTTTAGTACAGATGCACAGGGAGACAGAGGCAGACATCTAATCTTGGCCATCTTCTGCCGTTTCTTTCAGTTCTGTGTGTGAAACCACCATTTCATCTTTCTGAATAGGCACACCTGGATGAGGAGTAAAGCTAAGGAGAGTGTAGGTAAGACTGGTTGCTTTTGGAGGAAAAATGTATTGCTACAACTTCATACAAAGAACAGGATTATTTCCCATCAGAGGATCTCAAAGTATTCACAGGTTAAACCTTACATCCCTCCAGCTCTGTTGGGAGGCCATGGTGACCTCCCTGTACTTGTACTGTGAAAGCAGCTGTTGCAGGGGTGTCACTTGCTTCCATGAACATCTGGGTGAGCAATGATTAGGTTCAGGTGAGAAGCTGGACTCTACCCTGCTCCTAGTTGCCCAGTCTACGGTCATGGAGCCAGTACCGCAGATTTTATGTGGTTGATCCACTTTGTTTCTCCCTTGCAGAAAGAAGGGGAGATGGGGATTTTGTGCCTACAGTTGCAATAAGTGTGGTGAAAGCAGTAGGGGTAGAGATTGCCAAAATTAATCTTCATTTAGCTAATTGACACTGCAGAAACATTGATGTCGAGGCAGCCTAGGCTTGGGGGTGAACGGCACAAGCCTTCCTGGAAGGCGAGGCACAAGGCCTTATGCCATGCCCTGGTGTGTGCTCACTGTGGTTAGGCATGAGCTGGATATGCCTCTACGTGTGGAAATCACATCCTTGATTGTAGTGTAGGTCCCAACAATCCCTGATCTGCTTCTGAAGCAACACAGTGTATGCTATATGTTGCTCACTGCTTGTGGCAAAGCCACATGTGAGTCTCCAGAGATTTCTTTTGGTGAAGTGTCAATACTGGTGTGATGTTTATCTTCCAAACCCTTTAATACATCCTTTTTGAGTTCCTGAATTTTTTTGGCCTAACTTAATGACAAATGAGTAAGTACTTAAAAGAGCCTTCATATCTGCAAGAATAACCAAGGAGCCAGATGTCAAAGTGCTATTAGCCAAAGTCACAATTAAGGGTAACCTACAGTTTCTATAGAAGGCACAGTTAATTGCAGGCACAAAACTATGACTGCAAATGGGTGGTCATTAAAAAAAAAGATTCAGGTGAGACATTCTGTTATTATTTAAATTAACAATAGGGTTTTTTTGTTTTATAGGATCTTTCACAACCAATCTTTAAAATCCCTTACAAACCACAGTTGTCCTGTGTCATAATATTCAGTGAAAGGGAAAATGCTAAAACTCATGGGAAAGTATAAAATCAAATTTAACTTATTTAGCCCTGATATCACACGTACCACTATGTCCAGATCTTTTCTCACTGAGGAGAGCAGTCTTCTGACAAAATTGGATGAGGGTATTTATTTTACTGTTTCTTCTCTACCAAGGATATTCGTATTTCCAAATGTTTATGATTTGGATTCAAGGTACTGCCATAAAAGTGATCCATGGCAGATAGGTTTTCTAGGGTCCCTTTGCTCGTGCAAGGGGTTTACAATGGCACTGAGGAAGATCTGCAGGACCATATATCCCTGGAGGAGCTGTGTCCTGGCTGGGCCCTCCAACATGCCTTTCTAAAAGCAACTTCCTGTGTCCCCTGCAAACAGTGACCAGAAATCGTCTTTCTCAAAGGCAAAACGTTGTTAAGGTCTGTGCATATGAGAAACAGACAGTCTTTGTGCAGCCAAGAGGCGGAGGGATGGAAGGGGCTTTGCTTTCTTTCGGTGACTTATGAAAACGTTCCACCAGCCATAGCTCCACCTCTCCATGGAAAATATTACACGATGGGATCGTGCTGGCCAGATTCCTCTGCCTGTCAGGCTTCAGGATCAGAAGCACAGTGGCAGAAGCCCAAGAAACGCTCACGGTGGAGCGTACCTGCCTTCTTCTGGTCTCTCGCCGGGCTGTCCTCTCACCTCATGAATATCCTGCCGGGGGCTGGGGAAAGGGTAGATGGAGAGGGTGTCAGAGAGGCCTTGGGGACAGAGCAGAAGATGGTGGGGATCAAACGAAGTACGGGAGGGGGCGGGGAGCCCTTGCCCGCTACGGGACAGGGAGATGCAGGCAGGTGAGCCACTTTTTCCACTGTCAGCAACCTGGCTGCATCCTCTGCCCGCGACTGGCACCCTTCCCTTGCAGAGCGGCGGAGAGTTACAGCTGCACGTTTTATCCCCGTCCACGTTTTCCGCAGGCTGAGGCGCACCAGCTCCCTGCCAGCCAGAGCTGGGGGCGACGCCCGTGGGGCTGGGGGCTGAGCGGTGGGGGGAGGTACCCGCTGAAAGGCCGCTCCGTGCGGGTGGACCCCTGAGGCACTCCCGCAGCATCGCCCATGCTGCTGCTCAGCTTTGTGCCTGCATTTTGGTGACCTTTTCCCACCCCCCCCCCCCCCCGCTCCCTTCAGTCCATTTCATTGCAATGCTTGGGTTAGGAAAGGCTTCTCAGGGTCCCTCTTCTCTGCGGTTAAAGTGGGACATCTGCCCAAAATGGGACGGTTTTCAAAAAATCTTAATAAAAAAATAATCAAACCCATGCGATGTTTCTTATTTTGTCCATTACATCATCAGCCCCATCTGTTTTCAGTGTTTTATGGGGTTGCGCTGGAATTGATATTGTGGGGCAGAAACTGGTGATCCCCCCACTTTGCTAGTGAATCAGCAGAAAGAAGGAATGAGCTGAAAGAGTCTTTTCTTTGCTTAGGACTGCTGTAAATTATAGACATGACTCTTTGTGTCGAGCCTCTTCAGCTCCTGTTGACATTGGTGTTGGTGAAAGATACATATGACTGAAATCTTGCAACTCTTAACATCAAAAAGCTTTAGGTATTGCTCTTAGGACCACACCTGAAACAAGGTCTTGCTATAGCCTGCGTGCCATTACACTGCATTTCTTTCATATCGAGATGCCAAAATTACATTGCTAAGTTATAAGTAGTTTACATAATCCCAGAATGCAACATGGGAAAGCTTTCAAAATAAAAATGAATAATAAGATCAACATTTATTGGTTTTTCCTCCTACGTTGCCACTGAAAATTCTCATTGGTGTGGCTTTATATGAATAGTTCTCCAGAAGTAAATTATGAGCAAAATTCAAAGCCACCATAAATTAAATGTGCTTTTTTCCTGCTTTGGTGTACAAGACTTTCCATTAAGCTAGTCCCATATAATATACCTTGGATGTGTTCAAGAAAGCCCTGTAAATTATAGTAAGTATTTAAAATGGTAAGTAGACATTGAAAAAGGCCACATTAGGATTAATGAATGAAAGGGTTGATACTGAAAATGCACTTGTAAATAAATAACATAAAAAGTAAAGATGACACACTGTTAGGTTAGAGTTACAAGTGGGAGTATGATGATAAATCACACGGTTGTTTGTCAGAGCTTCACATGTGGGTGCACGTACTCCTCAGGCCCTTTCTTCCCTTCCCCCCGCAGCGAAACCTCTCCCTCCCCTTGCCCCGCTCGCTGCGCCTCCGGGAGACTGATGGAACTTGCCTTTGCTTTCAGCACCGGCTTTCGGTGCTGGAGGTGTGCTGGGCTGCAGAGTTCGCTGCCTGTTAGGAGCAAAGCTTGCCGTTCACTGCTTTGGCTGGGCGAAGGCAGCGCTTCAGGCCTGCTCCATCCGTTCTGGTAAGAAAATGGACGTTGCTGAGAGCGGGTGCCTGCAGGGGTGCGGCTGAGCCTGGATCCACCGCTGCTGTTCACAGGGGTGCTGGGTACCTGGGGGTTTTGCCCCCCTCGCAACTCTCCTTGGCAGGCAGTGTCTTGGGTTGGGAGCTGGGTAGCCAGAGGTGAGCGGCCATGGCGATGAGGGCGACCTGAGGGTCGACCTGAGGGTCTGAAGCTGAGGGTGATGTGCAGCCCGGTACAGGGGACGCAGGGCTTGCAGCCTGGTGCAGCGGGTGGAGGAGAAAGCTTCTTGCCCCCTCCCATCCCTCATCAAGGCCGGGGCTTAGCGCGTGCCTGGCTGTCACACAGCGCAGCGGGGTTGTCGCTGCGGTGCCACGAGCACGGTCTGAGGTCTGGTCACAGTGGCAACGTTAATTGAAGCTCTCTGCCTTGGGCTGAGCAAGTTCTCAGAAAATGCACCAAAACCCCAAAACCCGGAGAGAAAAAAGCTTTCCTCCCAAGCAAGATTTTTCCATGTTTTCGTTGTGCCAGCCGTAAAGGCCGTATATACCCATTGCAGCTACTGGCATTGCCAGATCTCGTATCTCGTATCATATCATCATCAGTGGGAGCAGCTCTGTGCAGCCTGCTCTGGCTTGCCACTGAAATGGCCCACAGACTGCGGTCCGAAAGCGTGGAGCAAAAACGGAATGGGGAGGGGCTGTCAGAAAACATACGTATATCAGTACTTGCGGATCACCTGGGCTGAGGAAAGCATCTGCCGAATTACATTAGGGTTTGCATGTCTGAGAGAGCATGTATAAAGTAAGTAGGCCTTAGGTAGCTGGGATCAGAAAGTCCACATTAAGGTTACCTCTGCTTAGAAATCAGTCAAATTCTGGCTCCTAGTGACAGAGGGCAAGTCCAAAATGTGGTGTCCTTAATGGACCTACTCTGGATGCAGGGTGGCACAGGTGGGAGTAGGCTGTGGCATGTGCACTACATGAAGTGATGGGTGGGTACATTTTTATAACCTGATTTTACTTCCCTCCGTGGTATTCAATTTTATCCACATAGGTCCATTGAGAAAACAAGGTTCTGCTCTCAGTGAAGTGTTTATGGGCCCATACAGCCAAAGGAATACCTTTTATGTGCCTGTGGCACTTTGAATATCTTTGAATGGGAAGGAATCTTTGTGGGCAAGAATAAATCCAGATACTTTTTGGTCTGCCATGCGAGGAAGGGCAGAGCAGCAGTCAGTGCCACCTAAATCTTTGCCAGACCCCAGGGAAGGATTTAAGTTCAGGTTCCCTATTTGAGTAAGCACTAGGAACAAATGGTAACATAAAGGTTAGTAGAAGATTATAAATAGGATAATAAATGGAGAAGGAAGGATTATACTACCACATTAGAAATCATTTGAAGGGAAGGTAGGAACTCTCATGCTTTGCAATAATTTTTGAGTGCCCCGATTGATGGTAATCTGTCTGTGTTATTTATTATAGAGATATATGTTTTGAAATAATTTTTTAAAAGAGCTTTTTAAAATTATTAGAGCTACAGATAGAGTCGAGTACCAAAACTCTAATAGGCTGAAGTAGAATGTTAATGGTGTAGATATAAATATTTGCTGTGGAGATGTGTCTAAGTACACCCAATCAGCTGAGAGAGGAAAAGAACATGTTTCTCATGTGGCCAGTATTAGCTAAGTAATTTGACTTATATTTTTGAATACTCCTGATTAACTATTTTATGAAAAACACTCTATCAGATAAACTCAGATAATTGGTAAAGGGGAAGAAACCCCAGTCCATTCATAGACAGACTGTGAGCAGAAAGAGGTAAATTAGTCCATCTTCTTCGAACTCTTCATTCAGCTCAGTGCAGTTCATAAAACTGAAAAGTCAAACAGAGTGTAGTAAAAGAAGGACTTAGGAATTGAGATGGTAGAAAGGGAGTAACAATCTCTGCTCTTTATTGGTCTCAGTAATCAGAGTTTGCATGTGCCTGATGGCCTTCAGTTTTGCACTCTGCAGCATAGATATAGTGGCATCTAACAAGCAGATGCAAGAGAAAAATTACCGACATTTGCCCAAGCTGAGTAGCATCACTTAGGGTTGACCTGACTGGAGCCACTTCCCGTGTTAAAAAAAAAAAATTCCTCTTTTTGAGTAGTATTTTTTGCAACCATGTTAACTCAGCTGTTCAGGGCTGGCTTAGCTGTCTGTGCATGCAGCTGCAGTTGAGTTACGCAGAGGTGTCCTGCCACATGCCCAGCCTCACATCATTTTATAAGTGAGAATCTGAGGAGCTACATGACTTCCATATGTTTGCAGTCAAACCTGTGATGGAGCAGGGAACATCTCCCCTGCACCTGGATTGCTATCCTTCCCCTTTGGATACACCTGGTCAGAAACTTGAGGGTGCAAGCTCTTTGTGAATTAGTACACACCTATTATTGCCTTCTAGCTAAGACATATACGTCTAATATCAAGGTAAGGGTAGCAGCAAAGGGTCCAATGTGTTTTTCACAGGAAAACTAATGGGACCATTGCACTGCCGCTTCACTGCTGCTGTCGCTCATGTTCAGCCACCCAAGGCTAACATGGGTGACCATAGCTCCCTTCCTTCTGTTCTGCAGGTAAATTTTCTGCTACGTGATGAACTTTCAAATGAGGTGTCATTGGCTGTCATTGCCAGCTCTGTGGCATTGGCAAAGGTGATGTTGGGTGAGGAATCGAGAGCAGTGGTGTCCGACAAAAAAAAGGAGAGCAACTAGAATTGGGGTAATGAGCAAAATGGTCATGGGATGGTCCAGGAAGAAGGGCACTAGCTACAATCATGGACAGAACAGGAAAGGGGAGACGAAGTGGTGACCCTGATGCTGCTGAAGGTAGAGAAAGATGTGAACAAAAGAAACCCATGTTTTCATTAATAGACATGTCATAATATCACTGCCTGGGAAGGGATTGGATCAGGAGCCAAACGAGAAGGCAGGCAAGGGCAGCAAAAGGGAGAACTACAACTGCAGTAGAGAGGGCACTGAGGATTTCCAAAGGATAATCTCCATTAGTTGGACTTCTACACTCCTTTTTACCTTAGTCTGGTTGAGAAACCCTGCTAGGAAGATCTCATTACAACCTGTCATGTGTTTGGGCTGGGCAGCCAGACTACTCACTGCTTTCAAAACACACTTGAAACGCCAGGAAGCCCGAGGGATCTGCCTGGTTGTGCTGATGAGAAAGGCACTTGAGGAGCAGGCTTGGCTCTCAGGTGGCAGGGCATGGGTGGCTCACGGTGGTGAGGATGGCCTTCTTCTACTGCCTCATTCCCCACAGTGCTTTTGGCAGGTGACACTTCCAACCTTGGTTATGCTGGTAACATTCCAGTAGTTTTGTAAGCCACTGAGCAATCTCTGTGAACGTCAGCTCAGCTTCGTATCTGTGCTTTTAAAAGGTTTCATTAAGGGCATGTTTGTTTCTTTCTGTGAATCGGAGAGCTTTTTACCTGTTTCTCCCACTCTCAGGCTTTCAGACTGTGAGATTAGTTTAGCAATCAGGAAATTACTAGCATCATCCTAATTTTAGTATTGTTCATGCATTGCAAAGCAACTTGCTACACAAGAAAAAAAAAAGCCACGATTGAGCAATATTGGTGCAATATGTCAGACATGTAGCAATATTCTCTGTGATTATCACCCCATACAATTTTCAAAGCAGTGATGAATTGTGACAGATCCTCCTCTGAAATAACCCAGCATAGTTTATGAAATCAGTGGAAGTATATCAGCTTACATCAGCTGATGATCTGGGCTACATTTCTAGCTTTCTGCTAATACTTTTTAATGATGGAAATGAGTACCTGAGATGAACTGAGAGTTAACCTCTCTGGGTACACTTTATATTCTTCTTGTGAGAAACCCTAGATATATTTCAGCCTCACTTAAACAAAGAGATGCAGCCACTGTGTATTGAAAATGCCTAATATCCCTGGTAAAGTCTGGCATAAATGTGGTAGAAACTTCCCCCATTTGTAGCAAGGATTAGGGAGTCCAGGGGCAGTTACTGAATTTCCAAACTGGCAAGTGAAGGAAGTTTTAGCAGTGATGGCAACAGAAAGCAGACTTCACTTGCTACTTGTTTTTTACACAGGCAGTTTGTTTTTACCTAGATGTACCTCTCCAGTATGCTCACAGACATTTTGTAATAGATATTTATAATCGCAGTGAAATTGCAGTAACATGGAATCGATTACAATACCATCAGTGCCATTTAGGCTTTACAGTGAAAGACCACCATTTCTGTGTGTGAATAGCAGAGCGTGGGGATTAGCAAAGTGTGAATTAGCGCAGTTCTGCTGACTGGCTAAAAAGATACATATCCCTTTTTCTTGTCATTTAGAGGTGAAGAGGAGTTAATTCAGAAAAGACCAAGTTACTGACACTTTTAATAATAAAGTAACACTTCAGAATGGTGGTGCAAGATGAACGACTTGTAATGACCAGTATAACAATGTGAGAGAGACATGTCATGAGCTTCTCCTTCTGTTAACATGTCTGAGACTGTTCAGCAGTTACCATCTTTAGGAGCTTTTCTAGTAATTTCTTTTTATTTATATATGTGTCTTTTCCCAAATCTGCCAAAAATACTATTTAAAAAGACCACACAGAGAACCGATCTACCTTACACAAATGTCTGGTGGGAAATCGTCATGTAAATTTTGATTTACTGAATGCACAAAAGGAGGTGGCCACCGCCTAAGAAATGGATGACAGCATCTGAAAGTGGTTCCAGCATTTTAAAAGCAATTATGGGGGGTAGATTTATGCACGAAACCTGCTCTGTACATTAACTAAATTTGTGGGTTTAATCACTGGAAGGAGAAAACCAGCTATGAAATACCCAAAGTAACAGGTCATTGCAGATATTCCCCCGAGGACATAATTTGTGTCGGTGTGTGTAGACAGAACTGCACGTATGTGTTGCAGAAGTGACAACGGAAAAAAGTCAGTGAACATCCTCAAAAAGCAAATACAGGAGAATGCTGGAATATATGGCTTCCTGAATAAAGAAAATAAAGCTGTGACTATGTGAAGATTTCTTATTATGGGAATGGCAAAGGAGTAACGCATTCTTCACTCCAATGGAAATTAATGGAGCATGCATTCCTCATTCTCAGTCTATTTGAGGCTGCAACAGGGGATATCACATCTGGCAAAACTACTTTGAGTCATGTTATACCACTTATAACATCATCTGGACCTTAGGAAACAGCTTTCTGAAAATAAGGAATGCTGTACAGTACCTGACATTAGCCCTGTTGAAAGGTACTGATAAGTTGCAGAGGCCTAAGAAATTAAGGGCCACATTTACATGGAATTTCCCTGCACTTTATTACAGTTAATTCCCTGGTTTTGCAATTTTAACTGCCCTTTTCCCTTTTAGTGCCTTCCCCAGGGTGAGTAGGGGGTGCTCGTTTGTGAAAGGGAACCAAATCAGTCAAAAAGAAGAGCATCTGGGACAACAACAGAAGAACACCGCATACCCAGAAACATTACAAAATCTGGTATAAATTGAGAGCATTCATTATTAATAGAAATACTATTTTCAAACTATGTCGCACTTTCATCTCTGAGGATTTCACATGCTATAGTCCTGATCCTGTGTTTGTAGTCCTAACTCCCACAGTTAGCTTGATCAGATTTGAGGGAATTAGTGGTGTGAGGAGGATGCACACTTTATAAAGCTTTGCAGAACTTGGCCATAGACACAAACAGCTTCATAAAAAATTAACTACTGCTGAGATGGAGGGCACTGTCCTCTATATTTTTCCATATATTTTGCAATAGGACAGGGCTGTTTTGGCAGTGGATGGTGATTTTTTTCAAAAGTACCTTAGGACTCGTACAGCATTCCCAGAGCAGAGAAGAGCCCTGGTCTGTTAGCACCCACATGTGAGAGAAGCTCACATGCAATACTGCATTGCACATGCAGGGTTCACATTTACCCCCTCATTCCTGTTCTAGAACAACTATGAAACAGCAACACCGTGATGTCCCAGAATATCTGAAATAAAATGAGCAGAGCCCCACAGTCCAGGACCTGGTCAGGGCTGGCTGGTATTCATAAACCAAGCTGATGGGAGATTTGGAAATGTAAAAGGGAGAAGGAAAGTCTGAATGACTTAAAATGACATGAGGTTCAACAAGGCCACGTACAGGGTCTTGCACGTGGGTTGGGGCAACCCCTAGTACCAATACAGGCTGGGGTATGAAAGGATGGAGAGCAGCCCTGCCGAGAAGGACTTGGGGGGACTGGTGGATGAAAAACAGGACACGAGCCAGCAATGTGCACTTGCAGCCCACAAGGCCAACTGTATCCTGGGCTGCATCCAAAGCAGCGTGGCCAGCAGGTCAAGGGAGGGGATTCTGCCCCTCTACTCTGCTCTGGTGAGACCCCACCTGGAGTGCTGCATCCAGCTCTGGAGCCCTCAGCACAGGAAAGACATGGACCTGTTGGAGAGGGTCCAGAGGAGGGCCACAAAGATGATCAGAGGGATGGAGCACCTCTCCTGTGAGGACAGGCTGAGAGAGTTGGGCTTGTTCAGCCTTGCAAAGAGAAGGCTCCGAGGAGACCTGATTGCAGCCTTCCAGTACTTGAAGGGGGCTTCTAAGAAAGATGGGGACAGACTTTTTAGCAGGGCCTGTTGAGATAGGACAAGGAGTAATGGTTTTAAACTGAAAGAGGGCAGATTTAGACTAGATGTAAGGAAGAAATTTTTCACTGTGAGGTTGATGAAACACTGGAACAGGTTGCCGAGAGAAGCGGTAGATGGCCATCCCTGGAAACATTCAAAGTCAGGTTGGACGGGGCTCTGAGCAACCTGATCTAGTTGAATATGTCCCTGCTCATTGCAAGGGGATTGGACTACATGATCTTTAAAAGTCTTTTCCAATCCGAACTATTCTATGATTCTATGAAAATCTCCTACTGAAGTACATTGCAGTAAGGGCTATGGGTAGGTTTGACATTTGCCTTCAAACCAAAGTGTGATTCTGAGTCAAAATACCAGATCTGTGCACCCCTATGGATGAGCACCTTTTAAACCAACACCTCCATCCAAATATATTCACTTGCCATTATCTGTTGCCTGCCATCAGCTAATTTAACCATCCCAGGGATCTGATTATAAAATACTGCAGAAATATTTGTATTTGTGTGGGTGTGTGTAGGGATAAAAGGGTTACTAAGTGCTTTGTTCAGGGGTCAACAGATTAGTGGTTGAGACAGACCGTTATATACAGTGGCATAAGGTTTACCACCCAAAGTAAACTTATGCCCTTATTAAAAATGCACAGGGATGCTCATTTCTGCTATAGGATTATATTGTGCAGATTTTTTTGTTTGTTTGTTTAGTTGTTTCCAACATTGGTTATAAAAAGTCTCTGGTGTCCTGTCCTGCACCCATGTTTATAAAAATATTTAAAGTCATAGAATGGATATATGGCTAGGCAGACACATATTTTGATTTATGTTATACCATGGTTTAGGCACACATTTGAAGGCAAGGTTTTCGGCTGACAACGGCATCACAATAACAGTCTTCCAGCCATATATTATAGTGATGACCCCTGAAAATTATCAGGGTTTAATACAAGGCTATAATATAGGGTTTCTGAAAACTTTACATAAGCAATAGACAACATAAAAAGTCATATTACTATTTATGTGCCATCAAATCACATTAGGAGGGATTTGACCACATAAATAGTAAAATGACTTTTTGGGAATATGGAAATTGAAGAAAAATGTTTCAAATAGAAACCATAATTTACAGAAAAATCACAAATATGCAATCATGTTATGAAAGTAGGAAAGCAAGAGAAGCAAAAAGAGAAAGGAAGACTTCCTGGAATCTTTTCCATAGGCTTTTGTGTAAGATTTTATTTTTTTTAATGCACCCAATCAAAGATGCATCCTGTCATGTCATATCATTATTACCTGTGTTTATTGTATTATATTGTGAGATACGTGGGAGTTGACTGATATCTATGTTGTCAGCTGTTTGCCAGCTGTTTGCTCCTGGGATGAGCAGGGTGAATTTTAGCTTCTCAGAATCATCAAAATAAACAGCATCATAGCTCTTTGTTCTTTCTCTGCTGCACAAAAACATTCTGGGGATAGAAAAACTTCCCAGTCCCAGAATCTAACCCCCAAGATTTTCTTGAATTGGTTATGAATACATATCAGTATTTATTTGGTTCTTATTGTTTGGTGATGCCAATAAAAACTGCAGAGTAAGCAAGAATAATAATTGTGGCAATTATGGAATATCCAGACTGTAATGAGTGCTGTGAAGACAAGTGTGAAAGTAAGGGGCCACTCCAAAGAAAAGTTTATTACCCAAAGAACGTAGCTGAAATTGATGGGATTTTTGCCATCGACCTCAGCCTGAACTGGGTTGACCTTTGGCCATGCAAAAATACCGGTAGATGGTAGAAGGTCCCCTCTGCAGGACAGCAAGGCGCTGTACTGCTGCAGGCGCAGCCCGTGATGTGCAGCCTGCATGAACCCTTCATTCCTCCGTTGTGGGAAGAGTGCAGAGTGGACTAAGGTTTGCCCCCAGTGACTGTAATGCATAAACCCAACATTTGGAAGCAGAATAAAATTATTGCAAATGCCAGCAATGATTACTCTAGGTTTTTGGGAGGTGAGGGTGAAAAAGGAGTTGCTATACTCCCCGTGATCCGACTGGTATCTTTGGTGAAGGAATTTCTCTCCTAAGGTCCTGATTCGGTAAGTGCTTAACACATGCCTAGCGTTAAAGATGTAAGCAGTGTTACCGACTTAAAAGTGAATTTATCTTATGGGATGTGAATAGGACTATTCATTTGCCTAAAGTTTACCACGTGCCTAAGTGCTTTGCTGGAGAGATGGTCAATATTCTTAGATTATTTTGAAGAAAAAAAGGCTTTTATTTTGAGATAGTAATAAATACTAAATTCTTGGAAGATTAAAGGATTGAGGAGACTTTACATGTCACTGTTGTGCATGCATTGCTCCCTTTGAAGTCAATGGAACTTGTGTGTGCAAAAGGCCAGAGATATAGGGCAGCAGAAGTTCATAATATTGTGGCTTAGGAGCCGAAAAGATCAGGGGATATCTAGAATGAGTATATGAACTTTTAAAGTCTTGAGTGCTTTGAAGTGCTCTCTCTTTCTTCTTTCTTTTTCTTTCTCTCACTCTTTTTTTTTTTTTTTTGAAAAAAACCCAGAACATTCATTTTTACCTAGAATGTAACAGTTAAAATCCACTTGCAGGAAATTTGTCATTCAGGGAGCTTACCTGATAGTAAAAGAGAACAGCAGAGGTCGTTTAGAAGAGTTGAGGAGAACCTTGGGCGTATACAAAAGGGACAAGAGGCAACCTAGAGGCAGGAGGTGATGTTGCTGGCAACAGGAAGGTGAGATCTTGAGCGTAAAAGAGATATGCCCAGGAAGCAGAACGATCGTGTGCCAAGGGAAGGTGGACAAACCATCCAGGAGAACAGCATGTTGGAATCTACCCCTGGGAAATCTGTTGAATCAGGAAGGCTGTGATTATTTTGCATCTTGGATTATTTGTGTGTGCTCAAGCAAGAAAACTATATAGCTATTTACTTGCTTGCCGAAAGAAAACAATTAGCTAGAGTTCGTAGTGATGGTCTTAAATGAGAACATTATTTTCGTTTTGCAAAACATTGCTCTTATTTATTGACTTTATTTGGGAAACCTGCAAATGTTGGATTTCCCCTCAGATTAGGGGAAGGCTTAGACTCTTTATGATTCTTTCTCTCCACATGAGCTACATCTAGGAAAGTGCTGAGCAAAGAACGAGAGGTGCTTAGCGCTCTCCCACACTGCCTAACATCGCTATGAAATTGCACCTTTCAAGAGCTGGGATAAAGACTGTGAAGCTGAACTATTCCATTTCTGGTAACAATAGTGTAATATTAATTACTTATTAACAGTCTCTGTCATTTGGCTTATTTCCTCATTTTCTACCAACCTTTTAATAATCCTGTTTTGCCCTTGCTGGTCTCTCTCTTATGAATGGCATCAGCAGCTGTATCTTGGTTTGGAAGGATATGTGTGTGGAAAGGGAAAGGAAGAGGGATGACAGGCTCTAGCCAACATACTTTTGCAAAATGACTGCTAGCTTGCCACATTGCACTTTTTTTTTTTTCCTGCTAATTACAGGAAAAGTGATTTATTAATATTTGTGCAATGGTAACTTCTCAGCTCACCCACAGCCTTTTCTAATCCAGCCAATTATTTTCAGTATTACTTTTAAACTCTGACTTTAATTAATGGGGTACAGAAGTTTAAAGCATATGGGGTTGCTTTTCTTAAGTCTGGGAACAAGTAGAGTTTAAAAACCCTGCAGATATACTTCTCAATACTGCACTTAAGCTGTGCTTCTGAAAAGACTACATATAAATTGTCACATTTTCTTCAGCTTGACATAAAATTCTGTGGCATGTCACATCAAATAGCAACAATCATGAAATTTTTAGGGATGTGTCAGTTTTGAGATACATACTTTCTTGCTTTGATCCATCATGGTTCAACTGGAAGATAAAATAATCACTTCCATTTCTCGCTACTTTTTAATAAAAACATATAATAAAATATATATATTTAAAAATTTTCAAAGTATTTGTTCTGAAGCCCCTGTAAACAGAAAACCGTTGTTGCTGCTAAAATCTGCTGTAAAACCAACGCTTGATCAGCGGCGGTGTTTTTTGCCCGCTCCACAGTACAGCTTGAACGGTGCCATCGTTTACGGGACACCCGCGGTCGTATCTGGACAGTTCAGCCTTCCCACGTCCGGAGCATGATCCCAGGCCCACATAGTCAGGAACGGCGGCGGATGCTCAGCTCTTTGCGGACCATGTCCATCTGAATAAAACTTCGTGCGCCTTGTTAAGTGACTGAAGGAATAACCTCCCAGGAAGCCGCCGCTCCCTGCAGCAACAGGTGGAGCGAGGAGCGTGCAGACTTCGCTGGGATTTCACAGGGAACACACGTAGCTACGACATCACCTCTCCCTGCCGGCTGCGCTTGGGGGGAATGAGGCAGCCGGCAAACCCTGGCACCACGGGCTCCCCCCGTGCCGTCCCCCCAGTCCCTCTTGGGGGGTCATTCGCCGCGGGCGCCCGCGGTGGGTGGCGGCGCACATCTGCCGGGGAGCTGGGGCACAGCTGTGCGAGCGGAGGGCGCGCAGACCGGCAGCCCCGTCCGCGGGGCGATTCATCAGCGGGACGGCTACTGCTGGGAGGAATTCCTCCCTGGCGGGATGAACCTCCAGTGACTCTTCTCGGGGGCCGAGGGCGTCCCCCTCCTGCGCGGGCAGGGCCATCGCTCAGCCCGGGGCTGAACTCTCCCTCACCCCCTGACCCCCTCTTCAACTCCCACACGCGCACCAAGGCGTGAACGGGGCCTCCGCGGGGCCCAGAGGCCTCGTCACCTGCCTCCGCTTCATTTCCAGCCCCACATCGGATGCCGGGCGCCCTGCCGGAGCGGGGGAGATGGCTGCCCTCGGCCCCACAGCATCACTTCTACCTCCCCTCTCCCGCAAAACCCAGCCGAGGTGGCTCGCCTGCCGAGCCTGGATGGGAAAGCTGTCGCACGCTGGAGGGTGCAGCCACCTTTTAACAATTTAGTCTTTTAATCTCCTCCTGGCCTGGCCCCTCCGGACCCTGCCGGGCGCTCTCCCCGACAGACCCCATCGCGGCTCACTGCCCCCGCCCCTGGCAGCACGAACTGGGTCAAAACTGGGGATTCGCTCGGGGGCCTCATCTGGTGTTGGACGGGGATGTACCCTCTGTTTTGGAGGAGCCAGCGGTACTTTCGCTTGACGGCTCTGGAAGTTACCGCCAGTTTGGGGATCATGCCGACGTCCCGGGGACGTGTGACAAAGGGCGCAGAGGGTGCCAGTTCCCGTTTCCGAATCGTCTGCTCTGGCTGTGTCGTGCTGGAGGGAATGTTAAGGAAACAGAAGCCCAAGGACAGCAGCTGAACCTTTGTGCTTTTTCTTTTTCTTTTTTTTTTTTTTTCCCCAAGGAAGCTTTCAATGTGCTCGCCTGCTGGGTCCTCAGGGAATAACGTGCTCTGGCAATTTATTACACTGTCTCTAGGCAGAGCCTACGGCTGCTATATCAGGGAATTACTTAAGGAGTTACTCAGGTCCAGGTGGCTGTTTGAGAACTTATATCAAGAACTTACATCACCTTCTTTCTCTTGTAGTTAAATTTAGGTCCCTTCCTTTGGCTCATTTCTCCTTTTACCAGAACATAATTTAACCACTGGTCACTGGCGACAAAGAGAAGCCTAAATAAGCTTCAAAGTACAGCTGAGAAACTCTGCTGGAAAGAACTAAGAAGCAACATTTTCTTCTGAAAAGCAGCATTCTTTCACACTGACTCTCGTAGCTTCTGCTCTCCAGGATTGGATGAAGGAGCTACTAGACAGGAGAAAAGAAGCAAATGCTATCATGACAAGAGATATCAGGAAGATCAAGGGAAAGGCAAAGAAAAGGTATTTTCTCATACCCCAGAAGAAGAGGCAAAACTTTTGTTTCTTCACATTTTAACTCCTTGGGTATGTCCACCACTGGGACAGGAGGTATCTTGAGAGTGGCATGAGTGTGCAGTCTCAGCATCCTGTGTCCTGGACCAGCAAGACGAGTGCTCAGGTGCTCTGACACCATCATTTGGTGGAGGAGCAGGTTAGGGTCAGGAAAGGAGGATGTGCGGCGACACAACTCTTGTCAATACCCAATTAGTGCCCAATTCCAGGGGCTGATGACAGAAACACTATGGAAAAGCAGCTTCTGCATGCTTTAATTTGTATTGCAATGAAATGCATGTTTCAGTGTTTCTGTAAAAGCACAGTGACGAACACAGAGTACATTTAAGTACCTTGGGACTCTGACTCCTGGGGTCTGCCTGTATGGGGACAGGTGGTGGAGGAACCTCTTTCTATCCTGTGTCATCCTCCATAGAAATCAGCTAGCATTTACAGTGAAGCATTTAAAGGCAAACCAAAATCGGTGATGGCTGCAGTTAAAAGCCTGCCCTGTAAACTGCAGTGGTTTGGGAGCTGACTGACAAGCAGCTTAGACAGCTGGACACTGGGAGCGGGGTAGACAGCTGAAGCTGCCAACTTTTTCAGCTTGTCCCAAGGTAAAGCTGTCCCAGCTCATCAGTCAGCACCCTTGCATTTCCTAGGCCTGCAGATTTTAAAGAGGGTATGATGACCCATAAAATCTAGTAATATAAATGGGTGTGTTTCATGACTTTTTTGGCTGAATAGTAACTGGGGGGTTTTAAATGTTTGAAGACTTTCCTTTGCTCACACCTTCGAATGTGTAGAACGGGATGTTTCATAGCAGTTTTGCTTTTTCCTTTCATTCTGGTGGAATTAAAAACAATGAGTGCAGCAAGTGCCTGTTAGGTCATGCAATTATGCCAGTTTTTTTCAAGGAACCCGTAAGCATTGTACAAACTTGACAGCTAAGGTTGTGTGATGCTGTAGGCCAGTAGCCTTTCAACTCAGAAAACCTAAGTTCAGTTTTGGGGATGAGATATTCACAACAGTGTACTAGATTTGCTTCTCTCCTGGAAAGAGAATATTTGTGTACATTAGAAAATGCATTGCACAATTTAGCTTAAAGTGTAACCTCTTCTCAGCAGAATGGGGGAAACATTAGCAAGTGTATCTGGGACAGACTGAGATGCAATGAAAGACTTGCCAAAAATTCAATACATCAAAGAGTTTTGGGGGCCTTTGTAACTTATCTCTGAAATTTATCCAAGCCAGCAATATGGGCAATGTGAGCCACCCAAAAACTCAAAGACCCTGCTGTGACAGTCCCTGCATGGTGCACAGAGGAGGCCACCAGGACTTGTATTCTCCTCCATGCCTGGGTAAGGGAGCTCCAACATGAAGCAGAATTCTCCCTCCTGAGCAGAAATAAGCTCCTTAAGTTCTCACCTGCTTCATTGCACAGGACTTAAAAAGAGGCATTACGTGCAGAGAACGGGCATATAGGTTTAACTGCAGGCTTGAGTTTAGAGCTGAAGGATAAGTTACACGTGTATTTCTCAGCCATAAGGTAAAAATGGTGGCTACGTACCACCTCCATCATCCTAGCCCTAGCCTCTCTCCGCTCAGCTCTTTCTGCTTAGTTGTCTGTGTACAATCATCTTTCCTTCTGTGACTCATTAGCCAGCCTGAGGTGAGTGTAACCTAGAACATCTCTAGTCCTTCTTACAGGCATAGACATACATGTAATGATCTGACTCTGGATGTACCATAGCCAATTCTCAGCAACGTGTTTTGAAAGCTGTCTTCCATTTAGTCTATTTAGTAGTTAGAGTCAATAAATGGTCCTGATCCAAGTCAGCAGGATCAGTCACATTTTTACATTGGGCATTTGCACACACACCTTCATGTATCATGACCACAGCACTTCATCAGTGTGATACTCTGATGTGACATGTCTGCAGTAAAGTGGTGTCCATTCTAAGAATGTCTTGAGTGACACGGTCATCATCCTCGAGTGACTGATCATCATCCCGATGTGACTAGGTAGTGTCTCAGAAACATATGCATAATATACCATAACTGTTGGCTATTTGTCAATCTAGTCTCCCGGAAGAGATGGTTCCTAAACCATCTTAAAATAATCCTTTGGAGACAGATATAGAAAAAAAAAATTATAATTGTATTGGCTGGTATGGCTTGAGTCTATTTCCATTTCTGGGCCCTTGTGGGGAAGTTAGATTAAAACAGGGGAAATATTTTGCATAAAAATTATTTTCACAGAGTAATGAATGAAAGAATAATGCACAAGTTATGGTGCATCGATCACACCAGTGAAATAACATCTGATGGATTTCATAAAACTGACCTTCCCCCTTCCTCTTTTTCTTGGAAATATCTGTCTTTTTCCATGTGTAAACTCTGCAGCTTCATTATGATCTCCTATCACCAGTGCCTCTTTATTATCAGGTAAAGAGCATACCGAGTGATACTGCCTTTTTCCTTCTTCAGTTACTATCAAAACAGTGCAACAACCCCAGTCACAAACTCAAGAGTCTTTTGACAGCAGCAATTAAGCAACTTAATTAATGAGTGAATAAAAATGATAATATTTACTGAATGGGAGCATCCTGTTTTGCATTTTTATTCAAACTGTGCACCTGAAGAATACCACTGAGTATACTACCTCCTCCCCTTCTACTTGCGAGCTCTCTTCTTCCCCCTCCATCCTCGCCACTATTCTGACTTTGCAAGCACCCAAAAGCTATTGCATGCGTAGACACAGGCACGATGCGGAGGCATTAAAAGTCCCTTCCAGCCAGCTGAGGGGAATACGCTGCTATCTTTGCTATGGTTCTGCCTGACCCTTAAAACTTGGCTCATATTTAAGGGACAATTTCCATGGTGCATTTGTAATCCTGAACTTTACATCAAAGTAGGTGATTAATTACTGATAAAGAGCTAATAAAACATTAATGCATTCTGTAATTAACAAACATTGGAATGACAGTTTTCTCTGCCTGCTTTCTCAACATGGTTTGCACGCATGTATACAGACTTCTGTTCCCCGATATTCTTTATCTGCCTGTTAATCTCTGCAACTTCCATATATCACATGCATACATATAAATATATATTTTAGTCTACACGGATTTTCTCAATGAAATATATAACCTATCTCAAGTACAAGTAAAGCCCCATACATAATTATTTCGGAATGACAGACAGTGAATTCCTTAGCCATTATTTTTGACGACCCTGTCATGGATGCCAGGCATATATTGTGGTAAGAGCCTGAGAAACTTGGGAAAACCCACCTGGGGAGCAAACTCCTTTTTTCTTTATGGAAAGGTTCCCCAAGTGACAGGCCTGCAATCCTGGGTGAGCTTAATTAAAGTCAATAGAGAAAACTAAAGCATTCAAAATTGCTGCCTTTGGGGCTCCCCCGCTCTTCTTTTTCTTCATTTGCTGACACTTTTAAGGGGAAGGTGCATTTTAAATTCCTTATTTGGGGCTTGGGGCTCAGTTCATCACATTCCCCTTCTGTTCTGTATCCCATATTAAATCTCTCTGACACTTCAAAGTGTTGTTTCCCATGATTTATGGCTAAGTAATACAGGTGCACTGGGCCTCCTGCGAGGTGCTGAATGCCCTCTTTGACATCAGTATTAATGAATGAAGTTTTGGCATATAAAGCCAGGTAAGGGGCATCACCTAAGATTCCAGATAGGTAAACTGAGGCACCCAATAAGACAGCAATGAAGCCAAAAGATGAATTTAACTTTACTTGGCTTCCAGAGCAGTGTTTACTAAGCCTCTTGTAGGATGAGGTCTGGTGAGATCATCTGTCTTCCTCCTCGTTTTTTTCCAAAATCTGCCTAACAAGACCTTGTGTCGCCATTCCTATCTCATTCTTTCTCCTCTCCTGCTACAGTTCCCTGTCACAAGCCAGAGACACATAGAAGCAGTGGAGCTGGGAACATACATGGATGAATCAAAAATGCCTTTGTGTAACAGGATCTTGACCATCTGCTGCACCTGCCATTTCCATCTCTTGTCTGTTTTGAATCATACACTTTCAAATGTCACAATCACCATCAGGCCTGAAGCTTGGATTAGTTTTTGAGCTTGTAATGCTTGCTTTTGAAATGTATAGTGAAATGCCTACTGACTTCAGCACGAGAAGGGCTCATCAACTGATAGCTACAATCACCTTCATTCGGATCCCACATTTCCTGGCAAAACTCATCGGAAGTGGTGTCATTAACCACAGTGGGACTGGGACTGGGGCATTTGTGACAAACTATCTTTGGTGTTTGCTTTTGGAATAAAATCCTCATTTACCAGCCTCTGGTAATGAGGTACCTCCATGACTTAAGATTGAAGGCATTTTTATTAATGTCTAATGCTAGATATACTTAATGAGGTTTGTGGATTAGGAAAGCACTTTAAACATTCAAGTCATCAAAATGCCTGATGATAAGGATGGGTGTCAGAAAATCCCCAGTTCCAGTTGTTGGTCCTATAGCACTTACATTATTCACTACAAGCTAGTCTAGATTCTTTGTACATTTATTGTAGAGGGAGTAGTATGGTAGCATGGTGGTAATTACACATTGTCTCCTCCACAGTACTCAGAAGTGTAAGATGTGTGCTATGTGAAGAAGTCAAAATCGAGTAAGTATAGCTCACTGGGGTTAAAACCAGAGCTGCTGGACTTGCATGTGAAGCTGGAAGGGGCTGAGGTGAGCAGGTCTGCTCAGCTTCATAGGGATAAGGGTCTGTGCAAAATGTTGCCTAGGATCTCAGTTCTGCAAACAACCCTTCCCATTCTGTTTCAGGCTTGCGGGGTATCTAAATCTGGCAGATCTGGTTCCAGTCCATTTCTATTTCAAACTGTGGCAGGCCAAGCATCTCCCTCTTTCCCTATTGCTCTTTACCACACTCCCTTGGCAAACAGCTCACTGCTTTACTTCCCTCCTGGAGGAAGGATATCAACACTGAAAAGGTTAAGTGTGCTGCCTTATGAGTTGGGATGTTGTGGAATTTACACTCATTAGCTTCTCTGGGTGGCCATCAGGAATTTAATTAATATCCTTGACATGGGTTGTTATAAGTGATATCGTGGCTTCCAGATGCCCATTGCTGAGAGAGACAGAGATTGCACTTGTGAAGAGTGACAGCTTTCAGGAGTATGCAGAGGCTTTGTACTCTGTCTTGCAAGAAGAAAGACAGCTCTGGTTGCCACCTTCTTCCTGTGGGAAAAAAGGAAGAAAAAAAACGGCAGCCTTTTTGCAGGTAGCCTCACTCATGACAGTAACATCACGTCTGTTTCTGCCCTTGTCAACACATCTCACTGTCCACAATCACTCATCATCTCCAGACAGACAGCACTGGAGGAGATCATCAATTGCCAATGCAATTCAGCAGATACACTTCATAAATTTTAATTACATTCCCACTGAAAATGAATGGTCAGAAAATATAAAACATCTGCCATCCAGATCATTTACATTTTTCGTACAATAAATCATCAGCAACATCCAAAACAATGGATTAAATCATGTGGAGTGTGATAGGTCAAGAATGAAGGAACGGCACCCATTGTGTGATTACTGTTTGGACCAAAGCCATTACATGGTGTACAGTATCAAGGAAAATAAAAACATTAAAAAATAGTAACCGTTTGGACTTGTCCTCATAAATAAAAGATCCCTGGTCTCAGATAGACCCTGCTAATGGATCTATTACTGTGTCTATAGAAAAATGAGGGCTTGTTTAAGTAAAAGAATATTTAGTTAATTAAGATGGAGGAAAATGAGCATTTATCAATTGAGTGGCTGGGCTATTTAGCTTGTAAATAGAATAAAGAAGTGATGTCAGTGGAAAATAATCTGTTAATCAGGTTTGACTAGCATCATGACTGTTAAAATACCTCAATCTACTTTTTCTTTAGTAGAGTGGTGTGAAATCCTAGTGTGAGATCACCAAACAATGTGTCCAAATCACGTATTTTACTTGGCGAAGCATCAGATTACAGGCTTGGCGAGCCAGGCGTGGGATCCAGAGGGGATCTATTAGATCCTCTCAGCCTGTGTTTGGCAAGGGAGCCAGCCCTGATGGTGATGGGTGCAGCGATGCTCAATGAGCCCTGCCCAGCGGGTAAGAGCGCTGCATTTAGCTCCCCTTCTCCTTCCAGCTACTGAAGTACTGGAGAAATACACTGAGGGCAGCAAGACCAGGTTTTCTTCCACAGAGGGTTTGAGGCAATGCAGACAGAACCAAGACTGCAAAAAATGGTCTACGTACCACTGATTTCCTCAAATTTGGTGAGATTTAGGTGCCTCAGACTCTTCAAAGTGTTGGACTATTTTAGCCCTGAATCGTAGCTGCTTTGTGTTGTGCAATATTATATGTAAATTTTTTTCTTGAGCAACGATACCATCTTAATGTCACCTTATGCTGCATTTTCCCCCAAATGATGCTTTGTTCAACAATCCTTCTCACTACTTGCACTGTTGCCAAACCTGAGACATTGTGCTCTCTCTGCTTTGAGCCATTCTCATCTTCTAAAAACTGGAAGTGATTTTGGCTGGATCCACCTGAAGGCTTGTTTGTTTGTTTGTTTGTTTGTCTTTTAAACAGTACCAATACAAAGGCATGGAAGTCCACGGGAACAGTGAACTGTGAACACACTCAATCACAAGTTGGTGGATGTGGCACATCCTCATCCCTAGAGCAGATGAGAGATTAGCGTGTTTGTTAACCTCAGTATCTTTCCTGTTGAATGAAATGGGTGGAAATCAGGTATACACTGAGCAAATGTTTATTTTGACTGGAAGCCCTGTCACTCTGTGTATTTATGTGAAATGGAGAGATGTATGCTTAGCCTGAGGAGGTATCTGCACTCTTCAAAAAAAGGCCATTGATGAATAGCTGTAAAAGCTATACTTTTATCTGTTTTATGTTCTCCTAATGCTGCTAAATTGTTGTATATTAGGTTAAAAAATAGTTCATTCTGATGTTACATCATGAGCATGTCTTGCAATGGTACATGCAATATAAGCCTCTTTCATTTGACGATTTACTGCTGTTAAAAGGAAATAAAAATCCTCATAACATATGAGGAAACAATGTAGCTGAGAGATTTTTCAAGGTGTTCAGCTTGAGATTTTAGGCTTGAACTAGGAATAATGTTTTTTTTACTCCATGCATCTGCATATTTTTAATTTAGTTACACAAATATCAGAGGGAAAGAGGTAGCAATTTTTTCCCTCATAGAGATGTTTTACTTCATACTAAACTCCTTTACAACAACAGTAATTATTGAAAAATATCACAGAAGTGCTGCAGCACATGTTATTATTATTAGTTACTATTTATACGGTGACACATATTGCTCTACAGACAAATAAAAACAACGTGGCTTTCCCTCTCTCACAGTGATGGTTTATGGGCTTTTTACTAAGTTTGGCCAGCTGGTTTGAATATGACAAGTAATTGTCCCCAAATCTATTCCTTTTGCCCCAAGCCACACCTCAAAAAGGGTGGGTTTTTTTTAAACCACAATTTTTTTGTGCCGTTCAGTGTTTCACCTTCCCACCTTGTGCCCCATTACCCAACTCTCATCCCTCCCCACACTTCTCCATCTCCCAACCTCTGCTGGTTTTTTCAGTGCCATTATTGCCATTTTCACATCTGCTCAGTCCAGGTCTGGAAGAGAAAGCATCATGCCACAGTGCAAAGTTCGCAGTAGGTCTGCCCAACCTGGAAGCAAAAGGTACCAGCAGGCCAGTTTTCCCACTACTTCCAGTCTTTGGCTTCAATAGTGCTTATCTGTGTATGGGAGGATACTGGATAGTCCTTCAGGGTAACCTGTTCCTTACGGCTTTGCCCTGCACTGAAGTGCAGTCCCCATGTTAGCCACCACACATTGCTTCCTCCTGGACTTTCACATAGGGAAGCCAAACCGTGTTCTCTACGCTCTGCTCGCCGGCACGCTGAAGGGGAAGTATGCTACATATGCTTAAAGGAAATAATAAATATACTTGTGCTATTCGGGGATGCTTGGGGTTAGTAAATGCAAGTCTGTCAAACCTTCCTTGCACCTCAGATGTAGCCACTTCAGGGGGCCAGTTGAGGGCCTACGGTCCCAAGAGCTCCTTCAACCAGATGCAGACAAGAAATTTTAGGAAGTTTGTTCAGTATTTTAAGTGACTTCAACACTTGTGCCTCAGTGTGCTTCCAGCACAAAACATCTCCTGCAAAAATTATAAAGATTCAGGAGAAAATTAAAAAAAACCATGTAGGCGCCTAACGTGCTGCTCAGGAAGAACATGATTGCCTAAATTGAAGCCATCCATCTAATTTCTTACGTACCTGAAAATCAGCTCAGGTTGGGTACCTAGAAGCTCCTAACGCAGCTTTTGCAGTGGTTTGGATCACGAGTGTGCTGCTGACGCGTGCCTCCCCAACAGCCCCAGCGGCTGAGCTTTGGTTTGCGCCCCGGAGCAATGTCAGAACGCGCCATCTGGGTTCCTCTTGGGTAAAATCCAGCTGGAAAAGCATGCCAGGAGCCCCCTGAACATGCTCAAGCCACGAATGGGTGGCTCAGCCGACGGGACCGGGCTGCAGCTAGTCCGGAGAGACTGCCCTGAGAGATGCGTGCCGTAGACACGCGGCGCTCGCTCCCAACTCTTTCGCTGTACACATCTGCTCCTATTGGTCTGCAGGACGAATGCAGGCGCAGCCACCGTAGCTGTGCAGTGCATCCCAGAGCTGACTGCACGTGTGCATACGTGTACGGTTCCGTGTCACCCGGGCATGCGTGTGCGTGCACATGTGTGTGCGCGCGTCATTTATCATTTTTGTGTGATACACCAAAAATAACGTATGAGCTCCCTCTGCTGCTTTATACAAAGAAATTAATCAAGAAAATTGCTTGCAAAGCTGAGAGCATTTTATTCATATCTTGCTGATAATGCTATATGCACTAGTAGTGCTAAAAATCATAGCATATTATGCTTGCAAAGCACTGTCCAAACATTAAATAATTAAATAAACAAAAGAATCTGTGTTGGCTGCATTGCCTCATAAAACATTCCAAATATATCTATTTTTATTGATTGAAACATGTTAACATTTTGGGTAAAAGATTGTTTTCTGACTTCCAAGAAACCGTCATTAAAAACTATGAAAACTGTATTAAGAGGTAAGATACATCAAATACAGCTAGGTCTTTTTCTTTTCTTAAAAAGAATAAATCATTTTCAAATGTTTAATGGTAGTGTATTATTCTGTGTTAATAGTTTTTGGATGTCATTTGCATTTTGTTAAACAACCTTTATATGATTAAACAATGTGACATAAGCTACTTCTTGAAGTCTATCTGAACTTGTATGACCCATAGAAAGAACAATCAAATTAATTTAGTGATGAAAACAGAGCCCTGCTGAAGAATGTGGTTCTGAATACTTAAAGAAGCTCTAAAATATAGTCATCTTTTCTTTCTTTTCTCTTCTTCCTAATTCTACTGCTTTTAAAAATGGTGCAAGACAGGTATCTGAAATACCTTATTATGTTCTGTATTGGAAAGTGTAATTTTGATAAATTGACTTGCAAACAGGTTATTTCCTGAAGGGACAAAATCAAAAGTGTAGTTCTATGAATGTTTTCAGAGAAAAACTTCAATTAGGGCTGAACGAAAATTTGCAGTCAATTTTTCATCCTGAAAAATATAGATTTAGTTAAACAGGGAAAAATGATGTATTTATATCAATTCACAGGATTGGTTTGAATGACTTTTGAAAGAATTTTTTGACATTTTGAATTACAGAATAATAGACTGAAGGTACCCCTGGAGCCATCTGATCCCTGCCCAAATTAAAGTGTCTCAATATTGCTTAAGTGGATGTTTTTCTCCAAAAATGTACTTCATTAAAAAAAAAAAGGTATGCAGAAAAAACTCCCAAAGTAGATTAACATTTTGCATCATGCTAGACACTGGATTTGACACAAGGAAATGCTTGCCTTTGCCTTTTTTGGTTTTCTGATAATTCAGAAAATATTTAACAAAAACCAAATCAAAACGTGCCCCCCCCCCCCAAATATTGTCAGAACTATCCATGAACAATCGGGTATGTGTGCAGGACTACTTGAAGTCTTGACCTGAACTGAGAATGAGACACAGTGAGAACCAAATAGGAGAAACCTTTCACTGGGCTTGCACCAACCACGTAGGCTGAGCCAAAGAACCGGTGGAGCTTGCTGCATATTAATTGTTGCAGGAATCTGCAAGAACCGTAAAAGGAGATAAGCTTCAGCAGTTTCAAGTTTTCAGAAGATCTTCATTTTTATGACTACTTCTGCGCTTTGACTTACAGGACTGAACATTTTCTTGGATTTTGGACTGTTGTTCTTTTCGGTTTCTTGTAATACATTTGTTTAACAGTTATTTGCTGCACTGTCCCCATACGGGCCAACTGGGACTATAACCCTTTCCTTAACCTTCACTCCATAGACTTCAGCTGTCCTGCAACAGACCTGTAGCTCAAAGGCAATTCACTGCAGCCATTTCTAACGTTGGGCTATTATCCCGTTTGTCATAATTTTTTAAACATCTGTAACTTGTTTCTCTATGCGCATACAAAAGCGTTAACATGCACAGACAATTGATACCAGACTAGACTAACCATCTATCTATCTGTATGTTCCCCACCATTAATGACTTAGCAAGAATAAGTGGCATTTGAGATCCTCCTTTTTCTGTCAAGCCTCGCTCCAGTGAAACTACTGGAAAACAATATCTCTGCCTGATTAAGTGTTGAGCTGGGATTTTGAGCATTGCTAAGTAACCAGTATAACAGAATCCTCTTCTATGCCTTAATTGCTGTGTAACATTACTGCACCATATTGCACTGCTATTAGGTAGCTGCATTGAAAATAGGTACACTCCTCACAAAAAAATGAGTTTTAATAAGTTATCCTTATTTGTCCACATTTGCCAGCCCTTTGTACCATGTCAATCTCTCCGTGAACGCTTCTGATAACATGAGTCTCTATTCTCCTTCTATTACTGCATCAAATTTGGGTCTAATAAACACACTATTCACTGATGGAGCTATAATTATCCAATCTGCAGGCTTTGCACATATAGGAGTTGATGAATCAGAGATTCTAACACAGGGCCTGATGTCTCTTCTGGCAACTTCACCACCTCAGTAGTTTGTGTTTTTCAGTTTTAAATTGGTAACATTAAATGTCTTTAATAGCTTATTACTGGAATCCTTTACACGACAGAGATGTGGTGAATACAAATAGAGTACTTGACAAACCAAAGACCGTGATGGCTGGCAGATCCCATTGGCAACTTAGTAATATGCTCAGGATCACAGATATCAGAGTTGGAAAAGACACATTAGGTGAAATCCTAGCTTGACTGAAGTAAATGGCAGAACTTCTGCTGTGTTCAGTGGGGCCGGTTGCATTAATGGTGGTGTATTATACCACCTTCCAGTATTGATCATAGCAATCTGGTCTGTGTGCAGTTCTATAGAGAGATCCTTGAATGCAGACACTGAGGCTTGGTAGGAGACTATGTAGCTATAAGCCTTATTGATTGCTGTATTCATTTCGCACTGGCCAAACTCCCAAAGCTGTACCTCTGGGCTTATTCAAAATTTGTAGAGAAGTTTCTTCTTGTTGTATAATCCTGGCCAAGAACCCAAGAGGGTGTCCCTTGGACATTACACGGCACAGCTTGACGTGACTCAAAACTCTCACAAGATCCAGAATGACTTCTGAACTTCCCAGACATTTCCAGCAAGCACAATAGGTTTATTTAAGATTGTGTGTTGGAGCCATAGGCTCCTTCTTAAATCCTGAATCTGAGTATTTTCCACTGTCCTCAGAAATATAAATGAACCTCTAGAGTGGCAACTGAGTATACCTCCTGAAACAAGGTCTCCTCAGGTGGGAAAGACACAGGAGGCTACCAAGTAACTGAGGCAGCTTGCAATGAGGATTGGGATTAGAAGAGCAGCATAGGGCACTCCAGAAGTCTATGGCAGAAGTCATCATTTTGAACACCCTAAACCTCATTGGCCCTCAGGTTGTCCTAGATATTCTTCAAGTCCATTTTGGGAGTTGGGATTCAAGATCAATACAGTGGAAAGGTGACTTAGATGCACTTTTCTACTCGTGGTCATGATGAACATAAATGAAGAATTGAGTCCCTGGTGTGGTTGCACACAGTTTTACTGTCATTTCTCAAGGCGTCAAGCTTCTGTCCTGCTGAGTAGAAACTAGATACCAGTCTCCAGACGTGAGTCCTTGAGAAGAAAAGCTACCAACAGCTGCAAAACTTTACCTTGTATGTAACCTGCGCACTAAAGAATTCTGCTGATAAAATCCCGTGGTCATGTATTGTTTCAAATCCTTCCACTGGCTTTCAGGCCTTAACTGAAAAACAAAAATGCAAGGTGATCATTGCCTCAATAAAAACCTGTCAAAGCCAAGTGTAAATGAATGCTGTGAAATACGCATTTTTTTCCCCATGCGTCTCACAGATCTGAACTCTGAGGATCAATCAGTCGCACACAGGAGTCATGACCCTGCTCTCATTGCTCTAAGGAACTGTTGTCTCACTGCATGCTATGACCCTTGGTGTGAACCTGGTAATATTACTACTTGTGGGTCTATCAACAACAAGCCCTCTGTGGTCTCAATGTGCTTAAGAAAACTTAATTCCTCTTGTTCCAAATGTAGGGTTCTCTTTTGTGCCAATTACCCTTTGACACTGCTATTCAAGCTTACTTTTCCAAACACTGGTCCCATAAACACTGTTCCCTTCACAGGGAGAGAGGCCGGCAATAGTAAGGAAAGCTACTGCAAAAATGTTTTCTCTTGAAGTTCCCATTTTGGGACAGCTGCTAAATGTATATCACTGCCTTTTAGGAAGCTTTACATAATGGCTGTATAGCTGACTTCCTCATGACTTAATCTACAATTGTCTTGTAGGCTTAGCAGACAAGTTGTAAATGCTTTATTGTCCCCCTGGTAGTGTTAGATCTTCCTATGAATCTATGGGTGAAATCAGATTCTTAGAAATCACTATTCAAATATACCTTAGCATCAGCTGCCTCAGTTGTCAGTCACACTCTGAGAGAATCTTTCTTTGTGGTTGTACTAGCCTTGGAAATGCATATTTCAGTTGTTTCCACATTTGTGAACTGAAATCGCTTCCTCTGACAGAGAGGTGAGTCCTGGCCAAGCCAGTGTTCAGATGCAGCAGCAGCAGCAGCAGCATTAATGCCTACGCTTGCTCTGCTTGCTGATTCTGTAGAAGGAGCATCAGGGCAATGCACATACATCTGTGAGCAACCGTTTACGTGGAGCTATCTGTCAGAGGGTAGGAAGTGGAAACCTGACGTGGATCACGCCAGAGCGCAAGGGGAGGCTTGGCCTGCTCCCCCCCACTTCTGCGCTGGTGGCTTTTATCTAACACTTACCACTCCGCTCCTTTACTGACCAAATAAATGAATTGGCCGTTGCTTTCTAGCGTAAGGCCCTGGTGACTTTTCTGTCTGAGTGGCGGGCTACCGCACCAGCGGGCAGCCGGGCGGCATGGTTTAGGCTGTTGGTTTGCAAAATGAGCAGGCTGGTGGCCCTGGGGTGCAGGAGCACTGCGAGAGACCTGGAGGAGTGCGAGCACAGCTGATGGCAGCTGATAGCTTGGTGGCCTGGAGGTCTTTCACAGGCTCATCCGAGGCACAAATGCCGCTTCTGTTTGTTTAGAAGGGCAGAATGAGCTTAAAAAGGATGAAGACTGACATTGCAAGGGGCATTGTTGAGGGAGACTGGGCTGTCTTCCTGGCCACCCATCCGCTCTGGGGCTTTCAGGAATGCGTTACCTCTTGTTTAGCCATGATTTCTGCACCCCGCTATAACTTGCCGAGTTAGACTGTGCTCCTCAGGGCAAAGCCCCAGCCGCCTGCCCTGCTTCTCAGCAGGGCTCCTTGGCTCATACTCAGCCCCGCTCCTGCTCCAGCGCCCCGGCTGCTCCTTGACTCAGAGGGGAGCAGGAGGAGCTCCTGCGTGTCTGTTGTCTGTGAGGAGCCCACAGCCGGACCTCAGCTGCCATTACAACGTGGAGCAAGCCGGGGGTTCGCCTCATACTGGGGCGCTGTGGTCGGGAGCAGCCACCGTGCGGATAAGTAACCCTGCTCACCTCGCCTCTTCGGTGCTTAAGACGGTGACGAGGTTCGTTCTTGGACAGGTGCACGCAAATGGAGGGGTGAGCTGCAGTAGGTAGCAGCGGGCAGGATCTGTTTCTAATGCCTGTCATTCCCTTGCCGAAATACCACAAGGATGGCCTGTGACCCAGTTCATCTGGCCTGAAGCTTTCTGCTCTAGAAAAAAAAAAAAAAAAAAAAGGTTCACTGTCTGCTTTTTCTTTTCCTCTGGTCATTCTGTGAAAATTAATGTTTCTCTTGCTGCTGCTGTTGGCATTTTTAGACGAAAGTTAGCAGCTTGGGAACTGGTGGCCTGCCAAAGCAGTCACCACGCGTCGCGAGGTGAGGGTTGCCCGCACTGGCTATGGGCTGCACAGGCTGCGAAAGGGAGCGGGGAGAACGAATGAAAGTAGGTGAGGGCTGTAGGATTCGGGTCACTCTTCAGGGTTACACTGAATGGTCTTAATTATAGTAATGTTACCTGCTTCTTTCTCCCCAGGACATTTCAGTCATATCCCATAGAGATGCTCAAATAAGCAACAGTAAGTTTCTTTCCTTTAGTATGTGGCACTGGTGAAACTATGCTCCCCTCGCTGTCTGATTTACTGAAGAAGCTACTGTCCTGGTCTTAGTTTATTGCCAAGTCTTGTTGTGGGCACACCTCAAGAAGGGAAGTTTTTTATATATACACCCTATATATTGGAGGTGGCAATATTTTTTGCTCAGAAAACTTCTTGCCTAAGCTGAAACAAAGGATGGGAAAACCCTCAGTCCCAAAGAAGAATGCTTTGGGAAGTTATGTGCAAAGGAAAAAGAGATATACAGCCTATCCACTGAATTTGTACAGACTGGATTGCTCCTGACATGCTAACTAATGGCACTGAAGTTGGAGTGGCCTTTCATCTTTGATCTTTGATACTGGTTATAGCAATTCAATTTCAAAGGACGGACTTGGGTCGTCTATTATTATTATAGGAGGGTTGGAGCAGCTCAGTTAATTTTAGGTGGAAAAGGCCTTATTCTCCTGCGGTTAGCACTTTGGGTAGTCACTTCCTGAAGAGCTTCCTTTCTGACGGCTCCCTTTGGGCACTTATTTCCAGTGAGTTAAGGTGGGCTTTTGGGTCAGAGCTTACAGAGCTGTGAATCAAGAGAGAATCAAGGATGATGTATTTCTCTCCCTCTCTCTTTCTATCTCTGTACTGCTTTATTTCTGGAAAATCAAATATAACAGTTTAATCAAAAAGGAAGTGGGAAACAATATAAAAAATACTACCTAGCTTTTGCACAAATAAAGAATAAATGAAATAGAAGCATATTCATCAAAAGGCAAGTCAATACTGAAATAAAGTTAGCCCCTGTTGGTATATGCAACGTAAAGGGAAAAGAAAAAAAGTGGGTAGCAAAGCATTTATAAAAAGGAGTTGTTTTATTTTTTTGTGAAATAGCTGTATTTCAGAATATAATAGCAGTAATGTACCCTATGCATAAATGTTACAGGGGGAAACTTTGGGTTTAAATTAGATATTTCTTTTTCTCTGCAAAGAGAATAGCAGAGAATAGCTTTGGATACAGCTTAGTACTGGGGTAATTTATGGGGGGGTTGAATTACAAATATCCAATGTGGTCAATGGTAACAGGGCAGATGGGCTCTTTAAGGTCCTGGCAAGGCAGGAGGTCACACTCATAATACCACAATGTACAGGGACTGGGAATGCACCCAGGGGACTGGGAATCCTCCCAGGGGCTTCCATCCAACAGCGTTAAATAAAGCTCTGGTGCAGAAGGAGCATCGGAACTGTTAAAAAAAAAAAAAGAGAAAAAGAGAAAAGGCAAGGCAAGGCAAAGTAGGCTGCAAAGAGAGTATCAGTAGAAATATTTGTCCTAAAGTGTCTGAGAGAAACCGCTGCCTGGTTTTTGTTTGTTGCTCTTTCTTTTAGTCTCAGCTTGGGGAAAAGCCACTCAGGATTTTTCCCTGGCATGGCTACAGTGCTTGGCCCTGTGACCCAGTGTGGAGTTGGGGCTGCTCCCACCAGGTGCTTGGGGGGCTGTAAGAGGTGACCTGATTCCCACTCAGAACAGCAAGCACCCCTTCAGCTCACCTGCACCACCCTCCTACAGAGCTCCAATACCTTGATTGACCACCATGCCAGGAAGCATCCACTGGAGCTAAAAAGGATTTGATCTCCTCAGGTGGAAGGACCTATCCAAGAACAGAGTTTAATAGGAGACAGTGACTCTTTGCCATACCACCACTCAAAACAGTAGCTTAGGAAGTGGTTGGGAAAATTAAATGATGACCTGATCACTGGATGCATGTTTTCCTCTCAGCTTTTCTCATGGAGTACCAAAGTGCTGTCAAGAAGGGCTTTAGAAAATTTTATTCCTTATAATTTGTTCTGGTCTTGTTCTTTAGGATTAGGAGAAGCTTTTGGGATCAGGGTGTGCATTTCTTTGAATAAAAGCTTGAGTCCACCGATACAGATATAATTCTGCCATGGCTTTATCCATGTCAGTAAGATCTCCTAACGTCAAATGAATGATTTCTGAGCACTGTAAGAATAAGGCTGTACAGGTTAAGCCAATCTTGCCTTGCATATTGCCCAAGAACCATAACCCTAAGAAAAATATTACCAAAGTGAAAGGTGGGAAAGAGCAGAAGCTCATCAATCCTTTTCCTTCCCTTTCCATTGATGACTTTATGATAACCAGATTTCATGAAAAATAAAGATCTGGAAAAAACCTGGGACCCAACTTCCTCTTGACCTTGAGGGGAAACCTGAGGAAATTCATAGAGCATTTCACAGAAATGTTTAATAAAACCACATTTGAGTTCTATACGGTCATTGGAGTCACAGAATCTCCAGTTCACTGTAGCTGGGAGGAAGCCAACAAGTAGATCACATTGCCACGTGGTTGTGGTACTGGTAAAATTCCTATCAAGAGGTTTCAATTCAAGAGGTTTCAATTCAAGCACACTTTGCACCTGATGAAAGGATTGCTTTTTTAATCTGGTTTTACAATGTGGCCCCTCATTGGATGCAGTCTAACTTCTGGTGCCAAAGATATGTGGTCAGTTCAGTACAGAATGCAAAACGACCTTTTTCTATACTAACCTTTTTATCCAGAAAAGGAGAGAGAGAGCCAGCACCTTCTACTGAGGACAATGGTCAGGTAAAAGCATGGAAAGAGAAGCCCAGAGTGCCAAGGGAAGCAGAATAAGATACCAATGCCATGATGCCCTTGCGAACTGCTTGTGAAGTGAATTGCTTCATCTAAGTCTCCCCTACTCTACCCAACAGAGGCTGTGTTGCACCTAGTGCCTGTGATGATTCCCCTTACCCAGCACTCTCTTTGAATATGTTTTCGTAGGCCTGCATTTCCTGACTGGTTTTTTTACTGTGGGTGTTGGAAAGGCAGATGTGTGGTTTGCCTCCTGAGCAGGAGAGCAACTGCCTGCAGAATGCTGTTAGCTGGGAGAGTTAACTGCATAAACTGAAGTGCCATGAGTGGTGATTTTAGAATTGTCATGTTCTCTTTTCAACTTATAAACCTATTTTGATATTTATAGCAAGTCATAAAATATAGCAGGAATGTTTTAATATATTTACTTTTGTAGGACAGCTACATATATCCTGAAACCAAAGCTGTTATTTTTGTTTTCCTTACTTGTTATCCAGTAATATGTAAATTATTGATCACATCCATCAGGCTTAGCAAATCTTGCATTCACATATATTTTTTAATGACTGAAATAGTGATTTTTTGAGTCTGTGGGTAGTAACGTTAATCGGCATACAGTGCTGAAGAACTGCTTTAACCCACCTACCAAACAAATATGTCCGCCATGATGCTGTCAGGGTTACTTTTGATGTGAAATCACCATCCTATTGTGCAAGAAAGGAGGGGCAATGTTATCTGGAAAAAAGAGCTCAGGTGGCAACGACACTGATTTCTAAGATGAGATTCTGCAGTCATTGTTGCTACTAACTACTTATCCTGGAACTGCTAAGATGCAGCAGAGGGCAGAAATGGAAACAGAATATGGCTTATAAAGGAGCTAAGAGTGTTCCTCATTTGTCTGGCAAAGAAAGAAAGAGGGAGAGGGGAGGACCGTCCGAGATGGTAATGTATTTGCTAAGAAAGAGATGGATGATGGTAGAGAGAGTGGAAAGTTTTGATGAAGTTGGAAGGACTGAATAAAGGAAGTTCCATTCAGGATGGGAAGTGTGGTCTTCAACATCATGACCACTTTGGCTCCAAGTCAAATTAAATAATAGATGTTTTCCTTGACCTTGTGCTACTTTCACAGTGTGTTATATGATACATACAAAAATTAAACTGGCCCTTAATAATACTCCTTACTTTGGTGTTATTATTGGAGTACCACATACAGCCTAATCCTCCAGGCTCCACTTGGACAAAACTGCCAGTGTTTTCAGAGCAGGTTTCCCCATACTGTCCAAAGAAAGCTTGTGAATACAGCCTCATTTCAGAGCAGTACTACACATTCCCAACACTCGCTGAAATGGTAGCTGAAATGGGTTGGAAATACCACAGCAGCAGTGTTTGGAGGTATGTCAGCATTGCTTGTTTTCATCAGTCTGGAAATACTATGAGATTGGCTAGAAGCAGCAGGAGAGGAGTGAAGCTGTTCAATGGGAAATAATGGACTTCAGGTTAAGGTGGAAGATGCAGGCGGTTTCCTCTTGGAATCAGCTCATTCACCTCTGGCCCCTAGGGAACGTGCAGTAATGGGCCAACACTATCAAGGACCTCTAACAGTGAGCTCAGAACTCTTTCAGATCAGCATAAATAGGATCTGTCTGTGCTTGTGGAGATGTCTAGTCTGCATTTTTATAGGTGCATAAATAACTTGGCAAACTAAATTAATGCACAAGCCAGGTTAAGACCTTTATAAAAGAAAAAGATTGTTGCATTATTGGCATTAATGTGATTGAAAAGCTGAGTGCAGAGATATAATGCCATATGGTGGCAAGCAAGGCCTATGGCAAGCTTTCTGTTTCCCCAGGTGCTGGGAAATAGGGTGGCAGCTTGGGGCAGTGGATTGGAGAGTGACCAGTGTACCACCCTTGAGGATCTTCCTCAAGTTTTCCCTGTCATCGTTGCTAGTGAAGGAAAGGGGACTTTGTCCATCCACATGTGCTAGAGTGTAGACTAGAGTATTTATAGACCTTTCCCTTAGGACAGGAGAAGGATTGCTCTCATGCACTGCACAGTACTTTACCTTTATTTGTACGTTGGCTGCTGCCTCCAAATGCACTTGCCATCTTAACCCCAAACAGATCTCTTGTTCAGGAAAATGCTTCCTAAAGTGAAGAATTTGGAAGAGTTCTCAAAAACACACTTGGACGTGATAAAGCATTCAGGTTTCAAACGGGTAATGTTCAGAGTGTGCACAGAGCACTAGAGGGAAGGACAGAGAATGAGGAGGAGGGAAGGAGAGCTCGGTGTTGTCAGAAAGCCACAAGACCTTTGAATTATTACACTGAAAATTGAAACTGCTCTATCAAAATTGATGGAAGTGCCATGTAAGGTTGTTCTCCCCTGTACCTTATTTCCAAAGTTTGCACTTTGAAATGTGTTTATCTGTAATTCAAACCTAAGGGTCTGACTCTGTGTGACCTCGAGTTATTTTTTTAGCAGTCTCTATTTACGTGACTCTATGCATGATGACCCTTTGGGCACAGAAAGACATGCTGATGTGCTTTGAAATCAAAGTGAATACACCCCCCCTTTTCTTTCCACCCCTTCCCATGTGGCAGTTCCTGGAAATTTGTCTTTTCTCTAAGTCTAAGAAAAGATCACAGCAAAATTAGCATCTTAGTGTTAGGAGACTGCATGAAACTAATGGCATAGCTACAGTATTATGCATATTATTAAAATACACGTGTGTACGGTCTCACATGCTGTGCAAACATACTATGTCATGTGAGAGCACTTCAGCAGAATCATTACAATTCATCACACAGTGTGTCCCCCCACCACTACCTGAAGATGAAAATTTTCAATACTAATGCTGCAAAGTGGGTATTATGTTGATTTATGCTAATCGGTTCTATAGATCCTGTCATATTATATTGTTAAGTGATGACATTGGTGAAGTACTGTTGCTTCCAATGTTAACAGCCCACCACTGCTGGTGTGGAAACAGCAGGGAAACCACCCACCCCTACAGTCTCCGTGGCCTTCTAGACGCAGCTGGGAGCTGGGGACTTCTTCAGTTATTCCTTTTGATATGCCTTTATTGGCACAGCTTGCCCTACAGAGGTTACAAAGATGTTAAAAATGAGACTTTTCTCAAAAGCCTTCCAGTTTATTGTTTGGCTACAACAGGGCCCATTACAGCGTACTTGAGACCTTCCTTGGGCACCCACCCTGAACAAGGAGCTGCAAATGCCCACCCGTTCGCCACATGGTGGACTAGGAAACCTCAGTGTGAGCCAGCAATCTCTGTGCCTTATGAGCAAGACCATACCTGTGCCCATAAGCAAGGTTATCTAGGGTCTCTCCAGATGGGGAGGAGTAGGGGTGTTGCTCAAGACCTCCCTGCTGTCTGCAGTAGTGGGACTACTTGGAAGGACTGAAGAGTGAGGGATGAGGGCTGGGAAGAGCGATGAGCGGCTGGTCTTCCTTTGCAGCCTGGACATGCTGGCTGCCTTCTTTCTCCAGGGTGGTACAGGTTTATGCATCACTGCGTGCCTTGTTTGTTTCCAGAGGAAAAGTCAGGGCTTAAGGGAACAGGGAAAAATACCAGTCTTAAAGCAGCTGAAAAGGACTGCTGCTTATTTGTCTTGTCCATTTGGGGTATGCTCTTAATTATTGATAATAGCACTTTGCTGTAAGCTGAGATGAAATGTATTGGCATTCATGCATATATACAGCCAATGACCATTACTCTGTTTCAGCTCAGAGGTAGGGAAGGACTGCCATTTTCATGTTGACTCTGAAGGAGATGTTTTAATGAAATGGAAATGAGCCAAGTTATTTTGCATTCACCTTTTGTGTGATTTTGTGTTTGCTGTGTCCTGTGTTCAGGTGCATGCAAGACCTTCATATGACGAGTTCAACCTGGGACTGACATAGGTGACTTTCACTGTACAGAGTGGGATATGGGAACGTTTTGTTTGTATTTGATATTTTGGGTTGATTAGCAGCACATGGAGGGCATATTGGCTTCTGGTGAATGTATAACAGAGCTGATATTCAACAATGCAGTAATAAAACATTGCACTATTTTAAAATTATCACTGAGGTCATGCTACATTGTGGCTAAAATACCATGACCTTCACCTATCCACCTGTTGTGAAATTTCAGCTCATAGGGTGCATTCTAGCTGTGTAATTTCTCTTCCAAGCAACTCTAGATTTATTATCTAAGCCCAGCCTGAACTCAGTTCTCTGCTTTTGATCACTATATTAATTTAACTGAAGAGCCTCTAAACCAAAGCGAACATTGATAGAATGGAAGCAGAGGATATAGAGAACACAGCAATACAAGTCTTTCTTGCAAAAGAAAGTTGCCCTGAAGAAGTAATAATAGATCAAACTCTTCATCTCCAGGCATGTCTATGGTAATAGAAGTTAACATTAGTCCATTCTTCTTATTGACACATCGTTTGTTTAAAAAGCAAACTTGGTTTGACTCATAGACTGTAATGATCAATTTGTAACATATGGTGGAAAAATTTTAAAGGCTGGCTTGTGATTTTTTTTAGCAGTGTCTCAGTACAAGGGGGTGTGGTAGGAAAGAGTTGCAGCTATTGAAGCACAGACGGGGAGACACTGAGCAGTCCTTGGGAGATTGTGAGAGAGAAGTTTCTTGGTTTCCCCACTATGTTTCTGAAACTGGTATGTAGTAAGAGGCTCAAAGAAACATCAGGGATCCTTATGTGCCTCTGTCTGCCGGGGACCACACTGGGACTATGCCATCTAGTGCAAGGTTTCGTGACATGGGGCGAGCGAGCCCCATATCTCTGAGCATTCCTGCATAGCCTTGCAGGAGGATAATACATATCCACAATTCCTAAATGTAGGGTAGAGGCAGACATGCCCTCATGCAGGACCGTGGGGCTACTGCTGTTTCTCACCTGCAAACACATTTCTCCTCTGTAACCTGATTACTCTGATACTTGGCTTTCAGCACTTTCTCAGAGCTTGGTGGCATCCTGTTTTTTCCATTAATTACTGGATTTCTCCATCAAAATGATCAGTGATGCAGTGAGGACTGGCAGTAAATAATACTATAATCATCCTTAGTTATCATGTGAGGAATTGTCTCTACCTCTCTTTTTGCCTGGGGCATTTGACACCTCTGGCTATGCATGTGTGTGTGCATGTGAAAGTGCACGTACTATTGCGTGTGTGTACGAATGAGTGCCCGGACTTTACTGTGCACATTTTCTTGCAGAAAAGAGGCATAACAATTTGTCTTGCCATCACTAAGAGGAGCAGCAGCAGTGTTCAGCTAAGAAAGAGAACACCCTTCTTACCAGTGAAATAGCATGTTTGTGCTGATTGCTTTCTGTTGAAGCACTTTATTAAGTATACAAGAAAGTCCAATACAACAAATGCAGAGGTAAAGAAAGGTTGTAAAGGCCAAGACAACAGCTTTCCTGTGAATCTGCTCATTATAGAGTCATTTGGACTGGTCACATTTTCAGGGAAAATGATACTTTGGGGGGGGGGAAGAAAAAAAAAAGAAATTTACAAAAGCCAAAGTGCTCTGTCCTGTTCTCCTCCTTTCCCTTGGCTCAATTTTCTGATAATCTCTGGTATTCACTGAATCAAATGGTGACTGCTGATTGTTTTCATGATAAATTGCCTGCAGTGCATGTGGGACTAATTATGAGATGGCACATTTCATTCTGCCACCTGTATAAACTAAATTTTAGACAAGCACAATAAGGGAAGTATTCACAACAACACAACATTTGGAAAAGCTGCAGACCTTCTCCCTGTTCCCTCCCCCACTCTCACTAATGGAAGGCTTCGTAATAGAGACTTGGGTCTTGAATCTATAAAGGGAAAACCTGAGGGAGTAGGAGGCTGTGAATAAGGAAGAAATCAACCTGAAGGATCTATAGGAAAGGAAAAATGGGGGTCTGGGAAAAAAGAAAGAGAAGGGCAATATGTCCATAGAGAAGGAGAGATCAAAGGAAGGAAAAGACCTGAAAGCAATGAGATTGTTTTGGCACATGAGAGGGAGACGGTGAGGCTCAGAAAGCTGGCCTGGGGAGTAGGGAAGTACAAACTAAGGAGCTAAGAAGAAAGGGAGGAAATCTGGGTCAGACCCTCCTTGGTGACTGGGGACTGCTTGATATAGCTTAGAAAAGTGAAACAGAGGGTGAATCGTCACCTTTTCTGAAATCCTGGCATGGACCGGACACAAGCATTGCAATCTGCATGAGGCCAAAAGGGAAAACACGGGCAAAACACAGGCACTTTTTTGCCTAACCTCTCTCTTGCTCCTTCTTGGGGGTGAGGTGGTCTACAGTTTCTATTAGTATTCTTCAGCAAGAAGGATACTTTTTGTACAGAAGAAAAACTCCGTTATAAGCCATGTTACACCCTCTGCTTGATACTTCTCTCACTGAAAGGGGATAATACAGTGGGCCAGAGCATTCAACTTTGTCCTTCCCATTTTGGAACAAAAAGTCCTTATTGCCCATAGCCTTCTACACACAATTGTCCTGCCTATACCCTCCACTGTCTGCAGGTGTCAAGAGAGTGCAAGTGTGCATGAAGGGCCTTGTGTATGAGAGAGAAAAAGAGCATGGAACTGCTATTTCACCCTGTGTTTCACACAGTGATGTTGTCATGGACTCTTACAATAACAGATAAATAGTCCTCCTCCCATCTTCTCTGCTCCAGTACTGGTGCTTGTATCTTCCGTCTCGTCCAAGGGTCCCAGTGCAATAGCTGACACATAATAGTACATCACTGCTGCTCATCCATGCATGTATGCATGCATATGTATTTACACATTATCATCACATTGACTAGCTGGAGCCAGCTTTTGGTCATACAGTCTTCAAACATTTTAAGTCCCTTGTTGCCATTGTGTTTTGAACATTGTATTATAACCCACAGGGATATCACTGGGATATCAGCCATATTACTTTGTGATATGGTTTTAATCTCCCAGAACATGTATTTGTGACCTCCTCTGTGTTTATCACATTCTTCCTACATGATTGCAATCCTAGCACAAAGACATTATTTCAAAGATAATTATGTACATGCATATTTGCTTTTCCTCTTGCAAGAGACTGGTAAAAGTCATAGTAGTTATATTAAGCTTTTCTATAGCACCATAGCATATACTTACAAAAGACAGCATTTCTAGTGACGCAGTCTATCTTTTTTGCTGGTTTTCCTGAGGAAAAGAGACTAGATTGTTGTAAGTGGGTTAAGTGTCTATGAGACCTCCCCTAAAAACTTCTGAATGCATTGTCCATCTCCAATCAAACTGAAATTGAGGTTTTGGGAGTATTAGGGTCCTACAGAGTTTATGCTCATATGTCCTGGACAAAAGAGAGCACAAGTTAGTACTCCCACCAAAGACTGCTTGAAGAGTGAATGCATCTATATCATTAGACCCCAGAGAATATACTTGGGAAAGAGTGGGAGAAGGAGACAGTGCTGGGAGTACAGAAACTTGATGAAATATCCTTCTGTGCGTAAACTTCTACTACAACTTGCACCTTAGCAAATACAGGTAAATCTGAACCTGAGACACAGAATCAGAGTCTGTATAAGTTTCATTGGCAATGGAACTATGAAGAGTTTTTCTTCTGCCATCCATCCGTCTAGCTAGTCAGCCAGACACATGGTTATACTTTGGAAAATCACAGCCATTTTGCAGGTTTTTTATACTGTAGCACACTGTAACTCTGCCTTTCTTTCCTTTTGCATAACATTGGTTTATGGGCTACCTTTACAGATGAACTATTAGTACTGCCAGGAAAAAAACAAACCTGCAGAAGCAGCAGGCTGGTAGACAGGTATTGGTATGAAGTCCTGACAATGCGTTACTATTTTATTGTAATACTGTAATCTTGGATTTGATTTGAAGGACCTTTTTGCCTTCAGATCTGAGTGTAGACACATTCAAGCTAGAAAATGGTGCCTGCATCTTGTGGCAGATCCCTGCTGCAGGCACAAATGTTGCCTCCTGTTGAGGGTTGAGTTTGGAGGTGTGGTGCAGAGCAGGCTGCTCCTTAGACACATAGACAGGAGGGATGGGGAGCTGGGGATCTGCAAACTGGAAAGTGAGAGAAAAAAATGAAAGCTATGGAAGAGTCATAGAGCCCTCCAGAACCTGGAAGCTTTTTGATCCCCAAATCAAACCTCCTCTGCAGTGTCTGCATTTCTGTCCTATCTCTGTATCAAATGAAAACAGAAAAATGTGATGGCACTGACGTTAAATAAGCCACTTTTACAGCTAGGACCAATAAATCTGCTTAAAGATGCATTACTACTTTTCTTGAGGGATAATTTAGACTATGTATCAAAAGGAAAATCAATAGCTTTTTCAATTACAAATAATTGCCTGTTTGACTCCTTTCCACTTTTTCTTTTTTATTTATTTTGTCTTCAAAACATTTCTACTGAGAGTGTCTTCTGTCTCAAATCTAAACCAGTAACACTTTCAATACAGAAACGGAAAAGCATCTCAGGAAGACTTACCAGTCATGGTTTCAAAGGCTGTTGACACTGTGCAGAAAGTAGCCAGAGATTCAGGAGATGGCATGAGCTGCGCTCACTGCACTACAGCATGTTAAGGGTGACACCCACATGCTGTAAAACTGAACATAAACGCTGTCGGGACATCAGGGAGATGTAGCCAGGTTCTCAGTGCTGGGGTCCTTGCTAGTTGGGAAAGTTTTAATTTGGGTCAGGTAAGGTTTCTTGAAGAGATATTACTCAATTTTCTAGGCAAAAACTTCCAGGCCTTATGAGACAAAGAAAAAAATAGAGGTAGGAAAATAAAAGACAATTTGAATAACTTCACATGTGCATAACTTCTTCTCAATAGGTATCTATGAGAAACAAAGTTTTGTTTATTTATTAACTTTATTGGCATTCTCTTTCCATTTTGTTGATGAAATAGCAACAGGAACAGTAACCAAAGAAACAAGTATTTTCCTACATGTTTTAAAGAAACATTCCACAGAGTCAAAGCTGGAAGTAGATGAAAACCTGAGGGAACTTGTGTGGTGTCCTCTCTTTCCTAGTCTCTCGTGTTTCTGTGAATCTTATCTTCACATATTTAGCTTTGGACTATCAGTAGTATCTTATTTTAGATTTTTGGCCTGATGTAACTTGAAGTGGTTTATTATCAGTGTCATTAAAGTAGTGTGACTTTGTGTGTGGGTGTTAAGGTTACGCCTTTCTGCAATCCAAACCTGCAGTTGTATTTGGGGTAATTATACCCAAGCCAGCTTCTAAATGAGTTAGCTGAGCTACTGACAGGAGCATAGCAAGTGCTCAGCTTGGACCATGTCAAAGTATTTAGCCAGGATGCTGGGCAAGTTGGGGCTCTAATTCCCTCAGGCTGCACAGCTATCATGGCTAGGCTGGATATGTCAACAGCAATTGCAACCACATGTTTGGGTTACAGAGTAAATGCGTTGTAAGTTTAGTTTATCGTTCTTGTGTTATTTGCAGTGTAAACATAGTCAAAACTGTTAAAAGTGCGCAAGACAGTTTGGAACTGGTTTAACATATTCACTATTCACTTCACTGAAGCTCAAAGACAAGCTCATCTATGAACGCTACAGGTTTGCTCTTCTGAGACTGCATGGGATTTCTATCAGAGATTTTGTGAGCAAGGAACTTGACCAACCCCATTTTCTATGGGAAGCTTTCTCTTTGTGTGCTTCATTTGTGAAAAAACATGAGCTTCTTGAGCCTTGGACTCTTACGTATAGTTCCTGTCTGCCAGTGAGTTTGCTGATGTGTAATGGCATTCATCTCCTGAGGTAAAGGCTCAGCTCTCCAAGGGGAAAATGAAGCAAATTTTTAAGTCTTACCATCTTGCATTTCCTGACTGTCCCTTTAAGCTTATATTTAGTTCTAATGAAGGATAAATAGTTGGCAGAGGCACATTCCTCTCACTTTCATGGGGAAAGGTGGGTGGGAGTGGGGAGCTAAGGAAATCTTAATGAAAATGCACACGGTTTGAGAAGACATAATTTCTTTTAGCATTCTTGTTCCTTCTTCACTCCCTGGAAAGTATTTGAAGTGATAACAGGTAGACCACTAAGAGTGGATGGTGAATAGGAGGCAGAAGTTGTTATATGCTAAAAGGTGCATTTCATAACAGAACTACTGAGGGCCTTGAACTCTCTTGAATGTGCACTTAATAACACCTTAAACAAGTACCAAACTAAAACTGCTGAAAAAAGATGGGAAAAAAAAATCTATTCATCTCCTATTAAGACAGGGTTAAATTCTGCTCTTCAAAAATAGATCATAGTGTATGTAAACTTTCTTACGAACAAACAAGAGGCAAATCTGCCCATTCAAAACTAAATATATATTTATTGTAAAGTAACAGTAACTTCTTCTAGTGCTTTTATTTTTTTTTTCCATAAAAATAAAAAAATGTAACTAACAGCAGAGGTTGTTTTAGTGCCAGTTCTGCAAAGCATTTAAGAATGTGCTGAAGTGCTTCCCTATGCAACAAAGCCCATAGCACATGCTTTATCTTAAACATGTGCTCAACTCCCATTGAAAGCATCAATGTTTAAACACGTGTCTAAATGCTTTGCTGCACCAGAGCTCCGGGCACAATTCGTTGTCCTTTGAAGCCAACGGGAATCTTTCCAGTCCTTTCAATAGGTATCCCATCAAGCAATAAATCTCAAACGTTAAACAGTCAAACCGGAGAATAAAAAAAAAATTCTGTTAAAGGTAGTCTCTGACTATATTCAAATAACAAATAAATAGAAAAAAAAAGCAGGATGTGGTCACAGCTATTCCAAAAGCAGACACAAAGAGAGACGAGATTCACTCAATAAATTCTTTGTTCAGTTATGCATTCAGCTTGTTCATTCTGCTAAGCTATAAACCTGTATTTACATAATTTTTGATGTTTCAGTTCACTGTGGCCCTGATTCAGCAAATTACTTAAACAGGTGCTTTGCTTTCCACATCTCTAAGTCCAAAAGTCAAAGTGGATCCACATGTACTTGTGGCCTGTCAATAAACTGGAGCCTAGAACATGGCTTCACTGCATGTCAGATTGCATAAACCTTCTTCCAAAAAGAAACTACTGTCAGAGAAGGAGTCAATAGACAATAATTTTAGAGCCTGTATCGGCTCACAGTCTGACATTGCAAGAAATGTTTTATAGAAAGGAAACATAATAAAAAGCAAACAAAAAACAAGCAAGTAAACCAGAGCATAGGACTCATTTGGCTATAGTAAGCTTAATTTTTCAGGCTGAAAACAGTTTAAGACATGATAACAAAGCTGATTCATTTGCTGTAAGCTTTGCCTGCTTCTTTGAAATGATAAAGCCATACCATGAAAGGCAACGGACCAGTTAAAGAGTGCCAAACTACTGTTCTGGATGGCAGCAAAGATAATACAGAAGATCAGATTGAAACAGATCTTGCAAACTGGATGAAACCAAAGCTCAAGGTTTGCAGATTCGATACACACTTCTCAACTGCAATATGCTTTTTTATTATAATATACAAAGTGTTAATATGGCAGAAAATTTGTATCTTTGTGTTATAGTAATGCCTTTCTTGTCGTATTACTTAACATCTATATCACATTAGAAACCTACACGGTACCTTTATAAAATAAATTGACACGTTACATTAGCCTTCAATATGACAATTTTACATTCTTGACAGAGAAGGCATGACAACGACCCACTTAACTGCTGTAAGGCTGAAACAGAGAGAGGCATGCTGATGTCTATTTTGTGAAGCTTCAGTCCTTGGTATTCCATCACCATTGGCACTTGGGCTGGGTAACCACAGCACTGTTCTCCTCCCGTCTGCTGACACCCCCCCTTCTTCCATCTTCCTGACAAAGAAGGGACACAAATTGCCCAAGCGGCCTGGCCACGGTGGCAGGACAACCCTCTCAGCGCAAGCTTTGGGATAAACATGGCAAAACTGACTCATGACATCAGGACAGCTCCAGCCACTCAGTGATTAACTGGTACCCTCAACTTACATAAGATATAGATTGAACATTATAAGCCAATTCTAGTTAAAATCTGAAGGGCAGTGAGTCGTTCTTTGTGCATCAGAAGCATTTTCTACTTTCTAAGCCTGTTACAAAGCCAGAGCAAGCGATTCTGGATATGTTCCCTCCCATGTACCAGGTTTGAGCCCAGAACATTTCCCTTTGCCATATCCAGGCATTTCTCTCACATCCTTTAGCTGTAGGATTTACTGAGAGTACCCAGGAAAGGAATCGCCTGACGTGAGGGGTAAGGTTTTGGGAACCTCTCTGTATCTGTTGTGTTTGTGGTGCTATTGGCATGAGGTTGGCCAGGCTCGTGCATTGTTTCAGTGCTGGATGGTGCTTCGAGCTTCTTTTGTCTATAAAATGGGGATGGAGACGTGTAATGCACAGAGAGCTGATGATGCATGAAGCACAACAAAAATGAAGTGCAACATAAAGGCCAAGTCATTTTATAATTGTTTTCTGACTAAAACTGAATTAGAGTCTCAGTGACAGAGCATTGAAGGATACATTCACATAGATTATAATGTGGCATGCTAACATAGTCAGATGTTGGTAAAAGCAAACTGATATTCCTAATCAGTCAACTTTATTAACCTCATATAAGAGAACACAGCGAGTAGATATTGCTTTTCCTTTGTATTTTGTTAGCAACCTGCTATTGCCGTCATAACATATTATGAGTAAAACTACACTGCAGATAAAACATCTGTTTTGAATAAGCAGGTGTACTGCAATTTCAGAACCAAACCCCAAATCCTAATTAAAGGTTGCTATTCCCATTTAACAAAAAAGTGTTAGTGAAAGTTAACCGCAGTATAACAGTAGCATATGGATGCACACACTCCTCCAATTATCAGGAGTCACCTAATAAACAAGAGCATCCACAGCTTGCACAAGTCCTCCATTGGTTTTGCATTTACCAGTTCTTAATGATGGATTTAAACATGGTAAAAAACATCACATTGTAAACAATTAGAAAAAGGGTGTTGGACACCTTTTGTATCTGGAAAACTCATATCTGTAAGCCAAATGTTGACCATTTCATTACTACTAGTGACATTTCCTTTTTACATGATGTTAACTCTTTCTTGAATTAATAAATCTTTCTGTTAATCCTAGCTTTATTAACAGCTGTTCTAAGATCAATGGAGGATTCTGCTGCTGCTATAAAACATTTGATTTCTCTTGTCCAACTTGACAGGTGGAGAGTGCTCTGCTCTGTTTGGACCTTAGTGATTAAATCTATTTCAGAAGAGTTAACAGCTGTTTTAGAAATATGATTAATAATGCTATTTCTTAAAAAGTAATTAGGAGAACTAGAGATTCAGACAAGTCAAATACTTTCCTCTGAGTGTCATTTGGATCTAGAAGGTTAAGAAAATACAGACCACAACCTGAGAAGCATAGATCATACAGCAAGATTCTTTTAGTGTTCTTGAAGGAGAGGGAAACTTAAGGAGAGCTGCACTGAAGTGATCTTCCATCAACCCTCTAGATCAACTTCACTGCAAAGTCTGTGAGATCTTGGCAATAAAGCAGCTGAACAGAGAGCTGAAGAAATCACGAAGGTAGTTAAATCTGGTGCTATGATAGACATTAAGTCCAGAAGTCATAAATTATCCTTCCCCTTCTCCTTCTCTAACAACCTGAGATATTTTGTGCCAAGGACCCAAATCCACAAAGACTACAATGTGCTACTAGAAAAGAGGAAGAGAAACAAAGGGTACATTGACTGCTTGCACTATAGCCAGATAATATTAATATCTGAACCTATCTGTCTCAGATACTTTAAGAGGAAAACAAAACTAAATAAATATGGAGAAGATAAGCTTTGAAACAATGCCTAGAAAAAGCAACTCCTCAGCCCTTAAAAATTATCCAAAGGAAGACTTCCATTGTGTAATTAAATATGTGTGACACAAGTACCTCATGCGTCCCAAAACCACATCTGTCCTCTCATACAGTTCACCAAGCTCCACCTTCAAACTCAGTTGTTCCTCCCACATACACATGCAGACCTTTGGAGGACTGGTTTAAAACTTTGTTTCTCTCATGGTTAATAATTATTCTTGTTTGCACATTAAATCTACTAATGACCACCTTATACTCCTTAACATGATCTCTTGTCTCTTTAAATAAATACAAGAAACCAAATCAAGTTCTTTCAATCTTCTGTTACAAGCTTCTTACTCCCAGCTGTTCTAGCAGCCTATGAGAGAAATACCCTTAAAAGAGTCGGATATTTATGAGTAGGATTTAAAGGCACAGTGCCTCACTGATAAATGCATTTTAGCAAATTCCAACAGGTATGATATTGAGCTTATTGCTTAAGAGCTCCTACATCTGTCTTGCTTGGAATAAGTTCTTCTTTACAATGCATGTGACATGAAGACATACCATTCTAATGCTTGCTTAATACAACACGTTAGAGGTGTGATGCTTGTTGTCTTCAGTACAAATGCAGAAGCCAAATCTGGTCTTTTTTTGAACTTCTCACAAACCATCATTATTTCTTTAAAAGTTAAGCATCACTTTTTTGCATGAATGAACAGAAAACATGTATATTCAATGCACTGGGAATTATAGCTTGAAATGTCAGGACTGATGGAATGAGGGAAAAGGATAAATGTTCCTGTTAACTACTTTTCCATGTGCAAGTGAACAAAGTAGAATGGAAATTACTTATCCAAAATGATGTAGGGTGTGCCAGATTTTATGGCAAGACATAAGACTCATGCTATTCTATTTTTATTGTGCTGGATCACAAGCAAATGAGGGATGTGGAATATTTCATTGGTGCTTTACTTATAGTGATTCAGTTCAAAATACAATGCACTTTTTTAAATTATTTTTTTTATTGTCATTTGACTGGCTTTAGGAAAAGTACTCTTCAAGACCAAAAAGTGCTTGCAAAACTCAGTGTTAGCAAAGAGTGAGCTGGGCTACAACCTGTGCGAGATTTTTCAGAAAACAGCATGATAACTTTAACGGCTTCCTGGATTTGAGCCTTTGGGGAGCACCTGGCTCGCATTTGCAAGCTTATCTTCGTGTTCAGGAGGGTGAGAAACCTACAGTCCAGAGACGAAAGCTGAGATTCGTTTGCTCCTAGCATGGGTCCTTTCTGGAGCACACCTCCAGGGAGGTCCCAGGGTGCTCCATGGGTGTCCAGGTGGGAGGCAAAGCCGGCAGCTCTTGCGTCCAGCTCTGAGAGAGACAGGCTGAGCATTGCACAGTTCAGGGTGCAACCTGTACACAACAAAATGGGCACACAGATCCCTTGGAAGAGGAGATATTCGTCAGACATTTGCCAATGCCTTGTCTGTGGGCTGAGTGGACACTTGCCCCCTCCAGCACTTGGGAACTTGCCTTAATTAATCCCTACTTAATCAAAGCAGGACTGCTCCTGCACCTCTGCTTGCTTCCCTTCCATTAAAATAGACCGTACTCCAACGGGGTTCAACCACTTCAAAATGCCCTGGGTAACCTATTTGCCATAGGTAGAACACTGCCAGTGAGCTGACTCTCATTCATGAAATTGCATTGGTGTGGTGCTTTAAAAATTAATACTAATACATCAATCGACATTTTAAAAATTCTTCCTTAAAATTCCTTGAACACTATATTCAAAACACTTGATTCAAACTTCAGTGTTAATTAATTCAGGTTCTATTAATGGAAATCTGAAAGAATAATTGGGAACACAGTCCATTGTACACTCCAACCTGGTTAGACACATTCATTTTCCTTTTTCTACAAAGAAACTGCTCTGTTAGTAGCAAGAATATATATATTAAAAAATATATGTTTATAATATATAACTCCTTTAGGGAAAAAATGGTCCTGGAAGAGGAATTTGCAAACTTTTGTGAGTCCCTGGGAATTAAATATGGAGAACGCTTTGCCAGCCCATGAACTCCAGAAAATTTACTGTTCACTTTTTGGTACAAAACAGTCAATACTGCAAAGGGAGGTGGATGCAGAGGTGAGTTCATCTGTTGACAGCCACTGAAGAAAAATTAACTAAATTTTTTCAGGGTGAGTTTTCAGTCATACTGAATTTTGTCCTACAGTCTATTTGTATTTCTATCATAATCTAGCACTGCTAAAAATCTCAGCTATGCTGAAGACTGCTATTGTTATAATACACAAACAGTATGGGTTATTTTAATGGACATATTGCCTTAAACTGAGTTTTCACCATCTGTTATGCCCCTAATTTTGAATGCAAAAAGAACATATTTCACAATTACATCTGTAAGTAATGATATAAGTAATTTTAATGCATGTATATGTTCACACAATGCAGCAGACAGCTGGGATATTTTTTTCTTTCAGGCACAAATCAAGGGAAGAAATCTACTAACTCCTCAAATAATACTTCTCCCTTCCCTCCTTGTTCCCCCATCTAGTGAAGCCATTTCATCGCGGGCATAGTCTCTACAATAAGCTAATTTTGCCGTACCTAGGAGTTCAAAGCTTGCTCAGTAAATTAACGCGCAAACTCATGTTTGCAATGCTTCCCCCGTCTTCATCCAAATCCCCTCTGGCTCGAGTGACAGTTTGGCAGACGCAAGGCATTAGATCAATCAGTTTCAATAGATGTTCAGGAGGAGACAGGTCGGTCTGTGTGGGCCAGTCTGTCTATGTTTCCAGCTCTGCTTTCACGCCGTCCTTTTTGCAGGGGCTTTTGCAAACGTACCCTGCTGCAGGTGGATCCTGGACTGACTGAGGTGGAAGCTGCATGGCCAGAGAGTGGGGCTCGCTACAGCTGAAGAGGAGCACAAGCCTACGCGGCTTTGATAATCGCAGTTATGTGGAAGGCTGCTATGAGACGATACACTGAGGAGACCATTATGGCAAATGCCTGTTTTCAGAGAAAGACCTTTGGCTGGAGCGTCGTTCTTCTGCAGATGCTTGCAGGCTCATGAGATGTGAATTTGCTCAAGTCATGCTATTCACTACAACTAAATATTGACCAAGTTCCTTGAAACTTTGCAAAGAGGTCTATTAATTGAAAATTTGAGAAGTATAGAAAAAAATTACTTCTTGAAGGTGCTATTTAGATAAAAGCTGACTTTACAGATATTTTTTTCCAAGGAACTCTCAAAACCTGTAAAAGTTAAATAGGTTGTGCAGTGGACTGGTGTCCTTCATATGTGTCGTATGCATTTAGTATACATGCATGTAACTGCTGACACTTGTCGCCTCCGCTAGCAAACCGAACTGAGATACCAAAAGAACTCACACCATCAGAAAGAAGAAGAGAAGGTTATTGTAAATCCCTAGAACAAAATTTTATCAGGGAGTTTATTCCCATTGTTTAGTGCAAATTGCTAATAAGGATTAGAGAGTCTTTTATTTTCTGTATTATCACTGCCTTATTATACTATATTATACTGCTGTACACTTACTATTGCTAGCTTCTTGCAATCTATGAAATAGATAACAGCTGTGGATTTGCATGGGCCTTATTTTGTAGTTTGATAATATTCTCTATAATTGTGCTCTTCGGACCATACTGTATTTCTTACTTTTTAACTGATAACATCTTTTTTATTGTAAAGAGGTGATAGCCAGAAACAATGAAATGCTGATTTATGACAACTGTCCCTAAAAGCTTACAGAGTTGAGAATGATGGAGGAAAATTATCAGTGAATATTTAGGTAAGGTGAGTGGAGTCATGCATTAAGAAAATTGGAACTGTGTTGGAGATATTAGACATTCAGATTTTCTTATACTATCTTTTTAAATTTATTTCATTTTAGCAGCTGGCTCTTTTCTCCACGGGGGTCGGGTGATTATGTATGTAACCATGTATAAGACGTAGTCAGGCAATAACTGGCTGGTTACTGCTATGCCAAGGAAGGAAGAAATGCTGGGGCTGGCTGCTGGTATGGGTCACATTTGGCCAATATAAGGTGCTGTGGTCCAGTCAGTCCAAAGGTTATGGAAAGGACGTGCCCACACTGTGCTCTCTGTCCCTTCATTGGTTTCATAGGATTCAAATACGCCTCTAGATTAATATTCAGCTGCAGGGTTGGGGCATGTACCATCATGAGAGAAAAGGAAGTTCCCCTGAACTGAAGTTCATAGGTTGCTGTAGTGATTTTTAAAAATGATTGAACAGAAGAACTTGCATGGCAAGAAGCTCCAGGTTATAAGTGGATAAGTCACAGTGTAAAGAAGTTTTTTAAACTAAAGGAAAAAGAAGAAACTGTTTTTTTAAGATGCTGAAAACAGGATCTTAACCACCTGAAACACATAAAATTATTAAGGCTGGAATGAAAAACCTAACTGAAGTCATGAGTGCCAAGGGGTTGCCTCCTGCTTGTAACACTAGATGGTATTTCTATGCAGGGCACTTATGTTAACGAACAAAATCCACATCTTTTAGTTTCTAAACAGTGAAGACAGTCTGTTTCAAAGAGCTGATAAATTAGTTTTCCTGGGGGAGGAGAGCAGCTGTACTCCTCACAGAACACCTTTCTGGCTTATTTCTTGTAACTTTTCAGATGCGTGTGTATGAACAGACTTTCAAAGAAAATCTTTTCAGAAGGAAGTGGTATAATAAGGGCGTCCTTTGGGAAAGTGAGGGAGTATGAACAATAGAATGAACAAGAAAATAAAATAGAAAGAACCAATAGAAAAAGATAGGAAAGGAAAAATAAGTAACAGTAGAAAACTGGCAAATGAAGAGGGTGCGGTACCTAAGATTCTCTGCCATACACAACTTTACTGCTGGTTTGGGATGTGGTGTCAAGGCCATAAGAATCAAATGCAATTGCATTAGTTTTCTAATTAAACAGCCACTGCAAGCACCTAATATGAACAAGTGCAAAAATTAAGCAAGACAATAAGACTTCTTAAAATAGAAGGTTACTGTAATAAGAATTGGCTACCTGAACACTTTCAGCTTCCTGGAGAGCGGGGGAGACTCCAAACTCAGGTCATTAAACAAACTATGTCCTGACCCCACTCACTAAAATGGACCGTATAAAAAAATCAGGTTTCAAGGATTTCCAATGCTGTGAAATTGTGATTCAGACCCTTGTTCAGTGAAATCTTCATTCCCTAGATTTATCAGAGTCTTTTAATATTCCTAAGCATATAACCTCTAAACAGAGAGATATGTTGGAGGAGGAGGAGGAGATTTTGTTTAAAAAATAAATAACTAGGAATATAAAAGAATAAAACCCAGATTTTTTTTTAGTATTAATTATCTATAGAATGAAAGGTCTATGGCAGATGTGCCAGCCAACTCTCTCATCATCAGTTACAAGACTTCAATCAGTGGATGACTCACAGTTAGTGAAAGAAAAATTGTTCCAGCTACACAAGGAGAGCATAAATATTATGTTTCACTTGGTATCATAATTAACTGCATGCTTCAGATATTTCTTTCATGTCTGCTTTCACAATAGGTAATATAATTTACTGTTAATAGGATTAAAATGTCTTTAAAAAAGTAAATACTTCATTGGTTTAAGAATGTTTTCTGTTTGTTTTGTGCAGATACATATTTGACTACAGGCACAGTATTTATACCTCACTGTAGAAAATAATGAAAAACATTAAGATAATATGTATAGTCCAGAACCAAATGTATTTTTATCTCATTTGATATAATAATAAAAACTTTCTTTTTCTGAATTCTTGAAAATGAATCCTGATGTCCCAAATTGTGTGCATTTTTTAAACATTTCATGCTAATGAATATTGGAAAATATTGCAATGTCAAGGCACAATTGTTTGTGCTGGAGACTTAATAGAACTAATGCCAAAACTCCCAAATTCAAAAGTGCCCTTCTGGTATAGCTTTCTGAATTGAGAGTCAGAAAGGAAAACCGCCAACAACTCTTCAAGGAAAAGGAATTCTGGCATATGGAATATCAGCTGCTTCCCATTCTAACACCTAAATATACACTCATCTAGAAAACTGAACTGGGAAAACGCAGGCAGGTAAACAAAGAGAAGAGATGGAAGGGTGAACACAGTATTCAAATTATAATTAGCAGCATAAGCTGTAGATTTCAAAACTCAGCTAATAAACTTATGAATGTCCATCACTGAATTCTTGTTGCGTTCCTGTTAAAAAATATTTTTCTAGCATATTGATGATTTTTTGTTTTGATTTATCCTCTCATTTTTCCAGATTTTTACTGGTTTTCATGTTGGTTGTTTCAAGTGGAATTCTTCTGACTAATACCAGGGTAAGCAAAAGGAAAATTACATCTTAAATACCAGTATCCTATATAAAACATAGTTTTATTTATAGGTAAAGGGAGTTTTTATTACATAGGTGGCATCATTGCGTCTGTTGGTTGGTTAGTATAGATATCTGCTTGGAAGAGATTTGGTCTCCCTGTTCACTGCAGCAAACAGAATTTGGCATAAACATTTGGATGTACTCACTTAACTGCTGATCCATCTATTGAAGTTTCATTAGGGAGCCATGTGCATTTGCAAAGGATGAATGCTTTCATTAGCACTGAGACTAATAAACTTATAAAAGTTAATAATGTGAATATGTTTGATTTGGAATTATGCACATAGACATTAAGAATCACAAAAAGGCAGGCTTAATAATGCCCAGTTTTTTCTAGACTTACACAGCTGGGGTATTTTTCACTTTTCTAAGACCTTTTAACAAAAAACATACATTGATTTCTTTCACATGTGGTCCTATGATATTATCAACAGGTTCTAGTGTTACATTACAACTTTGATCTGAAAGCACAAATTTTACCCCCTCTAAATATTATTTCCCACATGGTTTGATGTAGGTTTTTGTTTCCTAATTATGGCAATTTTTGTCATTAATAGATGAAGGTAAGTATATCAAAATTATGATATAGTCGAAGCCCATCCATTTTGAAGTGTCTTTAAAGGTGTGGAGGTTGTAGGTAGTCTTTACATAGTCGTCTCCTTGAAGACTCCCAGAAAACTTTCTACAATAAGATAAACTCCATGTTCAAAACTCACAACTTAGCACAACATGGCTCTTGCATCAGTCCCTGGACAAGTTTGGTTGTTAGCGTCTAAGTCACATAGCACACTTTAATGCCGTTTTTCTTCATCATCGTCAGAAAAAGAAAATGTCTTTAGTTTTCCTCTCTCCCCAGCTTGCTTTTCTGATGTCAGTGTTACCTGATCACCTCGCCCCACTCCACTGCCTGCATTCTGATTTCCATCTCTGAATATTCATGATGAGGTCTGAGTAATCAGCTCTCACCCTAGGAGCCTGACTCGGCAGCTGATCCCTAATGGTTATCTCCCAAACTTCTAGACTTATACCTTTCTGCTTCTTTTAAATGTGGAAAATTAATTCACAGTTATTGCAGTTACTTGATTACGGAGTGAAAGCAATGAAATATGGTGCAGAAAGCTCTACACTAGAGCTGCAGCTAGTGGCGGTGCAACAATTTCAGTACAGGTTGATGCTGAGGTGGCTGCAGGGCTTCTAGGACCTCAGTTCACCGCTAAATTTAGTTCATGGGTCCCTGAATCATCTCTGAGTGTAAGATGAAGAGCCTAAATCTTTTACACATCTCCAAAAAGTTTCAGCAGAGACAGACACAATGAGAAGGACCCTTCCCAGCCCGGCCAGCATGTTTTACACCAGATCTACAACACCATGACTGCGTAAGTCAGTCAGTCTCGCTGCCTACGCATCTTCCCTCTCCCTGGGGAGATTACCGGGAATTGCACCGCTTCTGTTAGGGGTATCTGTCCCCTCTTACTGGGACCTGGAGTGAGACCACATCAGGTTGTTCCACAGAGGGCACTGAGTGGTTTGGGGAGGAGCAAATTGCAGGCACAGGCATCTGGCGGGCTCCGAATTGAAGATGTGTAGTTAAAGACTCTCTCTATTGCCAATAACTTGAGTCACCATCTATTTCCTTTCATCACTTTCTTTCTATTAGAGAGGGAACTCATCTATGACAAATCTATCAGTGGCTCCATTCTTAGACTTAACTAATAGCAGGGCTGCAGCTGCAGGAATTATAAATACATCTGGTTTTGCGCTGCCTGGTACAACACTGTATCTATTATGATGATCTGACATACATCCTAACATCTCCTTCAGGTGCTGGCACATCATTTACAATAATCGCAGGTAACTGATGTTGTGACACCTCTCCTGCATGTGTGCTAGGTTCCTGTTAAATGACCATAAAGTGAGCTACTAAAGGGAAACATCATTGGAAAAGAGCAAGGCCAAATTCAGACCTTCTGTAAGTGGGTGCAACTCCAATGACATGACATGTTGCAACTTGCAGGACAAGATGAATATTTGACCTGCAGTGGTATGTGTTCTTGTCATAAAATTTTTCCCAGTTAGAGGAAAACCAATACTCCCACCCCACTGTAATTAATAGAAAGTATGCTGGGTTGAATGGCTGTCGCCTAAATTATCCTCCCAGCTCTGCATTATTTGCCACCAAGAAGCGGTAACGATGTAGGACATTGTGTGAAACGAGACATACAGTGCGAAATTTTGGGGTCCGTTCAGAAATGGAACCAAAAAATTACTGAACTAAAGCTTTGCTTTGGTCTGAATGGAATGTGAAATATTCCCCCAAAATTAACAAGAAGAAAAAAAATCATTGTATTCAGTCACTGACTTGACCCACAGCTAAAGGCTTTATTTCAGATATGAAAGGCCTAATCTAGCCTAAACTGGAAAAAGAATTAGGGTGGTTTCCTTTCTCCAAAAGGTCTTGAAAGTTGAAAGATATATGAAAAGTCTGAGGACCAGCAGATTGAAGATAAATTCCCTCCTCTGCCTGAGGGCAATCCCCCAGCTCCAACCTCCACTTGGGTATGTGCGCTCCCACGCTGTCCCCTTGACACTGTTCCACTTCATATGAACAAATAGACCAGTGAGTCTAATTTTAAAAATAAACAATTTTTTGGCATGCGAGCTTTTTCTTCAAGATCTGAAGAAGGGCTTGTGTGTCTGAAAGCACATCTCTGGGATTTTTTCCATCCTGACACCTGTGGGATATCCTCTGTTTTGGCAGCAGAGCGGGGAGGAGGGAGATCCCCGCATCCCTCACAGCAGGGGAGTGCTCTGGCTGGTGGGGCTCCTGGGTGAAGGACACGGGAGCAGCCCCGGCTTTGAATTCACTGCTGCTTGTACTGCAGCTGTAAATCAATCCTCCTCTTCCCCCTCCAGGAATGGAAGAAAAGACCTCCAGATCTGGGTACTCGGGCAGTTCAAGTTACACTTGCCAGGTTGCACAGGGATTAGCTGAAGTACTACTTTTTAAGAATTTGCCAGTCACCCACAATAATAACAACAGCAATAATAATAATGATAATAATACACAACCCTTAGGGCTAGCTAAATCCTCTGTGGGCTACCTCGCAGTGAAATGCATGTTCGCGGGAGCAGGTGAAGCTACTTCAGTATGAAGAACACATACTGATCGGCATGGTTAGGAACTCAAGACAGCTTCTGAAAGCCCCCCTGTCCCTGGCTCCCTTTAGAAAAAATACCTGTGATTTTTGGTGGAAAAAAGGCAGCAGCGCAGAGCAGCTGGTGGTGCTGGAGGCAAGGTGGGAGAGCAGAGGTGAAGGCAGGGGCCAGGGAAAGGTACTACCTGCCCAGCTGCAGAGGGGTGGCATGGGTCTGGAGAAGGATGTATAGCAATGTGTGGAGCATGGCTTGGTAAGGGCAGCTTCCAGCTGTGGATCTGGAAGCTGGTTGTGTTTTTAGTAACCAGTGTGTCAAATCAGCCTCTGGAAAACTCTATTTGAAATTTTTCAGAAATTCTTTGTGTTGATGAACCCGAGATTTTTCAGGGCTCACGACTCAGTGGAATTAAAGCAGATTTTCCCAGTGGCTGGTTACAAAAGCCTCATCCCTGACTAAAGGCAGCTTCTCTGTCAAACTGCAAATCCCTTGCCCAAGGACAAACAGCTAGCTCTCCATAAAACCGTTGTAAATTTATTTCTAATTTGGAAAACTGTATTTTTCTTTTTTTCTCAGAAACAGATGAGAAAAATTAGATGATGTATTAGAAAGACAACTGCCCAAAAGTCTCCCAACAAAATTCTCCCCTAGAAAGGCAGCCGATGTAGCTCATTTCAGCACAGCTAAAACCAGGGCAAAATTCTAAGCAATAAAGCTGAAGGTTTGTAATGAGGAGTACTGTGCAAGTTTTGCTGTAGGCAACTCTTTCAGATCTATCAATAGTACAGTTAAACACAAATTGACAGATGAAACTTTCAGGATGGACTTATTAACAAGTGAATTAGACAAAGGGAAATCATACTGAAAAAGCTCTCCTTTTGCGTGTTTTTCAAATCACCTGTATTTTTGTTTACTATCCTCCAAATTCAGCATGTTGCCACTTTCGTACACCTCAGGAAGTCTCAGACAGATTTATACCACATTGCATGTGAACTGTGAGAAAAGGTGCTATCAGTGATTACGGGCAAAATCCTGAGCACACGTGTGCCTGACTCCTGTTGGGTTTAGTGGAGTTTCACATGCATAAATGTGAGCGGGATCTGGTCTGCAATCTGATGACATTTTTTCTGCACGGCACAGCAGGTTAATAATAAAATGGCGTGCCTTCATTTCTGCATGGTTTTTTTGGTTTTTTTTTTGAAAGAAATAACTGCTATGTCTTTGGATCAGGTGTTAATTATTCCCAGTAAGGTTTGGTGGGTAACTAGTGATGCAGATATCAAACCACCCACTCTCTTTGTAGATGAAGGGAAAGTATCAGGAGGATTTCTGCTGAAGTATTCATCACATCTCAAGTCTCAAATTGTCCAAACCATTCAATTATAACACTTCACTCAATGCATGTCAGCATGTCTGGCACTGTGTTTCAGGAACGAGTTGAGCTGGATTCCTCAAAGAGGCAGACGTTGGCTTGTCCCCTTGAGGGACAACAGAAATAGAGTCTATTGGCTCAAAGTTGAGACCAGTTCCTGGATCAGTACACGGCAACTATGGGAACTATTACAGCTTTCTAACTTTGTAGCCTCCAGACTCAGTTCGCACATACATATGTAAAAGGCTGAGATTTCCTGTGGTAACAGCACAAGCATACTATTTGCCACCGAATAAATAGGTAAAACACTGAACCGGTGATGACATGATAAACAGGTCTAGGGATGTAGGTCCTATCAGTACAAATCTATCCCTATCCTCGCTATCATCTCTCTCATAAATGGAAGCAATGCCCAAAAGAGGATAGGAAATCCTGTGAGTCCTTTGAGGGCTATATGAGATTTTGTTGTTAACTGCAGAGATACAATACATCACTGTCAGAAAGTGGTGACCCTGGATTATGGTCACTGATGATAAAAAAGGCTTTCAGAGGGAGACGATGGACACCATGCCTATTATGTGGTAGAAGGAAAAAAAGGGTGGCTGCAGAACTTTTAAGCAAATGGGGACATCACGTGAGCAGATACCTCCTTAAGCTCTTTGCATTTGCTTTCTGTGCTGGCATGGGCTGTACACGTTCCCAGAGCAGCAAAAGGCTGCTCACAGGGTTTTTAGTGTTAATGTTCAATTTGATGTATCAATATAGTTCTGCTTGCACAGGCTATAATGAGCTCAAGATCATAAAGCTCTTATCAGCAACCCTGTTTAACTTTAAATGTAGCTCAGATGATTCAGGCTCCTCTTTACTCTCACTTCAGTCTGTTTTGACCTGAAGCTGTGGAATGACATTGGTGAAAATTAGCAAGGTCAGTAAATATCATTCAGGAGAATATTTCTAACCCCCTCAGCAGAATTCAGCCAATATCAGAGTCTGTCTTTGTGAGCTCCATCCGCAGTACGGTCATGTTTCTGTGTCATCTTCCTTATTTTTATCAGGGATCCTAACTGCGGGAGTTTTTTGGCTATTAAAAATAAAAGGCAAAAAATTGTTTTCAGAAAACCTTGTGTCTGTAGGGCAAGTACGTTAGCGTGCAGGAAGGTAATACTAACACAGGGCTTTTTCCTCAGAAACCCACTTACTTACCTAGTCCATACAAAGGAAGGCTGGGCTTTTCAAGAATGCGCTAGTCATGCACAGAAACACAGGGATGTACCTGCATGACTTCCAAAACAACAAAGTGCACTTGCATCTGGCCTCTTGTGTGAGCGGAGGAGTTCAGATCTGCCTGCCTGTGCCTGCAAAGATGAGTCCTGAGTGATTTAGGAGCACATATCCCATGAGGACAAATTCCCACCCCATCAGCTCAACTGCGTTAACACCTATTCACAGGCTGTGTAGGACCGGTTGCCAGCCTGACCTGGTTGTCAGGCTACATGCAAAATGGTGCCTAACGCTATGTCTGCGTTTGTTACCGCAGATCTGTGCTACTGGGGGATTGAGTATACCTAGTTCACAAGCATGAGCAGCTAAAATGGTACGTTTTTAATTAGGAGGAAAAATAACAAGACAACAGACATCTGAGGGCAGTTTTGTTGAGGGCTAAATTGATGATGAAAAGCTTTCACTTTTTGAAACCGTTCAATAGCCAGGTGTTTTCTAGTGTGGTTCTTTAGTGCATTTCACTGCAGCGTGTCAGTATTACTTAGCACTATCACATTTACATCAAGTCAAATGCTGTAATGCAGAGAGTATCACCATAAGGAATGAAATGTGTCAGCTCGCATACAGGGATTCTTGGGAAATATTTGCCTTTCAAAAATCCTGCGGCTTTTATACAAATTCTTCTCACATGTTTGCTACCCTAAAATTCACAGGTAATTACAATGGGATGAATAATCCACATTAATCAGGTAAGCAGGTATTTGAGATCCAGCACATCTCCTATCAGACAATGCACACGAAAATACAGTAATTGAAGCTGCTGAGAGAATTCCCCACTGACAATGTCTATGTAAATCCACTGTAAAGAATAATTCTACGATTATGTAAAATTTGAACAAGTCCTTTTATCTTTAAAAGAATGCTGCACCCTATTTCGCTTAGCACACCAATCTGGAGGCCCACGGAGTAAGAAGCAAATTGTCAGAGGGTCCAATCCTACAGGATCCGCACAAAGCCAAAGCCATTGCTTGTGTAACGCCGGTGACTACTCTTTAGTCCAGCTGTCGTCTTACTGGAGAAAACTCCCCTGAATTAATGTAGCACATCTGTACTGGGCTTCACAGTCCCCCAAAGCTCTCTGTCTTCCTCTACCCCTCTCTCACCCCATAGCTCAGTATTTCTTGCTGTAGCCTTTCTGTTGCTCTATATCTTTATTTTAACAACTTTCTGTCTGTATTTCGGTTATTTTTATAAGGCCAGATTCTCACATTTACTCAATCTGGCTTAAGTGTCATATGTGCTTAGATGACATGGAAGGGTCAGTATGTTGCAACCCTATTCTGGTATGCACCCTGGCCCTAATAGAGTCCCCCTGACATGGGAAAGTGCCAGTGGGGAGTTGATAAACACCTTGAAATGGTGTTTATCACAAACCCAGCAGGTGAATCAGGAGGTGTTTAAACTCCCAACAGAAAAAAATGCCACAGGAGAGGGCGCTTAAAGGGACATTTCTCCTGATTAAGATACTAAGTCTGAAACTCATAGCTGACTTTTCCTGGGGTTTGGGGTCCTCCTTAGCTGGAAGGGGAGGTCAACAACCTGAGCCCTTGGCCTCCTTGTGCAGGAGGGAAGATGTGAAAGGGGTTTCTCTCGTTGCCTGAAGATATGTGTACCTCTACTTTTCATCTCTCAGGTGAACACTGCTTTTTCCTCATGCTGTGCTTTGGGAGGTTGTGTTGAACAACTGGTGAGACACAGAGAAGGGATGTGAGAGGCAGATAGTTATTTGGTTCTCTGGACATCACAGTATGAGCTTCCCTGGCAGTGAAAACTGGATTTTCACCCTGTTTGAGTGAACGTTCATATCATGCTTTAGACAAATTCTGTCCTCTTCCCCCTTGCTCTGTGTGCCATAACCACAGGCTTGGGAGTCACGTGCTCTTGCTCTGGCTTGGGACGAGGGACACTACCCATGCTTCGTGCTACACATTGGACCTTCCAGGCTCATGCACTGGTTGAACAGGAATTACGAGGTTATAAATGTTGAATATAAGAGACACAATAACACCTAGTAAGTTTTTTTGTGGCTAAAGCCTTTCCCCAATCTGCCATGTCCCAGAAGCAGTGTGCCGCACAGGAGCGAGGGTGGCAGGATCTGACCTAAACTGGTGATGTGTCAATGTGAATCCAGTCCAAAAAATTTCTTTCCCTACATGGCAGCCAGCATGCTGAAGCTAAGTTCAGATGAGTTCGTATTGTTAAGACCACTAAACTCTCTTGCCACTGCTACTGCAAGTCCTGGCAAAAGAGGCAGGGAAGAAGCAGGGCCACACTTCTCTCTCAGCATGAGTTTTCCAAAAGCACTGCCTGCAGCAAGAGGAGCACACTGCCTCGTCTTTGAGACTGGGACAACAGCTGATCCCTCAGGAGACTGTGCCAAATAAATTAAAGCTAATAAAACAAATCACAACTTAGTTAAAAGGCACATGAACAATTCCCGGAGAGACTCTCACTCATCATCCCAAACTTGCCATTGTAATATATGACCTTGCTATAACAGTACATATCCGTTGGTGAATGTCACATGAACTTGCACTAGTGAACATCCAATATACCCTGGATATACTGTGTGTGCTATTGTGTGAGGTTTTAACTGGGCTAGAGCCTAAAAACAGCGCACTCCTGCGTTTCTTGAAAAAAATTAGAAAATATTCTAGCAAAATTCATAGAATCGCAAAATTCATAGAATCATAAAATCATAGAAGCATAGAATCATAGAATCATAGAATAGTTCAGGTTGGAAGAGACATTTAAAGGTCATCTAGTCCAACCCCCTTGCAATGAGCAGAGATATCTTCAACCAGATTGGTGTGCTCAGAGCCCCGTCCAACCTGACCTGGAATGTTTCCAGGGATCACAGAATCACAGAATCACTAGGTTGGAAAGGACCTTCAAGATCATCAAGTCCAACCATTAATCCAGCGCCACCATGTCCCCTAAACCATGTCCTGAAGCGCCACATCCACACGTTTTTTGAACACTTCCAGAGATGGCGACTCCACCACCTCCCTGGGCAGCTGGTTCCAATGCCTGACCACTCTCCCAGTGAAGAAATTTTTCCTAATATCCAATCTAAACCTCCTCTGGCACAACTTGAGGCCATTTCCTCTTGTCCTATCACTAGTTACTTGGGAGATGGGGTATCTACCTCTCTGGCCAACCTGTGCCAGTGCCTCACCAACCTCACCATGAAGAATTTCTTCCTTATATCTAGTCTAAGCCTGCCCTCTTTCAGTTTAAAACCATTAGCCCTTGTCCTATCACAACAGGCCCTGCTAAAAGTCTGTCCCCATCTTTCTTATAAGCCCCCTTTAAGTGCTGGAAAGCTGCAATCAGGTCTCCCCCGAACCTTCTCTTCTCCAGGCTGAACAAGCCCAACTCTCTCAGCCTGTCCTCATAGGAGAGGTGCTCCATCCTGCTGATCATTTTGGTAGCCCTCCTCTGGCCCCGCTCCAACAGGTCCATGTCTTTCCTGTGCTGAGGGCTCCAGAGCTGGACGCAGGACTCCAGGTGGGGTCTCACCAGAGCACAGTAGAGGGGCAGAATCACCTCTGACCTGCTGGCCACACTGCTTCGAATGCAGCCCAGGATACGGTTGGCCTTCTGGGCTATGAGCGCACATTGCCGGCTCATGTCCAGCTTTTCATCCACCAGTCCCCCCAAGTCCTTCTCGGCCAGGCTGCTCTTGATCCCTTCATCCCCCGATCTGTACTGATACCAGGGGTTGCCCTGACCCAAGTGCAGAACCCTAGTCTTGGCCTTGTTGAACCTCATGAGGTTCAACTAATGACTATTTAAATACATAAGTGATGAAGTGCAAAAAATCATCTCTCCTTTTCACATGGTTTTAACTTAACCATCTTGGCTACAAGCTATGATAAAAAGAGGTAAGGAGAGGGCAAAAGTGGTGGTAGTTGAAGTTTGTTTGGTAAATAGGGGGAACTGTCCTGCATGTACACGGATAGGCATTAAGACATGCCTCATCAGATGGCAGGTTTGTGAAGAAGAGAAAAAAAAAAAAAAAAAGAGGAAAGACTGGAGTAAGCATACTACTCTCAGAACAATACCTGGTGTTAGTGTAAAGTGTTGGAAGACATGAACCAAAGTGGCAGAATCTGGCCAGAGACAGGGAATCTGGAATTGGTGGGTTTATTCAGGTATGTAAGGGCATGTTCACGCACAGTCAGGGCCCAAATTTTCACACTGATATTCTGTATGCTACAGCTCATTGCCAGCTGGAGTAGGAAAACAAAAAAAGCCCTGAAAAAAGCTGAGGTTTGTAACAGAACTGTCTCACCCACCTTTCACCAGAGACTGGCTGCTGGGTTGTTGTTCTGTAATAGCAGCAGCACTGGCGACTTCTCCAGCTTCGCTTCTTTGAATTAAGTATACATAATGACATATCACTGCAGCAAGGCTTGAATGATACGAGGAATATGATAACCCACTGCCCAATGCCTGTTCTATCCAGGCGATGCAGACTGTGCTGCATGCTTGCTGCAATGCCATCCATGTGCTCTCAGAAACAATAATCAAGTCCGTTACAGCCAGAAAAGCCCGCCAAGGTCAGCAGTGACAAAATCACAGCAACACAAAATAGGTTTAGCATATTTTTATCCTATTTCTGAAAAATGTCTCTTTTTCCTTTTTCCTTTTTTTTCTTTTTTTTTTTCCCCCCTCCCCTTTCCCTATTCCCTTCTCATCTGCAGCCTGTGCCTTTTCATCTTCCAGCCAGCTACAGAGATCCTCTGGGAAAGGGAATACTCACACACACAGAGCACCTGTTTCCCTCTCCCCTGTAACAAATAAATACCCTCAATCCCTTCGGTTTGCTTCTGAGTCACTGAGCACAGTTTAAGCTTTAACCCAGGAATGTATTTTTAAAGGGGGTCTTAGGTAAAGTTTGTGCATGTGTGCATGCATGTATGTTTGTGTGCACACAAGTGTTTCTGCCTGCTGCCCCAGACAAAGCCATCTCCGTGTCATTTGGTTAGCAGCTTCCCTGAAATGACCGTAATGCCCCTGAAGTGTTCAGGCATCATAAAATCCTCATATCACAGATGGACCCGTTTCTGCGGCAAGAGGAGATCTTCTGGTGTGCAAAACTCTTTCTGGGCCTAATTCAGATTGGCAGTCAAAACGACTAGGCTTGTTGATAATATTGGATTGTTAAAAAATTGTTTAGCCTCTGTAATGACAGCCAGGTATGCCCCTGTATGGCTTCCTTTTACCAGATGTTGCTGAGTGCAAGTGTTCCTAGTTTTGTCCCGTGTTTTCTAGCCCACTTTTCAGCACTAATTTCCACTTATTATTCTCTTGCCCTGTCACCGAATTCTTCCAAAGTCCTTTCGTGGGGACTCATCCATGAGGATACTTACTTGCATCTTTACTGCTTTTAAATTTCAGCTTTCCCTTTTACTCTGCTCTATTTCCATATGTCATTTTCCTTTTCTGCCTGTCTGGGAGTTGCTGTACCTAACTCTGTAAAGCATTATCTCTCCATCTCTCTAAAGTGTTTTGTGGTACTTTGTGTGAGGGATGGCATATAAAAATAAATTGTATTGCACTGTATTTTTGGACTGGCATCTAATCTTTACCGAGCTCATTCAACCTATTTCTGAAAAACATTGGATCTTAAAGACTCTTCTGATCCAATGAATCTTGATGACTTTTCTGATCCTAGAAAAAGACTCCCTAATTTTCAAGTCATCTCCTGACACTAACACAGAGATAGGAGTCAGGAGAGTAGCTTGAAAAATAAGGTTCGGCAGAAAAATATTCCTGGAACTCTTCCTTGTCTATTGTGTGTCTTAACCTCACCTCTGCCCTCCACCCCCCATTTCACTTGCAAATGCCCACCAGTATGAGTGCTGGGGTGGGGGGGCGGTGGGCAGCAGCCTGATGGCGTACTGCTCTCGTAGCGAAACCATCCAACAGCTTGCTTATGCATCTATTTGGCTTAGGATGGAAAATTAGAACAGCTTTAATCTGCTAGCAGCATCAAGCAGGGAAGCACTCCCTGGAGTGAAAGCGTTAGGAGTGTCACAGCAGGGGCTGATGAGAGACAGCCTGCCGCGGCGACGCAGCGAGGCGGTTGCGCTCGATGCGCAAAAAGCTGGGGTGCTAAGGAGGACCCAGGTGACCTGACCGGGAATTGTAGGGAGAGAAAGAGCCAGCCTTTGTATTGGGCTCTTCTGCGACAGGAGAATGCTTTCAGACGTGCTCCCGTGTTACCGTCTTTGCTTGCCTTTCCTCAGCTTTTACACACTGCCACGCCAAACATTTGGTCCCTGTCTTATCAGCCACAATGTGCCTGCGCCCTCCTACCCCGACGCGGGGGTCCGTCTGATTCAGAGAGCTTCTGTATAGGCACAGCCATGACTACACGTGAAGGAGTCAGGACTTGTCCTCAGACAGGAAAATTTAGTGAGCAGCAGCCATACCTTTGCATTTGTCATGCAAAGCACAGATATGTTTGCTTTGTACTAAATAACTCTATTCATGATAATGAAAGGGCGAGCCCTGAGCTACTAAGGAAAAAAATGTATGGTGTAGAGATCTTCCTTGCCTGCGCTGAGACTCACTGAACTTTGCAGGACTGTTCAAAAAGCTGGGCATTTGGGGGGAATATTGAGCTTGTGGCTTTCTGTAAAAGCAGCAGATTTAAGGAACATGATGTCCTGGAAGGTCCTCTTGCATAATCTACTTGTTGCATTTGTTCTTTGGCCCTCACAGAATAATTATGGATGCTGTATGCTGCCCCTGGAAAATAACCCTACCCTCACTTGAAAATGTGCTTAATTTTACCACAGTGAGTAGCTTGACTGCACTCTGTGGATGCCCATGTGGATGTGAAAGTAGGTATAGCACATACATTTATAAGGTGAGAGCTCAGACTTGTGAAGTTCTTACAAGGAACTCTGAAGTTTGCAATACAAGATATGCACTAGCTGAACACTGTGGACCTAAGACCAAATGGCTATTTCTGGTTTACATGATTTTTTTTTTTAATATGTGTATTTTTTTTAAATACATTTGGACAAACTAACAGTGTTACAATAGTAAAGCTTAAGTGTGAATCTTGGCCAAAGTTGATTATTAACTTCCTGATGTATGTTTCTGTAGCCAGAATATATGATTTACTCTGCCTTGCATTCATAGATGGTCTTCTCCAGCCTACTTAAAGCCTCTGTTCCCCTTGGGAATACTGGGATATAACCAATGGTCAGAGTCCTGCCAGCCTGCATTACTTTATGTGGACGTGAAAAACAGCTAGGGATTCAATCCTAAGCACAAATGCTTCCTAATAATTTTATGTTCCTGTGAATGTTGTTATTCCAAATATGGGTTCTTCCACCCGGTTTGCAGAGAGCCGAAAAACACAGAGCCAAGATATTTGCTTTTATGCCAAATCTGCACAGGGTTGGGCGCTAGGTGGTAGGTCCACCAGGCTAGCATGCCTCAGTCAACAGACAGAAAATATTTATGCATTTTGAGCAACAGTTATCAGTATTTTTTAAAAGTTGACTCCATTACCCCTGTTGCCCTTGGTTCTCACCAGCATCGTCTCCACTTAAAGTCACAGCATCCTTCTTTTTTTCTAGGCATGCTCAGTGAGGAGGGGGCTTTTGTGAGGAGGGGACTTTCCCCGCCCAGTGGCAGGTTTCTATTATGCATATTAGATGTTAGTTAGACGTTAATTAGGACAATTCACTGAAGGTTGAGTAGCTGTGTTTCTTTTGTGATTATCTTGTTCCTTCCCTCAAGGTTGCACCTTCTTAACTGCTCACAGAGACTAAACAATACCCCCAGCTTCGTTCCTTGCATGCCTTCAACAATGTCAGACCTTGAAACCAGCTTACATACAGTGTACAACAACACCCAGCTACCTTGTCCAACCTTACAAAGGACTTACGTGTTCCACTCCTTCTTGGAAGTTGTCCAAAATTGTTCTGATGTTTCTCAGTCTCTTTTCTCCTCACTTTGGAGCTGCTGACAGCTTTTTCCTCCTCAGCTAGTTATTTGAAACTGAATCTGAAAGAGCAAAGTCTACCAGCTTCTAAAATCTTTCTCAGCAAAGTGCACCTACAAGGTCTCTGATGACAAATAGTGATTCATCATTCATGCGAATCTCTGAGGGTGAGCTGGAAGGTGGGGAGTTTGCTGGCCATATGCTGGAAGCATGAGGTGTTTTCTGATACTTGTATGTGCCAGCAAGCACCAAAATAACTTGTAGTGAAGAGTGTGTGTACATGGGTAAGTGAGCAACGCAGGTTATGCCACTTTCATCAAAAAGTCATGAGGTCCAACTGCTTGAAAGTGTTCGAGAAAGGTGCTGGAGTATATAACCATGGAGACTTTCTTCTTGCTTCTCAGCAGAGACAACTTGGATTAGCTGGGCTTAGCATAAATCTGTGCAAAGTTGTTTTAGCATACTGTACTGTCGAACTGTCAATAGCAGTAGGAAAGCGTCTCTTTATAAAAAGGACTTAATGCAGGATAAACTGTATTGTGTGGAGGCAGGTTCAGCAAGCTCAAAAATGGTTACATGCACTCAAGTGTTGAAAGGCTTCTCTATAAAGCCATGGCCACTGCTGCACACAGGAGCAGGTGTAGTCCAAATGGCTGAAGTACTCTTGACAATGAAAGCTCAGGAAGTTCTCCTTCTTTTTCGCTAGGAAAAAACAGATAGTCCAAACTTGCTTGGTCCTAATGACTGGATGGGTGATATGATGAGAAACTATGACAAGGCTAGCATCTTTCAGTGTCGTGCTAGTCCCAAGTGTTCATGAATACATTCAGAGACACACTTCAGCATCTTTCAGAGACATTGTCATCGTGCTTTCACTGAAATCTCTCTAACTCCACTGCAGTCATCAAAATAATGTCACTTAGTGAAGATGTGTTTTTAAATATTTTAGCTGCTCATGTGCAGGATTTCTAAAGATTTATGACACAGAAGACATAGTTCATCCTCCTCCCCTGTACTGGGGTGAGTAAATAATACTCTTCATTAACACACAATACAAAATCACCTAAAGATGCATCATGGCTGCTTCATGTAAGGATTTTTTAACTAGTTTTAGTGTTGTGGGGTAAAAATAAAAATGAAGAGTTCTTGCTCTGATTGTTTTCCAGTTTCCAAAAGACTAGTGGTAAACTATTTTTTACCTCATTTCCAAGAGTGTGTGAGTACTGTTGCTGGAGTTCTCCATCATAATGGTATTAAACTAATATGGAATTAGTATCATTGGGAAAAGGTTGGAGTTTTTTGAATTTGCACTGATATGATGACCTTACTCACTGAGAAACAATAGCAATAGTAAGCTTCTGCTTTAACAATGTTTATACAACCTTATCCTTCCCATCAATTAATTTTACCAGGCTAAATTCTACGGAGACCTAACGCTGACCAGGCTTCTATATACAACCTTCTAAACTCTCTTCCTAAAAGTTCTTGCTCTCCCGAATGGTCAAAACAAAGTAATTGGGATCATAATTTATGTGTTTATAATAACTATGGACCATTTTTCTTCTTCTATTTGCAATATCTTATCAATCTTATGAATCTTTTATGTTATCTTTTATCAATCAGGACTGCATTTATGTGCTTATAAGTTCCAGATTTTAAATCAATAAAGGTTGTAAAAACCACCTACCAAGTGATATATCAAAAAGCAGTTAAGACTTTTTGCAGAAGTTAAACCTTGTGAAATCAATTAGGCCCAGCTCTTCAAATACATTCTCTACCTAACACCTAGTGATGCTAACAGGAAGACTTGTATTCACCTTCAGAATCTGATCCTAATGCTCTGAAGTTAGTAGAAAGACTCCTGTTGATGCCAGTGAGCTGTAGTTCAGGCTGTCATTGCTGGAGAGTAATAAATCCACCCGGGCAGATGTGTCTGAATCAGGAGACCAAGTATCTACAAGGACCTCTCCACCTGGTTCTCCATGGTAGATATTCCTTCATCTTGTCTCTTTTTGCACAAGGAACATCAGTGGTATCCATCGTTGTCACGTTGTACTTTGTTTTACGATCCCTTTGTAGAGTAGCTCATATGCTAAAGCCAGACTGAAACTAAACACATGCATTTGACTTCACTCAGTGATATGAGAGTGTGAATCCTCAATCAGGCATCACCCTCAAAACTGTTACTGAGTAATTAATCTATAATTCATAGTGCAACTGGCAGGTAAATAGGTTTAACAAAGGAATTTGCAGTTACATGTCCAGAAAACAGTGAATGATTTATTATTTTACTCATAGCTGAAAGCAAATAATCTTTGACCTGACGATAAGTTACATAGTTGGAGTAGGAGACACTTTTGAACTAAAACAAACCTTCTTATCATTTTCATCCAGTCAAGAACCCAAACTTACATCAGAAAATAATTAAAGAAATACCAAAGGCTGCAGCCAATTTGGTTGAGGATGGACTGGTGCCGTATGATTTATTATTGGCTGCGGTACTGTTATCTCTTGAACTATTGTAATTGTTATTATCAGTGACTTTTTATGCTTTGAAAGAAGTAAAACTTTAGCTCCAGAAGTCTAGAGTGGAAGCTGACCACCCGAACCCTCTTTGGTAAAGGTCACAGTGAAACAATTTTTCCAGTTTCTAGAAATATCTGTGGTCTCTGTGAGTCTGTCTGCTGTCTCTAGGCCTGGCTAGGGCACAGAGAGCATGGTTTGTTGGATTAATGTCTGTTGGATTAAATGCGCAGAAAAGGGCTGTATATACAGTGACTATAACTGTCTGAGAGGACCTATGCCTGATCATGTTCAGGCTGCCCAATGTATATAACAGCTGACAATTGGGTGCTCCTCCTGGTTAAGCCATTCCTCTGAGTTTACGGAGTGTCCCTGGAACTAAGCTTGGGACAATATTACATGGGAAATATAATTGTATGCTATTAATGTAAACATTAATTTATTTCTCATCAGCAGGTTCCTTTTTGGTCTTTGCCTCCTGGTCTCAGGACAAAAAGTGCTGGTTGAGATGTAACATGTGAACTAGACAAAGTCCTGGAAACACTGCCCACATCCTTAAGACAAAGAAATCACTATGGTTTGTGGGCTTCTGCACACAACATAGGGCTTGGGATATTTAACTGGGTTGTTACACACAACATTTACACTGGGCGTTACTAAATATGAGACAAAGAGGGTGTCAGTACTACTCAAACTGACTGTAGAAGGCTGATTAACAGGTTATCTGGATCATAGTTAATCAGTAGCTGGGGTGGTAAATATTCCCTGAGTTTACTTTAGTTCTCATACTGCTATATTGATCTACTTTCAGTTTTGTACTTGTGGTCCTTAAAGTTGGGGAATTATTGCATTTTTTCCGAGTTTATTAGCTCATATTTTGAGTGGGGCCCTACACAACTGCTCATTTTTATAAGATTTTCTCATTCTAGCAAATACTAGATACCAAACAGGGAAGTGGTAAATCTGCTAGGCGTCTCCAGCAGTCATTTAAGATCGTTGTGGTTTCCATGTTCATTTGACACCAGCACAGTGGAAACCGTCATGAAAGTGGAGCTGACTTACAGACAAAATAAGTTCTTCAGTGATCAACCAGCTGAATGTTCAAAGCGGATCTACTGAACCTGAGACATCCAGGAAGGAAGAAGTGCAGAAGTAAAGAGAAAAAGATAATTCTTATTCTGTTTTGCTCACCTGTGTTTTCTTTGTGCAAACCACATATTGTGCATTTTCCTCTCAGAATAGAAGGAAGGTTTATTTTGATGATGAGACCTTGCTGTGCTTACTGGCTAATATATACCTGGAAATTACCACTAAGAAAGCCCAGCCAGCATGAAGAGTCCCAAGCAAGCTTTTAATTTACGTAAACCGGTGACCTCCAAAAAGTGCCCTCAGTCAATACCATTAATGCAAACTCCTTTACAGCTCAAAGTTTGGGGAACTATTTCAGCCTATTTGTGTAACTTGCGATGTTGCAGAGCAGAAACAGGAATTTGGCTATCATCTGGATTTCATTTCACAATCTATATATCCCAGCACAAATAGTCACAACCAAGAAATCCATTAGGAATTCATGGCCTGTAGAGCTTGACTGTTCAACTGACAACATTTATCATGAGCTCTTTGCAAAATCATATGAGATTTCATAACAGGTGTCCACTTCACACAGGTCATCACCACTGTGGCCTGTGTCAAAATCCATTATACAGTAGCTGAAAGCTATACATACGTGTTGCCAGCTACCTCCTTTTGCAATGTGTGGTAGAATGCAGTGAGAGATAAGCAGGAGACACAACATTTAGATCTGAACTATCCTCTGCTTCTGAATATCTCCCTCAAAGTTGAAAATGAAATGGCACCATTGAACACAGAGTTGTCTCTTCAGTCAACCTTCAGTTGTGATACAGAGAGGGAAAAAAGAGTACCATGAGCATAGGGTTTAAATAAAAATCCAACACATTATATTATTGTTTAGTGGCCACTTTTAAACAAAACATAGCCATATAAAATTCCACTCATTCTTCCCAAATTTCGTTCCGGTCTTGTCAGGCTGGGCTGTTTTGATGTGTAATGAGTCTCTTATCTGACATTTCCTATTGTCCCTAGTGGTTGCAAAATCATTACTCCTGAGAAAACAAAGTTTACATGTTGATAAGTGGTGAAGGAAAGAATAAGGCTGTGATGAGAAACTGCAGCTACTCTTCTCACTTCTCTCTCATGCTCTGTGTCTAACAGGAATAATTCACATTCTTGCAATTTAGAGAAAAGTTTCTAAGTCCTCTATTCGGGAACATATTTCAGTTTCTCCTGGGAGCAGAAAGCAGTTTGCTGTGCAATGCTTCAGACTCTCACAGTGACTGATTTTCTGCTTCCTTCTCTTGGGGTAGAATCAATGATGGTGGGGTAGGTTCCAAAAAATTTATTGGAATAGGAAAAAAAAAAAGACAAAAATAGTTGAACCCGTTTAATAACTGTGATATCATTTTACTGGCTTCCCCGCTCTGCAGGGCGTATGTCAGTGGTTGATTTTGTGCTTGGAGCCCCAAAGGAAGGGTCTGTAAAGGTTTTTTCCATCCCTGTACCAAAAAGGGCACCCCAGAGACAGCTGTCCCTGATGTGATTAACCACTGACATGGTACTTGCAAACAGGGTGATGAAAACCTCGAAGTCTGCTGTAAAGTGACGAGGCTCAAAGTCACCTTGAGACATGGAAAAAAATATTCCTAGAATTGGGAGAAAATATGTGAATTATTTATACTAAACATACTCCAATAGTATTTTAAAAGTAATATTGGAAAACATCCTTATTGCATTGAGCTGCTTAAAAACTGGATAGTTTAAAATGGTTTAGCTTAAAATGAGCATATAAACAGTGCTTAGGATCTGAAGAAAGGAACATTAATTCATTTGTTTCAGGTTCTTAATGCACAGATGTATTTGCTTTGCATTGCCTGTGCGAGGAAATTATCTGCTAAATTAGCAAACAATACTTGCTCTGTCAAATCCAGTTTTCACATCTTAACTTGCAGTGATGCTCTTTCCCAGTTGGACCTGCATCAGCTCCTATTATCACAAAAGTCAAGGAAATACGTTTTGGAGTATACCATGGCATACAAAAGACTTGGGTTTTCTCAGACCAATAGAATTCCCAAGTGAAAGTCTTCTCTCACCAACCACTCGACATTAAAATCAGAGCTATACACCTTTGAGAGCTTCAGATAAATCTAATTGTTTCGGTATTTTACAGAAGAAGAGAGACACTTATAAAAATGTAGAGAAAAAATAAAATGCCTTTTACAACTGCTGACGTTTAAGGAAAACTTAATTTTGGTGATTTTTGGTGTCAATCTCTAAGTACCACCAAAAATATTTCTATCTGGTTTTTCTCATGATACAAAGGGCAACAAGCAGCTTCTACCTCAGAGGTCTTGCAAAGCAAAAGCTTTCTTTTTTAAGAACATGTCTCAGTTTGGACATTATTTTGGAAAACAAATACTATCAGCAGACCTACCCAAATAGCTTAATGTATCTTCTGCCAGTGAACGTGGCGTTTAACCCCAACTCATTTTGCAAATCCAAGTTATCCACCTCACAAACAAAAGAAGTTAAAAAACCCCAAGATAAACACTATATTGCAGGAACGAAGCCTATCTGCTTCTGCCTGACCTTGCTACTTCAGGTGGCCATAGCATTAGAAAGTTCCCAGGTTCCCTGCTGCATTGCCATCATGAAAACGGGACCCCATCTGAAGAGCTTGGGCAATGACACGCTGACCATTCGCCTGCTGGCAGAAGCGCCTTTGTGCTTTGCAATTCCTCCTGCCTCTGGAAGAAAAAATTTTTTTCCGTACCTCGAGCAGGCAGAGGCAGTCAGGTTGAATAGCTATAGTTCCTCAGCGTAGATGAGCAAAAAAGGAAGAGAAGAACCAAAAATAGCACCTTCTCTGAGAGCATGAAGGGTTTGATTCTTCTACCGCATGCTATATCAACATCGCTCCACAAAATGGCAGCTGGCTGGCGGGCAGCAGCTTCCAAGAAAGGTGAAGTGGTACTCCCTGGAAAATTAAATAACTGCTATGGAGCTACAAATCTCCAGCGCTGGCTCCCAAAACGTTGGCTTGGGGCGGGGTGAGGGGTGGCGGGAGTGTTGTGGTGCAGGCTGCGTAGCCTCACGGACATCTGCACGGAAAGGAAGGAGATGTTGGGCTGGGATAGGATCATGTAGGGGCTGCTCTGAAGTCTTGCAGCCCGGTGCTTTTAGAGTAGTACATTTTCCCTGCTCCAGCTCCTGAACAAAGGAAATTAATCAAGTACCATTAGTTGACTACTTAATGTTTCAAGCATGCTCCCACCTTAAACACACATATTTTTTAAAACAAGACTCAGACACAACCAATAACTGCACTTAACTTTTACCCACTTTTTGAGAGAATGAAAAGTGCAAAGGGTGGGAGAGAGAAGAGCGACAACATTTCCATTTTTTGTTTGTGTTTTAATTAAATGTAATGGGTCTGTTTCCGAGATTTATGCCAACATCTGGTTCAAAGTGGAAAATGGTGCAAACTTCACAAATTGAGACTTAAAATGACCCTGAAATTAATAAGCCTGTGATGTTGATGAAGTGTTACAGACTTTTGTTGTGCAGAATCTGAACTGCTTTTATTTCATGTTCTTGTGTCTTCATACCTGTGTAGGGTGCAGCTCTCAACATGAAGCTCTGAACTCAGTAAGTATAGCTAAAAATTGTGATAGAAGGTTTTAAATTTCAGGGCAAAAAAGAAGCAGACATGCTACAGCCATATGAAAGACACAGTCGTTTTGTCTTTGCTTGAGAAGTCCCAAGGAAAAGATGAAATTGCACTTGAGTAAAAAAAAAAAAAAAAGCAAAGCAAAGCATAATTTGGCCCTGGTTCTTGGAAAATTTGCCCTTAATTTAGCCGAGAATAAGGATGCCTCCTTTCTAAATGGATGGGGTATGGCCAATTTACTAGTGTGAGAAGAAGCTTGTATAATATTTTAGCTACTGGGCAATATATTCTCTGCTAAAAAGAATCTTACAGTGCCTCCTTAAGTGCAAACAGAGGTAGCCAGCAGACAGTGTACAACATGTGTAACTCTGGGCACCGAGAACTTTGTGAGTCTGCCAAAAACTCATCTCATTAGTGCGCTTTGCAGCTGTAGAACAACCGTTTGGCTGAAATGATGTAGACTGAATATAAAACCATGTCCTGGAGGTGAAAGGCCCAGTGGAGGGAGTATGCTGGAACACCATGCACCAGAATGATGTTCTAGGAATTCCCTGGTCAGGGTACGAAAATTCATCTGCACATCTTGATACCCAGCTTTGACAGGAAAAGGTATATTCTGTGCAGTGAGATCTTTCTTTGCAGCTAGCTCAAGCCTGGAACTGTAAGGCTGGAGCAGTACATCTTTTATACATAGCACTTACAGACCTGATATACTTGCGTCAGGAAGGAAATTAAGACAGCTGCCTGTCCCGTAGGAGCACGAATTAAATGCTGAAGCCCAATACATTTATGCAATGTTTTATACACCTTCAAAACACAAAAGCTGTCAAGTCACAATTTTGGTGGTTTTTGAATTGTTTCTTATACACTGTCAGGGTTTCATGCACCATTCTTTACATTTAAAGAAAGCAACACAGACTGATTTCTGACATGCACCCTCCTATCACATCTATCAGTGCAGTACAGTGAGTGTTAAATGAATGTCACCACAGAGCCTCTCTCTCTCTCTCTCAAGTTTTAAATTTCCCTTGCTAGTCTAAAACTTAATGAAAGCCCTGGAGTATACAATAGCATTTTGAAAACAGGAATTTGTGACTGCTGTGAATCATCACTCACAGCAGGGACCCAGAAATGTGAATTGTGGGAGGAACAGGCTCAGTCCCCCTCTCTTTTTTACTGGGAATTTATTACAGGCGTGTCATTATTTACAATGCACCATTCACATCCTCTAAAGAGCCAATAAACTGGCTGCTGAATATGCATTTTGCTCTGTGGTGAACACAGATGTTTCCAGCTAATATCCATTTCATTTAATTTCTTTTCTTTAAAAAAAAAAAAAAATCTATCTTGCTATTTCTGTAGCAGCTGGGTAACTATTTGCCAGTCTTCGGTTTGGGAATCACTCCTCATATTTATTATAGTTGGTGCCATTTGTGTTGCTAAAAGTGAATGTCTGTCCATATTACCATTCTCTGACTGTATTTGCAAGGATACCAAATGCAGTTGCTAAAATTCTCTCACAGTTTAAAGAAAAGGCCACTTGAGGATTCAGCACAGGTTCAAATTTCACTAATGATATGTGGTAAAAATAATGTCAGATGTTCTTCTGTTAGGAGAGCACATCAGAAACCACTGGCGTTTGAGGGGGATTTGTTTTGTTTTTGCATTCCTGTGAGTAAAATATATTGTTGATTCACAGCTGACAGGTTGGTGGTCATTAATTTACAGTCCCTTCATGTGTTCATAAGAGAAGGCATAGGGAACGATGGCGAACTGCAAAAGGTTTGGAAGTTCAACTCAGATAATCATTCCCAACTTTAGATACTTATCTCTGCTATTACTATCCCCTGGGATTGCAAAGCTGGTCTGCCATTTCTGTGAAAAAGGGCTCTCCTGAGGTTTGAGTTTCCTGCATCTTGTCTGGCTGGAATCTGAAAGTTCAAAGGTAACTAATAAATACATTTCTGATTATCATCATCATTATTATTCATAGCCCAACAGCATTTTTTTAAACCCTCGCAAGGGCTGCGGTTTCGCACAGTTTGAATACGGATAATGGTTGAGGAGGTGGCAAAGAGGGGATTGCGTTTTATCCAAATCAGATTGTTCAAACTAGATTGCTATTCTATAAATTCCTCCCCTCCTTGTGGTGTGGAAGGCAGTGTTATTGGGAATCACCAGATGGCTGGTTACAGATGGTGTTATACATTCTATCTTCAATTAGCTCTTGAAGAAGTGCTTATTGTTAGCTGTGGTGCAGTTCTTCCTCCACATGAAAACACTACTGCTAAGACCTGCCCTGCCTGAACCTCTCTGACGAGCAAAGAGCTTTTAGATGTGAGAGTGTGATAAAGACTTCTCAAAAGTGCTCCCATGAGAGAGCACGGAAAACCCAATGCACACGGGCGACCTGGGAGTGAGCAGGTCCCTGACTTTTTACCTGCTACCGGCAGGTTATACCCAATCAAGGAAAGAAAACATTATTTGGGTCTAGACGATGGGAGGTGGGGCAGAGCCATACAAAAACAGAAGGAAAAGAACATAACAACTCTTGTGAGGTGACGCAATATATCAGGCTTTGCTGTCCCACCTCAGTCTTCCCCCTCTATCTCCATCTGTGCAGTGACCACTGTCCTCTGACAGAGGCTGTGTATCACTGCTGTGTGGTTGTGGAAGAGGCAAGAAGACTGGAGACATCGAGCAGTATGCTCACTCCTCTGACTCACAGGAATAGCATCTGAATGCGTTAAGATGAGGCAATTCTGCTCAGCACAGCATGCTTGGAGACACCGTTGGCATGTCAAAGAGAGGAACCTGCAGCCCATGTTATAGTGGTAGGAAGATCTGGTTAGAGTACAAATGGGAAATTTCTACTTGTAAAGAGGTAAAGTCAGGTTTTTTGTGGGACCTTTTTCTCACCTTTTTCAGGGGTCCTTCCACTTGTAAAAACCTGAACCAGGAGTCTCCTGATATTTCCGTATAGGCTCATGTATGAAAGAGGTAGGTGTGAAGGGATCCAAGTTAAATATTGTATTGGACCAAGTTCTTATCTCCTCTATGCCTGGTAAAACCACCAACCCCTATGGCTGTAGAGTGGCTGCAAGGTGCAGGTCAATGAAGAATTAGGTTTTTTGCATCTGGAAAAATATCTTGCAATGCATATTAAACTAGTATGTATTTTCCAATGAAGGTAAAAGGACTTGTTTTTCATCAGAGTGTGAAATAATCAAATACTGAGGATTAACAGATAGACTCAACAAGGGCCAGTTACCCCTTTAAATAAAGGGCAGAAATCCCCCATTGTCACCAAGAATTGGGTCACACACTGACACCTGCCAACATCTGAGAGCAGGAGAAAGGTGGATGCAAGGCTTAGTCTCTCATGCTGCAGTGTGTGATGTGTGAGCAGACATCCATGCCTGCGTAGAGGGTCCTTATCTACCTGGGACTGGGCTCCCTCTCACACACTGATGTGACAAAGTGTACCTGGTCCTTCAGAGCTACTCATATCCTCAGGGTCTTTAAAAATGTTTTTTAAAGGTGATTAATTATGGACTTCAATATCAGTAAGTAACCAGGTGTGGAAATTATGTATTGCCCAATGCAGAACAATCCCTAAATACGTATTTAAATGATGATAAAAGTTTTACAAGTCCCCCTGGGGCTTGTATAATCTGGCTTAGCAGCTTCCACTGTCCTAGAGGCCCATCATGGGAGTGGACACAATGGGTTTCCCTTTGCTTCCCCAGGGCAGAGGGATGGAAGTGGGGGCATGGTCATCACCACTGCCCAGCAGGCACCAGCTCAGCTGGTGCAGGCGTGGGGGGACACCAGTCAGCCCTTTGGGACCCGTGCTATGGTGAAGGGGCTCCAGGAGGTCCTTCATGGAAAGGTAGTGTAGTATTTGGGTGAAAGCTGAAAAGTCTGTAGTAAGCATCTACCAAAGTTTCTGGAAAAAGAAGTAATGGGACCTGCTCTCCTGCTTCTCTCTCTCATCTTATGAGAAGAGGAGCTGGGAGCCAGCAAAATGAAGAACAGGTTTTTAGACTCCATTCCTTCATTAAAAAAGGCATGCTACACTTTACTTCTCGGTTTCTTTATTCCTGATTTTCAGTCTGCTTTCTCAGGCTTCAGAGTGATCTCCTCAAGCTTTGCAGGAGTGCAGCTCTTTAAGGGTTTTCCTTTCAGACTTTAATTGTATTTGAATTTAGTCCTAGCCCCATAGTTAAATATCCTATGTTCAGAAAGAAACTTGTGATTTGGGGAATTCTTGGATTTTGCTTATAAGCAAGCAAATACTTCCATGCTTTTCCCTTGGTCATACCTGACCATGTCATACCTTCTTCCCTTCTAGCCTTTTCCCTCCAGCACCCCCCTCAAATGTACCATTTTCCGCTTTCCTCTCCATGTTATTCCTGAACAAGGGTCCCAAAGGGACACAGGCAAACAGAAGACCACTGAAAAGAGTAGGATTTGAGATTCAGCAAAATCAGACAAGTAACAGTGGATAATACAAAAAAGGTGACCAAGGTGCCAAATCTTTCTACACAACTAAGTCAGCAAAAGCCATGTAGGTAACTCTTTACAGTAACCCCATGCTCAATTGTGTTCTTGGTGGCATGCATTTTGTCTATTCTCTATCTCTATTTTGCTGCTGTGCTTTTCTGTACAGCACTGCCCTGCACAAAGCCTACATCCCTCTCCTCCATGCTAAACAAATACCAAGGAAGGAGAGACAAAACTAGCACAAAAGAAGCAAGTTATGGTAACACAAGTTACCATATTTGTTCCTATTTTGCAAGGCTTTCCTACTTCGTCTCTATTTTTATTCAATCACTAATCTAAGTAGAAATTATAAATATGAAGTTGGTAAAACTGTTCCTTTTAGACAACTGCCTAAAGGCCTTATCAAGCCCACTGAAATCAATGGAAATATCTCCATTAACTTCAGGGGACTTGGGGGTAGTTTCTAAATATGTATTCATATAGATGACAACTGCTCTTTCAGGTAGCTAATACACATTTCACAATCTTCCTTGAGGGCTTTTCAAACCAAAACAATGAAAGAGAATAAAAAAGTTTAAATAAGATTAAGGTTAGATGCACTGCACTTTCAGTACCGCTCCGTAATTCAAAGGTTGCTATCTATGCTCTGGGCACAGTCTCTTCCTTCTTGTAATGGGAGAGAGGCAGGAAGGATTGATTTAGCAGCAGTTTTAACTCTGAATTTCTTGTTCTCTTTGTTTGTCCTCCAATCTTTACCTTGTTTACTGATACATGTTTTTACAGGATATACATGTGTATAGGGTTTATGTGGTATGTAGAATATGGTGGAAGATCACCTTGTGTTTTTCATCGCTCGGCCTGTCAGTGAATTAAATAAAAATTAAAATACATTGGCATTCTCTTAAAAGGAAAAGGCTGTTTTTCTCCATAGATCTTCATTATATCACATTGGATTATATTGTTCTATACAATTAGAGAGTGCCAACAACACTTCCTACGAATGAGTCCTGGCTCATTTCATTCCCTAGGGCCAGCAATGTTTAATAAGTCCAAAGCACATGGTTTAACCAGTACCCTCCAGCTTGTGCACTGTAGTATTGCCAATAATTTATAAAAAGGGGGTAGGAGAATGCATGTGCGGGGTGTGTGCCTGTGTTTTGTATGCCACAGTGGGAGCACGTTCCATATAGACAGAGGTCGTCCAGCACAATACACTGGGGCTGCACTTAACTCAGCGTCTCTGTGAAGCAGAACCAGGCTCAAACCCTAATTAAACCCAGGGTGTGAGTCCCTGGAGGGCAGTGATAGAAGGGTCTGTGTACTAATCCAGCCCGTGCTGACTAACAGCAGCACTGCACAATCACTGCTGTATGAATATATTCTTCTGGCAGCTGTATGCAAACGGCAGTCTTTGCGATTCTGATGACTTTTCATTTTTATGACACTGTGTTTTAGCTTCAGGTGCGAGTGTGAGGCTCCCAGTTAAGTGGCTGTTCTGATTATTTTAAGTAGTCACTAATCAAAATGCTGAGCAGAGGGGGCCAGGGGAGAAGGGGGAAAGGGTTGGAGGTAAGAGATGTAAAGGTATGTGTGAGGGTTAGAAAGGGAGGGAGGAGGGCTTTGCATCTGATTTTCCTAAGCAGGGCAATTTCTTTAGTGAGGAAGGTGAGCCTGTCACTACTTGGCCCCTGTCTGCTGCAAGTACTTTAACTTCTCAGCAACCCAAATGATGGTTATAGGGAAGGGGAAATGACTGGAAGGTTTCTAGCAGCAGCAGCAGAAGGAACAGCAGAGGAATACATTGTGAAAAATCAGTTTTAATAAAGCCCTAGCACTGACCTCGGAAACATAAGTATTTATATTATTGACTTCTGTATGAGGGTATTTGTTAAAAAAAAAGGAAAAAAGAAAGAAAGAAAAGAAAGTCTTTCTGTTCTTGTCTTGAGACCTGAGGAAAAAATAACTAAAATTAGAGTAACTGGAGATATAAACGCAGTGAGTAGAATAAAGCAAAATACCTCTGGGGTGTTCATCTGCCATAGTAGTCATTTCATATCTCATCTGTTATATGAATGTGATAGCTCCTTCCTTTTTTGATAGGATCATTATGTAGACTCCACAGATTCAATTCCATTTACAAGTCAATGGTGTGAGATTTTATGACAATTCTTTTTACTGGGTTGATTCTGGATGATCTTCCTCTACCAAAAAAAAAAAAAAAAGTAAAAAGGAAAAGGGGTTGGTGTGATTTTGGTGCTCATACATGAGTCTTCTGGGTGCACCAGACAATCTTGTGACAGATCTAATACTGCTGTCCTATTGCGAATACGCCCAGATGTTCCTAAGCCCCAACATTAATGCTGCCAGCATTTAAAGGGGTGTATGCTGTAAGAAGATCCATCTCTGTTGCTGCTGCATGGAGGAATCAGTTGCTCTGGGGAGAAAGGGTGACTGGTTTCAACTGAACTTGTAGGTCATACCATCACACAGATGACTGACTTTGTGCTCAGGACGCCTTGTTCCTTTGCCCTTCCTCAGCCCTCCCTAAGGCCAGCTCCATCCTGGAGCTCCATAGAGTTCATGGGGTGGTGGTGGCTGTAGCTCCGAGCACCACAGAAGGAGAAGGAGTGCTCTTCTCCTCTGAGTTTCTGCTATGCCTGCAACAACTGGTCTTGGTCCCAATGTAAGCTAGTAACTATGTGTGTGGAAAACCTATGTTATGGAGGTTATGTGTATAGGTGTGCAGTGTCCATATGCACACATTCTGTTGGATGGGTTGTAATTTTGCCTTTTCCTAGCTGCATATAGGAGTTTCTTAGAAGTTGTGGGTTATATACCTTTGGGAAAAACGACAAGATAATGAAACCCCATGCCTTTGTGCTGGACTGCTGAAGGATTGTGACAGTTGTCAATATAGACACATGCTCCCAGTGAAATCCCCTTTGCTTATGATGCCATTTCTCTGTGTTTATTGTCAAGGTCCATTCTGTCACAAGCAGAATCCACTGGAGTAACACATTTTCAATGCCAACAGCAGCATTGGAAGGCAAGTACCAACATCTCAAACACAGGAGGAGCTGAAAAAGAAAATATTCTCCTTTGTGGGGCAGTGACAAATCAGGAAAAAAAACCCTCTTGCTGTCCTTTCTGGCTGTACAGATACTCCACAGAAACTAAAGAAGGAGATGGAGGATGAGCTTTCCAAATTTGCACCATCACCATGCTGGTGCAAAGTGAGACCCTACTGGCTTTCCGCAAGTGAATTTTTGTTAGGGCATGTCTTCATGCTATGATAGATAGCTTCTGTGGAAATGTTTTACTGTTTTGGTGTATGTTCCAAGCCCGCCTAATATATCTGTCTCCATGCAGAGCCCTCTGGAAAAAGGAGCTGTTTCTCCTCCCCCTCGCTCAGCCACCTCTCCTAGAAGCAGAGGTCTGTCCGCCAGCTCAGAGGTTGGAACACATGCTCATGGGCTCACACTCTGTCACGGGGCGAACGCCGGTTCATATCCTCTCCCTGCAGAGGAAGCCTGACTGAGGAGGGGGTATTCACCACTGAAAGGGAGGGAAAGGGCATTGAATAAACAAAGGGGAAAAAAAAAAAATCAGTGATTCTTTAACCCTTGGTTAAAACATTTCGTGGGATTAAAGGAGACCTGGAGACTTGTACCCACACTAATTAATATTTACAGAGTAACTGGATAAACCATTTCCTACTGGTTCCTGGCTCAGCATGTCAGCTTGTGACAAGCCACTCTCAGGCAGCACACTTTTTTGATTTTGAAGGGGAGCCTAGATGCATAATTTAGGATTTTGGATTCTGCCTTGCTCACAAAGTGCATAAAGGTGAGGCTGCACAATGTTCAGTATTAGTCATTGGTGGATTTAACCCTAGACACTTCCACTTCAGCCACAAAAATTTATGAGGATGACAAAGTTAGGAGACTCCAGTAACACCCCACAGACTTCTGATGAATTTGGAGGGGCTGAGACCCTTTACAATGTTTCCCCAAAACTACACTGCTTGCCACAGATCCTGCAGGAGCCATTGCATGCCAAAACACCTCATGCTCTGATGAGATACAACAGAATAAAAGTGAATCTAGCAGCTGCTATTGATTAAGCCAAGTCATTACTTCCATGCGTATTCCCATGTGGATTTGTCAGACATTTATGCCACATATAATGTTGGTCCTCTTGGGTTCATGGCTGCCCAGGACACACATTTTACTTGAGCTCCTTCCCAGCCCCAAATCTCGGCGGACCTCCAGTCAGGCAGAATTCACACACGCAGCCATCCTTAGAGCTAGAGGCAAAGGGGAAGATGACAGCGCTGCGATCAGCTCCCTCCTCCTCTGACAGATTTCCGGACTATTTGAACCAGCTTTCTCTTCCATGGCAAAAATCAGAAGGGATGAACTAGCCTGTCATTTGTAATGCTCTTTGGTGAAACAAAGTTGCTTCATAAATCTAAGATATAAGTATGATAGATGAATTATTTACTAATAAGAAGCCCTTTCCCCCTCCAAATTAAAGTACATCAGAAAACCAGAAACTGCTTGAGAAAGAAAGGGACTGCAGGAAACTCACCAGACCACAGACACCTTTGGGGACAAATCTGAAGCAAATCTTTCTGTGTTGCTTCTACATAGAAGGTTAATTCTTTGATTTGCACTTTGATTAGTCATGGGCATGGCCCTGTTTGTACGGCTTTCTGTATTGCTGTAGCTGGTTGACCAGCTGTTTCCACAGGGGTAGGGAAAACCTAGGCAGCTGGTGACTGGTAAACCCAACACCTATCTCCTGCGTTCGTCTCAAGTCTCACTTTTCCAGTTGCAACAAGTGCAATGAATTCAGTGCAAATGGGACAAAGGAGATATTTCTGTCTTTCATTTTAGCATAGATTATATGCTGTAATGTGGCATTTTAAGTCATCAGCACTTTAGCTTAAATAATTATGTTTTACAGTGACAGGGTTTTGTTTTACCTTAGTCAATTAATAACAGGCCATACTGCAATTTAATAAGTGTAATGAGAAATACTTGTTTGATTTTTTTTGAAGTCACGTGCCAGGGTAAAAGATGGAGCAGGCTATTCTTTTTGACTGGTGCACGAGGTCAGTGGCAAGCCAATATCGCTCAAGGGTGGTGTCTGTCAGCTTAGTATCCAGACTGTGCCCTAAATGTTTGAAAATGCTACAGAAACACAAAAGCTACAGCAAATTACATTCTCAGCCAATGTGCTTATCATCAGTAGGGACAAAAAGATGTTTAAAATATGTGTGTTTATGGATTCTCTCTTTTCTTATGTACTCTGTTTTTCATTAGATATCTATATCAAATATGATCCTTTCTTGCACTTGACATCCTTGGGTGCAGCCAGTACCTGCACTTCCCCAGCTTCAAGCCAGCAAAAGAAAAGATCCTCCACTGTACATATATACACAGCTCAGTTACCTCCAAGGCTGCGGGTCCTCTTTACCTTAGTAGATACAGGACCAAACAGCCCAAAGGTTTCTCTGTCTCTCCAACTTGCCAGCAAATGGGGAAAAATGAGGCTATTATTATAGTTCTAGAAGGACCATTATGTACTTTTCCAGAAGTTTTCCCTAGCTCATTGCCCTGCAGTTTGCAGGGGAGGTTATGTCTTACTGATTTGCTGGCCCTTTCAGTGCATTTCGGGTGCACAGCAGCTGCAGTCAGGGAATCAGCCCATGAGGTGACTGGTCCCAGCCTGGTCCTTTGGGGAAACCAGGACAAGGAGTGAGCGCCACCCTGTTTCCCTAAATTAGATTCAAAATTAAATCATAAAATTATTGGAGGTCTAATCCCTTGGTGTGGGAAACCACTTCAGTGTGTGCTCCAGTCTGTCCTTATTTAGGAAAGCAGTTTAAACACTCCTAGCTAGGCAAGTGCTTATATTCCTTTTCCCTCAACGGAGGCACTTTTCTGAACTAAAGCTTTTAAGCTGGAGTGGTATGCTCACAGCATGTGCATTTTTGCCACCTTTTGTGAATGTTAGCTCTGTACTTCAAATGTGATAATCTTTGTACAAAATACAAAGTCTGCTTTCCGACGTGACTTTCAGTTTTTCACTCGCGTAAACCATAGAAAATCTTATAGCATACTCCGTGCAGATTTAACATTAAAAGCTATCTTCAAATTCCACATAGGAAGACACTTTGCCAGATAATTTGTAAGAAACAGTCTTTTTAATGCATTTTGCTCCCTTTTCTGTTCTTGAAGTCCCAAGGAGCAGGTCACAATTTCCTCAAAATGGACACACTATTCAAAACTACAGTCTAAATAATTTCTGCAAGTAACGATCAGTCTGTAACTTATGCATGAGCAGTTGGCATTAAAAATCTGAGATGTTTTGATTGGCCACTTCTCCCATAGGGTGTTTCTCCCCTCTTGCTAAAAGAACATATCTCTTAGACTTAGGTTTCCATTGCAGTCCTCTGTGTTTACATACTACACACTTAGCTTTCCACAAATATTCTGGTGATGTTTGGTTAAAATTCACTTGTTTGGAAGAAGAAAAAAACTTCATTCTCTTGAATATAAAGTGAGTGTATTTGGGCTATATAGCACTCCAGCTTTAGCCATTAAGCGCTATGTAATCTATGCCTATGCACCATGTGCCAATCTGCCCAGACTCCTGCAATGAGCAGAGTTTTTGAATGCACTGAAGAGTTATTAGTGTGCTTTTTTTATACAATTACAGTGCAGCTGTATACGTCTGTTCCTCTGAGCCAAGCATTTTATGTGCTAGAGGTTGGCATGTGTTGGAATGATACAAATAAAAAAAATAAATACAGGAGAGTAATGTAGTTGGAAGCTGTGAATCTTGATGTTAAGGTGGGCTTACAATGAAGCATAGGTCTCTGAAGCTAGGCGGGACTGTGGCTGCTATGCTGCTGGGTTAGAGGGGAAAGACTGTATTAAGAGAGAAAGGAGGAGAGGTTGGAAACAGAATTTGAAAGATAATTAATGCTTTCCTTAAAGTGCAAAATAAGAACTTTATGATGAAGCATCAGCTCAGGACAGCTGCCATGCGGCCAAGGCAGATCTCGAATCCTTTTGCAAACGTGGTTTTATGTCCAATCTGTCTCTTGAAACGTATAGAAGAGAGAAGGAAAATTGCAGTAGTTAAATAAAGTAAGAAAAAAATGGTGCAAAATCACAATTTAACACACACAAAAATTATTATTCTCTCCATGTGTATCCCCAGGAATTTTTTTTGTCCCTCTGTAATATTTCTATGCGGTCGGGAGAGAAGGTTTAAGGCTTTAATCTTGCCATCAGCTACCTATGGGTCCAGCCAGCTGATATTGCCTACAAGACACTTTGACTCAATTCATCCATGTCACTGACGCTGCTATGCCATTTTTATGCATGAGAAGGGTTTGCTTTTGGGGTTGCACTGCCTGATAGTGCTGGTTGGAAAGAAGCTTGCAGAACCCTTCCATCAACAGCATCTCTCTGGGGCATGCTTTTTACTCCAGTGTTCTTTGCCAGCTTCTTTTGTTGCAAACTGTAGATGAACATGTCTCTCTCTGCCTACCCACGGTTCCATTTCTTTTGCTAATTTCAAATGGACAAACAGGTATTTTTAAATGCTTTTTATCCTGAAAAACGTCTTAACTCTCTTTTCCACCTGAGATGAAGAGGAAAATAAAATCTGCTCTGTGGCATGTATATATATAGTGTGCATGTATGCATGTGTATATATATGGAAAAAAAGAAAAACTAATCGGTTTTCAGCATTCCTAAAAATTGGTTTCTACACACACATTTAAAAATGCTTAAAACCACTACATAAACAGAAAAAGAGTGAACCCAGCTGCTGAAACCTCTGAACTGTAATGATGGGTTCAGTCTAAGAATGTGGATGGGAAGGTATAGGATCACGGCAGGAAGGTTGGTTGCTCTTGGAATAGAGCTCTCTTCGCACAAGAGAAACAGCGAGTGAATTATTTCCTCCCTTTCTTTAAAACATTTTTGGTAGCAAGATAGATTGAGTCACAAAAATCCTAAAAAAATATATAAGGGTCATGATGTGGGGAAGAGATTTTTTTTAAATTTCATCTGGGAATAGCCGAACTCGGAGGCAGTCTATCTGCCTCCCTGTCTGATGGCCCGTATTCTTCACGGCACTCCTGAGGCTGCACTCTCACCGCATATAATTCCTCCCCGGTCCAGTCCTGCGTGCAGCATGTGGACTGCTCTCCAAGGGGAGGGGGATCTGGCTTGGCTGGCAGTCAGAGCAGCAGGAGCAATTGCAGATGCTGCTATTTACACTATTTTCACATTCTGAAGAACAAAGAGCAGGAGGCTGCCAACAAATCTTAGAGGCTAAGCCTTTGCCCTACACGCGAGGCGCAGCCAATGAATGCCGGTAGAAGCATGCAGTGCACCACTTTGTGAGATATTGCATCCCTGTTTTGGTGGAAATGCAGTCAAGATCACTCACCGAGAAAGCAAAGAAAGGGAAAAGGAGCTTCATTGCTCAGGAGTGTCAGCCTTCTAGGGGCGCAAGGCTGAATGAAATATTTCTGTCTCATGTGAATGAGCCATTCCAGGTCTCGGGGATGACTAACCCTTAAAATTCATGGTTGTGGTGGTAACTAGGATAGATGTATATCCATCGCTCTTTAATCTAAGCTAGACATGAACCCAAACACAGTTATTTGTATGAGGAAATTCTACTTCTGTGCAAAAGCATTCTAGAGATTTGGGTTTCATCGCTGTCTCAGGACAGGTTTTGCCCCTGTCCACAGGCTTCCTGTATGATCTCAGACAAGTCCGTCAGGCTGAGGTTTTCAATGGGGTAAAAGAGTGAAGCTCTCATTCTCCCTTTGAAATTCAATGATGAGATTTCTCTGAAAAAAAAGTCCTCTGAAAAGCCCAAGCTTGATCCCATAAAAAAAAAAAATCTTCAGGGGTGTTTTTTTTGTTGTTTTGTTTGACTTTTTGGCCTGGTCATGTCTCTCTGCCTTTTTTCTCTACCTCAGACAAACTGAGAAATGTTCTGACTGCATGCACAATGAGTAGGACTCTTATCTCAGTTAGATAGAGCCTCTAGGTGTAAGACACGTTAATAATAATAATAATTGCTTTTACTTATGATAGACATCTGTGTATCTGTAATACTTATACCTCACATCTTTCATCATTAGAGTTTCAGAAAAATCATATGATACCTTAAAATTGAGTTTACTAATAAGAGTTTATTCCAGTGCTTTTTTTTACTGTTATTTTTAGCCGTCCAAGGATATTCTTGTACATGCACGGACCTCCTTTATCATCTTTAAATCTAAACTTGGATTCAAAACAAGGTGTAAGCATTGGAATTCAGGGGAGTTTTGGTGATGGGCTTTTGGTTTGCTTCAATTTTAATGTTAGAGGACCTTTGCAAAGAAGAGAGCTATAGAAGCAGCTAGAGATTCAGCATCATCTTCTACAAAGGAGAGGATGCTCAGACTTGGAATAGTTTCAGACCTCGCTTTAATAATTATTCATCTACGAGTCTTCCCCTCTGTTTCCCTTAGTGAAATTGAAACCGTGGCATTTAAAAAAAGTATAACAGTTTTACGGAACTGGCAATTTGGAAGATCTCCCATCTTCAATGTTTCTGTGCGTTAGCTGGGAGAAATTAGCAGAGAATAGTTTCAGTGTCAGGTCCTCCTGACTTGAAGAATTCATGATAACATGAAAGAAAACCACTTTTGGAGGATGGGTTTTTCTTAGGGTACAAGCATGATGGAGTTTTAAACTCTGGGGTACACAAATATGCATTCCAGAGACACCTAATTCAGATAAATAAACAGACAGAGCATGTCTTCTCCATTACAGTACCTGCCTGACACTGGCTCAGACTTCACTAGCAAACACTTTCGCTGGGAACAGCCACAGGCTAATCCTGGATTTGTGTGCCCACAAGGAGAGAATATTGTCTATGCCTCTAGGGGACCCCTTTGGGTTTACTTTAATAAAAGGAAGAAATCTCAAGATTTGATGCAAAGAGCATATCCCAAGTGGGCAGAAACATAGGCCTTTGGGCCTTGCACCTTGTGTAGTCTGTTCACTCTGTGCAAAATGAGTGTAAAGTACTAGCAGAGCTGCACGCTGCCATTTTACACCAGCTTTTTACAGGTGTTGCTGACAAGGCGCAAGGTACAAGATGACAGAGAATAAGAGGCCCGTTTGCTGTTGCTCAGATTCTATTGCTATTTAACTAGTTTGGGGACAATTATTTTTTCCAGGGGAAAAAAAGGGAGAGATATAAAAAAAGAATGAAAATACCGCAAAGGAATTACAAATTCTTACAAGCATGATTTATATTCAAGTAGCACATGTGCCTTTGAACCTCAAAGTACTTTTAAAATGTGAATTAATTGAAGCACCACAATATCTGGGAAGCAGGTATTATCACAGATGTTAAAAAGGAGAGAAACCACCTTGCAACGAAGTAGTTCAGTTCTGATGTCCTGTCACCTACTGCAGATGATAAACAAGGCTTCCTGATCCCTAACACGTATCAAAAATCTGGGGTGGGCCTAAGTTAGGCTCTTATTTCCTAAACACTGGACAAACTGGAGAGTTACTGTAGATTTGCACACGCACATGCACACAGTCTCTCACACACACTCACTGCCTGGGGACGGTCTCAGGTTGGGGGAGGTACTACAGATAGCCACAAAGTGGTTTTATAAGCAATCTGGCAGACATCCTGGTTGTTCTTGGCTATAAAGTCCTTTAGAAAAAGCAGAAAAATAAATCAAGCAGGAGGATGACAAGGGAAAATTTGGAAGAACTTTGTTTTCCAAGCCATCCCTGCCCAAAGTAAAGGTTCCGTCTCCCAAAGCTCACCGGTCTGCCAGGAAATAAACTGTCTACAGGTCACATGTCCAGTTGCACAATGTTAATAACACGTATTTTCCCCAAGCACCTGAAGGAACCTAAGGCAGACAGTAGCAGTAGGGCCATATCTGTGGATCTACCCTAGTAACAAGATGGAAAGATGGTAACGTGAGAATTAAAGAGCGGACAGTGAGCAGGGGGCTGGGGGGGAGGAGGGAGTGAATGGTTTGTGTAAACAAAGGTAGAGCAAGCATCTCCTGTTTGACAGTGCCATGACAGTACGTACACTCTCATCTATACACAGGTGCCTGTCGGAGCAGCTACTGTAACCATGTTGTAAAATATTCAATGACTCACTGTGAATAACTGTCTCATTTAGAAGAATAATCTGGTGACAAGACCAACATTGTTAAGTTGTGTCAACTTGTTAGGAAAGACATAAAACAAAAATACCACTAACATCCAAGGGCTGGAGGCAATGTCAATAATTTTTTGGAAGTGAGCGGCTGGAGGAAAGTGAGGCTGGGCTCCAACAGCTTAGCACAAGCTCAGTTTGCAGAGAGGAATGCAGTAAATGAGACCAGCCATTTACAAATCAATGCCATGCTGATTTACTGGGGTGAACTCGCAGTGGCAGAGATCCCCCCGCCTCGAAGATGAGCGGATATATGTCCTTAAGTAAAAGATGCTGGAGATCCAGCTCTGCCATTTCTCCCCGCTCTCCTCTGACATTAGTGTCTGTGCTAAAGCAAAAAGCAGCTTCTCATCTGACCTCATTCCCCGCTCTCCTGAGGCTAGGACACCCACTTCCAGCTTCAGTTGCTTAGTGAAATCTGTTGCACTTCGTGAGAGGAAAGAAAGTTGGGAGTGCGAGCCTCTTCCAGCTCTTCAGCCATCTTGCAGACGGGACGGACTCCTGCAGGGAGCAAAACATGGTGGCGGTATGCAGACTTCCGGGTTGAGAAAGGGACTCGAGAGCAACGCATAGCATGATGTAACTAGTGTAATATAATATAATATATGCAATAAAAGCAGTTAATATAATATAATACAATGCAATATGACGTAACGTGATTCTCACTCCCCTCCCGACGAGAAATGAGGGCGCCTGCATGACAGGGTGCATGGGGAGTGACTAGGCTAGTGGGAAGGTGAGGCAGCAAGCCGTGGTCCAACTGGCTGCTGCTGCCTCTGATTTGACTGCACTAATTGCTGTGGGTGGTTCAGGCCTTGCCCCTGACAGCACTGGGACACATCTCCGCAATCTGCTGCTGCCTGCTGCTAGCTCATTTCTCTTTGTGTGGCTGGTGCCCGGGCTCTTGGCACGCTGGCCAGCTCACACACCTCAGTAGCACCTTGTGATTAACAGGCAGAAGCACAAAGGCTCCTGGCACGCTGGCCAGCTTGTTCAGCCCACTAGCCTTTGCTCTCCTGTGGCATCGTGCAAAAGCCGCTGAGAGGCACAAGCTGGCTGCCAGGTGAGACAAGAAGCAGAGCCAAAATGCCACAGACCATTGGGAAAACAGGGAAAAAGGAGACAGAGCAGGAGTCAGGGAATTTATTCTCTGTGATAGCTCTTAAATGCCAGAGCCTGAAGTGACCATAAAAAGAAAATAAAGAACACTCATTAGGTGATTAGAATCTCAGAATAATTAAGAATCTATGGAGGTCATCTAGTCCAGCTCTTTACTCAAAGCAATACCAACTTCAAAGCTAGGTCAGGTTGCCCAGGGTGTTTTCTAGTCAAGTTCTGAATATCTCTATGTATGGAGATTTCACAGCCCTTGGGCAACCTGGGCCAGTGCTTGATCACTCTCACCACGAAGAATTTTTACTGTGTATCTCATTGGAATTTCCATTGCTGCTGCTGCTTGAGTCCATTGCCTCTGATCCTTTCACTGGGAAGAGCATGGCTCCATCTCCTTTATAATCTTCTGGCAGGTAGTTGGAGTCATCGAACAGATTCACCCCCCAAGCAAGCACTGTTCTCTCAGCCTCTTCTCTTGTGACCTGACCAGTTTGGTAGTTCTCTGCCAGACTTGTTCCACATTGTCCAAGTCTTCTTTGTACCACAGAGGCACAGAATTGGACACTACTCAAATGTGGTCTCACAAGCCTTGAACAGCAGGGAATAATCACTTCCCTTGACCTGCTGGCTATGCTCTTTCTACTGCAGCTGGCCTTCACTGCTGCTGATTTATGCTGAACTTGTCCATTAGGATTCCCAGATGTCTTTTTCAGACTGGCCTGGCCAGTCACCCTCTCTCCCGTACCATTGCAGTTTTTACATTCCAGATACAAGACTTTGCATTTGCCTTTGTTGAACTTCTTGATATATCTGTCAACCCATTTCTGCAGCCTATTGAGGTCCCTCTGACTGGCAGCCCTGCTCCCAGCATGCTGGAAGCTTCCACATCCCACTTCCCTCCCGCCCCTAGTTTGGTGTCATCCAGAACCTTGATAAAGGTGCATTCCATCCCATCACTCAGGTTGTTAATGAAGATACTAAAGAGCACATACCGCAGTGCCAGTCTCTGAATAATGTCACCAGTAACCATCCACCACCTGGTCTTCAAAACACTGATCATTACTTTTTAAGCCTAGCAGTCCAGGTGTTTTTTCACTCACCTTGTAGTCTATGCCTTTCCAATTTGTCTACAGTAGCACTATGGAGACAGCGTCAAGGACTATGTTAAAGTCAAGGTAGATGACATCCACTGCTTTCCCCCTATCTACCAAGACAGTCCTCTCACTGGGAAAGATAATCAAGCTGATCAGGCACAGTTTGTCTTTGGTAAATACCACCATGTTGTTTCACTGTTCTGTTCTTCATGCACTTGGCAATGGGTGCTGGGAGGTTTTGATCCATGGACTGCCATTAGTTTCACTGGCTTACAGTTTCCCAGATTTTTCTCCATGTCACTGATCTCCACAAATCTTTAAAAAGGACAGAAAGCACCCCTACAGTAACACTGGTCTGCTGTCTCAGCAGCACCAGATGCAGCCCAGCTGGTCCCATGGCCTTGTACATGCCCAGCCTACAAAACTGGTTCATAGACTTATCTTCTTCTGCCATGGGCAGTACCTCATTCTGCCAGACACTGCTGCCAGCTACAGGTATTTTGGAGGCCTGAGAGAGGATCTTGCTGGTGAAGTAATGCAAAGAAAGCATTGAGCAAGTGAGTCTTTCCCATGTCCTTCATCACTAGGTCCTCTGCATCCTTCAGCAGTGGGACCACACTTTCCTTCACCTATCTGGTTGACCAGTTGTGGCCTGTTGTGCAGAAGGCGGCCCACAAGGAAACAGAAGACTGTCTCACAGCTCCCACAGAGGCGACTGGCACCAGCCTGGCTGCTCCATACTGCCAAAAAAGGGAAGCAGAGGACAGAGACACCCTTACCCATCTGGGTTTGATAGTAGAGCCCTCCCAAGGGGTCCCAAGTGGAAAAGTGAAAAGCTTCTGCTGCATATGTCCCATAGGTTGCAGGAGACCCATCCATGCTGGGAATAGAGGCAGAAATCCATGCTCACCTAAGAAGACAATAAATGCCTTCTGGGAAAAGAACCAGCAATCAACCCATTGATCTAAGCGAGACTTAAACAGCCATAATTCAGCAAACTATTAAGACACCTATCTAGTTGTCCACTTAATAGAACTACCCTGGAAAATACCCATTCACTGAAGTTGAATAAGAATGAGTGCATTATAACTTACATTACTGCCAGCCGACAGATGGAGCAAGCTAAGATGAAACCCAGACCATTATAATATAGTGATCTTTTTGTAATTTTTTCTATCTGAAACCACACATAACTTTTGAAGATGTAAATTTGTAAAATGTCATGCTTTATGTATTACATTTTTGGCATCTACTTTAGTTTTTAAGAATGGATGTTGTCTAATTATGCAGTGCAGCTTTGGATGAGAAAATATACTAAGTGTGCATTAAACAGACAACTTTAAATAATGGCACTTGTGCTAAGAAGTGTATTTTCTGGCAAGCAACTAATTTATAATGGTCATAGATGTATGCATTAGTGTATGAAATGCTTGTCTTTATTTATTGATTTGAAGGGGCAGTATTATATTTTTGAATAAGTCTTCTTTATTGGATCTTGTTTTAATCTGTAACAGACCTTGTTATATTTCATGTCTCAGGGTAGTCACACCACCTGAACAGCAGACAATGAGAATAACTATACAGTAAATAAAACAACAATTAATACTGCGTGTTTAAAAAGAGGTAAGTGTATAAAATGCCAAAGTTCAGCTCTGGCCTTTTCTTCTGACTTTTTACTATAAGTCTTGGTTTGCTTTTAATGTGCATATCAGAGGTAAAGAGAATGATATTAAATGACCAAATTTACTGCGTTCTTAGTGCATAAACCACTACACTAGATCTTTCTAAGCCAATTTAATTTTTAGCTTTATTCTTGGCTTAATGCAATGTTTTAGTTCATTGCACTTTTTGGATGTGCAGAAGCAAAGATAATGTGTTACACTACATTCATTTAATGTTTCATCAGACTTTTTTGGTGTATCTACCTTTTGGTTATTTTAAAATGTTTCATCCTTATCACTTCAGTCATGAAATGTAGATTCATTAAATTACCATGCTGGGGTAGCTCAGTGCAAAAGCCTTGTTTAAAATACAGCACTGGTTTGTTCTTCAAGACACTACTGAAAAAAAGAAAAGGCTGCCTTGTCAGTCTCTCCCCTCTAACTCATTCCCAGCAATGGGTTTCCAGCAAGACAAACCACCTGATCTATTATTAAGTGTATTTATAAAGGTGGCCGATACATTATTCTTTGACAATTTAAATAAAATAAAATATAAAAAAATGTTTAACCCTGGATGCACAGTGAGAAGCAACCTTTAGTTCATAATGGGAGCTTGCAAGTGCCCAACAGCGGCGTGGTGGAGTTCATGGCATCTCCAGGAAGGGTTAACAGCTGGTCTCTCTGGTGAGCCACCAGCCTGTCTCCTCTGAAGGAAGGAGACAGCACGTCACTGTCAGAGGAAGTGCGGCAGATTTTCTGACTTCTCTGCTGAGAAAATGTAACATACCTGGTTAAAACGTGGTTTAACCGTGGTTAATGGGGTTCGAGGGAGCAGGGTGTGGCTTGTGTCAGTCCTTTATTTCATGTGACATATTACAAACTGTGGGGTAAGACATTTATAGCACAGGGCGGTTCAGGAGTTCAAAATCACTAAAAACAAGTGCACCCAACTGTAAATGACAATTACAGGGTCCCTGTTTATCAGATATTAAAGCGGCAGCATTGTAAACCGGGCGCTGAGCACCAATGCTGGGGCTAGGAGCAGCCTCCGAGACGGGAACCCGCTGGTTTGACTTAACTGGGATGAGCGGTTTGGGAGAGGAAGGGCTTCTGCCAAAGGCAAAGCTCCCTGGCTGCATCCCCAACAGTGGGAGCGCAGGTGGGCCACCGCTCCCAGCCACACTTTCAAATAGTCTGTGGGCATGCTTTTAAAAACATTAAAAAAAAGGAAAAAGAGGACGAAGAGGAGGAAGATGACGCGAAAGAGTCTCTGCCTCAAAATGGCTCCTCTCTGGAGTCAGAATTTCTCAGAAAAGACCGTTTTCTGCTGTGGTTTGGAGCCCACCAGAGGTGCTTTACATCAACACCGTCTCTTCTAGGTTGAGTTGGAAAATGTAGACCTCAGCTCTCTGCTCTGGTGTTTTCGTGAGCGCTCGGCCGAGGACTCCGGCCAGAGGGTAGGTTGAAGTCGTGTTACCGCCAGGCTGATGCGCGGGCCCCGATCATAGTGTCAGCGCACGGCCTCTCCTCAGCACTGCGGCCTTCCCGGCTCGGCCATCTCAGGCAAGGTGTGCGCCGGCATGTGCGCCGGCCTACTCGTGCACGTGCCAACATGCTCGCCGCCCGCCCGCCCACACAAGATGAAGCTGCTCCCCAAAAATAAATAAATAAAAAGAAGCTATTTAGGGCAGCATTCCCATCAGGTTTCTCTGCAAAGCAGTTTAACTGTAGTTAGTAAGTGCTTAGCGTAATCTAATAAAAGCCATTTTGCAATATTAAGCAAAAAACATCTGGTACCCAGAATTCCCTGATCATTTTTAACTAGATGCAATATCTCTCTCTCTTCCTCCTTCTCTTCACAGACATGTGAAAAATAGCCTAATAAGGATCCTTGTGGTAAAATCAGATGGAAAACGGGGAGGAAGAGTTCCACAGTCTCCAGCAGCTCATTTGAAGCTGCTCCTCCGAGTTTCACAATAATAATCAGTGCTGGCCCAGTGCCGCCGGATTATTTTGTATATTCATGAAGCTGCTCATCAGCCGTCAGGAGAATGTGCAGTAATCCTTGGATGAAATAAGGCCAATCAGTGGAATAATGAGGAAGGTAATATCTCCCAAGAGGCCTGGAGTGGGTTTTCATCAAACCCGGCTGTAGCTCTCCAACTATTTGCTTTACAAATGCAGCCTTTGATCTTTGATTTGGGGAGAAGAGGGGGAGAGACAGACGTGCTGTTGTATTGTCCAGTGTGAAAGGATAACAAGCTAGCACTGAGGAGGAGTAGGGAGGGGGGCAGAACCTGGCTTTTAAGTATCAGTCAGTTCTCGTTAACTAAAACCTCGTAGCCTTTTTATTTACTGCTCTCTAATATATATTCACTTAGCAGGTCAATCGCTGGGAGATTTTTCCATGTACATATGCAGACCATAAGCCTGTTCTAATCACGATGCACTGGGCCTGTAAAAACAGCCCCCCTCGCGCCACTCGCTCTTCATGACCCCCCTTTCCTCTCTCTAGAAAGCAATGGAGAATGGCTGAGGAACCTCAGTGAAATCACATCTGGAGCACTGAGATCACACAATGGGTACAAAATGGAAAAAGAAAAAAGAAAAAAAATCCTGGTTGTTTCGAGGGGCCATTTTATCTGCATAACCCAGAAATAGTCCTGAAAGAAGAAAGCTCAGATTACAGACATGCTGTAAAGCATCATGTTGATATTTTTTATCACTATAAACTAAATTTAGTACAATATAATTAGCAATGCAAATCAGTAGAACACACTGCCTATAAGGCTGATCTTGAAAGCCCAGTGACGTTTAAGGGCATATTATAAAGAGAGTGTTCACAAAGGCCTTGGATGCAGTTGGGGGACAGAGACAGGAAAATAACTGTTTACCATAATCACCTTTGTTTCATTTTTTACTCCCATAGCTCTTTACATCTTCCACCTCCTCCTCATGTACCACATTAAAACTCTCTTGTTACACAGTCACAACTGAATCCTTCCTTTTTTACTACCCTACCCACATCTTTGTTAATATTTTTTCATACATTTTGTGTTTCTTTACATAGCAACTGAAATAAAAATTCCCTGTATCTTGTTAAGGAAGTATTTGGTTGTCGACGAAACTGAACAGAGTTATGATTTGCTCCTGAGCTGTGTTTTCATAGACACACATATTCTGCAAGAGTCTATGTAACATGTTCCCTGGATCAGACATTCATGGTTCTGTATGGATTTACCCCATCAGACAGTCTTTTACGACTGCTCAGTAGGCCCAATCCTGAGCTCTGCTTCTGTTTTTATTCAGAAAAAATATTCTATTAAGTTAATTTGGGGTTTTGCTCGTAAATATTTTCACAGAACCTCAAGCTGTCACTATTCGTTCTTTTAATTTTCAGGACAGCAAGACACCGGGATTAAAAATGTACCAAATTAAAAAAAAAAAAAAAAAGAAGAAAAGCCCCGGCCATTGATTTAATAGTTTGCTTTGTTTTCTGTCTTTAAAGCAATCAGTTCCAGGAAAACATGGACTATAAAATTCATTCCAACTGTGTTCCAGTTGGAATGGAACGTTCCAGTTCCAACAATGTTGGAAGTGTTGGTGAAAGGAGAGGAATTGGCTTTGGCCCAGTATCTGGTCATCTTTATATGGTCATACCCTCAGAACCTCAGACAGTGGCAGATTTCATGCTCTTACTGTAAACTTTGCAGTTCTTTGACAAGCATGTTTGGCTTTGAGTGCAATACCTAATATTTGACTGTAACATATCCATGGTAATACCTTACCTGGCTTACATATGGTTCTGAGCTGATAGTACGTCAAATCCTGCAAGCTTCATTCAAGCCAGAATCCTGTGAAGACCAGTGACAGTGAAAATTATCAGTGATAAAAAATAATACCCTCATCAGTTTCCAAAATAAACAAGATTTTTGTTTTTCTGAGGTACTTCATGGGATGCATCTCGGGCCTGACTTTACAGTCATTGTAGCAGTGAAAGCCTTGAGCTGATCCTTCTCTCTGGGAGTAGGAATTAAGGGACTGTTGTCATCCATACAACTTTTCTTCACAAAGGAAAACGTTTTCAAAGGTTGAAAAGGAGTAAAGCCAGTTTAAAATATTTTAAAGGGCAAGAATGCCAATGAAATCAACACAGACCCACTCTGAGCCTCAACTTCAGGTGTGTTTCAGGCATTAGCGAAACTAAGGATGCACCACTAAAAACACAGGCAATATTCACAGTCAGCAGCTGCTTTTGAAAACATGGCCATTACTGTATGACGTTGGCATTCACAAGTGCTATATGGCTGGTAAGCAGCACCTACCATGATGTCTAGCCGTAGAAATGACATTTTGGTAGGCAGTGATTCACGTTTTTCTGACCAGGGTTCCTAGTCTGTGTGTTGTCTTCCATTACCTACAACTAAGAGACTTGAAGTGGAAACTTTCAAGCAATGCAGATATTATGAAGATGACTTTAGCAACCTAGCTTCATTCATGGTCATGCTAGGTGTTAGAAAGAGACCATTTTAACAATCTGTGGAAGGGCTAAATTTGACATTTGATTCACCCTATTCTAGGATTTTAAACTGTGATGTAAATTAGTCAGAAACCAGTCTTTCTTCCATTTTCTCTTTTCAAAATGTAATACAGTTAAATGACAGAGATTAATTACTAAAGTAATTACTGTTGGAAAGCAAAAGGACAGTTGTATGAGACAGTCTCTCTCATGATGACCAAGTCTTTCTTGACAATTATGCTTAATTCCAACAATGATTATTCTGTGTGGCAAAATCTATCAGCACAAGGGCACACAAGCATTGATGCATTCTCACTCACTAGGAAATATGAGAATGAGGTAATTATATTTGACTGAGGCTCAGACATTTTCATTCCCAGGGGCATCTCTAGGACCTTTTTTTGGAGGGATACATATAATCTCCTCCCTTCCTTGCACTGAGTACCCCATTTATTCCACTTCTGCTGTTTCTTTAGTGGGAATTTAATAAAATTAGTCCTTTCTTACGTAGGCTACAACTCCTCTCTGTCTTGCGCTTACACCGCCTCCCCCCCCGCCCCGTACACATACACAGACTCATACACATGTGAAAATTCCTGTCTCCGTCTCTCAGCATTTATGGGGGTATGAGACTCGGCTGCATTGTTTCTAGACAAAACAAGGAGGCTGTGTTTTCAAATCACTAAAGACCTTGCTCTATTCACTAAACAGAGCGAACGATTCAAACAATTATTTGGAAAAGAAAGCTAAGAAATTATATAAGTAATTGCTGATTGATGTAACTTTTTTATGGTACCCAAGTACCCAAACTCAGTGTAAATGAACTGCAACCACTTCTAAGGGCAAGATATTGTATGACATTCATATGGTTGATGATATCTCTTTCAAATAGCTTGGCTAAAATTTGCCGAATGGTCTCTTCCTTGTAAAAAACGAACAGCCACCGTCTCATTAGTCAATGTTGAAATCCTTTACCCACAGTACTAGATGCCACCAATATGTCACCAGAGGCAGTGGATGTTATAGTCTTAAAATGAACAGTTCATTCTAAGTACTGATAGAAGGAAAATGAATGTACCCTACCATGCTTTCCTTTATTTCTCTAGGTTTCTGTCCTAACCAGGCACAGCTGCACTTTCATAATCTTTGAAGAATATTGGGAAAAGCTTTTCTACCTAAGAGTGCGTGTACCGAATTGTGTGTGTATGTGTGTGTGCGCGCGTGCATGTGCTTGTGTGTGAGAGAGAGAGAGAGGGAGAGAAGAGGTTTCAGGCTCTAGTGCTTCCTTCCAGGTGTCTTCGTCTGCATGATTTCATCTGTGAACCATAATCAACTTCCTTAATGAAATACGTAATTAACATATTATAATTGTGGTAAAGATGATTTTGACAGAAATCATTTTCCATATCTAATACTATGCTAATTTAATCTGTTCCTCACTCCCCGACATGACCTTTAGTGATTAAGTTTCATGGCAGAATTGTTTTTTTTTTTTTGTGATGGATTGATTTATCCACAGCAGTTGATACCCCTGTCCCTCCATGGCTGTCATTTTTCTCTGCGCCTCTGCTGCAAAAGGAGAACACAGTGGTGAGTGGACATATGGGAGAAAGAAGTGAGGATGCACTACGGGGTTTTGTTCTGTGTAGGGTCCTGAAAGCTGGTTATGGGAATACTCAAGGCAGGAGGTGATTAGATTGGTTACTGACACAACAAATTTCTTCCTCTGGTAAAAATGTCTATAGCATATTTCAGCAGAGAAAAACATACAGCTTGGTAGGCAAAAGGTAACTGAGAAAGATACATTAGATGGTATTTATATATAACTAGAATGTTTATAGCCATTTAAATGTTAACTCTCTTTCCACCTCCAGGTACTTTGACGTGTAATCTCCAGGAACCTTTTTAAAATGAAAGACATGTCAGTGACACTGTAGAGAAGACTTTGGTAGCGCATTGCTGCCTCATGTCAAGGAGGCAATTTCCTAGTCGGGTCCTGAGAGCTGACACTGAGTGGATGCTGGAGGAGTGAGCAAGTTTATCAGGCCAAGGTAGAAAGCTGATCCTAGACAGAGTATTAGACTCCCAGTTTGCTTCCCAACCGAGATGATTTACTTCTGATGACAACGGGCAGAAAATAAAGAGAACCTCAGTTCGTCATGGGCACCCTCCAATTCTTTTTTCTCTAGAAGGGAAATGAGAGCTTTTCAATGAACTATCTCAATCCTTGTGAAAAATCTGGGATCCATTTGTTCTGAGATATGGAGGCTATTTATTTTTTATGGGAAGGAGGCAGACTCTGGGTAATAATACAGAAGGTAAATCTGGAATACGTATTTTCATGCCACTGCAGCATTGGTCCTGAGAAAACATTTGCTGGTGTTTGGGCCAGTCTGCTTTGTAATTACCACAGGTGATTTGCCTTATGTAATTATGCTGCAACCGAATGGATCCTATTACCAAGAAGTTTGTACCGTCTTAAATTATTCTTTTCCGTCTGGTTGCTAATATTGCCTTCATCAATTAATAGATGGTTGTCATGCTAACCTGCCTTCCATCTCCATTTACTCATGTCTTAGCCAACTTCTTGTTCTTAAATTTCTCTAACTGAATTACCTCCATGATCCAGGATCCCCCTGGTAATGAAGTGTGCAAAGCTCAGCAAGCACTTTAAGTAAGGTTTGCATTAGTGCACACAAAGAGGAACTTTTGCCTCCATACATCAGAGGTATCGTGTCCCCCCATAGAGGTTGGCCAAAATCACACTCATACTTTTTCACTGCTGTATGAGACCACAGAATTTTGTCCATCATCACCTATATATATACCTTTTGGCATTATCACTTCTCACTTTTCAAATTTCTTCTTCTACTTGGATTTCTGTTTTATTCTGTAGGGTATCTCCTATACTCCACCTTGCATTACTTTGACATAATTTTCGAATTCATCTCATTTGCCTAATCCTGGAGGTTTGGTTTTTTATTCTTTAATCCAATCCTAATTTCTAACAGTTGTCCAGCTACATTACAAATTATAGCATGATCTGTGCACAATCAGTATTCTGCAACCTAATTAAATCTGTTCAATTATACAGAATGAAAAAGAAATCAAACAGTTGATGAATATGATAATGTTTATCTTAATGAAGCATTATTTGAGCAACAGATTCCTAGTGAGGTCTTGGAAAAGATCCTATAAAGTACCTTTTATCATATAAATATATGCATGTAATTTTTAGTAGAGCTTGGAATATTTAGCGTTCAGAAGAACAAGGAAGAGTGCATAGGGAAGAATGACAAGGGAAATCAAAGACTTCTGTATCTGGAAAGATAGACTAGGATTGTTCAACCCACAAAAGAGATGAGGCAGAAGGATCTTATAAAGCTCTGTAAAATCATGGGTAGCATGTGAAAGATGCACAGAAAACAATTTGTTGTTTCTGATAATACAGCAACTAAACAGCAGCAAGTAAAATGAGTAGGTATGGGATTTGGAGAAACAAAAGTATGTATACAGTGAATAAACTCAGAAGCACAAGTCATGCTGGTCCCAATGTGACTAGGAAAAAATAAAAGAAAAAGAAATATCAGGACTACTAGGTACGAAGATACAGCTTCTGGTTAAGATGGCCTGATTTCAGAAAAGCAGGATGGTAAACTAGAGGAAGTATTATTACGTCTTTTTCTTGTTCTCATATGTTTTACCTATGGATGGGAGATTTACCTGTTTTTCAGTGTCATTGTTTTATTACAGATCTTGTACTTGCATGATAGTGAAACAAGGCTTGTCCCTAATATCATACTGACTAAAAAATAGATGCAAAAAAAAAAAAAAGCAGGAGTTAACAATCTCCTTTATAAACTGAGAGTTGTGGAAGTGTCATAATTATTCATTCTTATGTCCACAGAGTTATCAATGCACATCTTTAAAATTAGAAATAACATATAGATTAACAACTCACACTGCTTACGCTGCGTCTGGATTATGGTCCTTACAGTTTTCCTGTGACCTGAGTCTGGGGTTTGCGAGGTGAAGGTTTAGTCCTTCGTTACTGCATCATCTCGTCTCTGCTCATCTCGCAGAGTACATGTACAACAACAACCTGACAGCGTGGCAGATCAAGTGTGAGCTACCTTTGGCAGATCTGTGTGGAGGAGCTTGTATCTCAGCTACCTGTGCAATACTCCCTACTGTAATTAGTGCATTTAAGTCTCTCGCTTTCATTAGCATAGAAGTCACATATCCACGTTGGTGAGGGAACACACTATTTCCATTAACCTAGACTAAAAGCATGATATTAAACTAAATACCTTAACATAAATATTTCCCCTGCAATAGTTTACAGAAAAATCATGATACTGAAAAATGACATATGATCTTCATTTGCATTTGACAGTTCAGTATTAACACATCAAAGAAGCTGAGAGTTTCAGTTTTGGGCCCAGTCCTCAAGCAGTACACATTAACATTTGTTTTCACTCTGGTTTACACAAGTAGATGACCAGTCCCAGGCTAACAGGACAAAACAAAATCCCCCAGATCTAATTTTATAGACTACATTCAAGAGTATAAAATAAAAAGAAAAATCTATTTGGAATAACTACTGATGTGATGCAACACTGTGAAGCTAAAAGACTCTTTGTTCGCTATCTTTGCAAATAAAATTGTCACTTTTTAATTAACTTAGTGCCATTTCTTGGGGTTTATTTTAATATAAATTTGTAAAGCTGGTAAAACTCACCTCTGCTCAAGAGGAAGGTTTGCATAGGAAATTGCAATGGAAGCACAGTGTCTTTTCTGTTCTCAACCAGCTACACTTTTAGCTGGATTATTTACATTCTGCTCTTTTTTATACATATACTAAGCTTTACTAGGTGAACCCATTTTCTTTAATTCCAAAGTAACATTTTTAGCAGGAAGGAAAAATTTCATTTTGCTGGAGACTACAATACAGTTAACGTAGCTCACAGCAGATAAAGACCTGAAGGGCAGGGGAAAGAGTGACTACTGGTAGCTTGTGAATATACATATCTTGTATTTCTAGCTCTGGTTTCCCTGGGGAGGTTGCTGTGTGTGTTTTGCCCCCTCCTGTTCAGGCATTTCTTCCCACAGTGAAACTTTCAACACATTCGTATATTGCTTTGAACATCTTCAGAGAGCTTGGCCGGTCCCCATATGTTCATGTGGGCTGAGAAAGTCATAGACACTTCAGTCAGGATCCTTCATAGATTCTTGAGCTGCAAGATAATTTGTACATTTGGCATCCCATGGTGTCCATCCAATAACTCAGCTATCCAAGAAAATTAAATCTAAAATCAGTAATATGGAACTGTTATATATACAAGCAGTGTGTCATGATTTTTCTGCCTTGAAAATGCACTGTGGTGAGTCACTAGAGTTACATGGTGTCTCTAAGTGGCCTTTATGCAACAACTAAGCAGGTTCTGAGGGAGTCATGGTTGCTATAAAATGAATTTGAAAAGGAAATACAATAGCAGGAGTTATGGATCAGATTTTAAAAGGTTAGGTATCTAACATCTTTAGAAATCTGGCCCTACATGCCTGTGTTTCTTCTGTATTTGCTGGGAGGAGGATGAGGGGAGAGAGGGGATAGTTAAAGATGTCAGCACAGGAAAGTTGCCAAGTTGGTCTGGGTTTGTAATGGGCTTTTTCATACCTCTTTCACCTTAGGGATTTTTTAATTTTTTTTTAAACTATATTGCACTGCTCTGTTTCTTGCTCTCATCAACTCATGTAACATAAGTTACTATAGCATAACATAACATTAAGCAATGAAATATTAAACAAATACAGCAACATTTTGATCTTCTCCACTCCTCCCCACAAATAACACAGCTGAGAGGCAGGTAGAAGATGCTAATCTGTGAGTAAATAGATACCTCCACGATGAAGTAATGCAAAATAGGGTTTTTATTATGACTTTAGGCCATTCATTAAAACCGATCTGCCAATTAGAATGGAGGATTGACTACAATTCCTTTCAGACCTTACAGGGAGGAAAAACACAGTTTGTATTGTAATACTCTCTCCTCAAATTCTTCAGCTTACCCAGAGGCATCTATTCTGTAGCCATTATGTGTGCCTGACTGTAGGGTAACATTTAAATATCAGTTCCATATGAGTTGAGGTGTGTCAATAATTCTAAAGATAGGGATGTGTCAAGAAGCAGTTGGCTGAGTCAGCTAACTGCAGTATTTGCTGACTCTTACAGCTGCATACAGTCACCAAGCCACTTCCATTCAACACTTCAATTTTGTTGGTGTACTGATAAATTGACAACACATATGGTACCGCATCTAATTTGGAGATGAATTGTATTCATTTTCATTCCAGCTCAAACTCCACGCAGTATAACTATACCGTGCTTAAGCAAACCAGCCCGGTTACACCAAGGAACAAATACTTATTTTCAGCATGCTTCTCAATTTGTTGTGTGATTTTTCCACTGGCAGCTGTACCAATATAACTCCAGAAACAACTTCTTTTAAATTAAAAATCCTGGAATTAAACCAGATTTATCTGAGGGAAAGCTGGGACTACTGTATGTATAACTGGCGTATTCATACATAGTTTAATGGGATGTTATCATGAAAAAACACAGCTATCCACAGAGTCTGATTTGGATTTACTGTCCCTTCGATTATTAAGGTCAGAATAGTTTTAAAGGGTTCATTTACTTTTCCATTGCTATGGGTCATCTCAGATCCTGAAAGATGGCCCAGATTCACTGCTTGTTCTGATCAGTTTTTCTTCCTAACTTTCACTGACAATCACTGTGCATTTCTCTGTGGCTTTGGTAAACAAAGGAAAGGTTTTGTACAGTTGTTTGAAAACCATCATACTATTCCCATTCCTTCTGTCCACAGATACGCCTTGTGATAACAACAAGGCTGGCTGGAGGTGGGCTGGGTACCAGACTGCAGGAAGAACACATAGAATCCAGTTTCTTACTTGTGGCTTTAGGACTCCTCTTGAATTTCACCAGACCTTTACTCCTATAATTCTGTAAGTCCCCCAGGCCTCATGTGGTCAGAGAGGATTTGACAGAAAGGCAAAATGACTGATTGCCATCAGTCAGCTCTACAAAGGCTGGACGTTTGGGCATTTCATGAAGAATCTGACACAATTCAGTTTATTCCCACAGAAAGCTGCTTCCTCACTGCAGCCTGAGGCCTTTCTTAATCTAAAGAAAATGTATGTCCATTGTCTTTGTCTCTATGCAACTTTCCACCTTTGACTGACCAACTTAGAAATTTAGGTAACACCAGCCAACGAAGTCATAAACGTTTTTATCAACACAATTTAAAACCCATTTGCAAAACATGCAAATGGGATTTATCATCATGTTGGAAGACCCAGGCAAGATATTAACGAAATTGTGACTCTCGACAGACAGAGCTAAACCTGAACCTTCCCTGTCTGCATAAACTGTGGAGTCATGTTTCATTTTATATATGATAACTTTTCCAACTTTATAATGAAGAATAACACCAGAAAGAAACTTTTTGAACATTAGACACCTGTGCAATTAATAACCAATTCTTCCTTTACTAGGGGTTTTTACCCCTAGTAAAAGTGCTGGAAAGATTTATAAGCAAAGCCACAGCAAAGCTCCATGTTCTCCATTATTCCCAAATAAATAAGAGAGAAGTCTTTAGTGGGGTTTCAATTAAAATGGGAGAATAATCCTCCTCAAAGAAAAAGAAAAAAAAAAATCAAAAAAGTGGTATTCTTAAATCTGCACATTAAAAATTGCCAAAACCCAGAAATCACTGAAGTGCCCTCCCTTTTCCCAGATGCTCTAATGCTGACTAGTATTTACAGATCAGATGCTTTGGTATCGTCTGTGTAAGGAGGGGTGATTTCCATAGTTTGAGGCTTTGCAGAGAGAAGACTCTATCATCATTTTACTTTGCAAAATACAGCAGTCTGAGATGGTCAAAATGTTTTCCTACCAAGATATTTTCTGTCTGAGGAAAACCATTTCATCAAAAGTGAACCTTCCTGGAGGAAAATGACAAAAGATAATTTTAAAGGCTTGGCATAAAATGCTTCACTGATACCTTGCTTTTTTATTTAAGAAAGCAAAATGATTGCAAGAAATCCTTACCTTTCGTGGCTACTCTTTCTACCTAATTGCCTGTCTGCACAGATAGGCTGGCACGAGTATGTGACTCTTCTTCCGTCTTAACAAACAAGGACTCCATCCAGTGAAGAACCTCCTGAAAAATAGGCCTGCTGGAAGTTTCCACTATCTCATCTCAGATCTCAGACTCAAGGAAAAATTGAAGAAATGCTTAGGAACAGCAGTAACAGCCCTGCTGCAGAGTTGGAGGCCTTTGTCTGGTGTTGAAGATGCACACTTTTTAAACTGATGCTACGATCTACTTGCAGACTTCAAGTATCTTTTAATTTCTGTTTTATTGTGGATCAAGGCTGAAACTTGAATGGATACTTGCTCAGCATGGAATAGTTTTCATGTGTAGACAACCTTAAGTATATATTTTTAGTTCTTTCCGTCTTAAAAATAAAATCAAATAATAACAGGGTTTTTTCTTTCATCATGTAGGAAAGTTTATGTATTCTTATCCCCTCCTCCACAAGTCCTTCAGGGATTATTTAATTATGGTCTTGTAGAAAGCTCTGCTGTATGGGATTTGGGTTTATGGGAAGTTCAGTTTTGCCTTTTCTTTTCTTTTATTTCTGCTGAGGGTCTCTTATGCAACATTTGACTGTTTTATTTTTATGATTTAAAGCAATAAATTGTGTTTTAGAGAAAGAAAGGAGACAAGGTCTTTTTTGAATTTGCCTTTGTATTTCCTAGAGTACAGAATGCAAGCAATAATTTCTGGCTGTAACTTATATATATATTTTTGAGGGGGTGGAGGAAGGAAATTACTGCCTACTTTTTATATACATATATATTTTTTAACAAAGCAATAGGGATTTATATGGACACAATTGTTTAGAAAGTCTCAGAAGAATAATTCTGGGATGATGTGAAGTTATACACATATGCAAGTCTTTCAGAAAGTCCACATGGCCTACAGTCTCCAGATTTTAAACAGCTTCTGACTGTTATGCACATAAAAAAATGTTTAGAAAAATGACATATTTTTATTACTTTTATCTGACAATCTAATTGAGTCCCAGACCATGCATATATCAAAAAGCCGTTATCAGCAATGGCTTAATGCAAGGGAGGGGCACCCATCCCTCCCCATCTCTTTTGCTTAGCCCCAGGGCTTGGCTTCTTCATGTGAAAGGTGTCTAAAGACAGAGAGAAATCTTTACCACACTGAATATAGCGAGAAAACAAATCTCTTCCCACCTACCACCACAACAAAAATATTCTCTGCTATTCAGCAAAACAATCGAGAATTATGAGTTGCCTTTGACAAACACAGCCCATAAGGGCTTTGTCGCATAAATCACACACTGTGTGACCCTAAGACATTTTTCTATTATTTAATATTTAACAAAGGATTTGCACAACGGTTACACCATGCCAATCCTAAACCCATTTAAATCTTTAACCAGCAAGTTTTTAATCATGGGATGAGTAGGTGAAATAGCGTCTGCTGAGCAACACTTATTTTTCACCAAATAGATGCAATTTGAATGCTTCTCCATAAGAATTGTTGACCATCTAATTATGGTAGCAGTAGGTAATTTACATACTGAGCACAACCAAATTATTACAAGCCGAATAGATGAAGTTTTTTTCTACTTCTAGAACTAGAGCATAATTCATATTAACGGTTGAATGGGTGCAGATAAAATAAGAGCCGACCTGAGCCTCTGAACAGAAATTGAACAGAGCTAAAGCAAACCTTTTCACATGCAGACTAGTTGCTTTCATAGCAGAGAAGTTCATTTTTGGGTCACATATTGCCCTTAAACAACTGGGTTAGTTAAGGTCAGTCAGTCTATGGCCACTGACTGATAAAAGCAACCTGATTGCTGCAGTGAAGAATATTTCTTGCACCATACATCATGTCACATGTACCTGGAACAATTTGGATGAATCCCCAACTCTGTGTGTTCTCCAAAAGCAGGAAAGGTCAAAAGTTTTCTTCTTGCTACAGGATACTCTCCTACTCTATGTACATCAAATTAGATTGCACATACGACAAGCTATGGAGGTGACTTGTGAACTCCTTTTATTTGACACACATTAAACAGCATATAGCATGCAGAGAGCTGATAGATCCTGGGGTCAAAAATGAAGTTTAGATTCAGTTTTTCATTTTAGCTATAGATAAATTTGGGTGGGTTTTTTGTTTTGTTTTGCTTTGCTTTGTTTTTAATGCAGTAGCAGTCCCATAACATTAAGGAAAAGATCATGGCTGCATTTGGTATACTGACAAGGTGAAAAAGAATTTCAAGTTGAACAAAACAATATGCTTTCACAAATCAAAAGTTTTCAATGCTTTATTTTAAAAAAAAAAAACATGTTAACATTTAATATATTTAAAACACAGTTTAAATGTTAAATATTATTGAAGAGGAAATTTTACTGAAAAATTATTTTGTCAAAAGAAAGAATGGTTCATTTAGCAAAACACTAATATCTAATTTATTATTTTTCTTTCTAAAATGTATAAAATAATTCTTTAATGAATAAATCAATAAAATTGCTAGAACTTGCAAAGTAGACATAAAGCAAAATGTTTATTTTTACTGAGATGTCTTCCATGTAGCATCATTTTAGAAAATACAGTTGTTCTATAAGGGCAGCATTTTTGATGATCTTTCTGTGAAAAAGTCACAGTAGCCCATAGATAAGGCTATATTTGGAGAAGCTATAAAACAGCTGGACTTAGCAGTCAAAAAAAATCTTTTATGAAAGCACTAATGACAGGTTTTGGAATTGTTTTTTTAATTTGACACCACTGTAGTAAGTAGTTATTAGAGGTTTGGATTTGGTTCTGGCTGGCTGACTGTATTTGTATCATGCAACACCTTAAACCTGAATTGTCTTGTTATTTTCAGGGGGACTTTAAGTTACCATAAAGCTGGAGTAATGATGAAAAACCCTTAATAAACAATTTTCTGTAGTATTTATATAGCTGTTCAATCCTGATCCAGCTGTTTTATGTTGATATTACACAATAAAACAACTAAAAAGCTGGATTAACCTGCTTCTCAAAGATTCTCTGAACACTGAGCTGCCTAAATTGGCATAAAGCCACTTACAAAGCTTTCTCTCCTGCCCATAGACAGGGAAGTTAGGAAGGCATCTATTTTTTTGCTAAAAACTAAACCCCAAAACATTATGTTTAAAATTGAGATTGTCCTGAATGATACCCTCAATTTGCAGTTTGGGATTATTAAATTATCTGGATATGCGATGTTTTTCATTACTGACAATTTTACTGCCTTTGGATGATAAACTTAACACAGCATATTGGTCAGCTAGATATTATAAAAAAAACAAAACCAAAATGATTTCACACAAGGTGAAGTTTTGTTACCAAAGGCAAAAGGCAAAGCCCCCCCTAACTTCAACTAGATTAGGATTTTTAACATCCCATCTTCTGAATCAAGAAAAAGTAAACACTCATAAAATGGTAAAACAAGCTTTGCAGACAGGCATATAGTCCTTTGTTGCTTGTGTTATTGCTTACTCTTCCAATTCCAACTTTTAAAATGTGTTATAAATTCTTTTCTTTTTAATGTGGTTTTATTATAACAATTCAGAAAATATGACCTTTTGCCCTCTTCTGGCATGATTTGACAACCAGATTTTTCACATCTGTGTGTGTATGTGTGTGTGTGTCTTTATTCCTGTTGTAAGTACTATATATGTAAGGATAATCACTAGAAAAATACAAACCCCAATGCCTGTGCTTTTCCCAATGATCTAGGTTCATACTGGGAACATTAGTCTCTTGTGAATAAGGCTTCTATAAAAATTCAGTCAATAAGTGTTTAATACAGATATTGACAAAGTTTTATAGGGTCTTGATTCATAAAGGACTAGCGCTAGCAGTATTGAACACTATTCATGATTTGCATTCTAAATCACCTTGCAAATTGATGGCACTTATCTGAGAGGAAAGTTAAAAAGTTAAATGTTGAGCATTCACTGCTCAGGAAAGTAACTGACTAAGTACCAAACCAAACAGAACTATAAAAGGGATTTATGCTACTTAGAACATCTTGTCTGATTGAAAAAAATATATATTTATGCCAAACTGTAGGAACAAATGTGTTTATGCTTTTAATTTATTTTTCAATGGTGTGATTCTTAACATTCTGGCAGTATCTTGTTATAGAGGTTTGGGATGCTGCAGGTGATGCCTGCAGACACTGAGAAATATATGTGGATAATAAGGATGCCTTAGATAAGTTATCTGCACTGCGTGACACTCTTTGGGCATTTCATGTAATGACTGTAGGACATATTCAGATCAACTACCGTAGACACCTTACTTAATCACAGGCGTTACTGAGAATCCTTCTACTGAGCATTTGGGGTTACCAAACCATGATCCCTGTCCAGTCATTGGAGAGATGTTACAGCACTTGCTTGCCAGTGTGTCTAACTTAAAGACTAGGGCTACCCCAAAAATACCCAGACACTCAGGATGGTGGTAAGACTACCTGTATTGATTGTGAATCTGCATAGTTTGAGTTGTAACAATACTGATGTGTAGGCATTTTACAGAGGGCAGATGGGACAAACCCAACTGTCAGTTTTTTTGGAAAGTAAGCCTTGGGAGCAGTCCATAGCAGGATGACAGAGACATTGCAACAGAAGAAGACCTGCAACTACCTGGGCTTAGAATTAGCAACACTTTTACGGAGCAGTTCATGAGGTCTGCCTTAAAGAAGTTTCATTCTAATCTATACGCATGCACTTCTCTCCAGTGTGGCCTTTGCTGCGTGGATTTTTCTGAATCATCTGGACTAGTTTTAGTTTCTTCATTGTCTTCATATACACATAGTGAGCTAAAACTAATTACATGAGAAAATGATCTAAGAGTAGGACTCTAATTTAGACTGGTAAGGACTGCAATATTAGTTTCAAGAGGTGCATGGATCATGACTTTCCTACATGATATTAAAAGATACCAGAAACCAGTTATAATCTACTTCCTGAGAAATGTGGCAGTAGAATGATTAGAGACAAGCCGTTTACCTCAGATTTGTGGAAGGAATAAAAAGAAAAAAAATCACTTATACTATTTACCTCTCTAGATTTTGCTCATGGAAAATTTTCTCACATGGTGGCCAAACCTATTGCAAAAAGATAATGGGAGACAGGTGGACCAAAGAGCAAAAGAAAGCTAATGCATCCAGAGTAAATCATGACTGCAAACACATTTGGAAATATTGCTATTGATCTTCACAAGATAAGGATGTGAATGCCTGCACGTGTGTATGTGCTTTAGCAAACTTTAACCCACCTGCTGACAGAAGGCTGCTCTGACAGCTGTTCGTTCAGTTGGCGTGTGTTCTGTACATGGTTACAAAAGATACGAGCCTGCCAATTTGATAGATGGTCTCTTTATTGTTGTTTAGACGAGGAAGAAGACACTGTTTTGGTATTTGACCTCTTTCACTCCACAAACTTGTAAGAAGAGTATCATAAATGCTCAAAGGACACAGAATTGTTCAATGTATGTACAATTCAAAACATACATATTTTAATAATGCAAACTGAATGTGCTTATCAAGAATGGCAAGGTTTGGGCCCTGGGCAATATTATGTGTGACCACCTAACTACACGTTTTAGTTAGCACTGTCAAACAGATCAGACTGAAAAGCACCTATGTCCATACTCCACCCAACCTTTGTTCTGTTTTTAAGTTGTTTGTCAAAAAACTCAATCTGTGTATTTCATCAACTCTACCTGTAGAGAGAGTTGTTAATAATTCTTACTTTCATACAAATCCTTACCTTACCACACAATCCTTTCCTACAGCTACGGTGAGGGAGGCAGAGGGATTTACAGCTGAACTGGCTCAAAATATTAGGGTCACTTTTGATATTGAGGTCAAATTTGGGGTTCTGCCATGGTTTTAACACTAAAGTAAATCTGATTTGATAAAATCAAGTGTTTTAAACAGGGCTGGTAAATTGTAATAAATTCTGTTATGGACAGACTTACATGCTTATACTCATTCCTGTACAGTTTATACCAATTTCCGAAGCTGATTTTGACAGTGTATTGTTGTATACTATAGCATCAAAACCTACTCCTTAGGCTTATTTTCTTCATCAGTAAAACAATGCTTCCTTCCTCCTGCAGTACTTTTTCTGCATAGTTTGTGGACAGAAAATATTACACGTTTCTACGCAGCAAAATGTTTCAAAACGGATTGGAGGCTCTATGCATTACAGCAACACAGGAATTAAAGCATTTCTTAGCACATTTGATTTGTGGTGTTAGACTTCTAGTTATTAGTATTACTAGTTAAAGCCTAGATACTACGAATCTTCAGTCACCCAATTAGTCTTTAGTTATTGAAGCCAGTGAGACTTTTTGTATGGGTAGAGTCAATTTACATGAATCAAAGTTTATAATATTGGCTTTTTAATTTTATTTGCTCTTTCAAATATTTACTTCAGTACAACAATATTTAAGCATTTCATTTCAAGATCCTGTATGGATTGTTTCAGCTGACAACCCCTGTAAAGAGAAAAAACTTCATATATCTTGGAAACTGCCCATCATCTAAACAGACAGAACCTGGAGAGCTCTATCATTTCCAGATCCAAAAGCTTACATGTCCTTGCTTGACCAATCTGATCGCCTTGTTTGACCAACCTGATAGCCTTCTATGATGGAGTGACTTAGGGTAGATGAAGGGAGAGCAGTGGATGTGGTTTACCTTGACTTCAGTAAGATTTTTGACACTGTCTCCCATAACATCCTCATAGGGAAGCTCAGGAAGTATGGGTTGGATGAGTGGACTGTGAGATGGATCGGGGTCTGGCTAAGCAACAGAGCTAAAAGGGTTGTGGTCAGCAGCACAGAGTCCAGTTGGAAGCCTGTAGCTTGTGGTGTTCCCCCAGATGTTGAACCGGTTTGGTTCAACATCTTCATCAATGACCTCGATGAAGGGTTGGAATGCACCCTCAGTAAGTTTACTGCTGGTACAGAACTGGGAGGAGTCCTGATACACCAGGAGGCTGTGCTGCCATTCAACGGGGTCTGGACAGACTGGAGAGCTGGGCAGAGGGAAACCTCATGAAATTTAACAAGGACAAGTGTAGAGTTCTGCCCCTGGGGAGGAACAACCCCATGCACCAGTACAGGTTAGGGGTTGACCTGTTGGAAAGCTGCTTCATGGAGAAGGACCTTGGAGTCCTGGTAGACAATAAGTTATCCATAGGACAGCAATGTGCCCTGGTGGCCAAGAGGGCCAATCGTATCCTGGGGTGCATTAAGAGTGTGACCAGCAGGTTGAGAGAAGTTATCCTCCCCCTCTACTCTGCACTGGTGAAGCCTCATGTGGGGTACCGTGTCCAGTTCTGGGCTCCCCAGTTCAAGAGATATGGGGAACTTTTGGAGAGAGTCCAACGGAGGGCTACGAGGATGATTAAGGGACTGGAACATCTCTCATATGAGGAAAGGCTGAGAGACCTGGGACAGTTTAGTGTGGAGAAGAGAAGGCTGAGAGGGGACCTTATCAATGTCTATACATTTCTGAAGGGTGTCTGTCAGGAGGATGGAGCCAGTCTCTTTTCAGTAGTGCCAGTGACAGGACAAGGAGCAATGGGCATAAACTGCAGCACTGGAAGTTCCACCTCAACATGAGGAAAAACTTCTTTACTGTGAGGATGACAGAGCACTGGAACAGGCTGCCCAGAGAGGTTGTGGAGCCTCCTTCTCTGGAGACCTTCAACACCCGATTGGACATGTTCCTGTGCAACCTGTCCTAGGTAATCCTGCCTTGGCAGGAGGGTTGGACCAGATGATCTTCAGAGGTCCCTTCCAATGCTTACCATTCTGTGATTCTGTGATCCTGTGTGGGGGCCAGAGCAGGGACTTCCCACTCTCCCCTCCTCTTTCTCCCTCCCCTCCTTCCCCATCATATATACACACCATTTCTCTTCCCTGTCAAGAGGGAAACACAAAAACCACACGACAGAAAATCACCAAGACAATCCAGATCATCATCCAGCAAGGACAATTAGGAAGTGGGATCCTTCAGCATGTCAGTGTCCACAGTCCCTTGGGAACATCCTTTCTGTTCTTCAGCCATTAGGTGGCCGGAGGTCCCAGCTTTACTCTCTTTTCTCAACATAATTGCTATAAATTATGTATGGAAAGGGGATGCTACACTCCAACCCATGCTGGATACAACAGCAAAGGGCAACACAAGCTGGTCCCCAAAAGGTGTGGAGCAATGTAATCCACACTGATAAACTTCAAAGCACTTTGAATCACGTTGCACATCGCTCTTTGGATCTTTTTGGAGCCCTGCATATTTCAACAGTATTTGTTTAGTGCTTAGAAAACCTAGAGCACTTGAAGTCTTAGCCATCTTCTGTCATACCACATAGGATCTTCCCATTTACATTACTAACAGCTGAGCTAAGCTCCTAAATGTAGCTAAATGTTATTAGTCATTATACAGAGAAATTTAACTTTAGCCACTTAGAGAATCTTTATATTTATGGCTTTGAGAACAGAATTACCTGATTTCATCAGTTATTATCCACTAGCATATTCTTCACATTCTATCTAGCGTTGCTGGTTTATTATATTGACCTCATTTCCACTGTCACTGCAATTTAACTTCTGTATTTATATTTCACAGATATTTTCTATAATTTAAAAAATTACAGCAGCAGTATGAGAGCAGTAACAGTCACACAGTAAACTTTGCATTCAGATGATCATCAGTGCTCCCAGTTTAAGGACTCAAGAGGAGACAACCTGAATAAAATCTGATTAAAGTGATAAAAATGGTCAGACAGAAAAATGAGGGGGAAGAACAGGGTTTGTAATATTAAAATTCTGAAAATGGTTTCTCCTGAAATATCAAGCATCAGAATTTCTTGAACTGTGATTGGCAATTACTCTGCAGGACTAGTAAAGTAAGGTAGAGGAAAACTTGCGCATCTACAGGGCTCAGTAAAACAATCTCCCTATTAAACACTGGTGTGGACAGAAAGATATGTATACAATACAAACCTACTGCTTCTTGTAATGATTGGGGCAGGGAGGAAACAGGAAGGTCCAAACTGTGAATCTAGACAGTTAAGCTGAACAGCTCGGCACATATGTAGAAGCATGACCCAGTATGTCAGATCTGAATTTTAAAACTAAGGATGGGTAACAAAGCAGTTACTTCATATAAAAGAAATTTTAGAAATTCAGTAGTACGTACCTTGGAAAGGTTGCATTTATTTTCTGGTGGGAAAATTCATATTAGAGCATTTTCACAATTTTAACTCCTCTGATTTAAACTCTATTTCAAAAGAACTAAATTACTTTAGGAGGTGTAATTTTTGCATTAATAAACTAGCAGATCAAATGAAACAGAGGGCTAAGAAGAGGACTAAACCAATCTAAATGTTTCCACTTCAAGTCTGAAAACTCTGATTTGGTTTAGCTAAACAGGTACGGTTTGTTAAAAGATTCCACCAAAATGAAATGACAGCCCACAGTTTCTACTGTCTTTCATGCCATTTCAACATTTGTTTTAGTAAATTACTTCCATCTCAGCAACTTTTCTCCTCTAGGGATGTAAAATATTCCTAAACTCTACACAATTTGGAATGTTATTGTCAATTATACTCTGCAAAAATATGTCTTTCTTCAAAATTCGTATCAGTAGCAACATTATCTTTTAGAAGTGGCTATTACGGAAAAATAGACCTGCAACAACAGAACTATCCAGATGTGAGACTGAAAAAGTCACTCATTTATTTATACATGCTAAATCTCTCTCACTCTCCATTTTGATACGTATTTTCAATTGCCTGTTCAATTGATTTTTTTTGGTGCTGACCCAGTAAAACATTTTAATATATATTTAAGTTATTTGGGGGCAAGACCTGACTATGTACTTTCTATGAAATTTTTACCACAATGGTGAGTGGTTGTTGTAGTGGTGGCCAGTCAAATTATGTATTGGTATTTAAGTACCATAAGATACCATATTGCTTCTAGAAAGGGAAACAAAGTATTCTCTTCCCATGTGGTCCTACTTTTGAATTTTTCTAAGATTCAGTTGACTCCTCTTTCTTGACTGTTACAAGTTTTCATCAGAATTCAGGGAAGTGTGGAAGAAGATATCTTTTCTCTAAGTAGAAATTACAGAATTTGCTCTTGAAAAAACATGTGGAATGAAAAATTGCTCCACAAACTAAAAATGCAACTTCAAAAGAATACAAAAATACGTATCAGTGAAGAATCAGCCTGTAGCAGACTATTCCAGCAAGGCACAGAAAATAAGGAGAAAAGATTTTTAAATCCATGGGATTTCACAAGTGTTCAGAAAGAATTCTGTTGTCTACAACTCAACCCCCAAATCTTTCAAAATTAAACAAATCTAGCAATTTATACAGAGGTCAGAAGATCGCTGCAAGGCTGCTGAGGTTTGGGGTTTTTTTTAGTTTTTCCAGGTCTGTTATGATTTCTTCTTTTACTGGCTAGCTAGAAATGAACAGAACTCCTCAAAATGCACAGCATATGTGTTAAGGTTTTTTGGTTAAATTTTGTTCATGATATGATAATAAATAATTTTAACTTTGGTTTTCACTTTTTAGAAGATATGTTGATATTGGTCCTGACCAAACTGCTTTGCTTGACTGAAAACCTGAGTTTCTTTGTTGGTATTCAAATACCTATGTTTTGAGGCAATAGCACTATCCAGAAAAGAAACAGCCCTCCTCCATCAAGAGCAACCAGAAGTTTAAGTCCAAGACTCATCTGGGGTTTTCTTCCGGGCTTAGTCCTAGTTTTCTCTCTCTTGGCAAAAGCCAAATCTCTCCTTACAATCTGGAAGGAAACTCCTCCTGCGGGCCACTGAAGGCAGACTCTTAGTGAGAGGATACCTTCAGTTTTATCCATGGTGATCTGCTTTCTCTGGTTACAGCTTTTCAGACTTTCCTTGGGACCTTTCTGCTCTTTGATTGTCTGCAATTTTTTTCTTAATCGCCTGCCTTAATATCATATCAATTTGTTTTTTACTAAAGTTGGTGTGGACCTGGAAACAAGGCTTCTCTCTTTATATAGAGATGTCACTTTCTCATAGACATGACCCATTTGCCTTCCCTCAATCACATGCCCATTCTGGGATTTCCCAATCCTAAAATGTCTTAAACACAGCAGCAACCTTGTCTAAGCTCTTAAAAGCCAACTTGTCCTTAAATAACTTGGATGAAAAGCTTTGAAACCATGATTCGGAACAGATGCCATCAAGAAAAGAAAGAGGTGATTGAAACAAGAAATAATTCTAGATTCAATGTGAGAATCTGGCAGATCTTTATTATCTGCACTACATACATACTCTGACAAAATGCAGTGCTTGAGCAGTAAAGATATCTCATTGCAGCTGCTGAGGCATTAGTCCAAGTGATGTTCTGGTTTTGTACCCAAAGATGCTCTCAGCTAGCTCAGCTGAGAGTATTTGGTCTTTAAGCCTAGAAATTAATACTGCCTACAAGACCCACTCCTGTGGCCTCATTTATGGGACACAGTTGGAGAACCTGTTCTGGTGACTCATCTACACCATGGAGACCAGCACATCTACTATGGACACAATTATCTAGAATAAACAGTATTTGCTGATCAATCAAACCAGATTATGAAAAGAAACTTGCCAAAAATATGAAAAGATACCTGATATGGACCTATAATTATCCAAAATTAAATTAATAGTGACCCTATCTGAGGGCAGAAGGTGAAGGGTATGGCACTTCGGTGCTGTGCCGTTGACTCACTTCCCATGTGTCCTGCAATCATGACAAGACATGACAGACAGAGAAGAGGAATAGTCTTCCTTCAGCTGTATGTACATCCAACCCTTAGTCCAGTCTAGAGTAAAGCTGAACCCAGTAACTGCAGTCTATACATTCTGTATCTAATCTGTAAAAGCCTGGTATTGCAGTTTTGCTTGAATTTTCTTTCTGTGAAAGCGTCTCTTGCATGTCTTTCTGCCTAGTGGCAGAGTTTCAGGAGGAAAGATCATGACTCACAACAGAGTACAGTCTGCTAAAAGGTGAAGAACATGGGTAAAGACTCCCTGAAGCTAGGGAAAGAATTGAAAGTAGGTCTTCTACATCTGCAGTGAGTGCCCTAATTACAATTACATTGCAGGAATGGGGAGCATGTGGGATCTTTCAATAATGCTATATTTTTATTGAACTCAGCTAGATGGTTGCCAAGACAAGCTCAAAATAAATCTACTATAGCAGATCCATTGGAGATTTCAGCATAGTATGTGGATCCCAGCTAGACTCAATCATTGAAGAAATACCAAACCACTTAATTCTTACTTCTGTTAAAATGATGGTACTTCTGTTTATGCACTCTGGACATCAGGGGAATTTCACAGGTGAAAATGTTGGCATCCACAGACTTCCAAATAGGTTTTGACTCAGGAACCTAAATTTCACCCAAGTGCACCACCGCAGTCAGCAAAAACCTTCCATGAACAGCGCCAAAATGACTTGAACAACCTATCACAGGAAGCCCTTGTTGGAGCATGAGAGAGGACCAAGTAGTTAATTAACATCCTCACAACTGGTTTCTTTTTCCTCCATGCAACAAGAGGAAATATTTGTAGATGTCTCAAGAGCCCTCTATAGTCATCAAGCTGCTTGTTTATGGAGCACTGGAAGATATGCAATACAAAGAAGCACATTCTCAACTGCAAATGCATGTATTAGTCCAAGCAAAGGATGTTGGCTAATCAGAGTAGTTAGGACTTCAAAGTCCCTTGTCTTTTTCCATGCTAAAACAGGTTAAAATGGCTGAAGGGTTTTTTGAAATGACATCTTCTGACAACAATTTGCAAACATTTATCATAAAGTTTCTGTGCACAATGAAATCCAGCCATGCTCTTGAGATGCTCCCCTGCTTCATGCTGAAGGAACATAGGAATTAGTAGAGGATCTGGCTATTTCTGCGACACATGCATTGTGGATGCCACATAGGTCTTCCAAAGGAGAGCCGAGAATCTGGTATTTCCTATCACTCACAAATAACCACTGCCAAAAATCTGGAATAATTTATCTCAGTAGATGCATCTCCATCTCATCTCCCCTCCCATGATTAATCTGTCATTCTTCCTAAACTAATTGCTTGATTTTGGATGTAAATTTATCATAATTCCATTGCTCATAGCAAATCTGAACATAAGTGAACCTTGTCTATCTCAATATCTCTGTCATGGTAGAGGGAGAAAGGACAAGAGAAATCTAGAGGAGAAGTCCAAAAATGTGTTGGGGAAAAATAAAAGTAAAAAACCCCTCAAGTTCTCTCTTAAAAAAAAAAAAAAAAAAAAGAATAAACCACAATGTTTATATTGGATCTGATCTTTGACTTAAAATAACAGACACAATCCAGAGTTCAACAGCAGACCTGGATCTAAATAGTCAAAAGCAATCTGTGTTGTTCTGGTCTGTGGTTTTGGTTCAGGTTCAATTCTAGTTCCAAGAACTAATCTCATTAAGATGAATGCAGCAGTTCATTCTACCAAAGATTTGCCCAAGATTTTCGAAGGCATTTGAGAACAACAGTAAATAATCCTTGGTGTGGATTATTTGGCAGAACCACAGAGCAGGAATTGTCTGATCTTGCATCCATGGATGCCTCAGGAAGAAGGACATGGCACTATGTAATCACTAGTTGTGTTTTTTGGGTTGCCAGATTCAGTTTTCTGTCATGCTGGAACTCAAATATCACCCATAGATTCTGGTTTTCCCCAGAGAAATCTTGACACTGACAGATTCCGGTGTCATATCTCTTGTTCTGAACAGATCCCTGCAACAGATGAACATCCGGCTAGATTCTTTTTTGCCTTCATACCTGCCATCAGTCCCTGAAGACTGGTCCATGACATAATGGACATTATAATGGACATTATAGATGAAAAGAAAAATTGAATTAAATCAATTACTTTACATTTTTTTTACACACTTAGTGTTATAAATCACTACATTCCTGAAAAATAAAATACACTTAACCTTCTCCTGCAAAATTTGAAAGCAGTTCTGTTCACCTTTCACAGGTCAGCATCAATCCTTGCATTTCTGCATTATTATGAACACATGAGGGCCTACTTTGCAGTGCTAAGGCACAATAAATATTATAACATACTGAAAAACTCTATTTTCCCCACAGAATTTGCAATTTGAATATATTGCAAAGGAGAAAAGGTGAAAAAATATGAATGTACATGATCAAATGGGTGACACAGTCCGAGCTGGGAGGGAAAGCACCATCCTCAGCACACTGATTTTCCAGCCACTGCTGGGAGCTCCACAGCAGAATGGGAATCGATGTGAAGACATGACGTGCCGTTAGGCACAGCACAGAGGAAAGCACAGCTGGCTGACAGAAAAGCTTACCTGGTGGGTAGTGAAGGCCGGCTGAGGTTACCTAAGCTGTTGTGGTACGAATTTGGTGAGGCTAACCACTGCTCAAGAGTTCAGTCTCTGTGGAAGGACCAGTCTACAGTCTGCAAAACTGATTCCCCAGGTTAATGGCGTGAAGGCAGCAAACTGACCGCTGCGGATGTTGTGTGTGTTCGCTTGCCTCGATGCCTTCTCTGCAGTGTCAGCTTAACTGTGGAGGAAAGGTTTACTTTAAAATGAGGCCAGGGATCAAATGGAGCACCATTTGTAAAGGGGCCCAGGAAATACGCGATCTCAACTCTGTCTAGTCCCCTACAGTTCCCAGTGCTGGCAACTCTGGAAATTTCAATGTGAATCTTGCATTATTTCAGTGGAATCAAAATTAAATACTTTGAAAAGCCTCATTTTATGAAAAATTCTGAGATTGGGACTTGTTTCAATTTGGATTAAATCCATATGTTAAGTTCTTGGAATTTCCTGTAGGAAATACCATTTTTCAACCAGCTCTACTCCAGGGGGTAAGAAGAGGCTCATTGGAAGCAGAGCATGAAGGAGCCTCTGTGTCACCATCTTTGTTCTAGTCATTCTCCAGACAAATTGAAGTTTGTCAGGACTGTAAGTAAGGACACCCATTTATTTCATACAAACCATGGACTTCCAGGTGTGGTGGCTTTCATTCATTACCAATCTTTTGATTTGCAAAGGCAAGAAGCAATCTCTAGTCTACTTCAATCTATCTCATGTACAGCTCCACAAAATTGACAGATGTAAACAAGAAAAGGCTATATTTTCTGTCTTTTTCTATTCCTTAAAAGCAGAGTAGTTGTTTCCCCATTTGGCCAAACCCTAAAACATTCACAGGTAAGTTGAAGCTGTTCCAAAAATGCCAAGTAATCACAAAGGTCATTTGATAGATTCATGAGCAGTTTCTAAGGCAAGTGAGAAAGTCTTTATTTAGAATTAACCTTACCCAGGCTGATGCTGGTGATATGTTGCATTCTTGAGGTCCTTTGGGATGAAGGCACTAAGCAACTGGAACAATTATATGCAGTATGGAAATACCTGCTTTACACATAGATTGGCAGATATGGTACTCTCATCTCTGAATATATTTCTCCATACTGGTTCAGCTCATAACTTATTATGAACATTTTTTATTCTTTCTTGCTAGCATATGTCTGCTTTTATCTCATACATTACTCGCACATGTATCCTCACAACATAATACCATAGCAGCCATTTTAGTATAACAGATGGGCAAGAGGATTATTTGTCTTGATACTTCATTCAGAAACCATGTTTTGTTTATATTTTGTATTGACATTAAAAAGCTTTTCAACCAATGGGGGTTTTGTTCTGAGTTAGTTTCATTTTATTTTATTTTTCAGTGATCAAAAAAGGCATACTCTTTTTTTTTTTTCTACTTCAAGAGCAGAATGATAGCACTGCCTGGGGGTTACCCATAGCAGTATGCTAACTTCTAACACAAATCAAACACAAAGGCTGATGAAGAGATGCAAAATTGCTACTGTACAACTGGAAATAAAACTTAAACACGAAATTCAAAGGCTGTATGCTTGACAATGCAAAGGAAAAAAAAGTATCAGAAAAAAAAGCTATCAGAAATAATCAAAACCAGAAAAAAAAGAGAAGCAGATTCCCCACAAATCGAAATGGATTTTGAGATTTATCCCTTTACTTTTTGGTAATTTTATACTAGACCAAACAAGCAAGCAAAGCAGGGAATAGTTTACTTCTTTGGGGAGGAAAAAATAGCATAGGGTGCGAGGCTTCTGACTGTGTGGTTTGTCTCTTTTTCTTCCATTGAAGAACTGAAAGTTTATGCTTCAGGTATGGATGACCTGATCATCACTTAAATTCTCTTCGCGGTGAAGAAAGTTATTACCCCTTTGAACTGAAGGTAGGACCTTCCTTGGATTTGCCTTGTTCAGGATTTCACACTTTCAGCAATCATTGTACGATAATAATGCTAGATTACTGTGTTTAACGTGTATCTGTAGAAAGAGATTCATATTCCTAGGGTCTGCAATCCTCACTGAACACATAAATCAAAAGAAAGTTTTACTGTCCAAGTAATAGTATGGCTGGAATGTACCACTGGGGGATTGCTATCCCTCAGGTGAAACAACGGACACTAACAGAAAGAGCAAAATCTGGATTGAGATGCACAAGTTTAAAGTCAGTATGTTGCAGAAACCTCCAATTTGGAGTTTAGATCTGCCAGATTTTCCACTTTCTGGACTGGGACTGAAGTCAGAAATTTTATTAGTTCTGATCCTAGAAGGTCATTTATAGCAATTTCTGCGTAACTACCACTAAAACCCCTTTTTGAGTTCATTCAGTTCACAGAAATATTGAGACTGGGTTGCTCAGCTAATCATTAGTGAGAAGCACACTATAAAATCATTGATGACTGGTATCAGTGACCATTAGCAATGAAGTAGTAAATTTGGGTTCAGATGTCCATCAGGAGAATTTTAGGAACATCTAGAACAACTTAAAACTTCTACATGGAAAATTTAATCCTACTTCTACACATTCATGGTGAGTTTCTTCATAAACTTATGCATAAACTAAGACTAGAAACATGCTAACCCATACTTTGCTTAGTGAAATTTCTTTCTATAACATAGAGAGAGACAGAATGTATTTGATCTTGTTCTGTTTTCTTATAGAGAACAACTCAAGCAGAGGGTAGAAAAAGCAAAGCACCTGCATTTATAAATTATACAGAGATTTTCCTTTGTGGAGAATTTCCAGCATTCAGCTTACTGAATTCTACTATGTGAATATCTGGAATATACAGCGAATAAAATTTGTTAGCAAATACAATAAAGCGGTTAAGTAGGCTCCAAATTCATTTTCTTGATGACATCACTATAACAGATTAAAAAAAAACCCTCCACATTTTTACATTTTCCCTCATTTCTGTTGTCTAGCTTTTGCTTTTTAGTGGACATTGAAACAAATACATGTGAACCTAAGTATTGGTACTACTGAACTTTTGAATGTTACTATTCCCCCAATTACTTCTAGAAAGTTTGGGTTATCCAAAACCATTTCTGCTTGATTCATCTTCTCCCCCAACCTTTTCTGATTTTCTGGATTTCCTGGTTATTCAACTGAGCACAAATTGCTGTTCATACAGATGCACTGCCATGATTTCTGATTTGCAGGCTGTCACTGCCATTAATAACCTACTAGGCTGTCATGCTGTCATTCCTTGTTTCTGCAACGATTTGTTTCAAACATAGGGGTTGATTCATGAAGAATAAAAAAAGCAGTTGTCCTGTTTTACAGGAACCTCAAAATATTTATGCAGAAAATGTGTGAAAAGCACACACACCACTTTTATCCTGAAGAATGTGAATGCCAAATACCCAACTTGTTTTCCTGAGAGGAAAGAGAAAGAATATAGATTGGATTCTCCACTCATTTTTTTTCTATATGAAAACATAATGTTTTTAATAAAAGGTTCCCCTTGTAATACATCCTGAGTTCAGTTCCAGAGCTATGATATGATAACTCCCCAGGATGATGCAATGGCTTAAAAACTGATATCAAAACTGATTTTAGGGATTTTTTTTTTTTTTTATTTCTCACCCTGTCTTTCCCAGAAGTGTTAATGGCAACTATCTTAGCAACAAAAGAGAAAAAAATATCTGCACCCTACAGCCTTTTGGTTTTCTTTCCTGATTCAGAGGTTCTTGGCCAATTTCACTCTCAGTGGTACTGGTGCAGCCTCATTGCCTCTTACGGACTTGGGCTTTTGGAAAAGAGAAAACAAGGTGGCCAGCTGGATCCATCGTTCAATATCACTCTATACTGTTGGGCTACTGCATGACCGGGAGAGGTCAGATAATTTTTGGGATGAGCAAAGCCTCGCTGATGAATAAACCAGCACATGCATCCACACAAAGTGGAAAATGAACCGGGACTGAACCAAAACCTACAGGGGTTTTGACCCATCTGGAGGTGCCCAGGGACAACCCTCGCCCCGCGGATTTGGAGGCAGACGGCTCCTTTGAGAGGTGATGCAGGGAGAGCCGGGCAGGTTCCCTCCGCTGCTCCAGCTCCCCCGAGCGCTTCCCAGCACAGCGCGGGCATCACGCCGGGATGTCTGGCTTGGCGGGGGGGCCATCCGGCCGGCCCCCTCTCGAAACACCTCGTCCCGGCGTTCACCATTCAGCTCACATCGCCGCAGCGTTTCGAGGAGTTGGAGCTGCCAGGAGCTGAGCTCCTGCACTTTTTCCGCTGCCAAGGCCTGACGGTTGGCATATCTCCCAAAGAAACAGGCAGAAGAAGGTTTCTGAAGAAGGAAAAAAATAGGAGAACAACACAGGATGTAAATCAAAACTGGGAGAGAAGGCAAACGCAGAGGCTGTTTAGATCTCAGCTGCAGTGCCGGCTCCTGGCTTCCCATTTTTCCCCTGTCATCCCCGAGCGGCTCCTCCCCAGCCCGGACCGGTGCTACTCCGGCACTGCGAAAGTTGCTGCTCCCCTTCCCCTGCTCTCCCCACACTGCTCTCTGCCTGCTCCGAGTACTGCCTGCAGATGGCTGCTAATGAGCGAACTACTTTAAAAGACCTACTTAAAAATACTTAAATCATTAGGCTGACTTTGTACACTGTAATTTAAACCAATATTTTAAAGAGGCAGCCTCCCAATTACAGTGTTATTGTTATCTACCGTAAAGCTTACACATTAACCCACTTGAAAATTTGTCCCTGCCAAACGGTATCAGCAGCCAGTCCCAAACCTGTCAATGCCACAGTATTTTCTAAATTGATGTTTAATTAATGATGTACTATAGCAACAGGTTCTCTCTCTCCTTTTTTAATTTGATCTCCATGGCATTACAGGAACCCAAAGCTTCCACTAGGCATATATTCCTACCGCTTCCTTGTCAGAGGAAATGTATATTCATTTTAGACTTGCGGAGGCAATTACAGTAGCCACCAGTTGCCTACAGCAGCTAATCAAAGTGATAACCTGCAAGTTCTCAACTCCCCATGAGACAGCCCACTTGCCTCCAGCTGATGAATGCCGAAAGAGCAGCATGGGCCCACCAGTAATGACACCGTCATCTAAGAGAAGTTTTTAACTAACCCATAGTTTTATAAAGACTTTATTAACATCTCATAAAAAGAGGTCTACATAAAACATTCTAATAAGATTTTTTTTAAAGGGAAATACCAGCGCTGATGTAAATGTCCGTTGTAAAATATTAAGCTGGTATTTGCCTACTTGTAACCTTTGCACCTCTCATGTTGTGAAAAGTGATGAAGTCTTTCCCAAGTGTTTTCAAGCATGTGACTAACCTCTGACTAATATGCTATCACGGCCTTAACTGAGTCCAGCCCCAGAGTCAAGCACGTGTTTCATCTTAAACAAATGCACAATTCCATCGATTTCAAAAGGAATCAGGGGCTCAGAGTTAAACATATATGAGCACTGTAGAAAAGTGGGCTATTATGCTACTGGAAAGTAGTACCCCAGATTATTAGTCTACATATTAATCGCTGTTGCCTACAACTGCAATAGGCAAAGCAAATTTTAGAAGTAGAAGAAAACAGCATTTTTAAATAGTTCACAATTATTTGCTAGCAGAAGGAATTCACCACATATTGGTAGAAATCCTTTAGGTTCTTCTGCATGACCAGACCCTTGCTTTTGCTGAAATTTTATTATTTAGAACATAGGCGCACTTGGCAACAATATGACCCTCTCCACAATCTGCCACTGTATTAGTGACAAAAGCAGCATGAAAGATACACACTATATTTTTGCTTTATTCTATCAGCATATTACAGAGTTCAGCATGTAAAAACTGAAGTGTATTAAAAGATTTGAAGGCTGATTCTGAGACCTTTACCTGATTCAGTGTCATAGACTTTGCAACCAAACAAAACCACAGCTTCATGGTTTCATTAAGATTCTCTAAAAAAACCAAGAAAAAAACCCCAACCACAGAACCCCTTCCCCTGAAATGTAAAAGCTACCCACATGAAGATATTCTCTGTGGCTGTACTGTTACTCTAGTCTAGTTATTAAATTTGAGGTTTCTCTTTAAGGCTTCTGGCCAGGTTTTAACATTGGGTTTCGGGATATTCTAATTATCTCCGGTCCCAAAGGAGGCGTTCCTGGCTTCTTCCCTGCATGGTCGGGAGTCCTGGAGGACTCCAGGCTGCCGGCTGCAAGGAGAGAGCGTTAGGTTAGTACATTTCCTACCCATGTTGCTCTCCTCACCCAGGGAACGGACTTCTGCTCTACCGTTTCCTAGTCTCATTAAAAAGCTGGTGAGCCTTTAAAGGCTGCAGTTGCCATTTTTTAGGACTGTCACCACCTGCAGTGGCCATTTTGTGCTTTGAAAGACACACGTCATCATGCTATTATTATTACCTGCTTGCGCTAGCGTTTAAAGGACTTGAACGAGGCCAGCCCAGTAGCTCATGGTACTTCACTGCTATAGAGGAAGAGGTGATCACCACCTTGGGAGCTTAGGGTACCTCTGCTCGAAGACCACACCAACTCAGCGATGTGGGCAAAACCACTTTTTTTCCCCATAGCAAACCTGAGTTTATCTTAATTTGAAAAATCAAGATCAAACAGCACCTTTCTCTGTGAATGGCACCAAGACAGAGGGCACTGCCCAGCTGCAGCGATGCCCGGCCGGAGGCAGCCTGCAGGCTCAGCCCTCCCAGCGCTGGGGCTCGGCTGCGGTGCTCGCCCTCCTGCCCGTGCTAGGCACCGTCCTCCTCGGGACGAAGGAGAGGGGTGAAAAACCCTTGAGTTCCCGCCCTGGAGTGGGTTTTGTGGTTTCTCCTCCAGCACCAGGGAGGCAAAACCAGTGGCAAGGGGATGAGCGATGGGCTGAGACGCCCCACCCAGGGCATGCGCTCATCCTCTGCAGAGAGCTGCCCAGGGAAGATGGTGCCTGGCACTGGGGCTGCTCTGTGTGCTAAAACACTCCTGAAGAGGGTCTATTTCAGGCAAAAATGATACACAACTTCAACATTTTAGTGCTGGCTATTTTAATCTCTTATGAGATTACAACAGACTGAAATAACTGGGAATAATGGGCATAAGGCAAGTACAGTAGATAAAATGAAACGACTAACCCTTTAATAAATAGCTAGCAGACCTCTCATCCTTACATGAGCAAATACATATTCCACATGTAGGATGCTTTTTAACAGTGGCCCCCCGTGCACCAGCAATATCTGAAGCCCAGAAACTTTTTACCTGTCCTACTCTCATGACTTTTGACTTAGTTTCGGGGCTCAAGATAGGCCTGGCTATGAATTCACAGTCAGTGCGAGAAGCATTTTGTGAGTGACCCTTACCTGATGGGACGAAATGCTGAAGCTCTAGTGATCCTTCCGTTTCAGTAGGAGCTACTCATCTCATCTCCAAATCTCCCTGACAGCTCGAGGAGGTAACTAGGGGGAAGTAAGGTTCAACCTCAATTTTTTTTTCCCCCATTTCCCCAGTTTCCACCAGTGCTGAATACAATTACGACACAGTTGGAAAATCATCTAGAAAGACAATTTTTACTCAACAGTTCTGCTTGCTGTTCATGACCACAACCAGCACCAAGGAATTTCTACAGATTTTGAACAGCAAAAGCACATTTCTAAAATTTTCCATCCTCTCAGCATAACATGCTATAGCTCACATATCAGGAGGACAGTCTAGTTAATTTGGGAACAGAAGCTTAGAATTGCCTGGAAAGTGGGATAATATTTCCATGAAGATTTTGACAATTCTTTTTTGCATTTCAAACTTCAGCGACACAAATGTACACAAAGACTCAGAACTGCAAACTTCAAAATGTTTTGATTTACCTTTCGAGATAATGGCTAGTTGAATTGTAACTGCAGGATCAAACCCTCTTCTTTCAAATGTTTTACATGAATATAAGAAGGTTGTATCTTTGGGGCCATGAGACAATTCTGAAGACAATCCAGCAGTAAGTGAAGCAGAATTTGCCCTGTATAATCTCTGTTACAAATAATGACCCCAAGTAAGGAACGGCTTTCTTTTCTAGGCTGACAGGAACACCTTTTGTAAACTGCATACATTTGATCGGAAACACAATAACAATAAGACAATAACGAAAATCATTCCCACACTTAATATTTCTACAGGCACTTTTCAGAATCAAGTTTAAATTTTCTTACTTTAGAAAGTATAGAGTAAGATATTCACCCTCTGTATTTCATGTAGCTATTAAAATAAAGTGAGGGTCTTAAGATCTGATTTCATTTTTCTCTAATAGCACAGAGAGATGACACCTAATGGAGAATGCTAGCTGTCAGCTTTACGCAACCATATCTGTAGACTTGAGACAATTATCTGTAATCAATAGTTGTAGCATCATGGTAATAAAATTATAGTACTTACATATAATTACATTTATGTTCAAATATATCCAGTTCCATTCACAACAGGTATCAGTGGAGTAAATCTTGGTAAGTCAGTAATTCTCAACAGAGGGGAGGGCATGTCAGATCTGTGTTTTCCAAGAAATTTAGTTCATAAAAAACTTTCCTTTTCAGCTAACCATCTAATATTGTCATCCTTTTAGATTTTAGAAGAAACTGTTCTGGGTAAAGCCTTTGCAGAAGTACCCCTGCTAATCCTGCACACATAACTCTTTATTTTTCTACTAAATAAAATTCTTACAATTATATACATATGAACGAGCATAACATAGTTTATCCCATATCGATTGTGCTACTCAAGGTCAGAAACTAGTGGACACCTTTGATTCACAATTGCTTGTAAATCCACCAAGATGAATTTTTCATGCCAGTATAAAAATAGGTCTATATTATAATTTTCATTTTGTGCTTTCCCCATTCAGTTTCAATATACTACCTCTCCCTGCTCCTTTTCTGTTCTCCCTCTATTCTTTCATTTCCTGGTCACTCCATTCACTCCAATTCATTCACTCCAGTTTTCTCCTTTAATTTTATCCCTTCCTACTACTTTTTGATTCTTAACATCAATGTTGAAGATAGAATTCTATGCCAAAAAGAGTTTGTATTGGTGTAAGGAAGACTTCTGCTCTATCACTTTTTTTTCCCCCCATACAAAGACACTGTACAGACCCTGATTTCAGTAGTTACAGGACTTTTCCCTACATAATGAAATCCTGAGTCCTAGCCACCCTGCTGTTATGAAAGGGAAAAAAGAAGACCCTTAAAAAAATTGTAATATGCAGGTATCTGGGTATGTTTCCCACAGGTCACCACTGCTGTTTAAGTATGTTAAAAGGCAGATCTGTAGAAGCAGCAACAGGTAGGAAAGGAAGGGCATTATAAAAGGACTGACAGGATCCATCCTTTTTCCTTTACTACTTACATGTGCAGACACTTGGCAAGAGTTTCTCCTATTTATAGAAGAGGAATCTTTCTCAAAAAGTTCAATATTTATGGCGAAAGTTCCAAATCTCTATGGGTTTTATTGCAAAGAATACTTTTTATTCATAAATTTTACACAGAAATACATAATTTTTCCTAGCCACCACTACCTGCAGCTGAGAAAATTAAAGTGGTGAACATTGATGGAGAAGCTGGTTTGGGCATGCTGATGAAGAAGCCAGATCTGTTATTTTCTATAGGCATTTCTGAGTCAGTTTTAAACCAACTACCTTGGTCCTGCCAGAAGTATGAATGCTTCTCCCCTCCTCATGCAGCTTTTGCAGCCCACCCAGGACTTGGTGCCGCAAATGCGGCAGGATCAGCAGGACAGAGCCTGCACCATGCATGTGCCTCCTGCGGGTCCCACTGGGCTTAGGGAGAGGATGTTCCCATCCTGGAAATGACAAGGACAAACGACAAGGAGAGGGGGCTTACCTACAGTGTGCTTCCAAAATCCACAGAGAGCAGGGGCTCCTTTTGCAAATTGTCCTGATTCTCACTGAGAAAACTGACCCTGACCTGGCCTGGGGAGCGAGGGTCACTCCAATTACCCCTATGTCAGCTCTCAGTTGAGTAACATCAAATCTCTAGTACTTTTCTGAGACTGTAACACAGTGCTATTATCAAAGTGGGTTTAGGCATTTAAAGCCCACAAAATGGACACTTTGGGCAAAGGTTTCCTTTTGGGAAAATAGGTCGTGTCCTGAAAGACAAGGATAGTCAGAAAATGGTCAATGTCTCTTAGGAAATGGCCTGTAATTCCTTGAGTGCTAGCTAAAGAAATAATGTACACCCAGAGAAAAAACTAGAGCTGTCATAATCTGAAGGATTTGATTTATGAGGGGTTTTTTTCTTCTTTTCTCTCTTTTTTGCTAACTAGAGTTAAAAACAAGGTAATCACACCATAATTATAGCTTTGATCAGTTCTCTGCTGAAGACAAAAATGGTTCTATGTAGGTCACTTGCTGATGCCTGAGTTTATCAAAACAGACTTATATCATGATAATATCAATTTAAAATCATCTGTGACATGCACACACAAAATCTGCAACTGTTTCAGGTATTGTCACTAATCACTTGTTATATATCTCACTATAAATGGTTTAGAAATTATGTTTATTGTCTTATAATTAGTAGTACTAAGAGTGCATAATGTCAATAAGGTCATTAAATATGTAAACAATAAACAATAGTAATATTAATGCCACCAAGCAGCAATGCCTGACAGCATCATGTATATTCAGTCAGCCTATGACTATATTTCTCGGCACTTCAACAGCCAGACATGGAACGGTGCCAGTCACTGAGTTAATGAACATCAGGACGAGTGCAGAAGTAGCAAAGTTAGTTAGCAGTTGGTTTGAAAGAAAAAAAGAAAAGCTAACAAAAGAAGTGTATTCTAGCTCTTATATAATTACAGGAAATGATGTAGACTTTTTGGAGCCTTCTACCACCGCAGCTCTACATGCCCGTCCCCTGTTACTGAACAAGCAGTGAGACCAAGCTTCCCTGTTGTAATACCCAAATTGGTAGACCTAGCTAGTTTGCTGTGAGAGCTGGAGTGATAGATTTGACCTCTAGCATGCATAAGGATAAATCAAAGACAAATAATGAAGCACTAAAAGGTAAGCAGATGGTCCCCTGACATTGGATGTTGTAATTCCTAATATTTTCTTTTTTCAAAGTTCCTTTGGAGAGGTGCAAGTTGGGGTTTTTGTTTGTTTTTCTAATGGGAGTTCTACATTCTGCACAGATTTGCTATCTATCTGCTGAATTTGTCTGGCATTATTGGAGAGGCCAGTTACAGACTGAAGGAAAACAAATTATTTGCAAACCAATGGAAAACTTGCAGAAGCATTGCATTAGGTGCTCTATTGACTTTACCTCTTCAGGTAGACAGAGTGTATAAAGATGCCTTTATACTTATGGATCAATATGAAGTGTTTCAAGTTCCTTGTCTCTCTGTCTGAGAAGACTAGAATTTTGTTATAAAATGAAAATTAAAACTATTTGTTGAAGAAAGGGCAACATCACCTTTTTGCCATGACCAGGATGTCACATTGAGAAGAACTATGCACTCATTAACACTTGGCATGCGATTCTGAAGTAAACTGGCTCTTTAAAACTGACTTGATTTGTCCATTTATTCTAAGAGAATTTCCCAAAATATTTTCCCAAAGAGAAAAACCATGGGATTTTATTTTTCCAGACTTTTCTTCCCCTGTGTCCCAAATAAATGATCTTTGTCCTTCCACCCCTCACTGCTTTCTGTACTGGAAGTCCTCCCCTGTTACAGATCAGCTCCTCCATAAGAATTAGCCCCACGTTGAATGCCCAGAACTCCACCACCGTTGCAGGTGCTAATGGGGTTTTTGGTCACTTGGCAATTAAAGTTCCCAACAATGTGAGTAGCTGGAGCACTTCTAGGGCAAATCCAATAACATTTAATGCAAAATCAAACACTTTATCAACAAAGAAACAACATTCTTTGCAAAAACACATATACTTCAGCTGTTCTGCACCCAGGCTACCTGTGAGACTTTGCTGGACACAGCTAAACTCAGTAAGGCAGCATTAACTTCATCCCAAAAGGTTTTCTATGTCATTCTGCTCTGCTTAACAGCAATGGTGAGTGTATAAATTCTGGTCCATGATGATAGCAACAATGTCATATCTGATGGGATCAGTTAAGATTGTCTTCAGCTGTGTTACTACCCTAGGCAAAATAATGTATGCTACCTTGTCCTATAAAGGGTACATGACCACACAGCACAAGAACTGCTACTTGAAGCCTGCCACCCCAAACCGTCAGCACAAGCTTACTTCTGTCATCACCAGACTATGTGATTTGAGATCCACCATGATGAGATGACTGGACATCCCAGTGGACAATAAGCTGACCATAAGTCAGCAGCGTACCCTTGTAGCAAAGGCGGCCAACAGCATCTTGGGATACATTAGGAGGACTGTTGCTGGCAGGTCAAGGGCAGTGACCCTTCCCCTCTGCTCAGCACTGGAGAGACACATCTGGAGTGCTGTGTCTAGTTCTGGGATCCCTAGCACAAGTGAGACATGGACATACTGGAGCCATACTGGAGTCCAGTGAAGGGACAGTAATTGATTACAGGACTGCAGGTTCTCTGATATGAGGAAAGGCTGAGAGAGATGGACCTCTTAATCCTGGAGAAGAGAAGGCTCAGGGGATCTTATAAATGTGTATAAATACCTGATGGAAAGGAATGAAGAAGAGGGAGACAGACTGTTTTCAGTGGTGCCCAACGACAGGAAAAGAGGCAATGGACACAAATTAAAATATTGGAAATTCAGTGTGAACACAAGAAAACACTTCTGTACTGTGAGGATGGTAAAACTTTAGAAGAGTTTGCCTAGAGAGGTTGTGGAGTATCCATTCTTGAATATATTCAAAACCCTACTGGACACGGTCCTGTGCAACTTGCCCTTGCTGTCCATGCTTGAACAGAGGGGTCAGACTAGATATCTCAAGGGGTCCTTTCCCACTTAAATAGTTCTGTGATTCTATGAAACCCTTCAGGCTGAGGAAGAAATTAAGCTTGAGAGTGCATCCAGTCTCAGTGTGCCAGCTACCAGGCACACTACATTAAGTAAAATGCTGTGCTGCTGCAAAATAGTATATATATGGTCTGAAGAAGAAACACTTCCCAGAAGTCCATGCCTTAAAGTTTAAATCTTTACATTTCCTATTGCTTAACTTCCCTGCACAGCATGACTACTATTGTGGATCCCATTCTGAGGTCTTAGCTCTCTCCACGTGCTGTAGGAGGAAATCTTTCTGTCATTCTCAATGTTATGGATCCTCTAGGCAACTAGACCTCTGAATTACAGGATTTCGTTCTAGAAATTGTTCGGGCTGCTACAAAATGGCCATGTGTATCCAGCCATTTTTCTGCTTCAAAACACATGAACATAAAAGTAAGTCCTGAGAATGCAGAATTCAGCTACTGCTCTAAGACAAGATGAGGACCAGCTAAGTCTTTCACACCAGATGCCTCATATTTTAGTCATCAGCATTCACCTGTTCTTGGCATCCAGGCCCAACCAATGCAGCAGGAATCCTTCACATGATATGGAGTAGCACTAGCAAGTAGCAGGCACATCTGAGCTAGCTAAGAGTATGGAGGAAGCTTCAAATATTTGGGCTTACTTATCTGCTGATGAAAGGCATCCTGAAATCAACTTTTCACAGAATCACAGAATCATTAAGGTTGGAAAAGACCTTCAAGAGCATCAAGTCCCACCATCAACTCAACACCACCATGCCCACTAAACCATGTCCTGAAGTGCCATGTCCACATGTTTTTTGAAGACTTCCAGTGATTGTGACTCCACCACATCCCTGGGCAGCCTGTTCCAATGCTTGACCACTCTCTCTGTGAAGAAATTTTTCCTAATATCCAGTCTAAACCTCCCCTGGTGCAACCTGAGGCCATTTCCTCTTGTCTTATCACTAGTTACTTGGGAGAAGAGGCCAACACCCTCGTCACCACAACCCCCTTTCAGGTAGTTGTAGAGAGCGATAAGGTCTCTCCTCAGCCTCCTTTTCTCCAGACTGAACAACCCCAGCTCCCTCAGCCGCTCCTTGTAAGACTTGTTCTCCAGACCCCTCACCAGCTTCGTTGCCCTTCTTTGGACATGCTCCAGCACCTCAACATCCTTGTAGTGAGGGGCCCAATGCAGAACACAGTTACAAGATCATTGCTCCAAAGATTACCTAGAAACACTACCACTGAAGTTTAAGATCATATTTCTATTCTCACTGCTGTATATCAAGGTGGTATAATGCAAGTGAGAACAGTTCTCAGATGCAATCCAAATATTGCCAAATCCCTCCTGAAGATCTGACTTCATTAATGACTTAATTAAAATTAAGTCATCTCTAACCTTTTCCTTGAGACTGGATGTTCACTCCACACTTTCCTTTAAGAGTGCTTGTTCCTAGGTAAGGGCTATTTAAAAAACATCATTTATTATCCCATCCCAGAACCAATTTGTTTCCATCAATTGTTTCAACCATTTGTTTCCATAAGGATCCTCATGTTACAACAGGTGAGTTCCAAGGTCCACTTCGTCCATTCTTTAATTCTGAATTATAAACTTTGGCAGAGTTCAGAGATAGTTTTAGGTCCCCAGAAAAGGTAATTTCATTTCTTTTAGATTAAATTTTTCAAGCACATTCTCTTTGTTTTCCTGTTCTAGCAAGCTTTTCTGTACAAAACAGACATGAAATAACCTTCTTTCTTTTCCTTTCTCCTGTTTTGCTATTTCATCATTTTGCCCATATTCCGTTTCTCCGGTTGCAGACAGTCTCATCTTTTTCTGGCCCTCTCTGCTTGTCAGCCTCTCACATTCAATGCAAAGACCTCCTCCATTCTCTCACTAGAAATATGAAGCTAGATGTTTAACATACGGATCTTTGAAAGTGCTGGGCACCCTGTAACAGAGAGAGTGATAAATCTTTCCTAGTTTCTACTAGAGTTGAATTTCCTTGGCACCTTCTACTATCATGCCTGTACACTTAGGGCTTTTCCATTTTGGAGCTCAGTCTTCACTACTTTTCAACACTTCTGTTTCTGAGGACTGTCTTTCATGCACTTCCCATTGCTCTCTTTCAGTCTGCTTAGAATGCTATCTTTAGCTATCTTCAATTTTGTTTGAAAAACTAAATCTGACTTTAGTGGTCAACATATACATGAGCATAAACTTCAGAAATGACGTCTGCATTTGATATTCTGGGCTGCAACTGGAAAGGATCTCAGTTTCTGAGTGTGATGATTGCTTCCACCTAACTGGGGGTAAAACAAAGAACAGAGCTGTGTGAATAGGAAGCAGAGATTCTGCCTTGTAGTGCACCAAAATCCTAACAATGTTGATTAGAATAGCATAGCTACATTGCTTGCTTTTTCATCCCAAATTCCCAATTTGAAACCCCAGATATCCTGATCTTGAATTCCATGCTTATTTCTAAAATAGTATCAGTATGAGAGTAGGGCCATGGAGTAGGGCCATGGAAATAAGCTTTTTCCTTACAGCTGATCAATAGAGGACATAATTAAGGATTGTAGGCCAAATCCTCAACCAAGGTAATTCACAGTGATTTACTCCACCTGCAAATCTGGCTCACAACATGTAATTGCTGTTGTTAACATGTTAAATCACTCCCAACCAAGACAGAAAAACAGTATTCTGTGCTTACTTTCCCATTTATACTTCTTTGAATTTTCCTTGATTTGGATGTCTATCCCTCAGGAGATGGAGACAACCATTTCCTGAAAGAAAGCAGAAGTTAATTTTAATACAGGGTCTGCTTGATCCCTCAAAACAGGTCAAAGTTGGGATAATTATGTGTATCTGACTAATGTTCAGATGCTTACATTCCCTGATGAATCCGTTGCTAACTCTATGTGATGGAATTATCTCACATTATTCCTGTGTTTGCCAGCTTGCAGTGTCATTCCAGATGGCAAACATAAAAATAGCATGAAAAGATTCTTTCTGAAATTCAGGCTCTAAAAGGGTTTTGTTAATCCTACAACAGATTCTCCAAGATGTTCGAACTGTCCATTCCTTACTAACATAACACACCCCAACAGGAGTATCTTGTAAAACCATTGTTATGGTAAATTTCAAGCCATTACTAATTTAATTAGTGGCTACTTACTAAAAGTATATTTATTTCTTCATCACTCCTCTAAGAAACCTACCTCTGTTACATTTTATTCTTTGCTTGATGCTACTTTCATTAGAGTAGGAGTATCTTCAGAGCAATAGAACTGTAAAGGTCTCAGTTGTTAACATGAAAGTGGGACTGCTTAAATTTGATTACTGTGTTTAATGAAGTGTCACATTTATTTACAAGATGACATGATGAATCACATTACAGTTATTATAAATCAGGTTATAAGAATGGACAAATGGTTCAATAAAGCAATGGATTTACAAATCTAAGATGAACGCATTTGGGTTCCTTGTCATATTTCCCTTTAAAAAAACATGGCAGTGCACTATTTACGTTAGCCCAGGAGCTAAATTGGCAATTTGCTTTAAAAGAGAGAGAAAAAAGAGAGAGAGAAAAGAGGGTTTGCATTTCGTTTTGTACTATACTTTCTGTCTCACTGACCAAAAACATCAGATCATTCACATGGGCAAATCCAGTACACCTCAGCATGTTCATTAACCGGAGAGCCATCCATACGTGTTTTTTCCTTCCTTTTCTTAGGCGGTTGTGTCCCACCCCGGCAGACCTGTCCCGCATCCACACCAGATACAATATCTCCCAACAAAAACCGTTTTGCCTGTCTCCTTCATTCACCCATGTGGTGGGCCTTAAACTGCGGTTCAAATTACCACCAAGAGCATCAGTCCTGAGATTAAAATAAAATTGTATCTGCTTGCCTTTTGACTCTTTCATCACCTTGTCTTGTGTGACAACAGTGACGTGAGTTGCCCAAAGCCTGAAGAAAATAGAAAAGTAAATAAGCATCCATCCAGTGCCCCCTTCCCTCCCTGGCCTTGGAGTCTTCATTAAAAAGGTCTTAGTTCACTTCCATATGAAGGAAATTGGCTCATTTCTGTGCCGTACTCTCTCTGCCTCTCTCTCCCTGCCTGACTTGCAAAGGAATTTGTTTGAAACATTTTTTTTCAGCGCATTTCTGTTTATTTGCGTTTGCCCTGCAGAAATGCTAATGCAGGTTCATTGCATTAAACAGGCCTGATAACGTCTGAGTGCACTCACATATGTGTCGGCTGAAAAACAGCCACATCCTGGGGAAGAGGGGGGCTGAGGAAGACTTGTGTGTGTTTTGGGGTGTGCATGCACATGGGAGGGAGGCTTCCGAGTGGTTGAGCTCAGGCTTTCGTGCCACATCTGCCTTTCGCCCTGTTTGAGTGACAGGTGTACATGGATGCCACATCGGCTGCCAATATGTTATGAGACCATGGTAACAATCGCTCATCCCTGGGGAGCTATGCTGCCTCGTTCCTCACTATCAGACATGAAAGAAATAATTTCAGGTGCCAGAAAAGGAACTGTGATAAAAGAAAACATTTCGGCTTTCATGGCACTGGAGTTTGCCCCGAGGCAACAGCTTTGATAAAAAAAAGTGTCTCTTTCTTTACATTCACAATTAATCCATGATTATCTACAAGCAATCCTTTGGCCTATAGGATACTGACAGAAAAGTTGTTTTTCTTTTTTCTTTTTTTTTTTTAATTCCTTGTACACTTCACCTCTGTTTTTTCCTGATACATGCACCTATTGTATCACACAAATCTTCAAACCCTGCTGAAGCTAGAGACAGCTTCCCACCCCCACTTTGGGAAGTTATGTAGCTATCAGACATATCTGTGTAGAATAGCTATTGTTAGCTGAAGTATTAACATATAATGTTTCTTAAGTTGTATATTTAAGAAAGATATGAAAGAGAGCTATTATACCACAAAGAAAGGTGAACCAATCCCTCTTTTCTGCAGTGTTCTCTGTCATCCGCTAAAAGAAAATTTTGGTATATTTTTAAGGGCAAAACAATTAGCTTCATTCAAGAGGCAATATTATTCCTCTCTGCATGAGTTCACTTTCACTTGATATTGGTTGGACCCAGCATTTGTCGTACCCATCTGATATTGATAAGACCATGCTTCACTGTTGAGGTCAGGTCCTGTCCAAGGGACGTGCAGGGTCACAGTGTAAAACAAATAGCACTGGAGTTTTGACCCAGGCAACCTCAATCTTTCCTTGGGCCTCCATGAGATCTAATTGAAGATGTCCCTGCTCGTTGCAAGGAGGTTGGACTCGATGGCCTTTAAAGGTCCCTTCCAATCCAAAGATTCTATGATTCTATGAGCACTAAGGGCATACGGCCTCCTCCACAATGAGGTCTTCACTGCCCAACCTTGTAAGCGAGACTGACAGTCCCATCTCCCGGCAGTCATTTGCCATCTACCAGTGTGGGCACCTGCACCTGCAAAGGGAGAGAAAGTCTCTGGGGTGCCCAAGGCACAGATGCTTCTGTGCAAGTACATGTATATATGCATACCTATATGCATACCTGTATGTATAGCTGGCTTGAGCACAGCTCCTCTGCTTGCAGACAGCAGCATGACACAGCATGCCCCAGCATGCCCCACCTCATCCTGGGGAGCACCTGGACCTCCCAGAACATGCATATTCCTCAGGCACCCTGAGGTGCAGGCTGGGCCTCCTTTTTGGAGCTTATACAGGCAAGACGGTGCCTGATGTGAAGAAAGTCCAAAATCATACAGGAAAAGGCCAACCAGAAATTATTTTGGGCACAAACCCTCATGGCACAGGTCCAGCACCTCCCGCTTCCCAGCTGTGGTGTCCCATGTCCCAGGTCACCCCTTCCTGCCCCTTGCTCCTACCATTAAATGCCAGCATCTCTGGTGCATGATCCCACATAGGCCATGCACAGCTGTGCACAGGGACAAGCTCTGGTCTGCCCAGTCAGGAAGAAAACATTGGAAATACAGAGTGCCTTGGGTAGCAATGCAGTCCTTCTTTGGGACCATGCAGAAAATGCATGTCTCTGGAGCCGACCTTCGTGCCAAAGAGACTGCAGAACTATGGCATGACACAGTGCTGTCCTCCTTGTCTTGCAAATCTGGCAGTCATCTTACATACAAATCCGATAAATGATATAGTCCCCTTAATACTTCCTCAGAATAAATCCTTTTGTTTGCTATATTAGCACAGAAGGCACAAAAAAAAAATATGGCCCAATGGACAGGACAGGTCTGACGGGAGACCTTATCTCTCTCTACAACTACCTGAAAGGGGGTAACTGGTGATAAGATGAGAGGAAATAGTCTCAAGTTGCGCCAGGGGAGGTTTAGATTGGATATTAGGGAAAATTTCTTCACTGAAAGAGTGGTCAAGCATTGGAACAGGCTGCCCAGGGAGGTGGTGGAGTCACCATCACTGGAAGTCTTCAAAAAACAGGTGGACATGGGACATGGTTTATTGGGCATGGTGGTGTTGGGTTGACGGTTGGACTTTATGATCTTAAAGGTCTTTTCCAACATTAATGATTCTGTGATTCTGTAATTCTATGACAGTGCTTATCAAACAAGCTGGATGGCCTGGCACAAAACTGTCCACACAGAAACTGTGGGGTTTTTTCCCTAGGGTGTTGGGTTTTTTTTCTTCAGCTCAGCAGATTCTTGCTCTTACTGCATACACATCTTTAAAAAAATCAGCCCATGGACTTATATTTTTTCATAATTCACAGATTTCAGGTGCTTCAGGTTTCGGATTAATAGCTGGAGGTGCTGAGCATGAAAAAATCAGGCAGAGAAGGCCAGATCTGTAGGAATATTTAAATGCCTAATTGGTTATTCACCCTGATTAGGCACACATTGGGGATCTAGCTTTAGGCACTTTCACTTGGACTTCCCAAAGGGATGAAAATTTTACATATCTACACCTTCACACCTCTTTGCCTCAGTTTCTTTTTGAGAAATGTGGCAACATTTTGCCTTACCTGACAACACATATAAAGATCTTTGCAAAAAATATGAGGCATTGATGTAGAAAGAATGCTTAACATTACATAAGCATCATTAATAATAAGATTTGAGATTTCTCTTCTCATTCATCTCAGTCATGGTTGACTTCTTGAGTCCCTCCTAACCTTCAGATTTTATACTGGTGACTTAGATTGAAAGCAAGGTGTGTTTGCTTCATGTTACTTATTTTGGGTCTTTTTAAGGGATGCAATGACTTAGCGTGCTTTCTGCTAGAGCAGATTAACTTTAGCAAAAGCTGTCCACCTACAGAACCCAGCAATTAAGCAGTTTGCATAGGAAAATGAAACAAAAGCTGGAGAAATCATATGAATCTGAACACTTCAGCTACCACAGCTGTAGAAACGCTGTGTTTCTGTTTCCCATTTTTCTCCATTTAGATCTACTGTCCATATGGATGAATGTCTCTTTGTTTCTCACTTTCTCTCTTTTTTTTTCTTTTTCTTTTTTTAATCATTGTCCAGTTTCTTCTGCATAACCCAACCAGCAATATTTTCAATGATGGGATGATTACTGGAAAGGAATAAAACCAATCTGAAGGATAATAATAAACAGGCTGGGGAGATGAAGGAATTATCAGGGAACAAAGCCCTAACACGGTATTGCTAAGTTATGTACTCATTGCTCCCTTGCTCCAACAAGCAGCTGCACAAAGCTAGGTAGCTTTTCTTCTCAAACAAAGCTAAGGGGGAAAAAACAAAGCAAGGCTTCTGTGTGTACGTTGGTACGTGTTTCAGGGGAAAAGAAATCAGGACATTGTGAGCAAACTGGCTCTGCAACGGATCGACAAGGGTTTATTATTCTGAGCAGCACTCAATCAAATGTGGCCCCTATGAACAGAGAGTAATGTTGGCGAATCATCCTGGGGGCTTTTTTTCTGTGTGTGAGTGGTATCCATCTGTCAGCTGTCAGTGCCAGTGAGAGATATACAGAGCTGTCACTTCTTGTCAGCCAGCATTTGTGAGGCCTTTTGCAGCTGCTACACACACATACTGTCCTTATTGAAGGCCAGCAAGGAGTCTTGGAGAAGATTCTGCTGGGCAGGGTGAAAAGGGGAAGAGAGATGTCAGGACCACTCTAGGAGAACAGCCTTGACCCATCAAAGATTTTTAACTTCACCCTCAAAATCCTATTTTTTTCTGAATATTAATGATCATAAAAGGGAGATGGAGAGCTGAGGTAGTGGCATAGCTAGATGCTCTACATTTCGAGATTCAAGGCGGGTCTTGCACTCCCTTTAGTACCTTTGGAACCCGTAATAATAAACATGGCAGGATGCAGGTGGTGATGCATTCCTAAGAGTCCAGTGCTGTATCTTGAATGAAATGAGAAAGGGGACAGATAGTTACTCTTCCAAGGAAAAAAATCTCCATCCATCACTCTCCATATATACATATATATATACACACACATAAAAGATAGATGTGCATGTGTGAAAAACTTAGATGCGTACCCACACGTTTTAGAAGTGTTGGAGCTGTGCAGGGCTTGTGCTGAATTTAGGGCTAAACCAAAACTCAGGTTCCAGGCACTGAAATCTTGCCAACTGTTTTCTCAAAATGTTGGCTCCAAATGTTGAAAATCTCATGAGATCAGCTGTTTTTTTCTGAGCTTTCCTCCATCATGGGCTGTATCAGAACCAGCTCCAGCAAATAAGAGACCTTTTTGGTTTGGTGATCTGCTGCAGATTTATAGCATTGATAAGGACGAAAAGTTTTGCATCCAGCCTGTTTGATGTCACATATTATCAATCACAGATGGAAATAAAATACTGTTTTTAAGTAAAGGATCCTGATTTTAGAATATTATTATAGAATTATAGAGCATTATTATAAATGCGCAGCTATGCCAAATTGTTTTGTGTCACTTAGATTAAGTGTTTAGATCTATAGAGAACATTTTTGGTTTGCTTTATATGTTTACAGCTGCCTTCAAAACAAAACTAAACTAACATGGCACTAAAGTGCAAGGCAGCAGGATTAGAAGAAAAGAGTATACGTGGAGCTGGGAAGTGCTAAATTCTACTCTCTGTTTTTCCGCTGACTCTCCAAGTCATCTCAAGCTGGCCATGTTGACTGTCTACTTGTTTCTCATTTGGTGATAACATTTATTTACCACTCGTACAAGGGCACCAAGTTGATGAATCTTTCAACCAACCTTTGAGCTTCTAAAGGTCTCTACAGGTGCAAAGCTCTCTCAAGTATATCACCAAACCACCTTGTGTGATTCCAGTTGTGGGTTCATAATGCAAAGCTAGAAACTTAGCCCTAGTTCTGCACCAATAATTTCACAAGTGTGGGAGATCAAGTGATGTTAACCATTCTCAGAGCTCACTGTAGCTTTGGCCGTGAATAAACTATCATTTAAGCATCTCATACTAGAGAATTTTTTTAGAAACCATCATGTTCTCCTGATGAGTCTTTTTCAAGAGATTAAGAAATTCAATGTTAAAAAATGCAATCAAGGGTATTGTAACAAGTTTGTAGCATACAAAAATCAATGAGGTCCTGTTTAATGGCTAGGGTTTGTACATACTACATAATATCAATGACATAATAACAATATCTATAATACAATAATTAGATAGTTGTATTACATAAAAAATAGAATATTTTATATTCTTCCATTACATTACATGCAAATGAAATTTAAAGTCCTGTAGAATACTAAAAAATAGTCAGTCTGGATAAGTAGATTGCTCAGTATTTTTTACTAGGGTGACTGGCTTTCTCAGGCAGACTGCTATTGTTAAACCCAAGCAGCAAGTACTTCACTGATCCATTTTGTGCCTTTAGATTTTTTTTAATTTAAAAGATGCAAAAAAGATTTATAATTTAGCTCAGGGTTGCTTGAAAGCCTGCTCTATTTGGTTACCAGTTTCAAACACATATGGTATAAGTCATATTGCTGCAAGTAAAACAAGACTGACTGTTGAATGAGCATAACACTGTAATAGCAGAATGTCTGCATTTAGCCCTTTTAACTCAGATCTGCTCACAAGCCAAAATCAAATAGGAAACAATTAGTGCCTGTCAGAAAATTATTTCCCCCTTCCCCCTGAGAAAAGCCAAAAATGCAAAAGAAAAAAGGAGATATTTTCATATGAAAAGTATTAATTTTATTGTGGAGATGCTATTCCAATGGTTTATAGGAACTGTAGTTCATAAGTCTTGTGGCCCAATTCCTTTTCAATGGCTTAATCCTTTATTAGACTGTCTCTTGCCCTTAGTCTCCCCTAGATCCCAGAGAGGTGGTAGATGCCCCATCCCTGGAAACATTCAAGGTCAGGCTGGACAGGGCTCTGAGCAACCTGATCTAAAGATGTCCCTGCTCATTGTGGGGGGGTTGGACTAGGTAACCCTTAAACTCCCTTCCAACCCAAACTATTCCATGATTCTATGAATAGTTTTGTCACATCATGGAGGATCCCACCATTTGTATCCTAGAAGTACAGGAAACTCCATAAGAGGAACCTCCTCCATAAAGGACAGGGTGAGTTTGTGGCTTTGAATAACTTCTGCCAAACCCTGTGGCAAAGTTCTAAAGTTTGGGCAATTCTGTGACTTTGATGTGACATCACCGATACAATTCTCCTCTCTGAATTAAAGTCTAAAGCTTATCATTCTGTAGGCTATTAAGGCTCTGAATACTCTTCAATTTAATTCCTTATTTAGAGTAAGAGTAGCTAAAATTCTGAGAAGTTCCTCAGGATGACCCCTAAAATAAACTGTATTGAGTGAATAATACAGGAACCATACTGCCAATATGTGGTACACCTGAAAGGTTTCAGCATTTCTTGTGAAAGTTGTAAGTATGCACAAAACCTCTAGGGTCATAGAAGTGAGCCCTTCCTCATGAGCCCCCAGAAGTATGCTGTATTATAACCTTTGTCCATCAAAGCACAATTTGCTGGATTACCACAGAGCGCTTTAAAAGTATTATTCTTTCCTTGGGGAGAACAAGAGAAGTGCACTGCTTCAGTTAGGGGTGGTGAGGGAAAAGTAGTAGCTGATATTGTGATTAGAAAGAATACTGCATCTTTATAAACTTACATTATTCTTGGTTTTGGAAAACAGCAAGCCTGAAGTACATTGTAATTGAGGCAGAGAAGCTTGTTTACAGCAACTTGCTGTCTAACACCTATTCTGGAAATTCTGGTGGACACAAAGACACTCTAGTTTTCCTGTGTTGCAATCAAAACAGCATGGTGGTCTCAGTAAAATATGGCTACTATCTGTTTTTCTGTTAGTGATAGATTTACACATCCCATACCTCTTTAAACCAGACTAGGAGGACATTGTACCCTTTCAGTCCTCAAATGTTGTTTTAATTATGAAATTGTATGACTCTGCTCTCTCGATATTTTGTGTAGTTGTTAATTTGCTATTGGGCATTTCCCCAGCCTGCCTACAACATCTATATTTAATGGATGGATTTTATTTACTCCCCAGACTGTCCCTGCTTCTCAGGCTTGTTTGCTGCCTCTGCTGATCCCGACTCTGCTTTTCCCTTTGCATTCGGTTGGACTTCTCCCCTGGTGCCCCAGTAGATGGGCCAGCAGAAAGCATGGACAAAAAAAACCCAGTTGTGTAGGGCAGTAGACAGACGTGGTATAGACAAAAGACAGACCCAAACAAGAGACACCTCACGACAGTGGCCATGGCTCTATGTTTAGACCACAGAGGCTCAGCTGTTGGGGCAGAGGCTCAGCTGTTGAGGCATCAAGCCACCTGAGCCCACCAGCCTTTGTAGATGTTGTTTGGTGTCCCTGCTATTCCAGGAATGAGGAAAGGGTGGAAATAGGTCTGGAGATTGGCTATAATCTTGCACACCTCCTCAATTCCTGAATGGCAGAGTTGTACAGGCTCAGCAAAACCAGGCAACAGGGCCAGGAGCAGAGCATCAGGCCTGAAGAGCTTCTCTGGCATTGGGGCCCAGAGTTTCAGAGGATAGTGTGGAAATACTGTTCCCGCTCAGTTCACCCCTAAGAAACCTGCAGATATCCTTGGTGAAGACAGAATCAGGCAACTTGCAAGAAACCAGAGTAATACAACAATTTCAAGGTGTTTTCAACCAGGAAATTGGCACAATCAACATCAGCTTTCTGTCACCCACAGTAGCAGTTTGGTTTTCCAGACTCATCCAGGTAACTCAAGTGGAGGAAGAAACGCCAAGGGAGCTGAGTGAGGTACAGGCCCTGTGAGAAGTTGTGGGGACACCAGGGGATCATTACAGGACACAGACACAGAGCCACATACATGTCTGACTGACAGTGCCAGCAGCTAAAAGAACCACTGCTCCTAGCAGCATTTTCCTGAAGGTAGCACCGTCTAGTGATGGCTCACGGATTTCCTCATCATCTGTTGATAACCTTGGAAAAAACAGAGACAAGATGTACCTTGTGGCTTTCAGATGCCTTCAAAAAAGAAGAGGAGAACATGTGATCAGAATTTGTCTCTAAGATGGAGCTGATGTGTTCCAAGTTACACAAGTACACATATTTTAGTGGCATTGACACCAAGGAGTGGGGAAATGGGCAGAGTCTAAGAACCGTAAACAAACACATCTACTTCAGACATCCCAAAACAGGAACAAGCAGCACCATTTGGACTTTATAGTGTCATCTATTCAGCGTTGCTTAACTCTTGGCTTTGTAGGCGAGTTTCAAGTTGCTCAAAACATTCATAAACTTTACTCACAGTAGCTGACATTTTCCATACCTCAGGTTAAGTGCCTGTGGAATATTGCAGCCAAAATGTGGCTCAATTATTTCTAAGTGTTAGGCAGTCATGTTTATAGCTTAAGAATTTCCCAGCTTCATCGTTTGCATTGTGGCCAAAATGGTTGATGAGGCTCAGACACATGTGTGTGTCTGTCAGCTTGAGACTTGGATATGTGTTTGTGCCATCTAGAAGGTGATATTGATGTAACACTTGATATTATGTGGCAGTTTAAAGAGTTTCCTTGGCTCGAGTTTGAGAGTGACAAAGTCATTAATATTCCATGAAGACCACACCAGGTTAGTCACAGGCCAACACCTCATCAAGAATTTTGTTGATGCAACACTAAAGAGAAAACCTTAAAAAACAGAATTAGGATGTTTTATATACTTCCATACTTACAGTCTTGTATTTCTTTGTTTTTAAAGCCAAACTGAATCACTGGTTATGTTCAGGTAGTTGTGGAAGGGAAAAAATATTAGTACAAATTTGAAAATCCCCTCTAATTCACTGAAGATAGCTCTTCTAGTCAGTAAAATGGTTTTGTGAAGTGAAGATCAGTAACTGAAAGGTTAAATTTGTTATAAATATTTTGCAGTTATCAAGAAATAACTATTAAAAACCAGGAAATTCATACTTAAGGTTAAACTTAAAAGGAACTTGAAACAGATGTTAGGCCATGACTTCAAGGAATAAGTGTTAGTAAGATTTATTGAGCCAAATTCATCCGATTCAAACTTAGTGTAAGCCAACAGAGTTTTTAAAGTTGGTGATAAGAAACCACTGCCATGTTGGCTAGATAAGATACTCTGACTTTTGTTTTTCTCAGGTTGTTCAAATAGACTGACTTAAGGTGGCTTGGATATCTTAATCAGTAGCTTTTATCATTGTAGAAATTTAGGTTCTTTTTTTCCTTTATTTTTCTGCCCATTTCTTGATCTTAAGCTGGGAACAGCTTAATTTTATCAATTGTTAGATAATTTTTATTGATTTACTTTTCCCGATTTTCTTCCTTCAGTTTTAAAATACCCTTTTATTATTACCTTTCCTTGCTGTGAATATGATACTATATGAAAGCAGGGGCAACATTCAGGGATGGCCCAGTCCTTTGTGTAGAAACACTCACTTTCCAGGTCCTCTCCATTCTGGACACACATGTAGTTGTTCAGTTCCAGTAGAGAGTCCCACAGAAGCCATCCACACTTTTTGAGGTTCAAATCCATAGTCTGAGGTGTTTTACTATTAGTGAATAGGTGAATGCAAAGTGACCAAAAGCTAGAGAACTCCTTGCTTACGGAGAAGTCATCTGAAGAGTCCCACTGAGTCTTTTATAATTTTATAATTTTCGTCATTTTTTTTTTCTTTTTCGAGAGTCTGAAGACAAATGCAGACACACAAAAAAAGAAGTGGGGCATAATGTATACATATCAACTTAACTTCACTTGAATCATATCTGAACAGCTGTCTCCCACATGAAGTGTTATTCTTCTTAGTGATTGCCAAAGAGAAAAAGATAAGCCAGTGGTATTAATGTATATAGCATTCTAGATTTCCCTGGCACTATAGCAGAACAAAGAAATAAAAAAGTGGTGCAAAAAAAGAAAAAAAGTTACTCCTTGCTTGCTAACAGAATTGTCAGCATTTTTTTCTGACATACTCACTTTGAACAGTACAGAAGTAAAAACAGTGAAACACGGGACAAGAAAGATCAAAATGTGTCTGTGTACCCAGGACCTTCCCCCCTTTCCTTTACCAACAACCGCAGGATATGAATCACATGCACCAGGGCCACCAAGCCCTGGCAGCTGATCTCCGCTCTGCTTCCCTGGGAAAGGAGACACTTGTTTCAACTTTCTTTTTCAACACGTCACCGGGGAAAGGAAAGCCATGCAAAAATCAAGTCAGAGCTTTCCCAGTGATGAAGTTTTTTTTACAAAAAGCAAATGTTTTCCTTTGAATTATTACCATCTGAGTTATTTCCATATTGCAGCTGAAGGCCAGTAGTTTGCAAGTGCAAATACTTGGCAGCAGGAATAGGGAGAGAAGGATCATTTCCATTTTTGCCAGTGTCTAAATCTTGTTTTCTGCTGGCTGCAGTGACCCTCATGGACTGGGACTCATTGAAGGCCCCACTCTTTCATGACATGAATATGATTTTGGAGTCACTAATGTAAAAGCTCTCTTATATTCAACACAAGGAAGGCACAAGAGCAAACAGCCTCATTTACTGTCAAGGTGATGTTTAAAATAGATATGCATCTACCCAAAGCTCCAAGCCCCAAAATGTCCATATATGTATGTCCACCACCTAGGTCTTCCAGCTGAAAAAGCTGAGAACATATGTAAGTCTCCTTGGACTCATCAGCTGTAATGCTTTTGGCACAGTTCTTCATCACCCCATCCTTTCCTGCCTATTTGTTTTTTCCATTGTCTGCCCATATCATCTGATCCTGTAAATACACAGAACTAACGACATTCTGTGATTAAAAACAGGAACACATTCTCTCACGGTAAGTAAGGTTAATCATGCTCAGAAATGGGCTCTTAATACAGCATCCCAAATATCTTCCTAGAAAACGTCCTATGGGCCCTAATTATCTCTCTCCAAATAAAAAGGATTGAGTCCAGAGTTTTATATATCTGCTTAGTTTTCAACTGGATTTTGCTGGTGGTTTAAATAAGCACGCTCATTAGCATCTGTCAGCTGCCCAGACTTATTATTTCATTCCTATGTGTTGATTTGACTTTATTAAGACCTACAAGCCTTGATCCTGCCTGAAAGATGGACTCCAGAGCAGGTCTGCTGCAGCAGTTGCAGTCATCTGAACAGGCCACATTAGTGCCCGCAGTCGTGTGAAGTCCACTGCCCTGCCATGCAGAAGGTTTTACCCTGCAGATTTTTTTCTGTCTTCCATCGACTGAGCCCACAGCTGCTGACTGTTAGAGCTCAGTGCTGAAACATTCCCTGTTCTCCAGCTTTCGATGGAAGATGCCCATTTCTTTCTTTAGCTTAGAAGGAAGAATGGATTCCTGGAATCTGGAGGAGCAGATGAACACATCTAACAGTAAGACAAATTAACCAAATGAGCAGCATATTTATCTCTTTCCCTGTCCTCTTCTCTTGTCCCTCCTCAACCCTTCCTCCCAAGTGGAAATGCTACTATGCTGTGTAATATAGGAACAGTTTGGTATGTTCCTCACCTGCCCTGGAGCTGATGGTCGTTTGGGACTAGAGTATAATTGCTTCTGGAGCTGCTCTCAGCAGGGTGGCTTCAGTTTTGCAGACATTGTTGTGGGAAAATGGGGAAAAAATATCCCTGTGGCAGCCCATCTTCTTTTTCCAGCTTAAGGAGGAAATTCACAAATAGTTTTTGGTCACGGTTTTATAATTCTTAAATAAGTTGCTAAGGGATTGCTCATGGGAAAGGGTGACAGACTAGTGAGTGAAAGACCTATGCTCGGGCCTCCCAGGTGATTGTGCAATGGAAATGCTCCCCTGAGAAAGGCTTGCAGAGTATGAGAGCTTTCCTTTCAAATTCTTACAGAACTTCATCAACCCGAAGAGTATCAGAGTGCCTTCCGTGGACATTAAGTGATACAACCAACCTCTAGTTTATTCAGTCCATCCTTTTCCAGTATTTCACTCCTCCTTGCTTTCTTTGTTCCTAAGGGAGCCCTTCGTTTTCCCTCCAGGTCCTGCCAAACATTGTTATGATGCTTCTCAGTCCAACTCTTGTCTCCCAAAGCTTTGGGGTCTGGAGACAGAAGTACAGCTGAAGGAGGATCTCCTCAGACTGCCCCAGCTGACAGAAGTCCGAGACAGAGCTGAGCGGTACCGGGAAGGGCACGACCCAAAGGAGCACGCAGGGAGCCCGGTGCTGTTGGGCAACCAGAGGTGCCTGACAGCTGGGCCAGTCTGCGGCCTTGCCTTGCCTGCAGCCCTCTCAGAGTTGCCTGTGAGGGCAGTCAGGCAGCAAAAGGGTCCAGTCCGTGTCTTGTGCCAAGGTAGGGCCCGAGAGGTAAATGCTGTTTCCTCACAAGAAGCAAAAGCAGCTCTCTATGATCTACAAAGGGTAGCTACAATTTAAGCACACAACTTTCCCTGAGTGACAAATACCCACCAGGACTGACGAGCTAATACCAGTCTGAGAAGAATTAGCATCTGTGTACTTATAAAAGAAATGCTGAAGCAACAACCTGCTATGCCACTTGGCCTGGGACAATGGGACATCAATAATCTCGTCTTTTAGGTCCTTTAACCTAGCAATGTTTGCAAGCACTGTCCATTAGCCCTCCTCCAGCCCCCCAGTGCGGCCTCTAGAAATGATGAAGTAAAATTCAGTTTGAGATCACACTTATTCCTGCATCCAAATCCATCACATATTACAGCCTCTCATGTTAGCACAAACATCCTTTAGAATGAAACTTTCCTATTACCATTTCCATTACAGAATCATTTCATCTGTAATAATTTTCCATCAGAGGCTGGAGAGGAGTCTGCTGCAGCTTTACCTGCTGTTCATACCAGGCACGACTGAGAGATACCATTTTTCTTTGTGTTTGAAACCAACAGGAGGAGGAAAAAGGTCTATAAATACAGACGATCAAGAGTATTTTACATCTAGTGGTACGCTGTGAAGCCCACCTGTAACAAAACAGGAGAGCAGAAGGGGGGGCGAGATTTAGGAAAGATCGGAGCAGAATTAATCCTTCAGGCTGAACCGCCTCTGCGGAGCACAGCTATAGTCCTGCCGACGTGAAGGGCCATTATTCAAGGGTTAAATGTCACTCAAATCAACCTCATTATGAACTGAGGGATGAGGAGGGGCTCGGGGGAGACACTGCTTTCTTATGCATTTCCAATTGAGCCGCTCTGGCCTGGAGATGACCCGCCGCACGATTTTTAAATTATCTCTGTGTGCGCTCTGCTTGTTTTGGAAATGCTCTAAATAAAAATAATGGACTGTCTTTTAATAAGTCTCATTGTGAAGATTCCACATATCAAACAACGCAGCGCAGCTTGGAGGCAAGCGACGGGCATGTGTGATCTAGCTGGAAGAGAGACAAATGGTGATGGGAGCAACTCCATCTAGGGACCGCTGACAAGAAAATGGCATTCGCAAACTGACACATCTGTCAGGGTGGAGAATATTGGCACCTGTCACGCAATTTCAGTCATGACTTTTAATAAAGCTGCTTTCCCTTAGGTAAAATTGGAACTTGACTGTAATATTAGCTGCAAGCACGTCTTGTTTTCCCCTTCAGAGCTCTTTTGTACGTGAGACGTTTCAAATGAATCTTAAAGCTGAAGTAATGATGTTTACTACTTCTTTCCTTCCCACCCCCCGCTTCCCTTTCCAAGTCTGGATTTGAAAGAGATGTTGTGCTGAGTTTTTTTTTTTCTTTGCAAAATGTCTCCCCTTCATCTACCAGTACCAGATTTTTTTGCATGTGAGTGCGCGCGCGCGCGTGTGTGTAGCGCTTTTTCTCTATCACTCTTTCCCCCCCCCCCCTTTCCTCCTCCTTTTCAGCTGGGCTGTTGTTTGAGTGAATTTAGCCTGGGGAAGCATGTATATCATAAAAACTGGGTTGGGATTTGTTGGCTGTCAGTCAATAAATCAGTCAGAGTTTAATTACCAGGCATGTGATGGGAAGCGGTGACAGGCACCAGGTCTGTTGGATAGCATTTCTTATGGGGCAGCCGCTACTAAAAACAAGAAGTTAGAGAGTATGTGTGCGTGAGTAGACGCCGGATGGGAAGGAGGGGGAGAGATGGAGGGGAGGAGGGGGGAGAAGTGGAGAAGGAGGAAGGGGGAAAGGAAAAGTTGAGGAGTCCTGCAGCTGGAATCTACTATTACGGGGGGAAAAGGAAAAAAAAAAGTTTTGTGTTCTTAAAACAAAGACCATGAGCGTCTGTTTCAGGACAGAAAAATAAGGTTTTTAACTGAAGCGTTCCCATGTTTTGCTTGAAATATGTCAGCATGTTCTGAGTGTCGCCTGACGCCTGTGTTAACTTATGCTGCACTAAAGTGCACCCCTTTGTTTAACACTTGCAAACATTTTATCATATATTTTTTTAAAGGAAAGAAAATAACTACAGTTGAGAGAACACATCGGGGAGATGAGGCTGGAAGGAGCTGGAGAACTATTGTATTACAAAATGACATAATGTGTTAAAGGACCTTTCACAAAATGAGAGTAAAGTTTTTTCATAAAATATGAAGGTTATATAACATTCCCAATGAGGAAATCAATAACCTTTTTTTTTTTTTTTTCTTTTTCTCCTCCTTATTCCCCTTTTTTGGAGGTTTTCCAGGATGTCTGACCATGGAAATCATGTACAGTTTTTTTTCAAAGGCAATTCATACTTGACATGGTTTTTATTTTTGACTAGTGATGAGAGATGTCATCTTCTTCCTGTCATATGCCATGAAGCATTATGTGGAGATACCGCAGGATGTTTTGACTGAAAAGATGCTCTATTTTCTTTTAACTATTCTCCTGTGGTGTGTCTCAGTGTGTGTTTCAGAAATCTTTTGTCCACTTTAAGGCATTATGGGTAACGGACACAAAAGTCTCTGGCTTGAGGTAATGTAGCTGCTCCTCTCCTGGCAAAGCATTTGCTCGTGAACGTGAGGGAGCACAAGGGATTTGTGAGGAGAGGAGGAAAATGTTCAGCAGAAGAAGAGCCGAGTGGACTTCAGCTGGTGAAAATTTCGCTGAGAAAATGTAATGGTTCAAATTTCAGAGAAACCTCTCCACACAAAAAAATGTCAGACTGAATAGGGAACTTTGCTTTATTTAGGCATCTAATTTAAACAGTGCCTTTATTCAAAAATAAGAAAAAACCCGATCTCTTTTGCTCGGGTAGGTGGACTCCCGCGCCGACAGCCTGTTTGCCTCCTTGTCAGGCTGCCCCACAGCTGCCTCTGTGACTTCATTTGTGTGACTCTGGGTGCCCAGCAAGACCTCCCGGAGTTCACCTGCAGGACCTCTTCCTCCCTATGCTTTAAATTGCTCCTGTCATGTCCAGCTGACTGTGCGTAAACTTCCTATATCATTCCCTCCCTACCCTCCGTCAACTTTCATCACTGCTCTTAGATGGCAAACTCCTCGGAGCAGAAACCTTCCTTCCCGAGCGCTTGGCAAGTGCCTGGCATGAGGTGGGGACTACTATAAATGTGTAACGGTAACTCTAGACCTTACATTGTGTACGTATTCAAACCATATGGGGAGCAATGTCCAGACCGGGGTTGCAGAAGCCGTCTCTCAATTGCGTACACAGAGGGTCGGAAGAGGGAGAGGTTGGAGGGGAAGAAAGTAAGTTGCAGGTATGGGGGGATACAGTCACATGAAGATTTGCATTCAGTTAAAACTTTTGTGAATATTCTCCATTTAATGAGCTTTCTTCCCCTTTTCCTTCCCTTTCCTCTGATTGCGGTCTGGAGATTTTGCAGCAGGGAAAAGCAGTTTTGAAATTCGTGCCTTATTCCCACTCATACGAACCACCAGCAGCACTGGGTTAATCAGTCTGAAAAGACTTCAGTCTTAAATGTCTTGTGGATCTAAAGAAAAATAAATATACTTATTTAAACCTTCCCCTCAGAGGTGGTTGCTCCATTCCCTAACCCTGCCCCAGCTATTTTGTAAGTCCCAGATCAGATTTTCTCGCCGATTACAAAGGTCCCATGGTGTCCTTCCAGGGCTAGTTTGTCCAGCATCAGGAAAATTTGTGTAAACAGCGCAACGGTTAAACACTTGTCAAACAGACTCCACAGCGGCGGCAGCACCTTGTGGCTGGCAGGAATTCAGCCGGGCCCCGGAGGCCATCCCACCGGCTCCCACCATCGGGGCCCCCGGCTGCCCCGGATGGCATGCAATGCCACTGCACCGAGTTTGCCCTGCACGGGACGGCCTCCCAACATCTCAGTGCCATGTCCAGGCCTGAAGAAAAAGAGTCAAAAGGACTCCAGTGCCCGATGGCACGTAAGGTTGGCCGACCTCCACGCCAAACGCTCCCCGGCAGCAGTGTAGTATATCCACTTGATGCCAGTGGTGGCTGGGAAACAGGGAATCAGGGAAACAATTTTGTAACTGGTTTAATCTCCTGCTACACACCAAAGCTACATGGAAACCCATCAGGGTTGAAACCTTAAGGCTCGCCTTAACACAGAAATAATAATGGGACACAGAGCAGATCGCCTCTGAAGTTGTAAGTCAGAATCTGCCTCCCGAATGAGTCACTCTGGCTATTAATGCAATGTAAGGATGTCAAATTATTGTAATCTTTGTCAGAGGTCAACCTACATTAGAAGAGCAGCTCAAGATAAACACCTCTTAATAATATAGGAAAGCTGCTTTTTTTGCTGCCGATAATTAACTTTACTCTCCAAACACTTGCCTCTGCCCTGCTGCTCTCCTCCTTGGGTGGGCGTGAGCGCCGGGCTCTCCAGCGTGGAGTTCAGCATCCTCGCAGACCCACATGGAAACACTGGTAGCAACTCCGCATGCTCCGCAGGATCAGTGACACCAGTTTTGGTTCATGAGGTTTTCTACCTCCCATCTTCAGCTTCGAGTTTTGGAATAAAATCCTTTCAATCCAATTGACTTTTTACTAGCCTTAAATCACGATCAGGAATTTTCTTGGATTTCCACAGAAAAAGAATGAATGCCCAAGACTGCTCAAGTTTTGTTTACCAGAAAATCACCTGTGCCTCCAAATATCAGAAAAAGTTTACTCATGGCGAGTAACTCTTCAGCTGCCCAGACCCAATAGAGCTAAGTCTGTGGAGCAAACTATTAGAGTTTGTCCCAAGCAGTGGGGAGGCTTGGATGCAGTAATCCAGCCCAAGCCTGCCTCTCTGAGACCGAAGAAACTTGCCAAAATGGAAGTGAACAAGACACAAAATTACAAGCGGGTAAACTTTCGCTATCACCCCGTTTAGCTGAAGATGTTGTTCTCTGTTCTTCTCGATAGCCTGAGGAACATGCACTTGTTTCCACTTTCCTTTGGTACCCACTTGCCATATTCAAAGGAAAAGGAGCATCTGATATATCCTGCGTATGGGCCAAAGGCTTCCGTACAACAGCTTCGCCCTCCAGGTATATCTTGCACAGATCTGTGAGCCGAAGGTCCCGACCCCTGAACTGAAGTACTGGGGCTGAGAGAGTAGATTAAGGGGCCCAGGTCCCATCTCCAGGATTTCCCTATAACCAGGTGCGTTAATTGATATTTATTTAGGGAAGTGTGTGATGGCCTCTAGTGGTGCGCCCTGTCGGTAAACACAGAAGCATCACAGCTTCTCTTCTCAGTTTTTTGAGCGGCATTAGAAGAAAAGCGCTCTGGATGCACTGACACCAGTATATTGCTGCCGTACGAGTAACAAGACAGCCCAGTGACAGACGGGCCTGCTCTGCTTATGGCACTCTCCTTCCCCTCTCCTCCACGCTCCGAGGAGGAGGGTGCACAGCGCACGCTGGGAGCAAGTACAGAAATTGATATTTAGCAATGACACATTATGTACTACAGATTTCCTGTGAAGGCACTGCCGTGTTCCTGTGTCCAGCACCAGGGAATGACAACAGACTGACTTCACCGTGCCTCGCTTCCCCTGCTACCCACCAGGCACACGCCATGCTCAGAAGCAAAAATCTTGATTTGATTCTTTTCTACTGTGGGGCTTTTCCCCCTTTATCATGATACGTTGATTGCATCATCACATCAAGACCGTGACAGGAGAACCAAGACGACAGGGCATTTCCTCCGAGTGATGAGGTGGACTGAACCTCAACAGCACAAACACGCCGAGGCTTCTTGCTGTGAGTGCAGCCTCTGCCATTACTACGGCGAACGTGATAGCCATTAACTAATCGTCATCAGAAAAAATATAGCGCTCCCTCCCTCCTCCACTGCACACCGAGGCACATACCATATAAACATCATAAAGGACACAGCGAGAGAGAAAAAACACACTAGAGGCCATACTAAACCACATATAACCCTGATCTGAGAAGAGACTGTTATTCAAAGCAGTGAAAGCTTTCATGTACTGTATGGCCAGAGAGTCGGATGTTTTCTCAACAGTTTCCTAAGCAATAATACATAGATAAAGAGGCTGGAATCTGCCATCCCCTTTATAACATATGCACATCTATTTATGAAGACACTTAAGCATGGATTTAGTAAGTCCGAGACAAAGCTCTAGAGGCGGCTGTCTCTTTAAATCCGTCTTCTACCAAGTGAAATTTGTGGCCCTGATGAATGGCAGAGCAGAGTCATCCATAAAAGGGCAGAGGAAAATCACACTCATTTGCATACAGTAATTATTCTCTGAATCAGGCCACCTTTATTGCTGCCAGAAAATCTACTGTCAGCATCGCTCTATAGATCATGTTGGAAAAGCCAGCAGCTGAGGAGCGGGCTGGTGGCTTGGGACCCACCGGCCAGCGCCCCGGCCACCCTCGCCGCTGGGGCAGGCTGTGCTTTGCCTCGCCCCCCGCCCTGGGTACACGTAGGTCCATATCCTTTTGGGTCGTGTCCTGGGCGTCTTCAGCAGCAGAGCAGGAGGGCAAATGTTTGTGCTCAGATAATAGCGAGGTGGTGGGAGCCGTGCAGGGTGGGCTGGGGAGGTTCCCAGCTGCACTTGGATAGACTGGATACTTTTTTCACCTTTTTTTCCTTCCCACGTGACATCTTCTTTAAAAAAAATAAATAAAGGCGTAACACTGTACAGGCGTGGTAGACTAACATCACCTTATCGGTATGCTGCCCGTGCTCTTGCTCCTGCTCGGCTCTACGTCAGTGAGCACTGGCGGATAGAAAAAAGCGATAGCTGACTGGCATTTCATCCTGCTGGCGGGAGAACTAACCGGGGAAAGGGCACAGCCAGCGACCGCACCGGCACGAGCAACGGGAGCCCTGAATCAGCAAATGAGCAAAGATCGGTGGGGCCAGATTCTCATCACGGCACAAACGAACCTGGCGCCAGGCTGGGAGTCCTCTCTCAGGTCTTCTCCTGCTGTGACCCAGCAGGACAGCCACAACACACAGCGTGGAAACAGAGCTTATTCGGGTACCCTCGGGTAGCTTTAGGAGCAGCACCTTCCCATCAGTGTATGTCTGTCTGCTTGCAATGCTCCCACGGAACTGAAGTCTGCTAGAAGCTCCACAGCAAGTATGCCCTTGGCATGAATCCAGTTGTGATCACACTTCTTGCGATACCAAAACCTGACATGCAGAAAACACGCACTCCCAGTAATGAATCGTGAAGATGAGAGTAGTTTGGAGCTAGAAGCGGTAAAAGCAGCTTTGGTGCCAGCGCTGTGATTTGCCACGCTCTGGAACAGGGCTCCCAGCTACCGCCCGACACCAGCGCTCTCCACCACTGTGGCAGCTGGGAACAGAGATCGGTTCTCCTCATTTTGCAGGACCTATCCACCAGCTCGCGTGTGTTTGCACAGCAGTTTGAGCATAGGCCCAAACTCACAATCAAATCTAAATTCACGTCTCCTGTTCAGGGTGGCTGCAAGTGACCTTAGAGAGTCAGCATGGATATAGGCTTCCCATGAGGGTGGATGCAAAGACTTCACGGAGAGGCATTATGCTATATTCCATACACCCCAAGGCACCACTTGTTAGCCAACATTTGGCGGAATATGGAGTCCTTCCTTGAAGGGATGCAATTTTGTGAGCCACAAGGAAAGCAACAATATGAGACTGAATTAAAAATCTAGGAGTCCTGTGTCCAAACACCACAGCCCACACTTTCTGGAGAATAGGTGGTGACTTCCCAAACATCATAGTAGGGTTGCTTGTATGTTATATTAGTGAGCAGTTTTGTTCATCATTATGAGTAGGTACTGCAAGCACTTGGTATGAGAAAATGGGTTAAGAAGAACACTAGAAACTTCAGGGGGTGAAAAGTGTTTTAAAACACGACCCAAACAAATCTGACCCCAATTCTGCTATAGGCAGAGAATTATCTGATCAAAACTCTGCCTGACCCCATTGATCATCATTTTTACTTGGTTGACTGCAAGCATCCTGAAGTTACAATTTTTCTCTATACTCCCAACTCGATTAAGAGACAAACTCAGTGCCTTTAATCTTTGTTTAATTTGTGACTTAGCCAAACACTTTGGACTTCCAAACAGCCACAAACAGCCAAAAAGCATTCTTCCACCATTTTTCAGTTAAGCCAAAATGAAAACTTCATGATACAACACAATGGCTTTTCAATGTTTCTGGCAGGTACTTCCAGCATTAATCATACCATCCAGTCATGGTGTTACCGAGGGGCTGCTTAAGTAAAGATTTTTTTTAACCTACCAGAGCTACTGAGCTTTTATGGATTTTGTTAGCAAACAGTGTTTTATGCTTTAGATCTATAGAAGAAGTTTCAGTCAAAGCAGGAGCTAGTTTTTTCCCAGAAGTTAGAGGTGATAGAAAGCCATGTTGAATTAGACAGTATTTGCTGTGCTCGGGTATATGAAAATTAGCATAAAAATGTCTGCGATCTACCATGGCTTCATGAACCTTCATTGGCCTATTTAAAGCAGGCCGCACTTCACAGTCCTGTTTCCAGAGCAGACATCTGTCCACATCAAGTCCACAGCCACCATCAGCAGTAATTTCTTCCTTTGCCCCCTGCCTGATTCCTCAGGAAGGGAGTATAGCATGCCAGAGGGAGAGACCTAGTCTAAAGCAAATTTCTGCTGACCGGAACATGTCCTGCCATGTGCATGAGATAGGCTTCTCCTCCTATGAGGCTTGCAATAGGCTGTTTTGCAAACACTGAATTAACTTAGATAAGAAGCAGCAGAAAGAGAAAGAATGAGGAAAAAAAGAGATAGGAGAGAAGGGAAGTCAGCATCACTGAACAGTGATTTCTCGCCTAAATCTCTGTCAAAGTACCTGACCCCTGACAGATCTAAAGTCAAGTCATTTAAATTATGTAAGGGGTATAATTTTTTTTTATGCAAGTGGCACCAGCTCATGGCTTTACTGTTTATTAGAGGACAAAGCTGCCAATATTGGCTTGCTCAGATGAGCACTTATAAAACCACACCGATATATGTGTTTGCATTCCTCTTCGGGTAAAAATTTGTCAGAGGAGAAAGGCATTAAACCCGTCACCTCAGATAAAGATCAGATGTTTGATTTCAAACAGAAGAAAGCAAACACTCCACTATAGGCTCCGTTAACCCCTTGAGTGCCCCACGGAACCTGTGGGACGGGGCGGGCAGCGCTGCTGCCCACGATGCTCGCTGCTGCCTCGCAGCCGCCGAGTTTCCTTGGGGAACGTGGCAGCTACATGCCGTTTCTTTTCCTCTTCACCAGCTCTCCAGCATTTGCAAAGCAGAGTGCATCGGCTGCCTGCAGAACGTGGTGCTGCTCAAAAGAGAAACTGGGTTAGGTACTTGTTTACCGTCCTGGGGTCCCTGCTGGGTCTACCTTTTTTAAAAACGTACTTTCAGGGCATCTGAAGGGGAAGCAGTGCTCGGCTCCTGCTCCACTAAAGTGAGAGACCCAGGGTATTTTAGGGAGATACCTGTTATTTCTCTAACAACAAGAAGCTGCACTTTTTGTCTGAACCCTTTTCCCCCTTAGCCGTATGCCCACGCTACAGCTGTTGAAAATGTCCACTGGATTGACATTACATCTTGAATTAAAAGTCTGTGGCAAATCTTCCTATTTTAATACATAATAAAAGCAAGCTGAGACCTTCCCACAGCTAGCTGGCTTAGAGTGAAGAGAATAAACTTTGCCGAAGAAAAAGGAGATAAGAAGAAATAGCAGAAATCAACCTCCCGTTTCTAAATACTTCATCCTTAAGTCAGGGGTTAAATCGTATGGACGAGGGGTGTAATAAGAAGTGCTAATAAATATTTTCATCTGGAAAATCCGATCCGTGCAAGACTGGGAATGTAACTGTGAGGCAAACTTTTATGGTCTCCGGTTCGAGGCAGAGCGTGTGGAACATTTGGAAGCATGTGAGATCATGCCACACAAGTGTTTGCTATATTAATCAAACAGCACAATAGTTGCCTGGATACCCACATCATTTCATCAGCTGTGGTGGCCTGTTACCAGTTTTCAGAAAATGAAATGTGACCCCTGAGGACTGTAATTGGGTGAGTATAGTAATTTAGGAACGTTCAGGGGATCTGGAAAATCTGTCCAGCCAATTCGCTTACAGCCAGCCATGGCAGAAGGGTTTTTCAGCACCGAAGAATCATGCGCGGTGCCTGTTACCAGTGCTGATACCCAGCACCTTCCCTTTGCCTGTTTGCTGCTCGGTGCCAGTTACGATGAACTCCAGAGTCCTAACAAGCCTAGAGATAATTTTGTTTAACGAAAGATTAAGGTTGTGCCTTAAAATACTTGAAAAAAGGCGTGGTGGGGGAAAAAAAGAAAAAAACAGTTCTGTGCTGGCAGAAACTATGGTGCATTTCCAATACAAACTGCTATATCCTCTTACACAGAATGTTTGTTGTGATACAACTTGAAACATAAAGGGCAGTGATCTCGCATTTTAGTGCAGGAGGCAAAAGCCCTTCGGGATTCATCAAAGCTTGTGGCATTTATTTTAACTCAGTGTAACCTGATGCAGTTTTGAGGCAGGTAAACTGTGTGTGTGTTTTAATTACAGCTGGGCTATGCAACCAGTCCAAAGTTCGGGTCAATAGAGTGATGAATTCTCTAGCCACACAATCTTTAATACCAGCCGGGCTGGTTATTAATTTTATTTATTTGTACTGTTAAAGACATATATAATTTGTAGCTTTGATAGTTTGGTTTTTTTTTTAAAAAAAAGCTCAGAAATGTTCACATACTTTAATCACTGCATTTTCTTGGAGTAATAAACTTATTGTGTGATGTTTTCATAATTTATACAGGGCGCAATTGTTTACAAATCTCTTATTTATTCTATTTCTAACAGGTTATCAAGTTTCCTATTTCTGTGGCAGCAGATTGCATTAGATGCAGATATAGGAATACTAAAGGGCAGAGGGAAGACCATATGCTCTGTCATAGGCAGCTTAATCCTTCCAGTCTACTCAAGAGTGGTCTGTGACAACCCTGGAACTGGGATGGAGGACAAAAGAAGGCACAGAGCCAGAACTTCTGCTAATGTAAATCAGTGCTTCCACTGACTTCACCAATAAGATCTTTGACACCAGCTGAGGTTACACCCCAGACTGTTCAGCTCAGTGGTGTCAAAAGAAAAGGTGGGCTCCACAGAGTTTGTTTTCTAGGCCAAATGCTGGTAGCACATTATTCGGGGTGAACCAAACTATCTGAACTGCTCTGAACACTGTTAGATATATATTGTTGTAATAAAGTTATAAAAATGTAATATGCTTTTCTTCAGAAACCTTCTCTAAGGTCTTTTATAAAGTCTTTCAAGCAGAGTGCCTCCTCCATACTGTATAAAGACAGCAAAAGTGGCTATATTCCATGTTTTGATTAGTACTCATCTAAGAAGCTTGCTTCAAGATGGTTCTGGACTACTACTGTTCAGATTGTTAGGAGGTTTTTCAATTGTTCCTTTGAGTGTTGCCACTCAGCTGGTAAATGCTCCAGCAAGCATGGCTGGACATTTTAATTCTGCTGCCAGAAATTACATCCTTCTGTGATTATTCCAGCTGCAGTCGATGTCCTATTGCCATTCCCTTGGCGAGTTACCCAGGGAATTTGTAGTTGGTTGTCTTAAGGGTAGCCGCCTTCTCTAAAGTTTTCAGTGATCATTGCAGATGTTCGTTTGTGCTTCTGCCATACACGGTACCATTCCCCAGAAGCTACCCTATCACACACGGTAGCGTTTCAAACCAGCTTAGGCTGCATCAGTGGGGGAAGTTGTGTCTAGGAATATTTCAAAAGAGTCAGTATCAGGCTGCAGAGACACTGCAAGTGCAACTTTTCCAAGGGAAAAGGCTTCTTCTCATTCAAGGCTCACCGTTAGCATTTGAGTGGGAATTAAGCGGTACACTGATACTGTTCAAGATTAGCAGCGAGGCTGTGTGATGACAACGGTTATATATCAAATGAACGTAAGATGACAAATTTTCATGTAAAAAAAAAATCTCTTGTCAAAAGAAAGAAATCCGTGAAGAACTGTCCAGCTGATGACAGGTTGCTTAGCCTATCCATGACAGCAAACACAACTTTAAATAGTCTGTGACAATGTATTTTAAAATGTTTTGGGAATGTACTAATAAAAATTATTTAAATTTTATATATGAAACATCTTGTTGGTGAGCCTTTTGAGAAACAGCTGGGGAACAGAAAACCTGCCTCTCTAACTAATTTTGTAAATATTCTCAGCTTCCATACTGTATGTTATTTTATTGATATACCCTCACTCCAGAAGGCAGATTTCACTGCAACAAGACTTTCTTACCCCTAAGAAAAAAAGAAAAAAATGGAACAAGAACATGAGTGCATAATACATGGCTCCTCTGAGGCAGACATTCCTACAGTTATTCAGAGGTTTCTGCAAAACAATATTTAGTATTCTCTGTAGTGGAGAAGAAAAAGACTAAATTTTAAACATCTCTCTACTCACTTCTATGCACCAAGAACACTCTAGCCTTGATGCGAGGCACTCCGAAAGTGAAGAAAATGTTATATTGGTAACAACAATAACAACAAAATCCTAGAAGCTACTGAAACTTACGCTGGTTAAATAAATGCTCCTATTAATGTAGTGTCCAAACTAAAAAAGCTAATAGAAAGATGATAGTGAAGGGGTGGGGAGGGAAGAGAAAATATATTACATTGCATTAGGACCCAGATGAAAAAAATTCCTAATGATTTTGTGACTTTACTTTTTTTATTCTTTAGGTAAATTTGGAATAATGAGGCTATGGTCTTGAAAAATTTAGATTTCAGAACTATGCTTTGAACCTCTGTATTCATTTAAGCCAATGAGTCACTTATGAACTGTTTGCTGAATGTGCCGGATATTTGTGAGTCAATATTTGCACAGATTATTTGATCCCCCCAAGTCATATGGTATTATATTAGTGGCTTTATTTAAGACCTCCATGGAACAACATAAATTAGAAATTGTTTCCTAAAAACACTTGTAGGCAGAAAAAAATCAGCAGCTTGAATGTTTGCAAGAAAAAATGGCTACAGATTCATGAATCTTAAGAATTTTTGCTGACCTTTTGAAACAGATCTTCTCCTCTGCTTAAGTATATATAGGTTGTCATCACAGTAGTTAAAAGTAGCAGTTCTTGTTGAGTTTATGTTGTGAAAGTGGATTTCTAAGTCACAAAACTACATGACCCAAAGTAAATTAAGGCTTCTTCCCACTTAAACTGTACGTTAGTATAACTTCGCAAATGCTAATTGGAAACTAGATTTTTGGGTGATCAATATAAGCCCTTTAATAAATCTGATTTTCAAAAATCATTGCACTCTAAAAATCTGATCCTTTGTTAAAGCTCCAAGTTAGGTGTCAAAGTGTAAGGACATAGAAAAATACTATTCAATTCTGTAAATATTACCATTCAATCTTCTAGTGATTCATTAATAGCAACCTGTGTTTTCCATTTGCTTATATAAATCTGTATATGTATATGTATATGTATATGTATATGTATGTATGAATGTGTACATATATGCATATTTTTGTGTTGGGAGTATATATAAAATGAATTTTGTGACTGACAGAATTTGGTTATCAGAAAAAGATGTTCAACTGGTCACAGAGAAGTTTCATGTGGTGAGACTTTCCCACAAGGCTTGTCAATACAAAAGCAACATTAAAAATAGATACAACACACAATAAAGGACCAGAACAGCTTCTTAAGTGATGTCATCCAGGTCCTTGCTATTCTTGACCAATATGTCTTAGAGTTCTGTTCATAAATGTATTGACCTTCATCTTAAAACCAGTTACATTTCTGATTAGTGTCTATTCAGAGACTCACCTTTCTGATGACTAGAAATCTTCTGAAAATATCTGGGTTATGTTTATTTATGCCTAGATTTATATTAATTTGTTCTTGTCTCAACAGCTTTAACATATGCCTCTTGATCCTCTTTCAAGCATGCATAACAAATGCATTGGGGGGGGTCTGGAGTATTTTTTAATTTGGGAAGACCTAAGTGCAACTACAAGAAGCTCATAACTCGTCTGTAATTTGTTCCATGTTTTCCAAATAATTTTTACATACAGAAAGTCGCAGGGAAACTCTGAGCAATGCAATGCAATGGTTTCCTGCCATACCTGAGCAATGCAGAAATATCCAGATGAATAAAAAGGATATAACCACCAATGGACCAACCTGGTGATTTGCTCAAACTAATTTGCCCTCCTTGAGAGAAAATAATCCCTTTGCTGCCCCTCACAAACTCCCTTTGTATGGAGGTGATGCCAGCGGACGGTAAGGTCTGGTTGCTCACCACGTTTGTTCCGTGAGGCTATGTGAACCTCCCTTAGCCAAGTAAGAAAGGTGAAGCCTCCATCCTTGCTCCATTCCCACTGGCCCTCGTTTCTGCAGCACACTGATCCTCTGATAGGTTCCTCAAAGCTCTCGCTTCATCTCCTTATCTTAGCCACTTCGGTCTGTTCTAGAAGTACTTTGCACTGCATTTCCTTAGTGGCTTGCAGACTGCAGGGTCCTATACTCAAGAGCATTCCCTTTCTGTGCCCTGACAAATGTCCTTCCAGTTTGCCTGCAGCTGGAGCAACACATTCACTCAGAGGCCAGCCAGACCTGTCCCCATTCTCTATTCCAGCCCACCCAGGCGTTTGGGAAGAGTTCACCATTTTATATTGATGAGACTGATCCCTGCACAGAAATCTGTTAAGTACAAAGACAGGCCTATTTCCCTGTCATTCAGATGCTTCCAGACCAAGATAAAATGCTCTCTGGCTCTCTTACTGCATCTCCTTGCAACCTCTACTTCCACCAAAGCCTGTATTACAAGCAGACTCTGCAGGATTAACAACAAATAATAAATAAAACCAGTACTTAAAATGTTATCGTAGCTAATTTTTTGGATGTCAAAATCTCAGACTTCTGACATTTCAGAATTTAAGGAAATATAAGTTGAGGAGGGAAGCGGTAAACAAGAATGTTTAAGTCCTTGGCATTGGAGAGCTTTTAATGTGATGCTTTGGCCAGACCAGCATCATTCAGAGGGTGATCTTCTACCTCAGTTCCTGCTGAAGTTATTTGGCCATAACTGGGGGGATAATTTCCTCTCTTTTCCAGATGTGGACAAATTACCAGAGAAGTGAATACACCACAGGCCATAAAGTATTCCCCTCCCTTCTTTAGTGTCACCTCTGATGTGATCAAGCTAACTAATTCACTCTGAGCATCCATTATTACACTGATGAGGTCTGACTGGCTGCCCTTACTGATTGACAAGAAAAATGAGCCTTCTGAATATGGTTCTAATCTATATTCCAGACAAAGAAAAAAAAAACCAACACACAAAAGGAAAGAATTAATTCCGTCTCTTTAATTTTTAGAAATTACAACAATTATGCCTCTAGGTTTTTAATTTTCAATTTACAGATATGGTGAAGTACACTGAGTCACTTGACCTCTCCAAGAAGCAGTCTTGTCCTAGCGTCCTCATAGGTATCTGTGTCCATCTGGCAGAGATATTGTAATTCAAATCTCAAACTACAACTGACTGCTGAGCTGTGAGCTGTGCTACTTTCACGTGCCCTGTCATTTCCCCCTCCCTAACTTCAAAAGACTTAGAAAAATGCAAAGGGAACGATATCATATGGCGAATTCTGTTTATGTGGCATGGCTTAGTCATCCTTATTTACATCACCCTGCCACCTAAACAGACCTATTCACAATGCATGGCTGTCACTCAGGCTGAACCTTAGATTACTGTTAATGTTTGCAAAGGGATGGTTATGCAACACTACACAACAGTACATCAAATACAGAGCCCAAGGCCAATAAAACTCGGTCCGAACTGACCTAAGGACTCTCAGACTTCTGCTCTGCATACTGATGTATCCGATTACACTAGATACAGGAATATAGCTAACATCTTAAAAAAAAAAAAAAAAGCCAACTTATTTTCGCCCAGGCTGTCACTCTTCCTTCGTGTTGTCAAATACACCATGTACCCAACCTCTATGCAAAGTAGTCAGGCCAGATTTTCTTGCAAGTAGCAGAATGTTTCTTCTTTAATTTCTGTATGAAGTCATGATGGCAATTTTATAGACGGGAAGCTTCGGAGCAGTGGAGTGAAGGACAAGATATTTAATGAGCAAAGAAGCATCAATAGAGGAGCAGCTTACCCCACAGATAGGAGACAAAAATGCAAAGTTTAAAATCAATTTGGTTATCATTTACCTGATTTTTAGCTGAAGTCTGATTTTCTGTCACAATGCCATTCAGTCCCTCCCTCCAAAACACGCACAGCCACCACCACCAAGGGGATACAATGGATGGTCTGGAGCAAGCTGAGGCAGTTCTTAACTGAAAAACCCAAAGCTGACACAGAGGCAGCGAGGCATGCCAGAAGGAGGCACGTTTCCAAAGTTAAATTGTCCCTTCATAGTGCCCAGGACTGTCCCTGGAGGCTGCTGGCGCCAAGGAGTAGCCGGCACACAGCTCTACCACGTGGCTCAGGACCTGGCTGGTACACATCCATCCTCAAGCTGTGTGAGAAAAATCATACAATTTTTATGGCTAGCAATGGGAGAGGATTAGGGAGACGGGTTTTGTTTGTTCCTTTACAAATACCCAGGCAAACTGTCTAAACTACTGACTCATCCAGTCCTGTGATACTCATCACAACAAACTCAACTGGCCTGTTGAAACCAGAATTCAAAGGGGAGTCTTCTTCCTTCACACCCACCCTCAGCAGCAATAAAGCACGAGTGGTGACATCAGGCACAACTCCGCAGCCTGACTGCCTGCTAAGGGCCCTGCCCAGGTGCCATCTGGGACTTAATGAAATTAAGTCTTGCTGATGATGCTTAAGAAGAAAGAATCTGTGGAGGGTTTTCCAAAAAGAGTGTTGTGCATTAGCCAATACACTTTATTTCAGTTTTGAATGAAACTTTGTACCTGGTGCAGCTAAGGCAAAAACCTCTTGAAAAAAACTCTTAGCCAGCCCTAGCTTAGCTAATCTGTCCTTTCTACTTCAGACTGAGGCCTAGAAGCACTTTCCACTCAGAGAAGCCACCGCTACTTTTCCAAATGAGATGGTTTCTGAAGATGTTAATGCACGGAAGTTAACACTCACAGCTGCATATTCTGAGCACACAGAAGAGTTACACTGGTGAGGTTAGACTGATGAGCTAAAGAGGGGATAATAATAAAAATGCTCACAAACAAGACTTACTCTAAGCCTGCTACGTGTTAAAACGTAGACAGGCTATAACATCTATAATCCTGCCTATATTCTTGCCAAAATCAATCTGGCATAGGGGGTTAGAGGATACATAAAGGGTCAGATCCTCAGCTGTCAAAAACCCAAGCTGTGGCAGTTCGCCCTAAATGTGGAGCTGGCCTCAAGCAGACCCACCGGCCAACAACATGATAGATTTCCAGAAACACAAGCCCAGTGTGAAAACAGAAGTGCATTGCAGAAGTGAAGAAAGAAGAAGTGACCGGGTGGAAGAGGATAGCAGGACTGCAGAGCAGAGGATAGCAGAGCAGGCAGAAGGACATTCTCAATGGTTTTGACACTACCGCCGCAAAGAGCTTTCTAGGTGGTTATTTAGCAGCCGCTCAGAACTGCATTGTTGTTAATAAGTTATTGCTTATATCTCAATAAACTGAGACAACCAGGTAATTACTTAATTAGGTGACTCCCTTCCCCCTTACTCCTTTCTTCAAAGAGATTTTAATGTGAAAGCCATCTTCTATATCTCTGTGCAGTAATATACACTTGAGTTTTCAAGCCCATGTGTCATAGAATATAAGAAAAAAGCAACCAAATAATAGAGAGCTGTAATTCCACTGATTGTTTCTGGTGATAAGAAAAGCTGTAGTGGCACGGCTAGAAAGGGTTTGTCACCATAACTTCAGGATCAAATTTCCTCATATTACAGAAAGATGGCAGAAAGGGTCTGCAAAGGATTCTCAAGGAGACATATAATAACTGCCATGAAAAGAGCAATTCTTTCTGGCAGAAAAGCTTTAACACAGTCACAAAGTGCCTAATCGTGGAAGTGCTGAGTGACTTCACCCTCCCTTGAACTTCAGCAGGACATGCGGTGCTCAGCACCTCCTCAGCAGAGGCTCAGCACTTCAGAGAATCGGGTCCCAAAGCAGGAGAAAAATCATTTTCAGAACTATGTGTGGCAAGATATAAATTCCTATCTAATAAGATAAATCAGGTTTTATTTAAGCATTGGCATACAGAAGAAAGAGATCCCAGACAGGGCAATATATTTAAAACAATTCATTTGTTTTCTCCTCCAGAGTGGAATCCAATGTAAGAGACATTTTGAGAGTTTGAGAGGGATTTAAGTGGCTCTAGCTTATATAGCTTTCTGTGCAGGGGTGAATCACAACCTTCACAAAATACCTTCATGTGAAGGTCCACAGCTCAGGCAAATTAAAGGTAAATAGCATCAGAGCATGTAAAAACAGATTTTGAGCGATAAAGATTATTTCACAGCCATGATGTCAACCTCTGCCTAATTATTTCACAGTAAGACTTTTCTACAAGAAAATCAAAAGTTTTGTTGTTTTTTTTAAACTTTTGTAAAGATCAAAACCAGTCTAAGATGAAGATCACATCAAAAAGAGTAGCCTGTGGATGGGAAGGAGGTAGAATATGGTGGAAATGGTCCTAAGGATGTCAAATTCCTTTTTGGTCTCCCCACAGACAGCATACAAAATACACGCAGATTCCTTTACAGCGAAGCAGGATGCTCCAGGGAAGTCCGGCTTGAGCAAAGCTTATCTCTTTCCCTATTCTCTTTGGAGTGTCGGAACAAGCGATCTTTGTGTTGCCTTCAGATTTGTAATTTGTTTTTCTAGCTGTTTTTTTACAGCTGGGTCAAACACATCTGTTTATGACTTAGCTGTTGTATCATGAAATTCAAGGCATACTCTACCATGAGTAGAAGGTCAAGGTAACAAACTTGGAGGAAGAGCATACTTGGATCTTCCCCTCAAACTGCCATGGTATTCAAGACATCTATGAACTGCTTCAAGAAACCATAATTGCAAGGCATCCTAATAAACAAATTCAAACCCAAAAGGATTTGAAAAGAAAAAAAAAAACCCCACCAATTCTGTCACATTGCAATTCCAGTTGCAGAATCAAAGTTAGTGGGTATGTATAAATTGTTTTTGAAGAGCAGCCTTAGAAGCAGCCATAAACATTGAGATATTCCAGGTCTCTGGGCCTCTCAGGAGTCCCCCATAGGCAGCCATCACAATTAGAGCAAGCTGATACTCATTACAATTTCCTGACTATGCCAACAAATGATGTGATGGGGTTTTCACACAAACCTGGAAATAGTCTAGACTCACTCAAAAGGTGGCCCAATGAAGCTATATGTAACCTCGAGAATATCTGAGAAGTTATAAGCCATGTTGTAACACCACAGCAGGGGAAGAGCTGGATACACACTCTGTGCCACCTGCATTCTCTCCTTCCCCAAAAGATAAATCTGAAGTAAGTCTGAAGAACGATCTGTACAGCCAGAGGGGTCTATGGTCTAAGGTCACAAAACGATATGTACAAGGCCAACAACAGAAAAGCTGCATAAATGAATCTTGATGAGCTTGATTGGGAAGACCTAATAAATACAGAATCCTGTTGAACCCTGTAGGAAACTACATCATTCTTTCTGCTAGCCTTGGCCTTGGGCAGACATGGGGAACTGTCTGAAGCTGGGATCACAGGGCTGGTCCAAACACCTCTGGTTTCCTGGCCATTCAAACCACATGAGTGTTTCTGGTCTTTATTATGAGAATCAGAGTAGCCCTATTTTTTCTCTTCCTCTTTCTGAAAGCTCCTTTGTTTCATTCCCCCCCCACCTCATATTCTGAGTATTTCTCTGACTCATAGCAGCTCTGCATCACAGCCCTGTTACTCATCAGTGGAGGACTGTACCTCAAGCTAAGTAAAATAGGCTGCGTGTCCCCCTCTATCTTGAAATGTTAGTGTGACTTACGGATACTGGAAATCCATCTTCAGGAGTCACACCTCATTTTCTGCTAATGAGCTGTAGGGTCTATGCACTGGACTGCCTCTCACTGATTGCTAAGGTGCTAACGTTAAAGAATCTGGTATGCCCTATAAAATCACACAGTTGTAAATACAGAACCTTTCCCACTGAGTTATCTTCATAAATGAAGTTGTTGCAGCAAGCTTTTCCAAGAACTCATGGTCCCACATGCTGTAGTTTAACTGGGATAATGATTTACAGTGTATGAAATAACCTCCTAAAGCTGAACTTTTGGGATTGCACAAGGGACTGTTCGTCCACATTCCAGGTTTGATTGCTCAGAATTTATCTTAATTATAAGGGGTTCAATTAGAGTGAAGAGAGAGGGACTGAGAGAGTGAGAGCAAGCAATATTAGACCTCTACACCGAATGACTGACAGTGACATAATGCCATCAAGCAACTAACATGTTGCAGCACAGTGTTTAAGTAGACCCTATTCTTCAGGCAGATTTGAAAGGTTTGCTTGGTTTGCTGTCTCTTGCAGGTAACACAATGGGTAAAGAGGCAGAGATACGCTCTGCAGACACACAGCTTTATTGTTGCTTGAGTAACGACAGCTATTTAAGCAACAAGACTCCACCAGGTAGAGTGACACTTGTGCAATAAAAACATGCCCGTGCTGCACTGTGAGAGAGGATTAGAAAAATAAAAACTCCCTTAACTATCCAGCTCAAACAGGCATAAAACACATCATACCATGTTTTTCTCAAACAGGTTCAGAAAGTTCCTCCAAAAAAGGCCTAATGATGACACGGTCCCATCCAGCCTTTTCGTTGACTTACTGTCTCGATGGTTCTCTTTTTTTCATGTTATTGATCTAAAAAAGTGTGATTCACCCGACATTACAGACACAAAGCCCAGATGCCAAAGAGCCTACAAACATCCTGGACATAGAGCAGTGAAGTCACACAGCAGTGGGGTAGAGAACAGGAGGAAAAGACACAGATGCAACAGTGAGATCATTCACTTACTCATCACAGGCACACGCTCATGATGTCAGAATATTTTTTACAAAATGTAGCGGGGTGAAGCAGAAAAGAAGCTGTTCTACATTGCTGTGGTGATCTTTAAACATATTTTGAGGCTTGCTTTAGTGGTACGAGCACAGAGGATTTATACATCACTGGCAGCATCACCTGAGCAGTGTGTACCAGCTGGCCTTCAACAGTGCCCCCAAAGTGTGTGGGACAGACTGGGAACAGCTGGTGCCGTCCTCATTATTTCCATGGCAGCTGAGGATTCTTGGAGTGCAGGAGAATCCTCAGCTGCTGCTTTTACCCTCCCTCCCCTTTTTTGCAAGAGGGTGTATATTTCCTTTGAAGAAGCAATAGGGGCTCATAAATTAGACTGACTTCTGCCCGCAACTGTTTCTCCTCCATTTTTCTGCATTCATTTACTCTTGTCATATCTTTCAATAGCAACTCATGAGAACAGCACTGCTGACTAGGGATGTATTTGTTCATCTACATAAGAGGAAAACTTCACTTCTCACTGCAGTTCTGAATAGGATATCACAGCAGATTTGCCATGACCATAAATGTGTGCCAGGGCCACACACAAGGATGGGGAACCTTGATGGGACTCCATCCATGTGCAAGCACAAGCATGTGCAGAAGAACATGACCACTGGTGAAGGAGAGGGGAATATGGGTTGGGACAGAGATTATATCTTCTCCTCACAGCAGCAAAAAAAAACATCCAAAGCACCAAAATGCGATACACTGTCCACGGATTTGTAAGGGAGGCTACACAATTGATTCGAATCCCTCCAGCTAACAAAACTCACAGGCTCACAGAGAAATTTTCTAATAAACTTCTGAAATTAAAGCTCCATTGCTGACAGCAAAATTACAATCTACAGTTTAAAAATGCATTCAATTATAGTTACCCAGAGACAAAGAAGACAAGAAAAATAAAATAAATCTGGAAAGAAAAGGAAAGACCTCAAATTTGCATCAAATCTTAATCCAATAATCTGCCTTTAATTACCCATAGCAGACTCTCTCCTAAAGTGATCGGTTTTGCCTCAGATCTCCAAATCTTTTGGCCCAAAACCAAATGGATAAGTGCTTTATCACTTGAGGCTCTGAGAGCATCCGTGTCTGCAGGCTCAGTGAGAACATTTATAGCTGGTATGCTTGGCTGCCATTGTGGATTTGGTTTAATCCACCGAGAGTCTTTTTACATCTTTGACTCTGTTTCATGCTTTGAACCAGCAGTAAGATTTTACTGGATTACTCCATTTCTCAGGACAGAAAGAGTATTGTTCTTTAGCCAACTTCTGAAACTTCACACTTGAGCCTGTCTGCATTTTTCTTCTATTTGTGTATCCTTGGTCCGATACTGGAAAACTCGCCGGTGGTGAAAAATTTAGCAAAGGCAGAGGACTGATATGGGTGCCCACTCTGGGCATATTTACTTAAGTTTTTTTTATGTCCTAGCCATCTGATTTATTAGTAGCAGTTAAAGACGTGGCAGAATAAAAACATTCTTAAAGGTACTCCCTTCATTGTCTTCTCTTTCATGGCAACGCAAGTAGTGTTACTTTTTCTTGGCTCTCCTCCCTATGCCCTGGCTGCTGCCCTGCTCTGCCTGCACTTCTCTATATCTGATCTCCCTTTCTCAACATCTCAAGACATGCAAGTTTTCACTCAAGTTAAAGCTTTCTCCTAGATCCCAGCGGTTGCCAGTGGTTGTCTTGCCACCAACAGGATCTTATTCTTTAAATGGCTCTTCTAGGTTGGACAGGGAGCAAAAAGCTCTGCCATATTTCAAACCCAAGGTGACTAGATTCAACCCATGCAGCAGAATCTGGGGCCATTTTCTGGCATGGTTCTGGTAGTGTGAAGACAGCTCTGAAAAGCAGCGGAGTATATGGGTTCGAAGGCAAGGACAGACCCCATGGGAAATAACAGCTTCAGAAGCCAGCAAATCCACCTGATAATATGAGGGAGCTATGCAGACTTTCCCTTTAGGGAAAGAATCTGAAAGCAGTAACACTACTTGGTGCTGGGAATCCTTGCAAGACATGCTCAAACAGCAGTCTGTTGTAAAAGCGTCACTCACAAAGGTGCCAGAAACCTACGTTTATTGGATCAAGTCACACATGTCTGAATAACAATTCCAACAATTATAGTCCTGTCCCGTCTCTCTGTGTTGACACCAGCAGTTAATGCCATAGGCTGTTTTTTTTCTCCTCTGTTGATAAATCAAAGAAACATGAAAACTGCCATCATCAAAAATGTAACCAGTAAACAAAACACAAAGTGTTTTGATTTGATGAGAATTAACCGAACCCTAGGACGGACTGGGGCAGATGGACATCCTTTAATAACAACTATCTCAGAATGGGCGATGCCTATTTCAACACAGACCTGCTTCTATGGCCTCAGAACGGCCGCTGGCAACGGGCAATTAATTGTCATTGAAAAAATAATTGGTAGGACTGGAAGAAAAGAGTTTCTGCTCTGTACTGTTCTACCAATGTCTTCTGCGTTGCCTTTATTCAAGAGTTTTCTTTGTAAAAAAGGGAGTGACATCACTTACCTATTTAATGCAGGTAAACATGACAAGCCTGATTTGCATGTATATATGCTTTTTTAGTGTATGCTTTTCCTTTCACACCACCAGTAGAACCTTTAGTGCAGGTGGAAATCAGAACCAGTATTTGTGAATTACTGAGATCTCAAACTCAGAAGATGCTACACAGAAAAATCACAAACTGTTTTTACACTGCTGCGTAGATATTGTTGACAACAATGAATCAATTAATCTAATCTATCACATTTCAAAATATTTATTCTCAGTTCTTGAGTTTTACCATCTATAAATCACAGAACAAGTGCTAACAAAGCCAGTTTCTTTCAAAAGAATTGCTAGCATGTCAGGTAAGTTCAGAGCAAAAGTTGTCCTTTCCTAACTGGGTCTCCTCTAGCAAAGGAGATCTTCATCCTTACTTCAGCATATCCACTGGTCAAAAAAGGAGTCACTGATTGTAAACTGTCTCTTATTGTTAAATTTCTTCTCACTAGTAAAAGACTTTCTACCAGTAATTTGTGATGAAACAGCATAAGCTCTAATTAAATCAAGGCAACCCCAAGCTTTTTGATTGAACCGGCTTTCACCTGCTGTTTTTGTTCTCCTTTGACCATCATTGTGTATGCAATGTTTTCCACATCCAAATCTGAAGCACATCGACTACTGCACCTCCTGCCTATGTTGTTTCATCAAGTTCTCCAGGTATCTCCCTTCTTTTCACTTCCCTTTTCCAGTGCATCTGTGCACTACCAAATGCATTTGGCATTCAACTCCAAATACTATTGCATTTTCAAGGTTATTATTATATTGCAGGTAAGGCATATGTTCATATCCAATGTACTGAACGTCACACCAATACTCAGGAAGCAGCATGAGTTGGTCAGACCATGGATGAGATGCAGGAAACAGTCTGAAGAGATTAATCATCACAGAAGATATTTGAGACTCAATTCTAATACAAATCAGTAGTAACATTTTTCTTAGTCAACAGATGCACACCAAAATAAGATCAACAGAGATGAGATCAGAATTGGATTGTGGTAATACACATGCAAGTTATAGCACAGTTTCTTAAACCTAGTGTTATTTGTCTCCCAGGGTAGAGCAGATGTGCTTTCCGAGTATCCTGACTTGAGGGATGTTTCCAAGAAAGGACATGGGTTATATTGTGAGTGCTGTAAAAAGAACTATAGTGTAAAGCACTGTAGCATGCAGAGGGTAGTACTAGAACATACTGTTATGGTTCGCTGTACCTGTAAAATTCATGAAATTATTGGCTTCTTTCAGCTGCAGTACAGTACTTTTACAGTAATTTGTCACTCTGTTTTCAGCAGGGATAATGGACCATGCCTTTTTCTAGGAGCACATTATTTGGCCACTGGCAGCTCTTTATATTTGCCATGAGATCCCCAGTAGCTACACGTTCCCCCTCACCCTCCCTCCTCGGGACACTGCAGGCAATAATAGATCTGTGGGATTAACGTTTCTTTACCAGAAGTTAATGGCATCTGTGATGACTAGTGTTAATTGGCCTGGCTATGCCAAGTGTGCCCGTACTGTTCCTTTCAGTAGGCTATTCCTCCACTTCTGTCTGCACACAATAACATGACATCACTGCGGCCAAAATCAGCTAGAAAAATACCACAGCCATTGTTCCTCCGTGGCTCACCTGACATTGCTTAATATTGTCATTTTTATATGACCAGCATCTAGGAGCCCAGCAATAACCTTTTCTATGGCTGGAGATAAATGTGATGTAAAAACGAATGAAAAGGAAGATCAGGGAAAAACCCCCTTCTGACCTGAGGGATGATATTTTTCAGCTTTAATGTTCTCTTCTACCTACACCATAACATCAGTGATGAAACTACTCTTTTCCATCTTATTTGAAAACACTAACATGCTATTGGCGTTCTTTTCCATGAGAAATGGTAAGTCACTAAAATTAGGAAGGAAATTGTTTTACTGTCTGGTGACATGTTGTGAGATTTTAAAATTTTTCTCTGCTCTGCCTTGCAACAAACCCAAAATATTTCTGCACTCCTCATGAGAAAAGGCAGGGTGATTTCTGCTTCAGAAGAGCCAGTGATGTGTAGACTTGGCAACCTCCTACCGTACAGTAACATGGACAGCAGGGACTGAACCTATTCATCTCACAGCCCCTGTTAAAGATATATTCTCCACATGACAAAGTCTTTCACCCACTTTTCCATCTGGATTTTGACCACGTGTGGTCATCCTGATGTTAAAAATGAGGCAACCCCACAATCCCTCTCCACCCCAACAGGCATTTTTCATGAAGCATTTTAGATTTGACTAACCACCACTTTTATAAGAATTCTTCTGTGAAGTATGATGCAATGCAGTGCTCCAGAGCCAGAAAGCACATGGTTGTTCTGGAAAAGGTATCTGATTTCAAGGCCAAGTTATTTTCTCCCAAGGTAGGTATAATTTACACACTCTCCAGAACCAATGGAACTAAACACATGTTTCAGAAAGAAAAGGGCAAGTTTTATTTAAAGTAACAATGAGGAATATTCCTAAATGCAAATAACACCTTTTTTTAACTGTGTGATGTCTACCAAAAAAACCCAGTCATTACGTTTAAGCTTATAAGATGGAAGACCTTTCCCCATTTGTTTTTGCCACTATTTTTAAATACACGTAGTGTCTTTCAACCTGCCTCGAGTTATTCAGATGCTTAAAGATGAATGTGCCAAAAGAATTTTCCTAAAATAGGATTTTACCAATTTGGGAAAGTGATTCAAAGATTCATACCAGCCCAGTGGTGAAGTTGCCAGGCTTCTTCCCTTAGGTGCTGTATACAGCCAGGGGAGAGAGACAGGCTCTGTCAGAGCTCCCAACTTCATTTTCTGTACGGGAGGCATCTACCTCTGCCCATGAATTACACCGGGAGCCATGGGAAAGTAGCTCCTAGTTTTGGTACCTGGATTACTCCTCTAGGGTTGTGTTACACCTAATACACTTGGTCTTGTTTTACAAATACAATTTGTCTCTTATTCCAGCAAAATAGAACACACTCAACTTTTGTACCTAATTAGGTAACTCTGCTCACATTTCTGGGAATAGTAGTTTTTAACTGTTGTTGCAAAACATTAAAGAACAGACAACATGAGTAAAAGCCTTATCTGTCTGCAAGCACCAGGACATCCAGCATCACGTTCAGCAGTTTGTATGTTCTAAAAAACCTCTTTTAAGCATAACACAGGCCAAAGTCTTCAACCATCACCTGCTGAACTTGACAAATGCATTCCCATTGCCAGCAACAGGCTTTTGTTATACAGGTGGCTCCTCAACATAGCCCAGTCATCGGATGCACCCTCCTGCCCCTGATATTTCACATGGAAAAGAAGTCCGCTTGATGTAGAGAAATGCCAAGAAAAACAGAAGTAGCCATTTAGGATACTGTGCTTGTAAATATTTCCTGTGCTTAGTTCTTCTCATTTATCTAAATTCAAGTTGAAATTTCCAAGACTTGTACTTTGAGCCCTAGACACTGTCAAACTGGTTACTGTCTGGAGGTAAATCTGTGCATCTGTGTCTATCCAAGTTCTAAATTAATACAGTTCAGCAAAATCCTGAAGGAATAAATATTGGCAACATTGCTGCAAAACTTTCTGAACCAGCTTTGAAGCCACAAAGTCTGAAGGAGGAGAGTTGAAATGGAACAAAGGAATGGGCTGCTTTGGGAAGCATGTAAGAGTGCCTTGGTAAAAAACAGCCCTGATCCTGCCAAATGCCATCCTTTGAAGACTGTAGGCTGTGAATGAGCTGTAGATTTTCTCTCTTTTTCTCATTAAAAATTCCACACACAAGCAAAGTTGCCCTATTCAGGCATGTGTCGTTAAGCTATATTTGCAATAAAAAGGAACTGAGGCAAAGGGCACCAAATCATGTAATCATATTTACGCTGCGATGTCTGTAGCGAAGCGATACCTCAAATAACTAGAAATTAGTCTTTCAGGTACCAGCTGCAGAGACCATAACCATAGCAGAGAACTATGTCTGGGCATATTTTCCTGTGACTGGACTACTGCAATACCATCAGCAGCAAGCTGCCAGCTGGCACTGCATTTTGTCCCACTTGCTACTTACCAGTTTTTAATTTCTTGGTCTTCTGCTAACAGGACTATGACATAAAATCTTGCAGCTCTTGTAACCGGGCGGAGGAAAACCTTTATGCTTTGACTTTATTTAAAATCCTTGAGTCATCCTGTGACTACATAAGAACACGGGCAAGTTGTCATTTTAATTATCAATTGAAAGGACAATAATGTGTTTTGCAGGGTATATATCATTTCCACAGCAGTAGTCTGCAACACTGAACACTGCAGTTTGTCTACAGGCATGTAGACGTGCATTCTTCGCATATATGTACGCAAAGAGTCACCTCATTCTTAAAGATGTTTGCCTGTGACCTTCTCCTGTATGTGGCATGCCTCATACCCTCCCCCACCTAAGAGCACTACTGGTGGCCTTGCTATAAGCTGTGCAGATGTTTCTACCACGTTATTGCAGCTTTATATTTGCAAGAGCCTTCTCAGAACAGATGTTCTTTCTGTGTGTATACACCATACTTCCCACCGCAAACACTTTTACAACGCAAACAGCAGATTGCCTTGCTTCTGTCGTTCGGATCAAGAGAGAGTAAATGCCTCATTCTAATGATGTCGGTTTTCTTTCCATGGTGCTTAATGTCTTCCCTCCCCTCTCGCTGGCCCTGCTCACTGCAGGTGTTTTCTTTCTGTTCCTTAGGCTCTCCATCACTTATCTTTTACTCTAAAGGGTCCCCCTAAAAATATCCCCTTCCCGAATCTCCTTTTCTGCTTTCACTCTCTATTAGTCCCTTCTGCTGTTTCCTCCTCCTTTTATAAAAGCTGCTCTGCCTTCTTTAGCTCTGCTCAATGAGGAGCTAATTCAATGGATTTAAATGGGAATGTCTTTCCTTGGGTAGGACTCAATATAGATTAGTGAATATAATTCTGACAAATTGTAGGATAGGAGGCAATAATCGAAAAATGACAGCTCAAAGACGGTAGTCCTTTGAGGCACCAAAGACATCTCTTGTCTTCACCAAGACAAAAAGATTTTTTGGAAGATTTGTGTTGGCTGGATATTGCAAAAACATAATTTGAACACACGCACCCCTCCCTTTTTTAATCAAAAGCCTGGCTTGTAAGTGGTATAATTTGTACAGAGTCTTGTAAATTTATGACAACATTTGTATAGACATTTGGCCTATGTCACAGTGATTTTTGATTACTTTCAGAGGACACTTTGTCCATGACTATTTCTGATTAAAAATTATCTGTTCCTGTCCTTTTATCTTCTCTTCTTTTTCATAAGGCATTTGTAAGTAATATAAAGAGCAACAATAATATAAATTTCACAACAGCTAAAAATAGTAACAATTGTCATTGAATAGTAATACATCATGAAGAGGTAATGGTGTGGAGATCTCTGCTGCCGCAGCTGGATTGCTTTGGATGTTTTAGCTGGACTCTTTAGAGGTATCTGAAGTATCCTTATGGCAACTTGCACAGCATAGATGTGACTGCATGCTGAGAGTAATTTTGAATCTCTCCAACCTCAAAGTCATGGAAGCTACCAATCTTGTGCTCTACAGTCTCCTGAAACAGATGCTCCATCAGTCTCCCAATATCTACTATAAAAATCCTATTGTTTGCTCCCTTACCATATTTTTTTCTTTTTAAAATCCTTTAAAATGACCCTACCTCTAGCTTTTCAGCTGACCATATTGTTCCATTTTGCTCACGTTGTTTTCTTATGCACCCTCTCTGCTGTAGTTCTCTTCCACATAAACACCATTCCACTGAAAAAAACTCTGCCACCATCTCCTTATATTTGTTTCAGTTTTCATATTACAACTTCTCTCTTACTCCTTACACAGATGGCCTAAATGGCTATTTGGCTTGCTCAGTTCCAGCTTCATGGATGCAACATTAGATGGCTGGCACCTACTATGCAGGCAGTCTTTACAGCTTTTGCAGCTAAAGGCTGTACTTAAAAATGGAGGTCATATGGCCTAAAAGTAGCTGAAGTTCCACAGACAGTGAAATATGATTCTGGTCACTTTGGATAAAAGAATTAAATTACAATAGGTTGAAGCCACAGCTCAGGGTTTCATGAAAAGCTCAGTGATTCCCTCCTTTGCCCTTCTTTAAGCACTGTACAATTCATAATAAATTTCTATTTGTTTGGAAATCACCGATTTCTATGCCTGATAGTCTATGAAAATGTACAACTGCTTACAACTACTTTGGAAATGGCAATCTTAATGCAAATACGTTTTTCTCATTTTCAGTCTTTTTTCTTGTTCACAACTGAATCTAGCCATTCTTTAAAAGTAGTTATATACCAGTGAAATAGTAATAAATTCTAGCTGTAAAGTGTTCTCTCTCAGAAATTTTTATAAACCAGTTCTATTACCTCTTATTAATGCATTACAAATATAATCCACACTACACCCATCTACTTTAAGATTATGACCTTGTAAAATGTGCACAGCCATTTAAAAGACCTTGTGTTTAAAAAGACTGGGTTAGAGTCTTGTCAGTTCTTGGAGTTTTATCGTGAATGTTGCAGTTCATTTGATGTTTTTCCTCAAAATTCTGAGTGCAATTGAAAAGGAAGAATCTCTGTGCCTACTTCAAAGGTAAGTAAATATTTGTAGGGAGAAATTAGAAGGCATGCATCCAAAGCTCAAAAAATATGGAAATAGGTTATTGCTTTTTTCCCCCTTTTTTTTTTAAGATCACATGATTTGTAACTTAATTGTTTGTGTTCTGCAGACAAGATCAACTAATGAATTTTTTAGGGGGTCTTGGGGGGGGCGTGGGTTTTTTTGTTGTTGTTTTTTAAAAACTGTTGAGGCTGACAGTTTGATAAACAATGACTTATCTAACATTATTACTGCCTTGTTATAATGCCCTGAAAAGTTACGCAGTTTATTCTAAAGGCAGAATTAATCTGTGGGGAACAGCTCAGAGGAGCTCCCAGCACAATTTAATCTAGCACTCCCCTGAGCTAAGCATTAGCACTAGTTAAAAATTGTTTTGAAAAATAGCAGTTGGGAAGAGGGTGTGTGAAAATTCAGGAAAAATAGATTTCTACTGTCGTGGTCTCTGCATCATGCCCATCCAGCTCATTGACATCCACCATGGGCCTTCTCAGTCTGCTTCCAAGATGTCCTCTGCTGGCTACTGCATTGAGAAGCAGCAAAAAGTGCAGCTTCCCAACTACTGCTCAGCTTGATCATGGCTTGAGATGGTTCTCCATACTGATGTTACCAATGTAAATATGGGTTCTCCTCTGTGTAAGGCAGTTCTGCCGAGCTAGACCCATAATACATATTTTTAAATGTGAAAACTAGTCTTTGGCAAACAAGAAATATTTGTTAGATTCAGGTAAATGCAATGTCATTCCATGAGGAGATCATCATGTTACTGTTAACATTTAGCTATTATTTCTGAATACTCAGGTAGACCTTAGCTTTTGTTATCATTTAAGAGCAAAGATGTAATTGCCTTTAACTTTTTTCTCCCCATGAAGAAAAAATAATAAAATCAGATGCCACAAGTTTGATAGTTCACAGTATTCCTGTTTAAACAATAGTTACATTTCACTGAATATAAAGGAAGCCACACCAAACTCAAAGGTAACTTGGAGTTCCCAAGATGTTGGTGATGTTACCAATACTATAGAGATTTCTACCACTTCTTCAGAAAAATGTGCTTTTCTGGAAGTATGCAAAGGAAAGTGCACAAAATCTCACATTTTCTTAGTCCGTGTTTCTTCTGAGCTATCCTCATGCACCATCTCAGTTCTGTCAACAGGAAGAGAATGAGCCTCATCTCTTCTATGTAGTGCTTCCTCTTCTACCTCAGATTTTCTAGCTTCTGTTTCACTAAGACATGGGTGTTCTCATATTTTTAAGAATGAGGACAATAGGTCAAATTACATTTGCTGTCTACTACATCCACATAAAACTGGAGAAAACCATTTATCTATGTGGAATGAAACTGTATTTGCCCAATAAACAAAGAGCAAGACCTACTACGTATCAAGACCTTCAATTTGCTGAAATGGGATTGATGAATTGGAAATATTTCTTCATGATAGCTAGCATGTAGGGCACCAGTATTAAGAAATCAAAATTCTGAAGTGACACCATGAGCCATATGAAATCATACAACTTACTCCCCAGCTTTTGAACATACTACATGAAGACAATACATATATTGACATACTAGTGCAAGAAAGTACAGTATACTTCCAGCACCACCATGCTTCATTTGCTTACTAATTTAGGAGAATGTAGGCTTCAGGGATGGAAAAAATACTGCAAGGAACTACCCAATCTAGGAAACTGTTTTATATGGCTAAAGATTTTTTTTTTTAGCCTTTTTTTTTCCTTTTAAGTGAGAAGGATATGGAGCAGCTGCCTAAAGCAGAAATGCTACAAAACTCATTAGCTATAGTAAAATTAAATTAGTGCTCTCCAGATAATCCTAAATTATTATCCATGAATCTTTGTACAACAGTGCTCCACATCTCTTTTCCTCTCACACATATTATTTCTGCCTTTGGACTGCTGTTTAGTGCCTTTAGAACGTCCATGGCTGAGTCACTGAATGAGGATAATCCCTGCAGTAAAAGATTGGGATGATTTTTATTTTTCCCTCCCTCAGCTGCAAGAAATGCTTCTTTTGTAGCCCTCTGCTAAAACAGGAGACCAAATTCTCCAATGTCTCCCACTCCATCCAGTTATTTAGATCCTCATGAAAAGGCTACAGTCCTTGCCTTGCAGCTAAAGAGGGAAACTGCTGATAGCCCTGAGGCACATTTTTGAGCAACCCAGTTATAGCAGGTGCCAATTGCAGGGGTCCAAATGACCCACAGAGCAGAAATGGCAGCCATGGCTCAGCAGAGCACTGAGAAGTCTTGCTCCTGCTCCCTTTTCTAATATGGCAAAGACTGGATAAAATTTAAGGGTCTTTTTAGGAGGCCAGAGCAATGATCTAATTCCCTGCCATGCCCTGCAGTTCTCTGAGACCTCTGGCATCTCCACTGCTCTCAGTGCTTCAGAACTGAGGCTTCAAGGGCTTTCCCCAATAAATTACAGGAAAACCTTTACATCCTCCTCAATACATGGGAGGACTGTGAGAAAATATTGGAGGATTTCCATAATTTCATGCGTTGGCCTCATTCTTTCCTGCAAAGTGGGTTGGCTATAAAACCACATGAAGGCAACATCTGAGCCCTAATATATAACCAAAATTTAGGCAGCTTGCTCAGTCAGCAGCCCTGCAACACTTCCAAGCTAGATACTTTGTATGTGATCAGGGAGTTGACTGGAGACACCACCTGAGTTAAAGCTTGCAATTAACTTTGCCATACAGATGCACCTCCAAATTCTTTCACTTACTTTCACCACTCTCTTAATCAGACTTGCATAGACAGCCAATCAACATTTTCTCAATGAGAGTGGCTTTATTTTAACGTGAAAATGGCTTTTCATAAGAAATCCTTTAGATTAATTTTCTACTGTTTGAACAAAAAGCTGAGGGGAAAATTAGGTTTTCAAGAAACCAAGTTAGGAAACCCAATCCAGTTCCAGACTAGCAACAGTTGAGTGCCTAAAGGCAGCCTCACAACACACCATCTGATAAATTTCGAACCAATCTGGACAGCTTTCAGAGAATATACACTGAACTATCCTCAGCCATGGGAAAGGAAAAGGAAAGAGAAAGGATGCTTTCAAGGAAAATAATAAATGAAAAAAAAATTAATCATAGAATCCTTTATTAAAAAAAAATCCTTTTGTAAAATGATCATTAATCAAAACAAAAATGTGGAGGGGAAAAAGTTAATTATCACTTCAAAATCTTTTTAAATTTTCTTTTTTTGTTTTAGCTGGGATCAAGTCAGGAAAAACTTCCCAAAACTCATTTGCCACTGCCAGCTCAGGGCTGCATGGCCCCCAGAAACATGCAGAAAGAATAACAACATAAACATACAAGTTTCTCTGAAGGCAACTTCTACATCCCTTTCACTACACTTCTCTGCATCACTGTGAGGAGTAAAGCACCCTCCCAATACCAAACACCTACATTAATTGAGCAGTAGAGACCACTTGCATCCACAAAGATGGTACCAAAGGAGGTAATGGCAGCACAAGGTTCCAGGCACCTTCTGCTCAAAGATCTACCACTCGCCACTGTTAGCAACTGAATCATAGGTTAGATGAGTATCTCCATGAAGCAGAGACACTAAAACAAATATTTGAGAGAAGTGTTTCCTGGAGACATTCTTGTGGAAGATCTTGACGAGTTTCTTTTTGAAGTTTCTCTGCAAGAAATGAAGACGTTGTCCCCTCTTTACTTCTCATTGAGAGTCATTGCTTCTGAAGTATGCTAAACCATCTGTGCCAGGTAGCATCCCTGGAGTTCATCATCATAATGCTAAAGAACATATTTTAGTCCAGATTGCACCACACCAAGATGGCAGACTGTTTTTTACATTCCCTGCAAAAGGACCTGCGTACATAATCTCTGCTTTTTCTCCACTTTCAGTCTGCAAAACCTATGCTGTATGATATAATATCAAAAAACTTGGTACGTTACTGGAAAGCCGTAGTTCATAATCTTTGTTTCATGTGCAACACGTTGCCCACAAGACTTTCTGATATAACTTGTGGATACAGTAAATTAAAAACTTAAAGGCAAGGCCGCAAAATGCAAGTTGCTAGTATTGTTCCTCCTGGGACCATTGTTTTAGAGCGATGTGCAAATATTCTCGGCAAATCATAGCTTAAATATCACTGTGTTTGCCAAATGCTTCTCCCGACTCCCTGCTCACAGCCATGAGAAAACTTTTTATTTATTAATTATTATTTGTAATTTGGGAAAACAAATGTCTATATTCCCAGTCAGTCAACTCTCCTATCCGCATATGTGCATTCCAGGAATGCAAGCTTTACCACTAGCTTAGAGAGGCATTTTTTCCCCAGGATCCTTCATTAAAACATTAGCTGCACATTACTGCTTAGCAGGTGCACAGACCCCATAGCCAAATGTTACTTGTTAACCATGGTGCGACATTATATGGCCATAAATGTCTAGGTATTAATCACATGTTTTGATTTGTATCCAAAATGTGATTTATGCCCCTGATTTCTAAGACTGCATGTTAAACTAACAAGGAAGACCAAAGAAATTCAGTTCATTCAGGCAGCTGAATCACTCTCTGCCATGAAGTGGATGTAGCTGTGAGCAGACAGGGCAGTCCTGGAAGAGCAACAGGAATCAACCACGTCGGCAATGTGGGAGGGAAGGGAAACAGAAACCATCTTTGACAAATTCAACCAAATTCTTTCCTGTACCAAGGCAAGAAATATAAGGACAGTTCACAGCAGACTCCTGAGGGTGAGGGAAAGCAAACAACTCTCCCAGCCCCAACCTCCTTTTAAGTCAAAGGACAGAGGTGTTTCCACTAAAAGTAGAGGTCTTCCATTCTTTTCAAGGGAGGTTTTGTCAACACTATAGCTGTGTGTTGGCATGTATAGGCTAATTTATATAGGATCCCAAAAGGGGATAGAGCATAGACTGGCAGGAGGTCTGTAGTCCAGTTTTGCTATGTCTTTCTGCAGTGCTGTTTATTCTACTAAAAACATCCTGTGCTGCTATGGATGTCAACACTAGAAATTTTATTGTCTTTGCTATATGACCCGATAAAGTGGTGACCCCTTGACATTTCTGAGCTGCTTAGCTATGTTAATGAAAACACATAGTGTAGATCATGCTTCAAGCACAGCACCTCACATGGAATATGTACTCATGCAAGAACAGCACTAAGCAAAGCTGCAGAAAAGGCAAAGGAGAAAGCTCACAGAAGGATGTTGGCTTTCCAAGCAACTGTGATTTGGTTGTCTTCTCTAACTTTAGGAGAAAGTCCCATATGATCTGGCCTGTAGCAAATCGAGAGAGGAAGAAAGCATAGGATTCCACCCCAAAAGAAATATCTGAGACAACGTACTTTGAAACACCTGAAACAGGATGAAAGTGCATCCAATATCTCACAGAGATATCCAGTGACTGAACTCCATCTGACTCCATAAAGTCTCCTAACTTTCCAAAGTTGTCATTGTGCCACTATGTTCCTCACCTTCCTCTGGCATGCAGAACCCTATTTATGGTACCTGTTTACTGGTACCATTACAATTACCTGTGTTAAGAAAAAAAGGAGGGTAATTATTGTAGGTGATCCCCTTCTGAGGGGAACAGAGAGCCCAATGTGCCGACCAGACCGAACCCACAAGGAAGTCTGCTGCCTCCCTGGGGCCTGGGTGAGAGATGTCACCAGGAAACTTGATGGTCTGGTACAGCCCACCGATTACTACCTGCTGTTGGTCATACAGGTTGGCAACAACGAGGTTGCTCAAAGAAGTCTAAAAGTGATTAAAAGGGACTGCAGAGCACTGGGGCGACTAGTTGAAGGATCAGGAGCACAGGTAGTGTTTTCATCAATCCCTTCAGTGGCAGGGAGGAACACTGAAAGGAACAGGAAAACACACCTGGTTAACACGTGGCTCAGAGGCTGGTGCCATCAGCAGAATTTTGGGGTTTTTTTGACCATGGAGAGGTTTAGACAGCACTGGGCCTGCTGGCAGCAGATGGAGTTCAACTATCTCTAAGGGGCAAAAGGATTCTCATTTATGAGTTGCTGGGTCTCATCGAGAGGGCTTTAAACTAGATTTGAAGAGGGAAGGGGATGAAATCAGACTCACTAGAGATGAGCCTAGGGGTGGCATGCCAATGTTAGGGGCAAAATTGATAGCCCAGCTCAAGTGCACCTACACCAATGTACACAACATGGGCAGCAAACAGGAGGAGCTGGAAACCATTGTGCCCCAGGACAGCTGTGACTTAGTTCCATCACAGAAACATAGTGGGATGACTCTCATGACTGGAGTGCTGCAACGGATGGCTACAAGCTCTTCAGGAGAGGTGGTGGGGTGGCTTTGTATGTTAGAGGGTGTTTTGATTGTATAGAAATCAATGATTGTAATGACAAAGTTGAGTGCTTATGGGTAAGGATGATTGGGAAGGCAAATAAGGTAGATATCCTGCTGGGTGTTACAGACCAGGATGAAGAGGCAGATGAAGCATTCTACAAGTGAGTGGCAGAAGTCTCACAATCACTAGCCCTTGTTCTCATGGGGGACTTCAGCTTACTGGACGTCTGCTGGAAATACAACACAGCAGAGAGGAAACAATCTAGGAGGTTCCTGGAGTATGTGGAAGATAACTTCCTGACACAGCTGGTAAGTGAGCCTACCTGGGGAGGTGCCCCACTTGACCTGCTGTTTATGAATAGACAAGGACTGGTGGGAGATGTGGTAGTTAGAGGCCATCTTGGACTTAGTGACCATGACATGATAGGACTCTCAATTCTTGGTGAAGTAAGGAGGGGGGGCAACAAAACCACTACCATGGACTTCCGGAGGGCAGACTTTGGCCTGTTCAGGTCACTGGTTGAGAGAGTCCCTTGGGAGACAGTCTTGAAGGACGAAGGGGTCCAGGAAGGCTGGACAGTCTTCAAGAAGGAAATCTTAAAGGTGCAGGAGCAAGCAGTCCCCATGTGCTGGTAAGACGAACTGGCAGAGAAGATGCCTGGCCTGGCTGAACAGGGAGCTTTTGCTGAGACTCAAGGAAAAAAAAAAAAGGTTATCACCTTTGGAAGAAGGGGCAGGCAACTCAAGAAGAGTACCAGGATCTCATTAGGTCATGCAGAGACAAAATTAGAAAAGCAAAAGCCCAGCTAGAACTCAATCTGGACATGGTTGTAAGGGATAAAAAAAAATATTTTTACAAATATATTAACAACAAAAAGAGAGGCAAGGAGAATCTCCATCCTTTACTGGATGCAGAGGTGAACATTGTCACCAAGGATGAGGAAAAGGCTGAGGTACTTAATGCTGCCTTTGCCTCAGTCTTTAATAGTCAGACCCAGGTATCCACAGAGTGTTCAGTTTCCTGAGCTGGAAGACAGGGATGGAGAGCAGAATAAACTCCCCATAATCCAGCAAGAAGTTAACAACCTGCTATCCACCTGGACACACACAAGTCCATGAGGCCTGATGGGATCCACCCGAGAGTACTGAGGGAGCTGGCGGAGGAGCTTGCCAAGCCACTCTCCATCATTTATCGGCAGCCTGGTTAACAGGGAAGGTCCCAGACGACTGGAGGCTTGCCAATGTGACGTCCATCTACAAGAAGGGCCAGAAGGAGGATCCTGGGAACTACAGGCCTGTCAGCCTGACCTCCATACCAGAGAAGATCATGGAAAGGTTCGTCTTAAGGGCGCTCACAGGGCATGTGCAGGACAACCAAGGGATCAGGCCCAGCCAGCATGGGTTCATAAAAAGCAGGTCCTGCTTGACCAACCTGATCTCCTTCTATGACAAGGTGATCTGCCTAGTGGATGAGGGAAAGGCTGTGGCTGTTGTCTACCTGGATTTTAGTAAAGCCTTTGACACCATCTCCCACAGAATTCTCCTGGAGAAACTGGTGGCTCATGGCTTAGACAGGTTTACTCTTTGCTGGGTAAAGAACTGGCTGGATGGCTGAGCCCAGAGAGTTGTGGTGAATGGAGCTAAATCCAGTTGGCGGCCAGTCACAAGCAGTGTTCCCCAGGGCTCAGTTCTGGGGCCGGTCTTGTTCAATATCTTTACTGATGATCCGGACGAGGGGATCGAGTGCTCCCTCAGTAAGTTTGCAGATGACACCAAGTTGGGTGGGACTGTTGATCTGCTGGAGGGTAGCAGGGCTCTACAGAGGGATCTGGACAGGCTGGATCGATGGGCAGAGGTCAACTGTATGAGGTTTAATAAGGCCAGGTCCTGCACTTGGGTCACAACAACCCCATGCAACGCTACACGCTTGGGGAGGAGGGGCTGGAGAGCTGCCTGGCGCAAAGGGACCTGGGGGTGCTGGTTGACAGCCGGCTGAACATGAGCCGGCAGTGTGCCCAGGTGGCCAAGAAGGCCAACAGCATCCTGGCCTGTATCAGGAATAGCGTGGCCAGCAGGAGTAGGGAAGTGATTGTGCCCCTGTACTCGGCACTGGTGAGGCCGCACCTCGAATCCTGTGTTCAGTTTTGGGCCCCTCACTACAAGAAGGATGTTGAGGTGCTGGAGCGTGTCCAGAGAAGCGCAACAAAGCTGGTGAGGGGTCTGGAGCACAAGTCTTACAAAGAGCGGCTGAGGGAACTGGGATTGTTTAGTCTGGAGAAGCGGAGGCTGAGGGGAGACCTTATCACTCTCTACAACTACCTGAAAGGGGGTTGTGGTGAGGTGGGTGTTGGTCTCTTCTCCCAAGTAACTAACGACAGAACGAGAGGAAATGGCCCCGAGTTGCACCAGGGGAGGTTTAGATTGGATATTAGGAAAAATTTTTTTACTGAGAGTGTGGACAAGCGTTGGAACAGGCTGCCCAGGGAGGTGGTGGAGTCACCATCAGTGGAAGTGTTCAAAAAACGTGTGGATGTGGCACTTCAAGATATGGTTTAATGGGCATGGTGGTGTTGGTTAACAGTTGGACTTGACGATCTTAAAAGTCTGTTCCAGCCTTAATGATTCTGTGATTCTATTCTGTGATTCTGTTCATCTCACATTTGTAATGACATGCCTAGCTTTCTTATACAAGGAAAGAACACAAGGCTGGCCTGAGAGGTTACCTAGGAGAAGGCATAACATACACAAGATACATTATATCCTTCAGCCTGGACTTCCACCTCCCTCCCATGACATTCACTTTCTCCCATAATTTCTAAGTCCAGTTAAGCAAATCACAATAATCAATTATGGTCTATGAAATTTTTTGACTGTGACCTCCCTTTTGTGTATGTGCTGCTTCCTATTAGCTAATGCCACACAATTAATTTCTTCTTGATATTCCTTTTGTGCTCAACAAGTGGTCATAGCTGTGGCCAACCCATCTTTTCAGTGTAAACCTTCTTGCTCTAACATGGGAATGAAATCACTACAGATATATTATTTCTCGGAACAGGATATTTCATTTGCATAAAATATTCTGCACTTGACACAGTGCCAGGAAGAAACACCTAATGTCCATTCTTCATTGTGCTCTTGCTGTGGCCTTAGGAACAGAAGGAATCACCATATTAGACTCACACCTATTACTCCCGAGTTCCTCACTTCTTAGTCCCATCTCTGATTTACACTCCCATGACTCTTTGAGAGCCCTGTCAAGGCAGTGACCAAGATAATGGACAAAAGGGAATTTCTTACATGATGTAATTTCACATTAAACAGGATGGTTCACAGGTTGTAATGGAAGGTCAACAACAGATATTCTAACCCCTAAATTGGTTGGAAAAAAATGGTTATTTGAATCAAAACTTAAATAAAGCTCTATATGAGCCAAGGTAGCTGAAGGGAAGTGTCTCCCTGTGTGTCCGTGATATGCCTGGTCTAATAACTTCAAAGGAAGGCAGATGCCATTCTCGTTCATTTTCTTAACATTGGGATTTACTGGCAGGGATCAGTACTAATACTGTCTTCAAATATACAGTATCTCTTTTTACTTTTAAGTTGGATGGCTATAATCCAAAGTAAAAAAAAAAAATCTAAAAGTCATTAGTCCAATGGGAATGCAGAAAATGTACATTTTGGAGACAGATCAACCTGTTAAGCAAGAAAAGGAGACCAAGAAGAAATTAATTAATTGAATGGATTCATGAGTCCCTCATTTGTTATTAATAAAGCACTGAAGAAGAAAGTGTTGATGAGACACAGTCATTCACCTTGGATCAGTATGCAAAGGGAAATTTCACCCCACTGCAGACAGATATCAAGGCCATATGCACAGCTTTACGTACTGAGTTATGGATGTTATAATAAATGGCAGAGTCAACATCATGTATGTGTACTTTGCCTACGGATGAATTTCACCCTAAAAAAACAATGAGGCAGATTTGAGAGGAGAGCTGATTTAATACAACGTATAGCATGTGGTCATTAATGGACTTTTAGATATTCCCAAAGATAACCAGCCCTATAAAGGTTTTTAAGTAATTCTTAACATTATTTTCATATACTTCAAAGGCAATCAGTCTTTATTTCTATATTTCTCCATCTTATAGAGGTATATACATCTTAGAATATTGCAGAATTACATATACACACTACCTTCTGCTTTCATGGGCAGAAGTGCCCTGTGGTAGTGACAACCACAGCGTTAGCCTTTCCTTTTTCAGAAGTTAAATGCTTTCCAAGTGAGCTCTTATGTTCGCCTTTTTATGTTCTTTCTGCTTTATAGATGTATTCTGTTATTTATAGGACTCTGGCTGTTCTTCTTTTATTACCAAATAATATTACCAAAATGAATTTGATTTTAGCCATTTTATGCGGTAGGCAAAGCCTGCTCCTACACAATGGTGTCCACCCGCAAGACCTGCTGCTGCCCATCCTCTGAAAAAAATAGAAGATATAATTTATTGTTTTGCTAAAAAGTACTTCAGTTACTTAAAACTACTAGGAGGTGAGATCCAGTCTTGAACACAAGACCAGCACAAGGCCTAAAAAGTGATTAAGCTCATTCTGAGGATATAAGCGCGATTGAAGTGGTTGCACAGGACTGGTGCTAGTGCCCCGCGCAGGAGAGAAGCTGACCAAGCGTGAGCACTTCAGGAAATCACACCAGATTCTGATTTTTCCCCCAACTTTCAGCAACTAATCTAATAGTTCTACCGGGCTCTCACAGTCACGCTACAGCTCAGGACTGTTTCGCTTTGTCTGAGTGATCACAGAGGAGTAAAAAAAATATTCTAGGTTACAGTCGAAGCTCAAGCGATCAAAAACACCTCCTAATAATTTTAGGGTCATGATTGTTCAAAAGGAAACAAACCCTCAAGATAATTTTAGAGAAGGGAAAGAAGGGGCAGACTCAATCTAAGCCACTTCTACTAAAGCATTAAAGACTACTCTGCTTTTTGCCTTTGCTTGAAAACAGATCTCCCAAATATTCTCATATTGACATATGCTGTGACTGCTTAGGACCAAGCCTGCTGGTTTAGAAAAGTACTTTTTTGCTCTGTAGGTAAGTCCTCACAGTATTAACTTACAAAAGATAGAAAGAGAAAGGGGGGGTGGATTTTTTTCCATCATGGAAAAACCGCAGAAGCTTCACTGCATCTGTTTACCGCTTTATTCCTGAATTTCTAAAACATTGGCAGATTTAAAGAAGGGCCAGATAGTATTGGAAGAGATCCTGAATAGTCAGTACTAGTTTAGTGAGATCAGTCAGGCCACAAAGCTTTGCCAGAGTCGCTCCTCCCTCAGAAATTTTTGAATCTATATTTAAACATCCTTGATCTGGCCACGAGAGACGTGATAGGGCTGACAGCAAGGGAAAAGGGACAAGGAGGAAATTAGGGCTTCCAACAGAAGGGGAGGTGGGACAGTACTTCTAGAAAATTTGGGCTCTTTGGACATAATTGTCTGGCAGTGTGTAGGTATTACTAAAACCCAGGATTATTTCCAACACTACATCATCATATCCACTACTGCTGCCTGCCAGTGTGTTAGTAGTAAATCTGAAGAGCCAGGAAAATAAGTGGAGCCTGTCTGCCTGCAATGAGGATCTGGCCTCCGCTCTGCAGCAGTCAATGCCTTTCTCAGAGAATTAAATTATCTGCTAAATATCTAAAATATTCCTGGGAGAATAAATGGTCTTTGCTTAATTTCTGGGGGTGGAAGGTGGGAGAAGGCTGGGATTTGAAGAGGATAACAGGTAGAGGTATAAATGGAAGGTAGAACAGTCCTGGAAACTAAAGGCCTGGTTGGCATCATTATGCCGGCTTCACCAGCAGCCAGTCCCAACCTGGCAATGGTGCACACTTTGTGCTTTTATTTCTCCCCGGCTTAATAAAACTGCCGTAAGACTTGGGAGAAACTCTTTCCACTTGATTCTTTCTGGGGTTGTCACACACCACGTTCAGACCTCAGGGGTGGGAAAACCAGTTCTCCTCACCCAGCCCTAGAAAGAACCGCCTGTAGGAAGCATGTTCCAGAGGATGAAGCGACGCAGAAATATCAAATCTGGTGGATTGTTGGTAAAGGAGAGAAAGCAAAGCTCAGACAGAAGGCAAGCCCACAGGCTTGTGAGTGCAAACAGGAGATCCACCAGTTTCTGAAGGCTAGTATAGGAGCAAAAAATTTTCCGATTTTTAACAAGAGGCGTTTTGCCATCTGATCGCGAGCTCTCTCTTGTATAGTAGCATCACAAGTGGAAACACAGACTGGGACAAAATTAACCCAAAGTGAGCCTACTCATGGCATTTCAGCTCACCTGTCAGAATAAGCTGCTAATTCGATGTTGGAAGAAAGTTAACCCTTTTGATTTTCTTTTTTTAGACATCTTTGCACTTCTGTTTTCCACCTGAGGCTAAAATTTAGATAAAATTTAGATAAAATACAACAAAGTACAATTACTGTTTATAGCACAGCCAACCTGTGTGGCAAGAGGAATTCTTTTAGAGGGAAATCCCTGTACATTTTCATATATACCAACGTGCAGCGGGTGTAAACCACCATTATGATGAGAGGAATAGGAAGTTCATTAGAATCCTCCTGGCGGTTGTTCCACAGGGCAAGTGGGGCCATATTAAGCCATCAGCTTTAATCATAATTTCCTCCTGATCCTGGTGGAGAGTTTTGCTTTAAAATCAATGTCACATTATTGCCCTTGCATAGTGCAGTTGGAAGTGTTAAGGTGGGGAGCATTGTGAATCGGACACCAGCTGCCGTTGCGGAAACCATGGCACAACAGCAAACTCCGTAACGTACTAGCTATAGGTGCTGGTAATCGCAGGCCCAACCAAGTGGTTACCTTCCTAGAACCCAGTTAACAAGAGAGAGGCCTATCTTTTCAAACCATTTATTCACGATGTACTGGTTTTGACCAGGGTGAAGTTAATTTTCTTCACAGCCCGTGTGATACTGCTTTTTACTTGTGCTGAAAATATTGTTAATATAGAGATGTTTTTGTTATTGCTGAGCGGTGCTGACACAGTGTCGAGGCCTTTTCTGCTTCTCACACCGCCCCGCCAGAGCGTAGGCTGCTGGGGGTGCACGAGAAGCTGGGAGGGGACACAGCCGGGACAGCTGACCCCAGCTGACCTAAGGGAAATCCCGTACCATATGGCGTCTTGTTCAGCAGTAAAACTAGTGAGGGGAGTTTGCCAGCACTGCCGTCACTCAGGGACTGGCTGGGCCTTGGTTGGCTGGTGGAGAGCAATCATGGGTGGTTTCGCATCACCTTTTTTTTAAAAAAAAACTTATTAAACTGTCTGTATCTCAACCCATGAGTTTTCTTACTTTTACACTTCCAATTCTCTCCCCCATCCCTCTGGGGGCGCGGGGGGAGGTGAGCGAGTGACACATGACTGGGTCTGACACATTTCACCAGGCTGACCAGAATGGTCACAAAGGAGCCCCTTGTGGCAGGGACCACCCCCCTCACTCTAGCAGGCACTGTACAATATAGTCCCTAGCATCCAGACTAGGATGTTCTTCCAGAAGCCCATGACTCTCCTTCAGTTTCCAGATGAATTTGTTTCCATTGATTTTCATTTGTTTGCACACTGAAGTCATCCTTCAATTCAAACTCTTTTCTCCCATGTTGGTGTTTCTCCTCCCTCACACAAGGCATAATTTCATTTTCTGACTCTATTTGAAGGCCAAACAAGCCAAGTTCTTCTGCCTCTCCTCTCATTTCGTGTGCGTTGCATGCTCCTGATCATCCTAGTAGCCATCTCCTGAATTTTATATCCACCTTTCTTAAACATGGGAGACCACAACTGCATGCAAGACTCTGGATGAAGTTATCTGCCTACACACTCCTATGAAGGCTAATAGAATTATGCATGCAGGAATTCTTACCACAGTAAAAAACATAGCAATAAAAAGCAGTTCTTTCACATCTCATTTTAGTATGGCTGATTTTTTTCTATGTGAATGATGGCAGGCATATGAAAAACAAAGTAGGTGACTGAAACCTGGAACTACAAGGAAGGTTTTTAATAGGTATTTTGCTTGGTATAATTGCAGTGGATATTAACTAACAGTTATATTTCCTCACAGAAAAAAAAAATATGTTTTGAATAAGTTTAAAATAGAACTTTCCACCAAGAAAGTGTTAGTCACAGAAGGAGCAGGATTCTTGGGCATTTTGTAAGTAAGAGGTTTTTTTTAAGAGTAAGGGTTTTAAGTAAGAGAAGAGGTTCCCAGGAAAGCTGTGAGATAAATGGCTTGCAGAGAGCAAGAACTTCATGCCAGATCCATGCAACTGAAGCCTAATAAATCCCTTCTAAGAGGCCTGTGTAGACACACCTAAAGATAAGTCCCATTTTCAGAGAAAAACACTAACACACCTCATAGCTGCATGGACTCTTTGTTCAGTCCCTTAACGTATCGTATTACCACTTACGAGTATGTAACCATAAGAAGTGTATAGGAAACTTTTCTGCTCTCTTACAAAAACTCATATGTGCAGAATGTTTCAGCTTCGCTGTAAGAACAAACCCAAGAACCTCTGAAGTCTTGCATTTAAAAAAACAACACCCCCAAACAACAAAACCAAACCAAACCCCTCTCGCCCCTCCACCCACTCCCCACCTGGAGCATCCATCTAAGAGACGGTGAGGTGGTTCTAGCCCATAGTCTCTCTCACCGTACTGCAGGAGCAAGGAACTGCTGCCCATCTTCTGCAGGAAGGCCTCACAGCACCTTCTCAGCAACCACATCCCTCCAGAACTGAACATTGCAGGCTGAAGCTGTCCTCTGAGTCAGAAAAGATGATTAAACCCTGATTTCATTCAGCCAGAGCAGTTGACTTAATTAAGGTCTCTCACTTCAGAGGTGTAGCCTATGAACACCAGACCATGGGGCTCTGGGGGCGTTACTTGCTCTAAAATGAGGTTCTGAAGCCAGGAAACTTTTCCTAACACCATCTTCTTGAAATGCCTATGCTTTCTGCCTCCTAAGTGTAATTTCATTGAAATGGCATTTTCAGTGAAAGTGTTTTTATTGAAAGGGTTCCTGGTTAGCTTTGACGAGCATGTAGAACCATGTAGGGTGCATCCCGCATGGAAGAAGCTAAAGGACCAACACATTTCATGCCTACAAACTGAAAAGAAGTTTCCAGCCACATTTTACTCTACTCTCAGGAACTCTTTCATTCTTTGCTGGCCTTCTCCAGCAGGTCCACAAAAATCACTGGATTTAGCAGAAGCCAGGGAAACTCTCACAGTTCTCAGCGCCAGATTTCACTACCTTAACTCAAGCTGACAGACCCTTGCTCCAGACAAAGTCCTGTTGTTTTTAAAGGCTGGGCTTCCTCTGCTACCCCTCTTCACGTGGGACAGCCCTGGATCTCCTCCAGCTGGCCAGTTTTCCTGTCTGGTTTATGCAAGAGGACAGACTATGGCCTTGCCTGATACTTTCCCCATTTGAGGCTCCTTTTTTCCCAAGAACAATTCTGCCTGGCTCTTGCACAAGATACATAAGGTTGCGGTTGCCCTGAGAAGGCCTGGCCACCATGACCATCTGTTTATGGCAATTGTTGCAAGTGTTATTCCTAAATTCTCATTTATTTCTGCAGCAAACAAGATTGACGATAGCACTAATGTTGCCATTCTTTCCAGTTTAATACATTTTCAGCTTGAACAGTTTCTCTGTAGAAAAGAGAGACTCTCTCAACACTTTGAGGATGCACTTGATGCCTGCTGCTAACATTTAGGGGTTAAGACTCTGTGGCAAACACCTGCCAAGTCAGCTCCCAGAGCTACTTACATAAATATGCTTTTGTTCTTAGAATACACTGCACCAAGTTTCATAAAAGCACTCGTGTACAGCTATAAAAGATTTAAAAGATATAAAAAATAACCTAGGAGTCATTTAAAGTTAGGATCAGCAAATTTCAAGGAAGGGATCAACCAACTTTGGTAATTTAACGATTGTTTAAAATACATTAGCAATATCTGGTTTAATCTTATTGTAATTTATAAGCTATGAGATTTTGTAAGAAAAAAGTCACAGTAATATAGGAACATGAGAAATTAAATAAAAGCCTACAAGCCAGTTTTTTTGAAGAAAAAACCCTATAATTTTACAGAATCGCTAAAGACACGTGAGCATACACATAAACAAATGAATAAGCATGCAAAAATACGTATAAAAGCATTTCAAATAACTGCAGGGGGTGGTTTGAAAAGGAGCAGATACATTTAATTTGTCCCTTTTCTATTCTGTGTAGCAATATTAAAAACGAGCAGGTACTCAGAATCAGCACATAGGCATTTTTCATGCTTGAAAAAGAATCAGGTAAGCCCATAGTACCCCCAGTCAAGGAAGACATATATAAGCGATTCGTTGCACGTATACCTAATGTCTACTTGCATATGTACGTCATTATGAGGTGTCTGGGGGTTCAGCACTTTTTTCAGCCTTTCTCACGGGCTTTATTGCTGTAGAGAGGTTGGTACGTGCAAGACTCTGTCTCCACAAGAAGCCAAAGTGAGAGCTGTGCAGCCTCCCGTCTGAACTCGAGCAGAAGCAGTTACTTGGAATGGCCAAACCCACTTAACACAGAAAATACAGTGTAAGGCAGCTTCTGAAAACAAAACTCCTGGGCAAGCCCCTGTGCCCTGGATCTGCTACACAGCAGAGGGTTTTCTTGGCATCTTGTTGCCAGTGGCAGCCGATGTGACACGGACCCCTCAGCGTGACTTCTGCTTTGAAAAGTGGCTTCATCGATGGGCATACGTTTTCATTGTTGCTTTTCAGAAGTTTTCAGTTCAAAACAAAAAATGGCCTCTCTGCACTGGAACCAAACTAGGATAAAGTAGTTTAAGCAGGGTTGTTATGCATTAGAGGAGTTTAATTGGTGTCTTTCTCCTGCAGCTTCCCCTCTCTCATAACAATAAAACTAATTGAAATCTCAAGTATGTAAGATATTCATGGCAGAAATCATGCTCTTCAGTTTCACATTCCATTTTAAAAGCACTTTCCATTCATGCAGGGCTTTATTTTACAAACAATGCTGACGCTAAATCTACTCTTTCAATATGGTGTTTATGGTTTAGGTAATCAAACAGAATCCTGAGCATCGGGAACCATCTAGACCTGCTTGTGTTGTGTGACTTCGAATAAATAATTTTTTTCCTGTCTGAGCTCCTTTCCTATTTTACCCTTCAATTTTTTAGACAAAGTTCTTTAGGGTAGGGAGGCTTTCTGCACCCCATTGTCCCAGTCTTGGCTATGGTTGCCAAGTCTTACCACAACACAAGAGGTTAATTTGTGTTCTGTGGATAATAAACAGCAAGCAAGTTAATACAAATCTGCCATTATACAAATGGGCTTGGGGCTGCACAAGAGGAATATCAATATTATTAAAGGAAGGACTTGCCTTGTATTATATGTTTCCCATTTAAAAAATTCCTTCATAGAATTCTGCTGAGCTCTAGTGCTGCAGCAATATAAAATATCTTTCCTTCACTTTACAAAAAATTAAACAGAGAGGCAGCAGTGAAACTATGTTATTAACAAAGTCATGCAATGCCAATAGAAATAGAAGAGAGTAAAGAAAGTAATAAAAGGTGCAAAACTAGCAGTGCACATTTCACATTTTTTAAATGTACCGATTTGCAAGTGTGTATAATATTCATAAAAGGAGCATACTAATAATTTTGGGTTTTGTGGGACTCGGACTGCTGAGAACATCTCAGGGTTGGCCCCTGGAGCTCAGGAAGACCCTGAACAAGTTGCCTAACACAGCTCTGGCAGTGTACTTCAGACTTGACCTGGACAAACCCTTACAGTTTTTGTCCTGAATCTCTCTGGAGTAGAGTCTGCCAATTGTACCAGACTGCAAGGTAGTTTAATGATGCGGATAAACGGGCATTTTATTTCGCCTGTGCTTTTCTGGGAAAATTTGGTAACCATGTATTGCAGTGCCTTTCAGTGCTCCTGCAAACTGAATGAGGATCTTTCCAAGGTGTGTGATACGTTGCTCTGCCAGAGTTTCAGCAACAAGACAAAACCTTACAGCCTCTTACGGATAGTTCTCTTACCCATATAACAGAAATGACCCTTTATAATTGCATTTGAAAACTCATGAAAATTGCTTTTCTTGACGATGTTTAGAATGCCATTATAGAAATAAAATATTCCCCAGATGTATTCATAGTCTGAAAAGACTGCAAATATAAGAAAGGACTTAGTTCAGCTCATAGACATTGAAGTCTCTCAATTAGACTATTGAAATATTTCAAAAAGACTAAAAAACTGAACTCCACCCTCCCCCTCCCACATCCACTCTTTTCTGCATTTGCCCATATATCACTTGATTACACTCATCATTCCCAGAGACTACAAAGTATCCTTTACAAAACTTAGTTTATAAGCTAGACAAGAAACAGAGGAAGGCAGAATCCTATGGCTTTTATAAATAGTATTTTATAAAAGGTAAGATCTTGTGAACTGAAAAGAGGATACTGGCTATTTCTGGGCACAGTTTTCTGGTCAATACCACTTTAGTTGCAGCCTTCTCATAAAGGATAGTCCTCTCGCCAAAGAATCATCCCAAATCTTGCTTGTTTCTACAATTTGCAAATTATTTTGCGAATCTTTCTCTCTGTTGTAGAGGGAGCTGTCCCTAATCCTCTTTGTAGTTGTTAATCACACCTCCCATTAAAATTAATCCTTTCTAAAGAACATACTTATAGGACAAATAGGTGACTCAGATCTATCCTCACAACCTGGAAGATCCCTGCTGTTAATAACAGTCAGAATTTTCTCACTGGAAGTTTTCTCATGTTCAAATACACCCTTGCCATTCAACAACCACATGGGCAGGTCACAGGAAAGGGAACTCAGCTCACGCAGACTTTAGGTATTCTATTCCCTTAGACCATATTTCTTAAATTTTAATGTTAAGTTAGTGCAATTTTATGGATGGTAACTAGGAATGGTATAGTCGTTCTTGTCTTTCTACTATCTGCTCTTGCTCTCCCACTGCATGGAATTATATTAGGGAATATACTGTCCCGGCAGGAAGATGAATTCAGACATTCGGTAACATTTTTCAATTCATATCTTGTTTGAGTTCATACATACATAATTTTTTTTTGTGTACATATTTTTCATTTATCCAAATATTTTTAAGATGCCCAGATATTGCCACTGTAACCTACTCTATTTAACCAGCTACTTAGATGGATAGCTATGCTTTAAATGTCTTGGTGGTACCATGACCCCAGCCACGCCACTGATGTGTTGCGCTGCTTTACCTGCTCGCTCCAGGCAGCAGAAAGGCTGACGTAGGACAGCTCTGACCACAGGCACCACGCACATGTGCTGGGCGCACGTTACTGGAGCGCCTGCGAAACGCACGGTGCTTTTCCTACCCCGAGGCTCTTAAAGACCACCATGCTGGTGCTGCCACCGAGGAGAGCAGAGGCAGCCAGGCAGCAGCTGCTGGCAGGGCAGGGACTGCTCCTCTTTTACGTGCAGGTGCCACCTCAGTGCCATTGGCGAGGGAACAGGGTCTCCAGGACCTCCCCTACCGGCGCGCAGCCATGCACTTCTTGCGTCTCCGTCTTTGCCCTGGTTTTCCTCCTCTCTAGACCATAGTTCCTCAGCACTGGAGCAGCAAAATTTTTGCTTCGCTGAGAAGCTTCGATTGGCTCCTGCACAAAAACCCCTGTTTTACAAATCAAAGGTACAAAACTCATTTTTGCCATGAATACTGTTGCTTTCCTTGAGACCATCACTACACAGGACTGCGAAATGCGTGGAGGGATTCATGTATGATAATGTTGACATTCAAGGCTACGACTGAACTGTTTAAAGACAATCTCCAAACACTACTCCAATGATTAATCAGCTGTACATTCACACAGAAATATTTGACGTACTGTTCTACTCACCAAAGTCTTTCATTGTATAGTCAAAGGTTATTTGGAATTTATCCATACCGCAGCAAGCAGGAGCTCACTGTTATTAAGCAAAATTCAACTTGGAGGGCAGGGAGTTTATGCAAAGAATATGGAGTGTTTTGATTAAAAAAAATACTGAAAAGTAGGTTTGGGACATAGATTTAGGGAAGACTGTATCCGTCTTTTAAATTAGTCCCCCACAGTCACAAGCATCCAGTACTTGTGTAGTCCAGAAGGGTCACAAGAACATCTATTCCTCCTGTCTCTATACACCACATATCTTAATGTGCTATAAAACATCTGAAAAAGGCCAGAAGTCACAGCTATAAATTGCCATGGGAATGTTGCCATTATGATGGATCCCTATGATAGCACAAAATTTTCTCTTCTACTCTTCTTTCTTCAGATGGACAGTTGCTTTAAAACTTAAGCATACATCTTCAGCTCATGGAAAGGAAAGACATGTAAGTCAGACAAATACTAGGATTACACTGAAAAGGAAGACTCAAACAAAGCCCTCTTCCACTAAAATTCAGTGAAATTTTAGTGCTTCCTTTTTTCCACTCTGCTCCCTATTTTGTTGTGGAAAAACTGTCATATATTCACTTAGTATTTGTTAAATATGTCTCACAGGAAAAAAATGCACTCAATGAAAAATGTGCATTTCCAAAATATAATAATTAACTCCACTTACTGATCTCTGAAAGGAAGTTATAAGAACATCTGGCCTTATGATTATACACTGCATATCTCAAAAGATTTCTGAATTTTCATAAAGTACAATGACTGTATACTCACTGAAGCGCAGGAGCATTTCACAGTCCAAGCCCCCTTGGCGCCCAGAGATTACACTGCACTCCAGTTTTTACCATGCTCAAGCACTTGTGTTTCTTTCCCAAAGCAGCTGGGAAATGCAAACCTGGTACCAGGACTCTGGTCCAACGTCGAATGCACTGTTGTCCTGCAGATTACATACAGCCAAGAAGTCTTAGAGGAAAACCCATAAAAATGTCGATTTCTGAAGACCCAGATGGTATCTGAAGCTACTTGATTGTACAGTTTCTCACCTCTTTAGGCTTGCACAGTGTTTCAAGTTGCAGCTACGCAAGACAACACTTTTGATGTGACAAAAGAATGTCACTGCCATAAAATGAAAGCCTTTAACATCATTGTTTTTCATTCTTGCCATAAATAATATGAGACCAGAGATTGGTAGGACACAAATGTTTCAGTGAGTGCATAGATAACTGGTTACTTAAAAGATAAAACTTACCCAGTCTTGAAAAAGTTCTGCAGTGACCACCAGTCGTCTTTGGCTTCCACAGCCTTGATATTGACATCCACTCCAAGGCAGAAAATTTGGGAACCCCAAGAAATTAATCTTCAAGCCACCAGTTCAACCCATGCCAACAATGATGAGCCAAAAAACACTATATGAAATGATACACTAGTCTTACTCATTTTCTTATTTGTGAAGTATTTTACATCATAAAACCATTAGGAAAATCCATATTAAGTTAACACATTAATGATACTCTCAGAATAAATGCTGAAGACTTAGGGATTTTTTAGCCACCTGGAAAGTGCCTCTAGAAAATGACTGGAAACAGTAGCAGAAATGTTTCTGCACTGAGGATATTTCAAGCTCCAGAGCTAGAAAGAGTCAGTAGTTGGACACATCATGCCCACCTGTCTCACTTTCTACAAAATGTAATTTTTCTTTCATTTTTAAAATGAAAGAAAAGTTTTGGCTTTATGGTATCTGAATTGATGTGGTCTAGTGATTTACTATCAGGAAATGTGTACTTCTACCCTAACACTTAATGTGTTAATTTTAAGACTCATAAACTATTATTTTAGCAATAACAATTTTGTAGTGTTTCACTTCAACTAAAAAAAAAAATTAACTCTGCTCAGTTTTGAAATGCCAGAGTTGTTTGAATAGCTTGCCTCTAAGTTCTTTCAGCCTGTCTTCTATATGTATTGTAGTTGCTCATCCACACATTCCCAAGCCTTAAAAATACCAGAAAATATATATAGGGTTGTAGAACCATGACAGCTCAACTCTGTTTAGTTAGCAACCATTTTACCTTCACCACAGGGAGAACCATGGTACTAAAAGCTAATAACACAGAGGTTATTTACATGGACAGCTTGCTGGGACCAGGAAAATTGCACTTACATGAAAAGTTTGTTTTTCCTGAGGTCTAACATTAAAGCTCAGTTCTTTTTTCTTTTTTCTTTTTTTTTTTTTTTCCCCTTTCCTTAAACCTCAGTGGAAAACAGGCTTTTACTGTGAAAGTAATCCAACCAGATATCTTCAAAATCTTAATAGGCAAAGTGGATTGACCTCAGTTCATCTTCATGGAGCTTAGGACAAATTGATCAATTTACTTCCTAAATAATTACCATTTGAATGTTGATTTTACCTTCGTAAGATTAGCACATTAAAAAGCCTGTATTCAGGAATGTTAATGCAATGCAGTTCTGCACACACACACAGACTCGCAAGAAACCAAATATATTCTTTATATAGACAAGCTTCAACTGATTCTGGGTAATGAGGATTTACTTATTCTTTTGTTGAGGAATGAAAAAAAAACCAGAAATAAAACAGAGAAATGAATATGGTTAGAGCTCTGGAGGGAAAAAGCTTTATTTAGCATTCAGATTTTTGAGGTTAGGCATTAAGATTCTATGGATGCAACAACTGCAATCCAAACTTTATCTGTTTAAAACAAGCTCATGGAAGAAAGAAGGCAAGAAATGATTCATGTGCTAGAGGAGGCATCTAAAATGGGAAAATTAGAACACCACCCAGTTATTTCATAAAGGTTACCCAGTAAGACTCCAATGGAATATATTGATAGAGCAATATGTTTGGAAGTTTACTTGTCAGAAATGGCACTTTTTGATTCCCCCAGTGAGTCAAGCGTTGGGGCAGGGTACACTCTTAGGTACGTATCTCTTCATTTCAGTGAATGTTGGGCTAGCTAACTTAACTGATGTGGTTGGGTTTTCCAGCTGAATGAAGACACATTGGTTCAGATGCTTAGCCATACCTAGGTAGGCTCCATTCCCACAATCACCTTCCCTGAAAGCCATTTTCCTTGTTGGGAAAAGCCTTCTCTGGTGCAGTGGATGCTGGCAGATCTCTCTCAGCATTTTAAAGGAAGAGGAGCAGAAGAATTTGCTTTAGTTTGGCATTAGCTAGAGCATGTGCCCCTCTGAATGCGCAGCAAATGAGGAAAGTTAAAAAATATGTATCTCAATTTAATGAGAAAATTCTTTTTTCTCTTCTGCATCCCTGTCTCAGTTTCTTCCACTTCTTTTGGTGTTAGAAGTTTTCCATTTTTCTTTGCAACATTTTGCATTCTGATTCCTCTCCATGTATGTTACCGACATGAATGTTTTTTATATCTCCCCATTCATCATCTCTTGGCCTTTGTCTCTCCTGGAAATTCTCCATGACAACCTTAATATCAGTTGCTTTTTCTGCATTGTTTCTCATAAGAAAACTTAAGTCTTTCTGTGCTTCTTTTTAAAAGTTTGTGAGTTCTGATTCCAATACATCACCCAGAAGCCTGTTTTTCCCCTGTCTGGAACAAATATAAGCTCTGAGGGGACTCTCAAAATCAGTACAATCTGATGAATTCTGTTTAGAGCCAGTCACTGCAAGATGGGTTTTTAACTATCCTTTATCCTGATTTTTTTTAGAATTCCCACAGGCAGATCACAGAGACGATGGCTGGGCTTGTCGTAAAACTTGCGGATAAGTTATAACCCATCCAGGGTCACTTGCCTTCTCTGGTTTATAAAAAAAGCTTAAGAAATATGGTTAATTGTTTTAAAAGATTTTTTTAATGGGAAATGGAACTGGCTACCTTCAGTCTCTGGATCAATTCAAGCTCAATAGCAATAGTATTCAAAAGTTGCCAGCAGTTTGATGGCGTGAGTTAAGTCAGTTTGTGGTGTCAGTCTAGGCTTTGGGAGACAAATGCCCATATTACAAAAAGCCGCTAAATATAACACTAATGGATGTGTAATCAGATTAAAGTTTGAGCAGACATGGAGATTGAACTAGCCTGTAAAGTTATCCTTCCAGGTTAGAAATGTGGCATGGAAAAGCTGAGGAGGTAACTAGCCTTTGCTAAAGCGATTGGTTGCATTAGAGGACTCTAGAGGACTTCAGCCTTTGGTGTTTTTGGCCTGACTGCCTTTCACAATTAATTTTACTATGAAAAATTTACCGGAGAAAGGTACGCTAAGCACTTACTGTTTGATGGTTTGCTGTGAGCACTGTTGCATTCACTGCATATGTACGTATATAATGTAAGTGGTTTTGTTCTTTTGTTTTCAATTACCGAGGGCATTTTCCTTGTCTGGATTGCCTTCTCTCTTTTATGTTTTTAGTACTATTAGGATTTTATATAATGCAATAAACTTTTTATTATATTGAAAATACCTATCATGCATTAAAAATGAAGAAAACTAAACAGGTTAGCATTAAAGGATTGCACATACTCTGAACCTGTCAGTTAACCAAAATGCCTTGCACCTGGAAGAATTCAAGGAGAAAATGGAGAAAAGTGATTACAGTTGAGGCAGAGTTTAAATTTTATTATTTATATGCTTAATTCAAGCCTGGAAAATTATATTTGTATAGAAGCTGGGTTAGTACAATATACATATTGCAACTCCAATGTCTTAAAAAAAAAATCTTTTTATTACCCATCTTGAAATTTCAAAGTTACCGTCCAAAACAGCTAAGTTTGGCATAGGATTCGGTATGATTGGCACACTTCAGTCCAGCACCCCAGGGAGTGTGATCCGGGGCTGTTAATGCTCCATCACAGACTTGCTTTCATCACCAGGTGAACAATCTATGAAGTGATTCCAAACAATCATTTTTCAGCCCAGGTTTCTCTGAGGATGTTAAGGGAATCAAAAAACTAAGGATTCCAGTCGGGTATATGTTTCCACCAGTCAGTGCATGGCAGGGGTGCTGGGAGCATCTAATTTTTTCTGGGTTTTGGTCATCCACTGGCAGAGAGTTCCCTCACGATTATATTTACAAACACAGTGTTGCCATTGTATAGCAACGATACTGCCAGACATAAAGTGGTGCAACAAGCAGCTGAACACATCACATTAAGTGAGTTCATTTTAATCTTGCTTCCTTTAGACTATCCCAGCACCTTATGAGATCTGTTTTTACGTAGCCAAGCATGCTATTTGTGTAGAAAATGTGTGAAATTTGGAGCAGATAGACAGGTTGGTCTTAGTCCCAAGAAATAATACACAGAGTGAAAAATGTTGAGAACCATTGACTTAGACAAATAGACTCCGAAGTGACATTTGTATTTTGCTATCGTTGCTATAAATACCTTGTCTTTTTTAGGGAAAGCTTTTCCTGGATGTTATTCTAAGAGGATCAGTCACAGTGCTTTTGACCTTTTACTGTATACTACTCCATTAACATCCTGTGGAGAAATTCTCCTTATATATGTAATTGATGCATTTTATGAGACACAAATCAAAATAGATAGTCAAAAAATAGATAATATGGAACTCAGGAAGAGCTGCCTGCCTGAGTACTTCGTTGGCATATTGCCTATAGTTGATCGTGTCAACTCAACATATGGCCCTTCAAATGCACTGATGAATCCTCTTATGGGAATAAAGTAAGACTTGTCTGTGACGTGTTTAAAGTTTCAAAGCAGTTCAACAAATAAAGCAAGTTGTAGCTCTAGTGAGGAGGAGACCTTATCGGCTTGTACGCAAACAGTACAGCTTCCCACCACAACTGTTTTCTAATAATTTCCGCAGGCCAGTGTGAACATCCTTGCACAAGACCAGAGTGATTATTAAAATAGTTACTACTTGAACACAGCCAAACTATGTTACAAGCTGATTTAGCTGGATGAATGCTAAACTTGAAAAAAAAAAAAAAAAGAGTTGTTAGGTTTGTTCTGAAGCCATAGATGTATCCTCAAATTAGGGAGAACTTGAAACAGTGCAGAAAAGAAAGGATGGCAGCATTATGCAATTAAAATTCTCTTCTAACCTCCTGAACAAGATCCAACAACCACAGAGTGTCTGAAATTATATATTCAGTGTTCATATGTGGCAACGATAGAGTAAAAGAATTTGTACTAGTTTGGCTTTTCACATCGACATGCAAAACAAACACAGTCTCCATGCCAAGAAGTGGAAGGGTATAAGGCAGAGGACTAGGAAGACAGAGGCAGCCCTACTGCTTATCTGAATGAAGTAAAGGGATGGGCACCTGACCCAAAGGGTATAGAAATGTCTGAAATAATGCCCCGGTCTCCCTTTTTTAAGTTGCTATTGTGAAAATGAAGCAAACACTGATGTAAAAGTGTTTTTTCTCCGTTATTTTTGCCATTGGTTCTCTTGGGCAATGAATAAAACTTGAAGGGTAGTCTGGTGCACAAATGTTCTCGTTATCTTAAAGGGGTCAATGGTCAAAGGTGAAAAAAATTCATAGAGCAGTTATGATTAAAGGTAGGTTTTTAAATGCTTTTGATAAAGGCTTGTAAAACAGCCAAAAGAGATCCTGCAATTTTAATGTTAAGTGGCTTTTGTATTGGAAAAATGCCCAAGGGCCATGTCTAGCACGGTCACTTACAAATGACTGATGGGAGATCAATACAGACAGAGTGGGGATGCAGCTTTGTCACTGGGATATGCAGTTAGTATGTGATTAGCCTTAAGTAGCATTGACTTGGATGTAGATGGGCAGTAAAGTGCTTCGTATCCAGTCAGCATGATAGCAGCTTGTATACAAAAGTTAATGAAAGAGGAAAACTACATTATCATTAGACACCCAGAGGGGTTTCCCACACCCATTCGGGGATTTTAGGAGAAGATCAGCCTGACAATGAGCTGCATGGAGCTGCCAGTCCCAGCAGCATTAACTCTGAACTTGGTTTTCCTCCACGACAAGGAATCCCCTAGGACTTGGTAAACCACCTAGTTAAGTTCTACGTGCAACCTTATTATAAGGGAAAAAGGAGGTCACTTTGCCCTTCTCAGAGGCAAAAAATCCTGTAAAATAAGCATAAATAGAAACTAAAGAGTTGAGAGAGGAAATGAGGAGGTACTTTGAGGTTCCTTTGAACTATTGCAGAATTCAGGAAGGTAAGATCCTCTGGCACTGATAACACGTTGCACTAAATCTCCTCTGTTCCTTAGTGTGGGGGTCATTATACTTAATCAGATCCAGAATATCTCACTAAGCATTTCACTTTTCTTACCCTTTTGTTCAGCTGCATTATTGGTAAACAGGGACTTTAAAATATATTTGACTGCATTCTTGATAAAGCATTTTTAGCCAGGGACGGGGTGGAGTTCCTGTGACTGGAGGTTTTCAAGATGCGATTGGACCGGCTGCTAGATGATCTCCTCTAGGCTCCTCTTCCCATGAAAGGTTGGATCAGATGATCTTTTGAGGTTCCTTCCAACTTGTTTTATGATTCTGTGATTTTTCTAAGCAGAGTAATAGCACCTGCTTATTTCACAAACACACATGCAATTTTCAAAACACAGACTGTTTGGTAGACAAACATTTTTAACTGTAAGTTAAAAGATGTGCATCTAAGACACATGTAAGATTTCCCCTGATTCGCCTTTTGGAATGGGTTTGTGTTGTCTTTTTTTGAATCGGGAGCTCTGTATTGGGCCTCTTGAACCGCAAAATAGCCTAAAATAGGTGCTATGAATCCCGCCTTTGTTGCTCAAAAGAACAGACAATCACTACTGAAGAGAGCATACCTATGAAGCGGAGAACAAGTAGGTAGTCATTTCATATGTTCTGATTAATATTTACTGCTTTTTTGCTACATGAAAAAGAATAAATCACTCTCTGAACAAGCATCACCTATGCTATCTTCTGTGACCTCCTACTGCGCTACTCACAGCATTAAAAGGCTTGCCTCAGTGTTAGTCACACGGTGTAAACTGAAATTATTTCATGGCTAACCTGATATTTCCAGGGCCATGGTGAAGCCAGAAATCTGTGGCCTAGGGCCATCACATGTCTTTCTAATGGACCCTCAGTACACAGTTAATTACAGGGAGAATTTGGGTATCCAGCTGTCAGAAGCCACTGTAGCACAGCACCAGTCAGAAAGGCTTCTCGCTCAGCATTTCTGCTGCATTCAAACCTGGACACCCTTGCAGGTTTCCCACTCGAAGTGGAGATGACCCAGAAGAGCTCAGAAGGCTTAATGTTGGACAGTGCATGCGTAAAATTTGGGGGCTTTATAACAACATGCATCTAAAATCATTACACCCCTTATTAACAAACGATAGCGCACACATCATCAGCTAATTAAAATTGGGCCAAACTACTAATGGAGCCATAACCTGGGTCATTGATTCCCAAAGCATTTGTTCTTTTACTAAGCTAAAGGAGAAGCTCTGTTGTTTAAACAAGGCAAAATCCCTGCTATACTTAGTCCATCTTTTTTAACTGTTTGAACTCACTGTTGACTAAAGCTCTTCTGAGGGCATTGATAGTAGCTCAGCTTTTCCTTTTCCATTTTCAGTGGTTATTTCTTGCCCATTTGATTGCTCCAAAGTGAAATATGAAAAACATTATTTATTAATATTTACAAGAAGGAAACATGGTTTCTTCTCCAAAGAATCTGTATAAACATACTCAGAAGACAAAACCATCTACTCTTCAAATTACTTTGTACAATTTATCAAAACTGAATAATTTGCCCAGGCAAGATTTGGTTACTTATCAAAAGGAGCATGGTTGTCCAGTCATTTTCCAGTAAAACAGTAACATATTGGTGTCTTTTGGAGTGTTTTGTTGAATGTGCAGTCAGCTAACACTCAAGAGTAAATATACAGTCACAGCTGGGCCTTCAACTTGAAATTTCCAGGTTCACAAGTCCCAGACCTGTCACACATTTCCTTTGTGACCCTGGACAAGATATTTAATCTCCCAGTCCTCCATCTATGTAACAGCTAATATATTAGTTGCCTTTATTGCTACAGACTGCAGAACAAGAACAATGTCCAATTACAAATATGTTCAGTGCTGGATATGATGGAGATGTGTTGATAGATGAGGCCTCAGAAAGCTGCTCTAACAAAAAGCAATCAGAAATTAAAAATGGTGGGTTTGGCATGTAGCTGTCTGACTGTGTTTCTGTAGTCTTCTTACCCAAACCCTCCTTACATGTGAAATCTGCTAGACCCTGCAAGGCTATGAGGGCAGGTGAGGATTGATCAAAGGTCTGTTTCCCCCTCCAGAGGTCTCTGGATGTATTTGAGAACCGTGCTGATACGACCTTCCAGAAATTCATAGCTTTTGGAGTAGTCCTGAAACTATACCTTTGACACGATGAGGGAGAATTATTAATTTGGCTTTCAACTTCCATGGAAAGTATTCAATTTGTTTGCATGGTCATATATTTACCACACCAAGACTTTGTCTCCTAGAAATACAATGCTTGCCAATGAGTTGTTTCTCATGACCTGAGAAGCTAAGCGATGTCTAATATTGATCAGTGGTTCATACATTAATGGAAATAGCTAAATTGAAAAAGATCCTCTTTATACACAGTGTGGCAAATTGTATCTGTTTGACTGGAAAGGGCAACCTTTTATTGAACTGCATAGTGGTTTGCTTTTAGTTGAGTTTATTCCTTTCTACAAAGGATTTTATCCTTTCTGAATTGTTCTGCAAAAGAAGTGTTTTTTCTCTCCCTGCTGACCACATTTAGTACATGCCTATCTTAATAATGACTCTCAATTTACCTTCAATCATCCCCATGATGTAGGAAAAGCCAATCTGAGTTTCCTATGTCAATGAAGTACAGTACAATAGGGGACTAATTTATTCCTACTGACAACAGGCAGGACTCTATTACACCCTTTCCTAGACCTTTTGCGAGTGCTGAGGCTGCAGCAGGTTTATCTACACCTCTTTTCATCGTGTGATACCCACTTCTGAAGTAATGTTGCCTTCCTCAGGCCCAGGAGATGTTGCCTCATGTTGTGCTGTAACCATCCCTCCTCTGGAAGAGTTGTACAAATCGGAAAATATTGCACCGGAGTTTCGGCTGGTTTCTTCCCAAGTCCATATCTATTATCTGTGTTTGACTGTCTTACGTCAGCACGCTTGCATCACCTATGTCCTTGCCCCACTTCCTTCCACTATACTAACCAGCATCAGCAAGCTGCTTGACAGGAAGACAAAAACCAAGCCTTATGGGACAGGGCTAAGGATAGCCCTTTATTTAGGCTGGGTAAGAAGGAGCCAGGTGAGCCTGACATTACACAGTAGCCACAGGAGATTTTTCAGTTTAACAACTTTGCTTATGAAGGGACACAACAAATGGAGTTTGTGCAAATTAAGCTTAAGGTGAGCTGATAGAGCAGTTTTATTGCTCAGGAAATGACTTCACTCTGCTTGGCATCAGTCATTGCCTCCTGATCCCATCTTTGAAAGATCCCGACATTTTATATTTATTTACCAACACAAATTACATTGGCAGACAGTCACTTCAAGCAATCTGCCTGGTCGGGTACAGCCAAGCATACAAGGTTTTAACAAAGAAAAATAAAAGATCTGTTCTTCCTATTCAGAGAGTGACAGATCTAGTCTAGCCCAGGCTCTTGGTCAGCCAGCTGGCACTGAATACATCACACTTTAAAAAAAAAAACAACTCCTTATTTCATTAATACTTTCAATGGGACTAACTATTGCAGAAAACAATTATTGGCAGTGCGGTATCTTTACTTCAGATAGACCGAATCTCTTTCTGTCTCTAACACATTTTTTTATGCCACACTGAAATGTGATGAACTGAAATGAAGACATGTACCTCTCTTGTGGTCAAGCTGTGTTCTCATTTTGTTTTGATTCTAAATAAAAGAAGCAGCAGAGAAAAGGTCCTATTGTGGCTTTGGGCAAGAATAAAGCAGCACAAACAAGTAGAAAGATCTTCTTTGTTCTATAGGGCCTCTCATTTCCATAAATTTTTCATTTGGTATAGTTGGTAAACTCCTATTAACACTCATTTTCTCTGTCCCATGCAGAACTACTCCCTAGCCATCCCACAGAATAAATAAATAAGAAAGAATCATCAGGGTTCATAATGGAGGGATATTTAAGGAAACATAATTGTCAATTTTCGAGGACATCTGATTTGTAAGGAAGGAAAAGTCTCTAGGGTGCAAAGGATTCAGCTTAGGGGCAAGGACCCCTGAAACGAGTTATTTAAAATGTTAGCTTTCAATTTCCCTATCAGTAAAATGTGTTCATGGTATGTACCAAGCAATTGCTGCGAGAGTTAATCAAGAGCCAGTTTCTTGCCCTTGCACTTGCCGAGTGGCCCTGTGGACATCAGCAGAACTTTTTCCCTTTAAAAGAAAGATTTGGCTCAACACACACACAGTGGCTCAAATCCACAGAGCACTAAACTTCATGCAGATCAAAACGACAGCCACTTCTTAGCACGAGATGTGAGGTTTGTTGTGTGTTGTCAAGCAAGGCTCATCTCACAGTCACATCTCATTACTCCCATAGCCTCTTTCTCAAAGCACTTCATCCTCTCCAGCTAGTAGGTACTGGCTCAGTTCAAAAGGTTAAACTGTTGTTTCCAAAGGATCCAGAAGAACAAGTCTTGACAAGGAAGAGAGCTGCAACCCCCTGATAAATCATGCACACCACTCAGTTGTGGGACTTGCAAAGTACAAAATTAAATTGTGTTCACGTTGGCCTGGGCTGACTCATAGAAACGCAATATGGGAATCATTGTTTTAATCGTCACACATGTTAGGTCTTTCTGTAAAATAAAAACTAGGGCGGGTTGTATAGACTAGGGATAAATACTAAGAAAAAGAGAGTGGTCTGTGGAAATCAATCTCTCCTTTATATACTCCCAAATTATACTCATAAAGAAAGGGCCTCCAGCAGCTCTGTCAGTCACGATAAAGCTATCACTCTGAGATTTATTACAGGTTCTCTCCCTGTGTTTTCAATGGAAAACATCCTACAGGTGTGCTTGCATTACTACCAGAGATATATGAAGATTAATTACATGTCTGAGTGCTGAAATTCATTGACATATTTTCAAAGATTTAACTTGCATTCAAAGTCATGCCCTAAAAAAAAGGAGACTGGCTGGAAAAGTCAGAATGGGAATAAAATACTTTCAAGGATCAAAGAGTAATCACCATTTAACTCTCAGATGCAGGAATGTAGCCTGAGCTTTCTCCCTGGTGCATTAAGGAAGCTCTGTGCTTTGTGTTTGATCTCTTTTGACAAAATCCAAATTCTACTTTTTTCACTTTGGCTTCCAGTCCCATGCTACTCAGTCTACACAGAGAGGCAGAATCGGGCTTCTAGGCAAGGTGATTCAATTGCGGCTGTCAATCTACAGTGCTGATCAGCTGATTTTCCTCTGATTTTCAACTGCAAGAAAAAAAGGCATGCTGCTTAATTTCCTAGGGTGGGAAATACTGTTCTTTTCTGTGCCCTGGTCTCTCTCTGTCTCTCACTGACCCCTCGAGCAGGTAGAAACTGGAGTTCACTCTGTTGGAGAAAGGCTAGTAGAGACAAGATCTCACTTCTTCTGAAGGGCAATAGAAGCAAGAACACCAAGCTGTTCCCGGGAACACAGAGACTGTCCCTGTCACGAGCTGTGGAGTAAACTTGTTTGGAAAGGTGAAATATTTAAGGTCCACTTTTCCATGGGGCTAGACACATAAAATAGTAATCAGCTTTGCTGTAAAAAAGGTGCTATGTGTTTTAAATCCACCATCTTGACAAACATCATCTAAATAAGTTGCAGCAGTCCAAATGTATTGGTCCTGTCATCAGAACTGAATGTAGACCAAGAAAGGATTTTGATTTACTGCTTTTCAAGGTCTTAGATGAACAAATACAGAGTGGTGCTTTTTATTTATATTCTTGCAATTGATGCTAAAGTAGCACTTAGGCAATGAAGTATATAGGTTGCAATTGAAAAAGGAAAAACATAATCCCTAAACATTGTATATCTTTGTCCAAGTAAAGAAATGAAAAATCTAACCAATACAGTTCAAAGTGTCTGGATCTTATTCAGCAGAAAATCAAACTTTCTGGGACCTGAATCAGTGGTATGGTGGGGGTGGCATTTCCCTGGTGAGAGAAACAAAACAGGGTCCACTGCAAAAGCAGAGTCTCACCACCTCCCTTCCCCTGCCTCCTCACTCCTCCTGCCAGGGTCTGAGTCCTCTTGCCCCTTGAGTCCTCTCAAAATTGCACAATTAAACACTCTCATTCCCCCAATTCAAATAATCAGTAAATTTGTATCAGCAGGGAAACACACTCACAAAGTCAAAGAGACAAGAATGAATATCTGTGAGACAACTCGTTCATTATGAAGGGTATTTTAACACTGGCCAAAAGAAATAAAATATGAGAGAAATGAGAATTCCTATCAAAACCTTTCTAAATAAGCTGAGAGCTAGAAACTTTTCAGTTCCAATATTAACCTACTTTGTTTTCTTTCATTATCTTTCTTTCATTAATGGCAAGATTTCACGATTTTTTTCCAGAAAGGATGACTGACCCTTACACAAGATGCTAGAGTAGTTTTTTTCCAAGAGCAAGAGGAGAAGACATTTTAAAATAGGCCTACACAATACAGAAAAGTTATGAGTGAGCTTAATGCATTTCCTGGATCATACCACATTCAGGGTCTCCCTCTGTCTTAAAGCCTTTTCTGCCTGTGCAGCCCCAGCCTTGCTGCATTTTCAGTTTTCTTGCTCCTACTACCACCTGGAACTTGTTTATATTGCCACTACCTACTTTTTTGCCCAAGGAGACATAGAAGATTTTTCAACTCAGCCTTTACTATCCTGGAAAATCTAGGAGTTATCTGGAGGCAACTGTAGTGGCAAAGTTTTCATATGTCAGGCTGATGTTTTCCCTTTAATGAAGAAAGTTTAAAGTGTTTCGAAAAAATTATTAAATCCACCAGGTAAGCAGAAAGGCATTTTCTGGCAGCAGCAGCCCATCAGATTTCAAATAATGACTCCAAAGCCACATCTGTTAGGACAAAAACTGAACATGAAAATTGCTGATCAAGGCTTATTGTCATGGAACTACAGTCAGTATTGACAAAACTCAAAACCAAAAGCGACACAGAACAGCTTTGCAAGACAAGATGACAGTCATCTGGCAGCTAATCCATGAAGTCGGCAGGTAAATCCAACAGGCTAAATCTCATCATCCATTTGTGGGTTAAAATAGCACAAGAAAAAATGTGAACTCTTACTGAACACAATGGGTAGGCTTTGATCCTTCCAAATAGATGATGCAAAAATTCAGATCTTACTCAACGAATCAGCCCTGTGTGCCATTAAATCACAAGTGCACATTTTAATGTCAAAAGCCAAATTTTTGCAAGTGTCAAGGAAGTTTCTCAACTCCAACCGAGCACTCAACTCCAACCCAGCAAGTGCAAGCCTTCCCTGTAATATTCCCTGCAATATTCCCTACAAGTAATATTCCCTGTTGCATTCCCTGTTATCAAAGGACTAGGCTGGCCCTAGAGGACACAGTGGACTCTTCCATCTCCAGTGTCTAGAGTTGCTTTCCTGCTAACTATATAAAATTTGCTATGTTCATGCACAGATCTTTGGCTGGCACAGCCAACTTCAACAAAAGAGATATATCCATGCGCAGCATGTTTGCCTATTATCGTTATTGAAAAAAACCCACATTTATATATGCTATAATGAAAAATTAAAGAAAAATATAAGTTTACGTAATGTGTTGCACAATTTTTCACAGTATTGCATTCAGCTTCACTGTTTTGCCCCTGTAGTAAAATTCTGTTGTCAGTGTGGGTCTTTCACATAGCAGAAGGGAAGGAAAATGTTTGTCATATTGGAAAATTTTATTTTAAAAAGTAAACGCTAGCAGAGCTGCTCCAGGACAGATTGACGATCTAGTGTTGACAAACATACAAGTTTATAAACCAAGAGCCTGACTTAAAATCAGAAGATTTTAAAAGCAATAGATGTTGTGTTATTTTTCTTGTTGTGTGGGATTGAAATTTTTACATTTCATGTCACCAAGCTTTTTCACCATCAGGGGGTTTAGAAGCATCATGTTTTTTTAATGAAAACCAAGCATTTCAGGTAATTTGGTGAAAAAAATTAGGCCATTTAGAAAAACATAAATTATCACAAAATGAGTCATAAAGTCACAAGTATGGAAAAATCTGAAACCATATTAAAATAATATTTTAATAATTTGTATTTCAAGCTGAAATTTGGTGTTCCTTTAACATAGTAAAGGGTACCTGGGTTTATAGCAATTTAGGAGTTTCTGTATTGGCAAGATAAGACTGTACTATATTCCTACACTTTTAAAATCTCTGTGGTCAGGGCAATAAAGTATCATCCAAAAATATACAATAATTTATTACTGTCTACATCAGATTGTGACTCACAAAAGTATGTGAGGTTTTTTCTAACTTTTTCTTTTTTATTAAAAAACAAAGCTCTGTAAAAAGAGAAGCTGGACGTGAGGAATGAATTTTGAATTTTGTTTAAGATCACAGGAGTTCTACCAGAGAGACTTGCATGTATCCAAGAATTCACTGCAAACACAGTACAACCTCCTTGTACGCAAAACGAAATCATATTAACCAAAGAGATGAGAATGACTAAATTGCAAAATAATTTCAAATTTTGTAAGAGAGCCAGGTTTATTGCAGTGTGGAATATGTCAGTGACTTTGTTTTCAGGCAATCTAAATTGTCCCTTCCTCTGAAAGTCTAAAAATACATAATAAAATGTTCACCTTTGGAGAGCTTGGAAGGAAAAATCTCAGGCTTCATTGATTATAAAGGGAATAATATCCCAAACATATTTACTTGGTAAACTGATTAAGTAAAAATTTAAACTTTTTTTCTTTTTTTTTTTTTTTTTTTTTAAGGAGAGCAGTAGCAGTAGCAGGAAAAGCCCCAATTCTTTGGAGATTAAGCCAAGAATTGCAGATGCACTTAACACATCATATCAAAAGACATCTAAATACTGCTGGTCAAAAGTCAGAACTAGACATTTTCTGATAACAGAATCTTACTTCCTAGCAAGATCAAGCCAGTTGCTTTTGCTTCCTAGTGATACTCAAATAAAAAAATCACCCGATCTCACACACCTTCATCAGACTATGCTTTGTCTGAATTTTTAATTTCAGTGGAGGTTTTCCCGAACAAGAATTGCAACAACAGACCAATAGATATGAAACACTTGCCCTCATATTTCTTATAGCAAACAGTTGCATCTCGTCTAGTACTTACATTGTAACCCTCAAGGACAAAAGCTGTCACTCTTACATGTTTATAAACTGCCTCCCTTAATACAATTCAGACATTAAGATGCTACAACAATACTACACCATTTTTTTATATATGTATATTTTCTCTTCCAATCTTGGGAAATGTAGAAAATGCATTAAAAAGTTTACCAAATTCATATTCATCGGGATTAAAAGTGGATTTTACATGCTATTTAGCCCATCAATAATCAATTTGATATTGTGCATAAAGGAAACACAAATAAAAGAAGGGTAAAGCATAATCTGTAAAGCATATCTGAGATTATTTTTTTCCTAAAATTCCACTTCTTTACTTGGCAGTCGATACTGCTAGGAAGAAAATAAACACAAATAGTTGATCATTTTAATATTTGAATTGCAATGTAGGGGTGGGGGAAATATTTGGCGATAAACTTCGGACAAGCACAGTCTCTGCTTAATCTCAGTTATTTCTTGGTTGTATAAATCAAACATAAAGTATAAAAACCCTTGCAGTATAGATGTTTTGGAATTATTTTGTATGTATAGGGGTCTGTCTTCCCGGCCAAGCCAAGACTGTGTCCTGCTTTTTTTAAAGGATCTAATCCTAATCACAAACTTTACTATTTGTGCTTCGTAAAGTTAACCGCCTTCTTTCACTTTCTTTAACATAAGTATACAGCACCATTTATAAAAGTAAACAAGTTTTAAAAGTCCTTTCAAAGAGCAACATCCATCTCATAGTATTTCTTCCCTTCATGAGTCTAAGAGGGTAGAAAGAATCTACAGTGTCCATGATGTCACTTAATGAAATCATTATAACACATGTAGAATTATAGCAATTAGGCAATGTGTAAACTTATACACAGCAGGATATAGAGTAGCCAGGTAATATTACTGAGTCACTGGGAAATGTTTGTTTCAAGCACTTGGAAACTGTCGTTGCGTATAACAGCATCACTGGTTCTAAAGTCACAGACAGACGCAGTATCAAAATCATTTTAAAACTTCCATCCCCTGAAGGAGTCATGTCATTAAGGCTGGGTCTGTACCGATTCTAGCAGTGATGGATTCCAGTGATGTTCTCGGGCACTAAATTGTTCATATGTCAACACTGGTGAACTGTTAGAGGATTTCTTGATATCAGTGTGGCCTCTCCCAAGTAGCCAGAATCTCTCTTAGCCTTTTCCAGGCATGGTTTGGTCTCCAAGTGTGGAGTAAGAGGGCACAGACTCTGCTGGGGATTCAGGCCAAAGACCTTTATTGCTACAAGTGTCCGCTTTTTATGCAGTTACAGCTCTTTCACGCGCCACAAAGTAAGTCCTGGTTGGTTACCACACACAGTCCACGCACTTCTCCACAGTCAGGATTCGCTGCCTGCAGGTGTCCACGCGCTCCTTTGCTTCCTTTTAGTTGTTTACCACAGCTCCTTCTCCTCAAGGCTGAGCCATACAGATGTCCAGCTGTTTACCAGCTTCTCAATGCCACAGCTCCTTCTCCTCAAGGTCGAGCCGTGCAGATCAACGCCACAGCTCCTTCTCCTTAAGGTCAAGCCCTTGCAGGGTGATCCCAACATCCAAGGACCTTGTGACATAGTTCACATGCAGGAACCCAGTTTTGGAGGCTCAAGCTAACAGTCGCTGAGGCCATGGGAGCCGGCCTCCATGGCAATGAATATTCATAAAAGTGTCCGATTTACCAGACTAGACATAATCTATTCACTCGACCAGAAAGCATTTTGTTTCCATAATATTTCTAGTGTTGACCTGAACCCTGGCAGTTTTGCATGTTATGGACACAAGCCCAACTCCTCATATAACCTGTGCGCACAGCGATGGTCAAGTCATGCCCATGAGGAAAGGCACGGTAGCAGCACGCAGCTCATACGTGCCTCCTTGCAGAGAGCTGAAAGAAAAAGCGCCATGACGATTGTCCCTCTTTCACACTTTCTTGCTCCAGTTATTTCTGGCCTTTGCAAGCATTCAGGACAGCCCGAAGCTTCAATTACACAGCAGGACCAAAGCAGCTCGGAGACTGGAACAGTTCACAGCATTTAACATGTTTTGTACCTGCTTGCAGAGTTACTGTAGCTCCTGTGGATACATTCCAATCCCGCTGAGTCTTGCCGTTTCAAAGCCATGGATTCTGCATCAAGGTAATCTATCAAAATTTAAATAAAAAGCCCACAACAATAATTAAAAAATTGATTGGTGTGAAAATTGTAGTACTTTTTATACATCTTCACACAATAGGGCTGGCACTAGTACCGTGTTGCTAAAACCTCAACATATATACCAACATTTTTCAAACGAGGGATGCAGGACAAATTCATTAGCTGAGGATTTTAATGTTTTTATTTGGATCTTACATATTTTTATGTTAAGCACTGACAATCACTTTAGCTACAAATCTAGACTTGGACATAGAGGTCTGGAGGAGGAGCGTTTCTGAGTGGTGTTAGTCAAAGTTTCAATAGGGTGACATCATTTTATATCAGGTGAGGATCTTGACTAACAGTTTAAAAGGATGGTATAAAATAAGAAAGAGAAGAAAGCAAAATGATAGTCAAGGTTGCATGAACTCTTGCTACTATTCTGCTGTTAATGAATGTAGAGAATGCTTTTCTTAATGATGAGGCAACTTGTGACTAGCCTGAATTTTGCAGATGAAATCAGTATTACTCCTGGTATGCAATAAAGAAACTTGCTGATAGGAGTAGTATGAAAGGAGAAGCAGCAGGAGAGGAAAAGAAATTGCATAATTTGTAGGGATTCAAAACATATATCAGGGTTTAATATCTGAAACTGCAGTGCAGATGCAGCATTTAAAATTTAAACAAATACTTAGGAGGCTTCTAGATATGTTAAGGTCTGTAGTTACTTTGCACACATTTCTACATTCTCTTAAAGAGTAAAAAAAAAGTTATTAAAAAAATCCAGACCAATAAACAGAACCCAACTGCTTCATCACCCGTCTCTGCAGCAGTGGCATATTTCCCTTGAGTGTTTCAAAGCCATAGGAACAAGGTAACTCCATGAGGCAGTGTATTTTATCGGTCAGCAACGTAGAGTGTATTTCTACACATCCTGCTTCAGAGACAGAGGTGCTGGCAGTGGCCAGCCTCTACCTCTGTCACGAGGAAGGAGAGAGATTCTCATTTTCTGCCCTCTTCTGATGTGAAGTACAAATTGGCCATGCTGTTCAACATGATAACCGTGATTAATTAATTTTGTAAGATTATTGAAACTGAGCATGTGTGTGTAAATATATACCTACACCTACTAGTAGCAGTCGGGGAATTAGAAATTGTTGTGATGGGAGTATTTAGAAGACTGATAAACCAACTTTAAAATAAGACTTTAGTAGACTGACATTCATTGATGAGTTGTGCCAATGGTTAGTTCTTACAGATTACCACCACACAGCTTTACGTACACAGAAGTATTAGTCCACTACATCCTGAATTAGCTGTGAGCCGATGCACCAGTGGCTGCAGTACTCAGAGGCTGATGGTTGAGGTCAAGGTGATCAGGCTTGAGACTCCTTTTATGGGTAAAGTTCCTCTGGAAGCCTGATGCTTTTTGCAGCTTGCTCCTTTCATAAAAAGGGATCCCATCTTCTCCCAATGCTGCTTATCTTGTTTTCGGCTTTGCCAGTCACCCTTCTTGGATACTTGTGTATTCAGTAGGATATCCTGCCTACTTGCTGTCCCTTGTGCTTATCTTGTTCTTTGTTCTTTATCTTGAAAATTCGCTTACTTGAGTTGCTGTTTCTATGTTTTCCCACACTTCCCACTTGCAACTACACAAGTTTTTGTTTAGTCTTTGGTGGACACATTGTTCACATACTTAAATGCAATAGTTACACATTGCATTTGGCTATGCCATGAGTGTTATATATATATATATATAGAGTTGGCTACACTATTTTAGATGCTTCTAGATGTGTTCAAGGCAAGCAAATATAAATTATATTCTAACTATGACTATACTATAATGTGTATCCTGACTCTGACAATAATTTATAGTTGACATGGCCTCTGGTTTGGCTACAATGCCTACAGTTGCCAGTTGGTATGGTGGTGACCTCAGGTAAAACCATTCTCTGTGGCAGAAATAAGCAACCAAAGAGCTGTTCATTAGACAGCTAGAAGAACAGAATAATTAGCACACTTCAGTAGCATGCTTTAAAATAATATTATTATACTTGTAACACCACTTTCTTTAGTCAGTACAATGCCACTGTCATGGTGGTCTTCACATTTACTGAAATAAAATCTATTTCAGAGCAGCAAAACAGAGATTATGTGAAGATGACATTATACAAGGGATCACTATTCATAAAATGAAATTATTCTCCCTTGTGCTTCAGAAGCTGTTAAATTAAAGAACACAGTAGTTAGTATCTTTGATGTAGAAAAGAAGGCAAGAGAGAAGAGAAGGGTAAGTGTTATCATCAGCCTGTCTAAGGAGAAGCAAAAATAACAGATGCAGGAATAGACTGATTTTGACTTAACTAAAGCACTTTTTTTCAGCCTTAATGAAATGATTTTCTAGCCCTGATGTGCTAGCAGCAGAGGTTCTCTGCTTTGATACAGACCAACAGTGAGAAATGACATGCAAGTATGTTTAGGAAACCTGACATGACAGCTGGTTACCTAGTCTCTCTACTCCACAGATGTACAACTGCACTGGGGAAGAAAAGGCATCAGTCATACTCTTCAGCCAGAAGGCAGAGGAGGATCATTTCAGGAAAAGTTTTCACAGCTTCTCTGAAAAAAAAATGGAAGCCATGCCAAGAAAAATTGGAACCTGGGAAAAGTCCAGAAGAGCATTTCTGTGAGGAAAGTTCACCTCTGGGGTTACCGATGGTGCTTGCTGAGCAGAGCCTTGGCAGGAGCTGTGCTGGGGAGCCGGGGCCACCCCAGTCAACAAACCAAGCGGGCCAGGTCATCCCCAATGCCCTTCAGCTAGGGCAGGCAATCAGCGACGCTCAGTAATCTCATTATCATTTCTCTCTTCTCTGGTTAAATAAGCTCTTTGTAATCAGCTACACAGACAGAAGATATGTATCAGCAGCAGGAAACCCGGTAGGGTGAGGGGGGTGTCGGGCGGGGGTGGTGAAGGCATATGCAGAAGCACAGCGGGGCAGCTGTAGCCCCCCGATCTGCCTCATGTACCGCAGTGAGTCTCTGAGACCTCTGTCCCCCAAAACCCCGCTGCTGCGGGGACTTGTGGTGCACACCACCTCATGAAGGTCTGAGACTCCTATTATTCACAAGTAGCAAAATGACAGAAGGCAAATTTGTTCTAGGTACTGGCATCCGCCAAAGAGTGAATGAACATTGCATCTGTCCTTAAAAGCCTTAAAAGGCTGCCACTGACAGTGGTTGGAATTACTGACCTACCTCCAATATAAACTTGGCCTTCGTGGAAGGAGGGATGTGTAATGCGTACTTTCTGACTGCTCTGTCGGTGATCTCAATCCTGACCCAACGGGTCTGGTCTGAAATTAGTGGGCTTCTAATTGCTTTTTAATTTAAAGCAATTACAAAAGGGGGCACTACCAAACATCATTTGTACTTGTGGGATCACACATGGCATTTAACTGGGAAAAGCATGTTGGGCAATTTTTTTCATTAGAACTCTCATTCTACCCACAGCAAATGCTGGGATACCTGAAATTCAGAATTTATATGGTAAGTTGTATGGCCATTTTTATCAACAAATGTTTATTTTCTTTACAATATTGTAATGAAAAACAGAGTCAAGTATTTAGACTGGGCTGAAACTTATGATTCATGCTCCTAGCTTTGCAGCACTGTTCTTTACTGTTTTAGCCACTTACGAAGAGACGATTGTTAAAGGTTAACTGAGCCAAAGAGGCATCTAGAAAGAAAATAAATTCCTGATGCCCCTTTATCTTCCTTCAAAATTTACAGCAGTGTGGAACATGACCTTGAGAAGCTATGTTAACTGACACAATGATGACCATGGACTTGCAGTTGCTGTGGACAGAGATAAGTTGTGTCCAGCAACAACTTGTGAGTTCTCACTAGAGTAAGGTTTTTCCATGATTGAAAAAGCCCTTTGTCCCTGCCTACATACTCTGTGTAGTCAGTCATCATTGCATTAGTTAAAGTGACTTCTCAAGGACATGTTTTAACTTGTCGTGCTGTTCCAGTAAAGTCAAGCCTACCGAGAGGGACATCAAGAGGGTATTAGCAAAGCATGGGGCCAGCTCCATCAAAAAGGACAGATTCTCCTGCTGCCATTCATAATAGAGAAGTGACATCTCTGCATTGCCACTTCAAGCCCACAGTGCTATCTGAAGTGACATCTTCATGTTGCAGCATGAAGCCCTTAGCCTTACGTGGAGTGACATCTCCACAGAACTGACTGAAGCCCATGCTAATTGCAGCTCAATCTCAGGAAAAGTGTTTTGCAAAAATATTACTGGAAAACCTCTGAGGAGGGCAGGCACCAGCTAGCAGTGCTGAGCCCCAGGTACCAGCAAGCGGTTACTCCTGTTAACAAAAAAATAACGTGGCATTTTTCCCCTGAGTTATAAGAACAGATCACCTTTGATAATAAGAGTTCATTGCGCTGTTTATCTGAAAGGAGAAAAGGTGCTTCATCTTTTCCTCTTGCAAATATGTCAGGGAGAAAGTAAACATCTTCCCTGCACTTACAACTGTTCAGCTTTGCTTAAGCAAAAGTAAACATGTGGCTTTCTTCCCTGAAGAAACTCTTGAGCCTTACCTGATTTCTACCAGTTCAAGGTTGTGTCTGTACAGCTGTGCATTTAAGCAAGCGATCCTAAGCTCTTGCTGTTCCTGGGATCAAGGCTCACGGATTCATGTCTATCCGTCACAGCTGAGTAGCTGCCTGTCTTTGAAGACCTCACCAGGGCTGCCTCTTTAATTCTGGTTTTGATGTCTATTATCCCAGCATCCTTACCTCCGCCCCAACAAAAGAGCCCAGCAGACTGAGAACAGCCAGAAGTGCAAAAAAGTGCTGGAACAGAGGTTAAGACTTGGGAGTCATTAAAAGATGTACAATGCGGGGGGAGGTGTATATATATAGCATGTTTCCATCAGCTTGGCTTCCAACCTTCAGAGGAGAAAGTGCGAAGAAGAGATATCCCTTCTCAGTACTTGAGTGTTGTTACTTTCCGTATTTGTAGATCAATGCAGGAGGGCCAGGAATCTGGTTTTGAGCACTAGCCAGTATTCTGAGACAGCCAAATTTCAAGTGCTCAACTCAAGTTTTACCTTAGTTAATGACCCTTATACTGAAGTTACCATTTTTTGCTGGTTTAAGGCACTTCAAAACTAGAGAATGAGTTACCTGTGTAGACCTAGCCCAAGTCAGATCTCAGCTACTAATAATTTGTTTTCAGACACATTTTCAATCTTGAAGTGATTTGATTTTTATCTTACGTTAGTTCAACTAGCACCTTTACTCACAGGTTCTGTTTCTGGGCCATGTACTTTTAACAATTCTAAGTGTAGGGAAAGGAAAGGTTTTCCCCTTTCAGAAAGACTCTTTCTGAGGCTGTTTAACAGACTCATACATACTTTCTTCTGCTATACTAGTGGAAACCTTCTCTCCAGCTGGGGACATTAAAAACTGTTATATTTACCCGGGACCTAAGTTTTGTTTTTCATATATGAGTCTGGTTCAAATTGGCGGTGACAGAAAAGTTACCTATTATGTAGCACAGGGAAATTCAAACTTGCTACACCAGTTACTCTCAGCACTGACCTGATGCAATTTAAGGGGCAAGGTGAATACCCATCAGTAGGAAAATGTCATTTATTCACCACAAACAAACAAAATTACCTGTTCTTAAACAGTAAGGTCATCTGTTTCACATTCTATCCACCTTGGGCTGATTAGAGCAAATTAGATTCTGTGCTAATCAGCTCAAGTCATGTGCTGAAAATGTAGAAATCCGTTATTTGATTTTCTTGCAGTAATTCTCAAGAATTTGTATGCCAAATGAAGAATGCAAAAGTATTTAACCTTGGCAGGGCCCAGTCCTGCAACTTTCTGGGACTTGCGCTGAGTAGTCTTATCAGGTTAAGTAAGACCCCTTACACATGTGAAGACTGCACAATGGGCATAGTGGAAAGGTGGTTTTACAGCCTAACAACAGCATCTTTTTAGCTACCTACTACCAGTCAAGACTGTACCTTATCTACCCTAATTTTGCGGAATTTAGATATTAGTAGGTGTGGTGTTTAGTTGCATCTTTTCAATCCCATCAGGAATGAAGCGGCAAGACCAACACTGGACAATTATCACTTTATATTAGAATAAGACTCCGTTTAGGCATGAAAGGTCAGGGGACAGTTAAGTCGGTCCTTTTTTAATTTAAATTTCATTAGTTTTGCACATTACATTTGTCATGGCTGTACTAAAATAAGTCCTAATTCAGGTCATTTATGAAGAATGTGGGAATGAGAGTATAAGTAAGTAGATGGTTTCTATTCTTTGCTTTGCTATTCCTTCCCACATGAGCTTGAGCAAATTGTATAAACGTCTTTTTCAGATGCTAAATGACAAAAATAATGTGCAATATCCTCTGTGAGTTTTACTTCACTCATAGAAATAAAATGCATTCAGACTCTAATCTATACTCAATAGATCCTTACACGTACCAAACAGATGTAATCATTAACAGTATTTTGTCATTTGTTGTGTCATCATTTAAATAATTTCCATGTCCAACTACTTCAGGACTGTATCCATTGAATTCCAAGAGATTCACAGTCCTGCTTCATAGGTGACTGCCTTAAAATCAATACACATTTAAAAAAATCATAGTCCTACAACATGTTTTTTGAAAACTTTTTTTTAAATATTCTTTGTTAGTTTGGTCAACTTTCACACCTATATGAGAATAATTGTTCTTATCATGAATAAAAAGGTACAGGGGAAAAAAAATCATCTATGTCATTTTGGTTTTTTTCCCCTCATGTTTAAGAGCAAGAAACAATCAGGGAAGTCCCTATCAAAATACTGGAATCTGGATAGGAAAAATAATTTCATGCCTGCAGAGGCCTAGGATCTTGTTTATAGGAGAGTGGACTTTTTTGTACAAATGATCTATAAAATGTGTGAAAAATCCATTTATTTATCTCTCACTATTTGGATAGCTATGGGCAATGCTTGTAGGATTTGTAATCTTTGAAACAGAGGTTAAATTAAAGAGAGAAAAAAAAGCATATTGCTTAGTTTTCCACATACTTTGAATCTTCTCAGTAATGCTGCCTCAACTTGAGAAACAGTGATATTTCAGGCTTTGGAAACCTCTGTTTTGAAAACAAATCAATATAACTTCAACCCAGTATCAGTCACTTAATTTTTAGGAAAAGCACAATCCCACCCTACCTTTCCACACTTTCTTCCTAAACCAGGTCTATCAAGGAGAGGCTGCCAGTGACTTAAACTCTGTCATCCAATATGCCGAAGTGGGATTGCAAGGATTTTCCAGAGTCACCTGAATGCGTAAGAGGGTAGTAACTTGGACTCTGTGCTTCTTGCTTTTGGTCATACCAAACCATAAAACTGTCTTACGAATTGCAATTCAATACATTCAATTCAGTCCTGAAAAGCAAACTGCCAAAGCAGAGATTGAACAAGTTTACAGGTCAGAAGTAGAAATGTTGCATGGACACACATTAGACCTTCTAGTCTGTGTCTAGCACCATACTAGTGCAATTATCCTACTTCAAAATTTCAAATTAGCGATTTCATTCTATTACCTTTTCTGCATCAGAGGTGTGGGGAGATTTCTCCATTGCATTTAATTGGACAGTATATGAGTACAACATCTGTAGGCTGATCTGTGCAATATTGTCCCATCAATAATCTGGAAATAGAGTCTTTTTAATTCAAGGTAAAGATGCTCTAGGTTTGTGCATCCAGGGATTTCCTTCATTACAGGTGAATTCAGGGCCACTCTGAGGGTCAGCTCCAGGAGACCAGACACTACGTAAATTCCCAAAATGGGGATGAAAAAAGAATTAGTGGCACAATGACTTGTTACTGGATGAATTTCCCTCTAAACGGGAACTGCTTCATTAGCACATACCCTCTCCTTATCGCAAGACTAAAACCAAATAAATCAAACCCTGGCTAGACTTAACCAATATTTTTTGTCATCATAATGTCTCTTTTTCAAAAGAGTTACATGATTCAAGTTCATTTTAATAGCGAGCAATGAAGAAATTACAGTTGTTTCCATTCACACATGGCTCTAATGGGAAAAGCTTGACAGTAACTGCCCTTGCAAGAAATTCTTAACTTTTTCAGGAAAGACACTAGTGTTCCTACATGGGTAATTACATCCTGATTCTGAGATTTTCCAGAAAAAAATGATACAGTAACTTTGTCCCCTAGATTGGAGAGGACTAACTGAAAAAAAAACAAAACTGTTTGGGTTAAAAATATTTTTTCAAAAGTAAGTGATTGTGATGGAAAGAGTAGATTACATCATTCATTTCCATAGCAACAAAACTTGTAAAATAACAAAGCAACTAAACTTGTAAAATCACAATAATGTTAGCAGAAGTTATTTGAAATAGTTTCCTTGTTAGTTGATATAAAACTCCAGTGAAAAGATGAGACAGATAAATAGAAAGATTTGTTCCTTCTATTGAGGGTTGATCCACAATTTGTCCGTCTTCTCGATTTTTTCCCCTTAATATTTTGAACTTCTTTGGAATGAAGTCTCTTTAATAGCATAAAAGCAATTCTCTCTTTTCCATTCATTCTTCCTTGGCCTCTCACTCTACCTCCCCCATCCTCCTATTCTGCTTTCCTCTTTTGTCTGTTTTCAGCTACTTTTATCATTTTCTCTATCCAAATAAATTTTTTAACATAGCCAACAGAAGAACATATGTAACATTGGAACAAAAATCAAGGGGGCAAATCCCAGAATAAGAATGACAAAATACCAAAGTGTTGATTGCTGAGGAAATCTCACTGACAACCTGTATCAGCAAGGACTCCTTCACTTTTCCTTTCAAATTCTACCATGTTCTTCTTTAATCTAAGCTAGATTTAAATGTTGAAGCAGTCTAAGAGGAAAATGCTTATCTATTGAAATCAGTCTTCTTGAATATTCTGCTGCATAAAAGCTTCTGTTTACTCACAATAAATAGAAATGTGTTCTGTAAATAAATCCAGTAGATTTCAGTGTGACTACTCTCAAAGTAAGTTGCTACTCAGTAGTAAAAAGGATAGTAGGTTCAAACTTGTTGGGAAGTGCTGCATCGAAATAACTCCTAGAAATGTTATGAACTTTGCTTTACAGCCAACGACTTTTTTTACAGGAAATGTGGAAAACATTAGCTAAAATTGTGTTGGTCTGTACAATTTTATTCTGTTAAAGACAGGTTTTATGATACATTTAGCCTTTTAAATGACACTAATAGTCTCTGGAGACACGTGGTCTTTCCTGCAGTTCAACAATTAAGTCTATTTCAATGTTATTTGGATAAGTTGAAACAATTCAGTTACTGTATGTCTGCTCAGTGGCATGTACTGTAAGGCTAATGGAAACCACCTAGAGTTAACTAAATAATAAGGCTTTAGCCAGCTTTAGACATCTACCTAACTTTTGGAGGGAAGGTTGAAAACTGAGGGGGTGGAAAAGGTCATTTTATTGGCAGAGAAAGGAGCGTATTTTTCATCTCTCATTCCACATATGCACCCCTCCTCCTATCCACCACCACACACACACTTCAAAAAAATTGCCCTAAAATTTACACGGGTCATAAGTCTGAGTTGATAATGAGCATGATTAATCACAATTGTGTTTCTGTTTTTCCTTTCTCTTTCAGCTTTTGAAATGTGTTACTTGCTAAATTATGCTAGCAAGGTTTTTAGATGTGTATGCATAAATACACATATGCAGTCCTTACGTATATATATACACATGTGTATATATATGGCATATCCTGAATTGCTCGCACTTTTGTGTAGTAAGTGTATGTTTATATAAATTATCTTATGTTGCTATGGCTAGACTGTTTCCGCTACCAAACTAGCTCTTTTAGACCTAGCTTAAATATCTCTACAATGAGCTACTATGTAGTCAAATATCTAATCAGATTTTTACCACATGACAAAAAAAAGTGAGAGGAAGTAATTAAGAGGGCTCCAGATTTAAAATCTTGGCTTTATTTCAAAGTCTTGGACTAATCAGACATAAGAAAGATAAAAGGTACAGAGGGAGCTATATTAATCACCAGTTAAACTGGCTAATAGCTCTCCATCAACCTGTACTGGGAGTGGAAATGAGCAGCATGATGGTACCAGTATAAATCTACTTCCTACAAACCTCAAGTTTCCCAAGATTTTTGGATCTTGACAATCAGACTGAAATTCTTCTCTTAGGACTGATTCAAAGTATGACAGTTATTTCTTTGGAGTCAGTTAAATCCGAGTTAAATCTGTGAGGCTGTTGAAGCACATCATGAACATTGGCGTAACATAGGTTAAACTGTGGCTTGGCCTGTACATGAACTACATGAGGAGACTCATCTGATCATGGCGTACCACTGGAGATACAGGTGAGAGAATAATAGCAATCCAAGGTATGAATACTACACGCACCATGTGGACATTCAGGTCTAGAGAACGTGAGAAAATTAAAAAAAAAAAAAATCATAGAAAACAGATGTGTTTTTCAAAATTATTTGTGCAGCCAAAAGCTTGACTTTACACACACACATGCAAAAACAAAATGTTGGTGAAGACTATTCCACTATCACTGAAATTACTTAGTCAAAATACACAACAGCTGTTGGTGCAAGGGGAGGCAATCTACCCTCTGAAGGTGAATTTTGCCTAGGAAACCCTCTCATCCATCAGGACCAAAGGTGGAGAGCTTTTGGGGTGGCAATTTTGGCAAAGGACAACTCCAGAGGATTCCTCAATATTAATTTGTCAAGGATGGACTTAAAACTCACTTTCTGACAAAAATCCCCCCACTCAGGTGGTTGAGTGGCTTTACTTACACCAGTCCCCCCACATTAACGTCGAGTCCAGGGCCACAGTCCAGATTCAGCAATACAAACAATTGCAAGTGCACTAGACTCCGGATGAGACGGGTTGCATACACCCAGAAAGCCAGTAGATCCTACCCAAAGCAGTCAAGCAGTAGCATATGGCTAAAAGTGATGATCTAACACCAAATTCAGTAGGATTGGAGGGTCTATAGTGCTTTTCTCAAGGGCTTTGCTTTTTTGGAGAGATTTGCTGTAATGATGACCCTCCTGTGAACAGTTACAGGAGAAGGTTTCCTCAAAAGACTCCTGACAAAACTTATATCCAGGCAAAGCCATTAACTATACCAAACATTGAACTCTGGGGTAGTCAACACTGAGTTTGACCTAGAAATTATTAGAATATACCATTACAAACAATCAGCTCTTTTGACTGGAAGGTATCTTTTTACTAGAGTTAAAGGGTGGCAGGTTATGAAGTCTGGACTCATCCTTCTGCATTTATTTAAGAATTTTCAAGGGACAACAGGAATACAAAATAAGGTCTGTGGAAGAGCTTTTCTTTGATCTAATACAAACAGACTACTATTCTGCAAGCTGCAAAGGTACATTTTAATTACCACAGTGAAAGCAGATGTAAAATCAATAAGGTGTTTTATTTCTCTCATTGATATGTATAAATACTTACTTTACAGCAAGGTTAAGCTGAGTTTTCTGTCATTAAATGTAAGGATTGATGGAGGCCATTCAAACCAAGTTAGAGCAGCAGAGAACAGAGTAGCCCTCCATGTCACACCATCACCTGAAAATATTCACCCAATGCTTCAAAAACTATTTTCTGGGCTATTCAGAAATTTCTGTCATCACCCAGTTGGGATTGAAGGCTATAATGGACAAAATTTTATTACAAATAACTGGCTCAGCCATTCCACTATTTATACAACTGTGCTTGCTTGTCTTAATTTATGAAGTAGTTCAATTATTATAGAATTTCTTGGGGATGTCTCATTTTAATAGAACCATTAATTCTATGCTCAGAGGACATACAGAAATTGATGGTCAGTTCCTGTTCTTCATTTTAAGCAGAAATGGATCCAATTCAGAGCCTCCCACTGAAACTCTCTCAAACTTTGAGGAAAATTCAAACTGCATTCACAAGTATCAAAGGCTTAGGTCTTTTCCTTTATTTATTTATGTTATTACGAGCAAGGATCACAGTCTCCTATTGCCCTTGACCAACTTCAAGCAAGTTGTCTCTCCCCTCGTAATGGTTCTCATTTATCTAGGAGAAATCAGAGAACGTTTTTATCCCCTGAAGTCCCTCTGTTAAAAACACTGATGGTCATTCCTATACATCACTTTTTACTTCATTCTGAATGGAAATAGACTTTGAAAAACTGCACAGCAAGGAAGGCTGGCCCAGCCACAGCAGTGCTTAACTTGAGACCTCACTGGCCTCTGCCTCCACTATAAATGTATCTGAGACACTAGACAGAACAAGCCCAAAACTTCAGAAGACTTTGAACACTTAAGCATGGTCTACCTAAGCGCTGCAATAAAATGCAAAGTTTTACATTTTAAATCTTCACAGATTTTATACCTCAGTTTTCTTTGTCAGAAGTCAGTTCCCTTCCTGAGAACATGAGGCTGGGAATATGCCTTCAATGTCAAGAGGCACACAAGTGTATTAGTAATCGGTGCCATACAAGTACTACTGATTCAAAGCCAATTCCACATTATTCCCATAATTTTATGTCTTCATTTAAAAGTTGGTTTATATGAATATCTCACTATTAGAAGGCTTTGCAAGTGCACCATTATGCACATAGTGCCCAGATGACAGTCCAATCTGCTCTACAACAGTCTGTATATTTCTTCTGCTTTTTAAGAACTGCTTTCTGTATTTTTAAATTTCATTTTAGCTTGGTTTATGACCTGTTTTCACACATTCCTCATGTATTCCATTGTGAGGGCTCTTGGAGAAATCTGCAGGAAAGAAGTACTTGCAGTGTCTGCGCGATGATGTGCAGAGGGACCCAAACTACAAAACATCTGGTTATACTGCACAGGCCGGGGAACCATGGCGGTAAGTTTGCCAGTAGCAGAATGTTAGTCTTGAATAAATTAGAAGGGAGAGATCATTCACAGGCTCTTTTCTAGCAAAATTATATGAGTATTAGATTAACATGGGACAAGAGACCAGTGAGAATAGAGCCCTTATGATACAAAATGCAGAAATATCAGAGGCAACATGTCGCAAAAATATCGGAGGTAACATGTCGCAGAAATAAGGAACAGCAAGGATAAGGATATTATGACTCTTTTTTTTTTGCTTTTTTTTACTGCAGTCACAGAAGACGAAATGCCTTACCAAGGCATACGCTTTAAGGGGCCAATTTTGCATCTAATGAAGTCAATGGAAAAAAACATTGAGTTCAGTGATGCAACATAATGTCCTTAATGAAAAAAGTAATCTCATGTTAGGACCCACTTTTGAACCCATTTAACTTGATGGAAACCTTTCTTTTGATTTCAAAAGCATCAGATTAAAACACCAAGTATTCAAAAAGACATCTAGAAGCTCTCTTTACATGGAGTCCATCCCATCTATTCAAAGTTTAGATTAAGTCATGGTGAGACCAGTTCATGATCCTACAGATATGGTCAGACTGCCCATATATCTAAAATAATCGTGGGCTCAGACACTGGCAGGACAATTGTACCTGAATATCTTTATGTTTAACTCTTTCTGCCAATAAAATTATCTCTGACATTTACGGACCCTGCCATTTTGACTTACCGTATGCTTATGCTAAAATCCCAAGGAAAAGGCATAATTTTTTCTCTCCCTGTATACTCTACCTCGATAAGGAACAATCCATTTTACTCAGACTTCTCTTTTTTAATATCAGTGTTGCCCTGGGACCAGGCAGAGAAAATATCAACCCAAATGTTTAAGGCAGGAGAGGTTGGGGGTGCAGGGAGGACATGGAAAGAAGAAGATTATGAAGGGAAACCACTGTGGCTGGCACTTTTTTAAGCAAGAGCAACTGCAGGGAACATGACACTCCTCAGTCCAAATTCAGAAAACACAATTTGAGAAATAAATGGACCAGTACATCTGCTGTTGTGGTAAAGTTTGGCTCAGAAAAAAACAAACTAACAAACAAACAAAACAACAGTAGTTCTGGTGGATTGAAGAGCTAGGCAAAGCTTGATTTGCTCCTAAACTGGACTAACCTTTACATCAAAAGAGGCAAATTCATGTTGGCAGGCATGAATTTTCTCTAAAATAATAGGAATAACACAATACATGAGGGAAAGCAAATAAACTCCACTTTTTTGCTGATATCAGTGGCTACTGATAAGATGAGACCTTCTCCCCAGTGTGTTATGGGAAGGTCAGCAATGCAGGGCCACCAAGGCTGGCCCTCTGCACCGATATGCTAGTGGTGCACATTGGCTGTGACAGGTCCCCAACACTAGGCACTTACTAGGGTAGACGTGTAACTTAGAGATGTGTTCCAGTACCTCCCCCTCCCTGGTACTAATCATAATCTAATCCCCTCATAATCATCTAACTAGTGAGAGGATTCAGGTTATTTAATGACACATCTGAAACTTGGAGTGCTGGAGGTCAGGAAATGAGGTTTCTTCCATCACTAGAAAGGAGGAGAGCAACAGAGCTTCTGTTGCAGAAGACAGCAGAAAGAGGAACAGGAGCACTCCTTCCACATAACCCCCCGAGGTGCTGACGCTGAAATTAGAATGGGGAACCTGAATTTTAATTGTGAGACTCTGTTTCCTGGTTTAATAAGGAGCAGAGACATCCCAGCAGCATTCAGGTCCTTCAGCAGAATGAGCAGAGCACCCACAGGTATGACCTAACCTGGCCTACCCCACTTGCAACCTTGAGCTACCCTAAGTATGTGTACAGTTCAGTTTCCTATGCTTTTCTTTTTAGATGGGAAATTTGGGGGCAGGGACTACCTTCTTCCATATATTTGTACAACTACGCAGAGCTAAAGAGACCCATTTAACATCAGGGAAGAGTATTCATCATCTGATGCATATTTAATGCATCAGTTATACATCAAGGTTAGGTCGGTATATAAACACACATATGCTCTTGGACAAAAGCATCCATGCATCAAAACTCTGCATCCGTACCTCAGTGTATTTAATTAAGAGAGTAACCCATTATCACTCATTATGGTTTATATTTTCATAATACTGTTTTATGGTTATTACCTATTCCCTTCAGCTCTATCTATCTATAAGCTTTACATGCTATGACACTATCTAAACAGCTCTTTATTTCACACAAAACCAAAACTCAGTACCAAGGCTGATCTCAAAGCTTTGGCACTGTCCCTTCTACATGATCTGGGCTGCAAACTGACTTCATCTTCTCACACTTCTCCTTGCAGATAATCTGATCAGGAATTTCACATACAATCTTACACTTTGTGAAACATTCACGTGCACATGTGCCCACTCCCCAGGAGGCTTTCCCGGTATTTTCACAGTGCCCTCCATGACAGCAAACACTACTGGGGACAGGAAAGGAGGTACAAAGGTACAACCAACACTTCAAGCATCGCATTAATTCCTGCTAAGAACACTAAAACTATGCATCAGTGCAGGCAAAGTGGCTCAAAAGAAAGAAATAATACAACCCATACAGTTATGGGCAAAAATATCAGAAGGAAGATTTGAAATGTAAGGTAAATGTTGAAGAACATTGATTTGAGATCTTCTTGGATCCTCTGACAACCTTTTATTTAAAGAAGAGCTGTCGCTCTGGGCCTAGAATATCACACTTAGCCTAGAATTTATGAATTCTTTTTAAAGCATAGTTACCTTTATTTTATTTAATTGTAAATATTTTCATTGATTAGAAAGACTGAGGCTGAGAACAGGTTTTAGTTTATAATAGCTCCTCCAATAAGAATTGGTATCACGAGATAACTACAATATTTTTTATAAAGAGGATAAAGCTTTTAGGCTAACACCTTATTAAACTAGATTTACCAATGTCTTTTGGAAAGATTTTTCCCTCTATGTAGTTCTAATTCTCTCTCCCTTCCAATCACAGTTCTTCACATCTGGCTCAGTATCCAGGAGGATGTAACTGAGGAAAGCAGTGTGCTTCTACAGTGAAAAAAACAGGGAGAAACTAGTTTTGACCTCACTTTTCATGGGCTCGTGCATTTTAAAGCCACTACCTTTTGTGGAGACACTCCTGATTTGCAGTGGTTTGCACAACGCCTGCCTCACCTCCTCCCAGCGGTCTTCCTTGGGAAGCCAGCGCAGGGTGTGCAGGGTGAAGGGCCCCCGCAGGCAGCGGTGTGGGGCTGTCCCCGGGCAGCCCAGACACGAAACACAGCCCTTCGCCGATTCTCCTGAGCGCTGCCGGTGGTGCGGCGCTGGCCGCGGAGGCTACGACTGTGGCTTGGCGTCAGGGCAGCAAGGCACAGGTTCCTTGGGCACGCTCCGAGAAGCAAAGCTGCCTCCGTGGAGACCTGCCAGGTGTGGCAGATTTTTGACATACGACACACAGCTTTAGCCGGGGTGGTCACTCTGCAAAATATGTCATTTTTCCCAGTCCATCCTGCTCCTTTTGCTCTTTCACTGGCTGCATCTGACATCAGGCACAGAGGAAACAGCGTAGGATCTCAGCTGTCAGTTCAATGGTGCAAAAAAACAGCAAAAAAAAATGTAGGACTATAAACTTTTTTGTTTAGTAGGATTTCAGGCCCCCATCTCCTCATGAAAAATTGTCATCAGGAACCACTGGAAGGTTTTTTAAGGATTCCAGCCAACCCAAGGCAGACTTGAGCAACAACGGCAAAAATAATTCAGAAATATTAAAACAGATCAAATATACCTCAGCACTCAGAAATAACAATGGCAATTTTTGAGCCACAAATAAAACAATGCATGTTAGCATATGTATAAAAGTAGGCAGAAAAAAATCCACATGGAATTCAAGTCATTCTGCTCTATGGCTGTAATGAGCGCAGAGGTAGACGACTTGTTCCGCTGCCACTCAGTTTAACACATGCTCAGCCTAACACGTGCTCAGCCTGACCCTCTCATCTTCTCAGTGGTAAAATAAATACTATAGAAAAAAAAAATCAAGGGAATAAAAATAAAAAAAAAAGGAAAAAAGAAAAGAATAGACAAAGACACTAAGAAAGAAAAGAAGAACCATTGAAAGCCTGTGCAGACAAGTATGAATCAATTATTCTAAAAAGCAGATGTAAAATGAAGCTGCTTAAACATATAAGGCACTTCTACATTGTATTCAAATAATGCTGAAATTATAGAGCTGTCATTCGCAGACCTGTCGAGGGTGCCTTTCTTACCACATTATGATTTAGCATTTCTCTTGGAAGGTTGTAGCAATTTTGACATTAGAGTCATTGGACAGAAAAAACATAAAATGTACACGAAGCACCACCTCTTCTTTTCTGTGGTCTTAAAAAGAGCTCTGAGAGCTGATTTTGCCACTAAAAAAATAAAAAAATAAAAATAATAAAAAAAGAATCACCTGAAAGTATTCGTAAAAACGTAGAAATGCTAGTCTCAAGAGAACGAGCTCGAACGTCTGTAGAACCAATGTAACTGTGAAGATTTAAATAATTTGATGGCACATAACCTAATCTGACATGGCAGCAGGTTATTTTACAAATTGTGAAGGGCTCTGCCCACCCGTGTCATAATAAGAGCCTCTTTGAGAGGCAACTTAAAGATACGGATTTTTCTGGAGGCAAACACCCAGGTGAGAAGAAAAATCACCCAGAAATGGAGCTCAAGAGAGCGAAGTTAAACTCTTGGCGATGCGCTGTCGAGGCTGCTCAGCTCCGGGTGCACAGCGTTTACACCCGGGATCCCCGAACAGCCGAGGGGCAGCTCGAGCCCAACACCAGCAGCGCAGAGGTGCGTCCGGCACGGTTTCATAATTATTTAAGAGGCGGTGCTGGGCGTCAGGCAGCAGGGTCCGGGGGACGGCGGGTGGGGAAGGGCCGCAGATCTGCCCAGGGAGGCCGCAGCACCGCTCCCCTCTGCCCTGTGCTCGCAGGGCTCCTGCCCGGCTGCGGTCTGCAGCTCTGGGAGCCGGCTCGTGGACAACGGCGGCTCTGTCAGGGGGCCTGAAGTGCTCAGAGGTAATTGCTGACCCTCAGAGGTCCCATCAGCAGCCACGCGCTCCCTGAGACAGCCCGTGGGACCAATCCTTTTTTGCACACACGTATACTGAAACTTTCATTGCACTCGGTATCGCGTCTAGAAGCTTCGCCGTTGCTTTTCAGCAGATCAAAGGTATCTCAGGAGGAGTGAATACCGAACCGTCTCTGGACGTGAACAGATACATGTATACATGCGTACCACTGAAAGACTTGAACTGCAAAAGGCTGATGAGCTAGAACCAAACGCAATATATGTAAGGGGGTATTTTCAATAACTTTCTCTGATTGTTATAATTTGATGAGACAATCCTAACCATTTAGCTCTAATAAACTCACAGATGATGAACAATGGCTGCATTAAATCTATTGTCACTTAGCAGTAACACGAGGAGCAAAGGCTCACCGGCTCTTCTCACAGCATTTGATTTTATTCACTCAGTCTCTCATTCCACATCAGCTGCCATCTGGACAAAATTCAGAAACCATGACACCTGCTTGAAGAATAAGATGCTGATCAGATGGAATGGGCTGGGACGTCATCTTGAGAGCAGAAATGTGAATTGTTGGTAACACAATCGCTTAAAAGGTTTGTAAATTATGTGCCTTCAGCTCAGCATATGGCTCATGTGAAATACGGCCTTGTGAACTTTTCACAAAACTTGAGCTCGGATGATATAGTGGTGGCTGTTTTATAAACACATGTGATAAATAAGTACAACTTTACATGTATACACACAAGAGAGAGTGTCAATGGCTTTCAGCACCCTTTTAAATAATGATACTATTTTACGTTTGCTTAACAGCATGCAAATATTTATTTCACCCAAAATATTCAAGCAGACCTCACAGTACTGCTGGAAAAGCCAGTCAAGGAAGCCTGTGGTCTTCTGGCTATGCCGCGCTGGTGTGGAAACCAGCCCCTGTTGCCATTGCGCCCAGGCAAGGGGTACGGACGTGGGTCCTCCTTCAGCTGGGTGCAGCAGGGCCCCTCAGCCTCTTCCCCCCCGACAGAGCTGCAGTCTCTGTACGGATGGGCAGGGTCAGCACAAAAACTCACAGACGTGGCTCTGACTCGGGGGGCTTGGGAGTCAACAGTGAAACCCACCTGAGCAGCCCTGCCCTCCGCAGCCCGGGCACCAGAGAAACTCCTGACATCTATTCACTAGTGGGTTTGTAGAAGCATAAATATCAGTTTGCATGCACAAATACGGACACTGCAAGTGTTTCAAGCCCGCTGGTGTTCGTTCTCTGGGGTATATATCTGTATAGGTTTCTCACGTGTCATGAGGGGACTTCTGAGTACCGATAGTCAAGAACTGAATCTGAAGAAACATGGTTTCTTATGACCCTCACTGACTCCAGCTACTGCTGCTGAGACATTAATGAATTTCTTTTTATTTCTTTCCCAATTTTGGGGAAAAAAAAACCCAAACCAAACCAAACAAAACAAAAAACCCAAAAACCTGTTCAGGACTTTTTTTGGGGATGATGCAGATTTAAAAAAATTAGTTCCCCACTCTAACGTCAAGTTATGGTACTTTATAGAAGCCAGCTTTGCAGTGCTAAATAGTCTTCTGTAGCCTCATCCTTCTGCCTGCCTACAAGAAACAGTGACAAATTACAGTTGGGGGGGGGAGACTGAAGAAAGAAATATTCCATTTTTAATTGCCTTTTCATTTTCTTTTTATAGCCATGCTTAAACTGAGTTATCAGAAGCTGTTCAAAGTCTTTTTCTTTTACCATTTTAAAATATATTCCTCCTAAAGCCAGATGAAAAATACGGTTAATGGGGTTTTGTGACTCCCACAAAGTCCCCTACAAATTAAGGGACTTTGAAAAAATGTCAGCTGCCCAGTTCCCACGAAAGAAAAATTAAACAATAAAGGCTTATCGACTTGTTCCTGAGAAGATAAAGCATTTATGAGTGAGACCCTCTCGTACTCTCTGGTTTGTGATCAGAGTCTGCAGTTTCCAAGATTCACAGCAAATATTCTGATTAGCAAAAAAATCATGCTCTGATCAAATTAGTTTTAAGATTTTATAACTGAATCCCATCCTCCCTTCAACCTGTTTTCATACAATGTGCTGTCTCGTTCCATCGTGCTGCTATCACTACCAATTATAACCAGTGCCATAAAAACATCACATTCATGCAGATCAGCTGATTGTGCCAAGTTCAAGAAAGGACAGCAGGATAGAGATGACAGCAGCTTCTACTGGCCCTGTTCCAGAGTCCCTTCAGGCTTGTTGTTGTTTTTCTCTTCTGCAGACCCCCAGGATTTCACTTTCTCGGAAATATTAATGCCGTTCCTCTCTCTCTGAGGGCCTGACTCCCAGCCTACTGACACCATTGAGGGTATTTCTATTGACTTCAACAGGTCATCTACAGAGCTCTTTGTCTTTCGTGCCTTCCTCTTTTACACTATTTCTGATCTCTCTGCCATGTGTCAGCCCGAGCAAAAGCCTTAAACGGCAAACTCCAGTCCCCCATCACATATTCGATACGTACGCACCACACACGGATAAACTGTAGGTTTATGGCTGCCGCCTTTGCTGTGCGTATGGCTTCTACATGGTCTAAAAGACTTAGAGCAAAGGGTAAAAAAGCCACCTGTAGGAGACTTCTAATTTTAAATTTTCTGACTCGTGGAGTCCTGCCCGATGCCATCTAGAGAAAGGGAGATAACACAAAAGGAAAAGAAGGATTCATACTACCTCTTTCTTGTCCAAGAACAGTAAGAAAAGTACACTTCTAGAATCTTGTCAGATTACTGTTGAAAGCCCAAATGTATTTCCTGGCTTCATTTCTTTGGAAATTGAAAACTGTTTCACCTGGAAAATAATTATAACTGAAGCTAGCTAGCTGTATTAATCAGAACTGAAAATTGGTTTAAAATGTTTTACTTTAACTAATGCCATTAGCAAGTGTAAGCTGAAGAAACCAGTGTTTCAGCTCTTCTTACACTGCACAAAGGAAAATGAGATTTTAAAAATATCTTTCTTATTCCCTTTCCCTCTGTCATTCCATTTTCCTGACATTAGAAATGTGAGGGCTATTTTATCATCAACAAGACAGTGGTCAGCTGCAGAAAGAAGGATCATTCACTTCTCCATATGAGCAGCAGCAAAACCTGGTCTAAAGTATCCACTGCAGAGTCTTAAAAAAATCTTACATTATAATTAAAGACAAATAAAGCATTTTTATCTTAATAATTTTTAATTTTTTAAAAAAATTACGAATAAATCTAATATCAAGACAGGTGATCATGGTATTCAACCATCCTTCAGACTCCTAACCTGCCCAGTGTTCTATATTTTTAGCACTCAGCTGACTTGGCTAACTAAGCAGGGACAGCACTAATTGCTGCGGGAGGCTGACGTGGAAGAAAACAGTGACATTCTTCCTTTAACGTGGCGCAGTCTGCCATGACTCTGCAGAGTGACACAGCGAACTCAGAATAGCAACCAAACCCAGTGAGTCTTCCCAATGCCAGACAGGGATCATAGAAAATGATGGAGTGTCTCTGAATTAAAGACAAGAAGCTAAAACTATGCAAAGTCTGGAAAGCCAGCTCATGCCAAAGGAATATTTGCTTCGATTTAATTGATGATAAAAGAAAACCCAGGAGAAGGGTGAGTTTGGATGACATTCAAGTGTGTGTCCTGTGTTAGGAGGAGGGTAGAGATACCATCTGCTTACATTACCCTTCATTGCTACAACCACAATGGAGAAGTACAACTATGAAAAGAGCTTCTGCTACACCAGAAGAGCCCATGGCCAACAAAGTCAAAGATTTGCTGTTTCATCAACTGCTGGTCTCTCCGCTAAGGCGTCTCCTCTGGAGCGGCTGGTGGAAGGCAGAACTAACAGCGGTGGGGAGCAGCAGGAGGAAGCTCCCTGCTTCCTTAGGAGTGAATTTTCCCTGTACTCATTCTCTTCCATATGAGAAAGAAATACCAAAACAGTGCAGTTATGTTTCTCTTGCTCCAGCAAAAGTGACTCTGGACCCTTTAGCCTGCTATTTACATGTTGAAAGTGATGCATAAATATCACGAAAAATGCAGGTGTGTTGCCAAAGGTGGTATAAACAAACAAGGAAGCAGAGAAGACAATTTTTAAGCTCCAGGAAGAGAAAATTCTTTGTCTCTTCAAAAAAAAAAACAGATCTAAAAAACAGTCAGGCTTTCCTCATCTGGTAAAACACCTGATCACAACTCTTTCTTGCCAGTATGAGATGCAGAAGGCATACAATCACTTTCCTGGTCGAATGCTAAACAGGCATTGTATATAAAATGCACAGACAAGCAGAATAGGTTTACATAATGTTAATATAGACAAATGGCATGTACAACATATCTAGCTGCAATTTAATTAGATTAATTAGATCAATATAATTAGCAGTGCTATATTACACTATCAAGACTTAGCCTTGCAAAGAACACTGCTAAAAATGGTTTACAGTCTTAAAGCATTGTAACAGCCCATGCAGTATCCATGCTATCACGCATCAATATCACCACTAACACAGGATTAATACTGGGAGTTTATAGGACACTCAGGAGACACATAAAACACTACCCTTGCAGAGGAAAATTTTGATAATGGAGTCTGTGAAATTATTTCAACTGTTGAAAAGAGCTCACTTGAACTTAATTCCAAAGTACAGCATGGCCATGATTATATAGCAAGTTAATTTAACCCATCGAGGCAGGAGCAGACATAATGAACAAAACAGACTGAGGTAGCATGACTTACCAATGAGCGTTTTGCTGAGAGTTCGCTATAAGTTTTGTACACATAATATATCACAAGTGGCTGTTTAACTATTGCATCATCTACTTGGACATAGACTAGATGTCACATTTGGTGAAATCTCATAGAGTTGTTATTGGTTTTAATAGTGATTTCGCATTAAACAGGGCTGAGGGATTGTGCTTGGATATCTAAACCTCCACAGTGGTAAAAAAATGTTAATTTACATCTGCTAGTGCACTCAGTACACTTGGGCTCGTAACTTACCAAACAAGGTAAGTATGTGTAACATCTAGAATCATCTAACTGTGACTTTCTGTATCCTGGAAATCATAGCCTTTGCAAGGAGAAGAGAAAAAACCCAGTAATTCCAGCTCAGTCAAAATAACAACAGCCACTAAAATTTAGCAACACAAAGTCATAATTTAACCAGAATTCATGTTTATGGATTTGTCCCACTAAGCAGAGAAGCTAATCATAACTAGTCCATCTGTACTTTTAGTTTTGTGTTTGCACCAAATTCTAAGGAAAAAAAAATGCTTAAACTGGGAAAGGGTTTCTTCTCTTTGCATTTAGACTCATGTAAGAATAAATCTGTTCAAGGAAGGGATATAGTAACAGACCTGGAATCTGCTATCTATGCAGAAGATACACCAACAAGGAAAAAATGCCAGAATGCATTATTTCCATTCTGTACCCTCTGCTGGTGAGAGATGGATCAAACTATATGTCCATTTGACCAAGGAGTACTGACGCAATAAAATCAACCCATTTCATTAAGAAGAACAGATAGTTCAGTTGCTACCACCTTCATCTCCCTAGAAGACTGAAGACTCTCAGTCTTGTGGCCTTGTTTCAGTCAGTGTTTCTTGACTGGACACAAGAATTAGGTCCCAGCCAACCTAAAGTTCATTAGAAGAGCAAGTGCAGAAAGTTTAGATGTGGCTTACGTTTTCTTAATAACAGATGCAATTAAAATGCATGTATCTGCCTATAACTGTCAAAGGAAGTCATCCCATTTCCCATCATTCTTGGGATTCTACTGTTCATTATTATTGATAGATTGTGGTTTACATTAGTGGTACTCCAAGTGATTTGTCCTTGATCATACTATTTATTTCAAGAAAGAGTTAAACAGAATGTGAAGAGCCCCTCTGCCTGCCTGTTGGGAATATACATTAATGCTTAACTGATAAAACTAGCACCATTCTGGCTTTATCTGTCTTCAGTATTGTGTTGAATATGGAGTACTTGATTTTGACTTTGGTTAATTTTATATCCTTATTACCTACAATCTAGTCTTCACTAGATTTACACTACCAGATAAATAGAATAAAGCACAGAGGACTGAAATAAAGAGTGTCTTGTGCCTGGAAATAGTCACCTATGTTATGGAAATCGTGAAAGCTGAAAACAAACATTATCGCTTTCCGGCTTTTTTAATGTGATGCTGATTTTACATTCTCTGCTAGGAATTTTTGCTTGCTCACTTTCTGTGTGATATATTCAGAAGAAAGTAGTACTATTTTCATGTGTGAGTGCAATTAGTAAAAAGCAAGTAGGTAGTCCAGCTGATATTAAATTAAAAACTTGGGAGCAGAAGCCATTTGTGTCAATTTTCCATTTTGTCACTCTCCTTTTCAAATAGCTAATTTAGGATACTCCTTCACACACTAGTGTTTTATGGTATGTATATTTTATGACAGCTAAATGACAAATTTGTCTGAAACGAAGCTATGCTTTGAAGAGTTAATTATAACCCGTGTAACATATTAAAGAAAATCAATATATATTTGGAATGACTCACTATTGAATCTTATTCCAAACAGAGCAAACCTATTCTAAAAATTAAAGCTCAATTTTTAACTCAGTTTTTGAAAAAATAATTTAATTTGAGAATTAATTGGTAGAAAAGAAATACCTTGTCAATATAACTGTGCAACACTCCTTTTCTATAATAACATTATGTAATCTGCTTGTACGATGTTCAGCTGAAAATTTCATGTTAGGCATTGTTTGACAGCAGAACAGTGGGCCAGACTGGTCTAATTGCTGAACACTTTGACATATGTGATATCTGGACTTTGAAAAGCATCACCAAATTTTGGGTATCTATTCCAATCTTTCAAGCTCTTTCAAATAAGTAGACAGAGATCTAAGAATCTTGTTCAATACCTTTATTGATGATCTGGATGAGGGGATCGAGTGTTCCCTCAGTAAGTTTGCAGATGACACCAAGTTGGGTGGGACTGTTGATCTGCTGGAGGGTAGGAGGGCTCTGCAGAGGGATCTGGACAGGCTGGATCGATGGGCCAAGGTCAACTGTATGAGGTTTAATAAGGCCAAGTGCCGGGTCCTGCACTTGGGTCACAACAATGCCATGCAATGCTACAGGTTTGGGGAGGAGTGGCTGGAGAGCTGCCCGGCGGAAAGGGACCTGGGGGTGCTGGTTGACAGCCGGCTGAACATGAGCCGGCAGTGTGCCCAGGTGGCCAACAGCATCCTGGCCTGTATCAGAAATAGTGTGGCCAGCAGGAGGAGGGAAGTGATTGTGCCCCTGTACTCGGCACTGGTGAGGCCGCACCTCAGATCCTGTGTTCAGTTTTGGGCCCCTCACTACAAGAAGGACATTGAGGTGCTGGAGCGTGTCCAGAGAAGGGCAACGAAGCTGGTGAGGGGTCTGGAGAACAAGTCTTATGAGGAGCGGCTGAGGGAACTGGTGTTGTTTAGTCTGGAGAAGAGGAGGCTGAGGGGAGACTTTATCGCTCTTTACAACTACCTGAAAGGGGTTTGTGGTGAGGTGGGTGTTGGTCTCTTCTCCCAAGTAACTGGTGGTAGGATGAGAGGAAATGGCCTCAAGTTGCGCCAGGGGAGGTTTAGTTTGGGTATTAGCAAAAATTTCTTTACTGAAAGAGTGGTCAGGTATTAGAACAGGCTGCCCAGGGGCATGTTGGAGTCACCGTCACTGGCAGTGTTCAAACAACGTGTGGACGTGGCACTTCAGGACACAGTTTAGTGGTCATGGTGGCATTGGGACTTGATGATTTTAAAGGTCTTTTCCAACTTTAATGATTCTATGATTCTGTGATCTGTGAAAAAGACAAGTTTTTTCATATTCATTGGGTTTATAATTCCAGAAAAGGTTTGCAGAAAAATGAAACGCATAAAGCAATTTACACTTTACTCAAGGAAGTGAGTTTTTTAGTTATATGTGGATGCTAGCTTCAAATATTATTATCTCTAGATATCTAGCAGAATCATCTGATTCTGATCATACTTTGGCCAGGTAGTCTCTGCAACTGCATGTTCACTTTAAGAAAACAGGTTTTATTGCTGTAGCAACAAAGAAAGAAGCCCGAGGAAATGTAAAACCAATCCATTGTTTGTAGGATTATAGGCAGATTATGAACAGGATTACAGGAGCAAATCAGTATGTCATCTGCATACAATGAACCCAAATTTATGGAGTTTCCGATTTTCATTCCTTGAAGCAATACTTGGTTGCTGAAAAATAAGGCTAAAGGTTCAATTACAATTGCAAAAAGAAAAGAGGATAATGGACAGCCTTGTCTAGCTCCCTGGTGTCATTTTAAAAAGGGCGAGTTTAAATTGCTAGTATCTACAGACGTGGTCAGGATATTACACAATATTTTTAATCCAGTTTTTATGAAGGTCTTTCTAAAGTGAAGAGTGTGAGGGTTTGGGGTTTTTTTTATTTGGTTTTTTTTAAGAACAGTCAACAGGTATTTCCATTTTCATGAACCCGAAGAGTTTCCTAGTCAGTTGAATGGACAAGCCTATATTATCAAACTCTTGTGGTGAATAAACACAAAACTCCAAATCATTCTCAGTGAAGCACAATGGAAATAGTCCAGACTGATCTATGTAGAAATCATTTGCAATGAGCTGAAAAAGTGTCTCAGTAAGCTTCTGCTCCCCTTTAAACCTTCATTTCAGGCTTACTAGAGATTTGAGTGCCTGTATGTGCACTTTTGCACGCAGGAGTGTATTTCAACAACGATAAATGAATTTAGTCTGACGTTTAAGACCAATATCCAGTGCTGCAGATAGATAGGAAAACCAGTTTGTTCGGATTGTCGAGTTGTGTAATAACAGAATTTTCGATTCAAATATTCGGTTAAACACTTCCAATAACAGTTTGGTTGCGTATATATGATTTCTCACTGAATGTTTACTGGCAGCTCATCTAAGCACGTTACTTTCCCCACCGTTAGACTTCAACAGCATTTATTATTTCTTATTAAGTCTAAGGTTATACTTTGATCTGGTGAAAGTTTCAACAAAGTGCTTTTGTTTACAAACTTTATCTCCTGTTTAAAGCAACTTGGAAGATTAGAGTGTCTGGCACTGCTCTTTGAAAGTGTTATTTATGATTTCTAGATCATATGTCAAAGTTTGAGCCTTTAGTTTTAATAATTGGCGCGGTTTGGGATACTTCATCTTATTCTTTGCACAGAACATGTGCCAGCAGTTTCTCATTTGTATTCTCGCTGGTTTACTTTATATGAAAGCTTTTCTGCAGCCATGGCGTGTTGCCGTTTGTTCACTTTTTGTCAGCTAATTCAGTTGAGGTTTTTTTACTACACATATTAGTATTCATTGATTTTTGTCATTTTAAAACTATTATTCAAAATTACTATTGTTGTATCTCTCCTTTTTTTGAGGTCTGCACCATTGCTAATTGTGGTTTTTAATGATTCCCGTCTTGGATTTTATAGCATATTATTACCATCACAGAATCAAGTTTCAAATTAATATTTTGGTCTGAAGAAAAGCACTCCTTTTCTTATTTCAAAAAGTGTTTTATTTGTTCATGCAGTTTTTTGCTTGTGACAATTGTAAAATGAAATTTTTCTGCTACTTCTACAGTTGGATAACTACCCCAAATATCTTACTTTAGTCTTAAAGTCTGTGAGACAGAAATGAGTCAGATGATTTGTTCGGTCCTTGGTGGTGAATATTTTCTATGGGGAGGAACCTACGACCATCTCCAAGATACATACTCTTAAGGTCTATCACCTGCAGCATTCTCACCACAGTGGGCACAGGACTATCTTTCAATTACTACAAATTCCAGGATGGTTTGGAAAAATGAAGTATCAAGAGAGAAGTCAAAAACCTGTATGTAACACTTGCATGACATTTTCACTTTGGCCTCCTTCTTCTCCAAGATGGATCGCAACATATTGATCCACTTTCCATGTGCTGTTCATAGTCAGCCCAAGACAAAATGAACTGAAATGCTGTAAGCTGGAGACAACTAACAGGCAGATCACTGAAATTAGTCCATCACTCAAGGCAAATGAGCATACACTTCTTGCTAGCCCAAAAAGACGACCTTCAACATTGCCACCTGTACCCATGACTGATGGCACTCCCAGCTGAAGTTTGGGTCTGTGTATCATGCTGATGATCACTGGGGAAAAGCCCTCAACAAAAGGTGAATTCTTTGAAGTATGGCCTTTCCCTGCCAACCTCATCTTGTCTTATCCACAAAAAGCTGGATCCTGCTTCTTTTCAACCATGTATTTATTTCTCACAGGCATAGGGACATCTGGGCAATAACACTGACTGCCTCTGCAAAAGCAGACAGGCAGCTGTGTATGCGTGCTCTCGATGATAGATCCCACAAAGATTTGAAAAAGATAGAGGATTGAAAACTACACATCCCACAAGGGAGAGTCTTCTGTTATCTGTCCAAGAGTAACACACAGAGCCAGCTCAGAGCTGCACATCCAGCCCTGCCAGGTCCTGTAAGTGAATCAGCTGCACCCGAGAGACTGGTGGTGTCGAAGGCTGTTGATGGATTAAGCAACGGTAACGTGTATGTCTTCCCTTGTTCAGCGGCCATAAGTTCACCCACCAGGATCACTAGAGCTGTCTCCACACTGTACTCCAGCCTGATATCTTATTATGAAGAGTGCTAGATTTTGGCAGCTGGAGTTCTAGAGTCTTTTCCAGTACCTTTGCTTAGACACAAGAGTTTAGATATCTTAAGTATTCATGTTTCATAAACTTGTTGAGGTGAAGATAGATGGCAGGGGGAGGTCTAAGAAGCTTTAAGCATCGTAGCTTTCAGTGATTTCTCAGCTTAACGTTAATATAAAAATCTATTATTTCAAACTTTAAATCTTCTATTAGAATTTTAATTTTAAAATTAAAGGCTCCTTTCTCCCAAGAGATTTAATTTCTTTATGGATTGTTGGATTAAAATACAATCTTCCTGTTGTACTTCTCCCTATGTTTATGAACCTTCCTTAAGCACAAGTTTCTTGGTCTTGTACAAGAAACAGGGAGAGAGAAAAAAGAAAAAACTGTACTTGTCTGGTGGTGTCACATAGATAACATTTCCCAGGAATATAGGAAAAGAAAGGAAAGTAGCACAGCAGCTTTACTACGCATAATAGTTATTGCGAATAGAAAGAAATGGTGATGCATTGTTTGCTGCAGTGGTGACATGTACAGTAGTAATTGCATGGTGTCCTGGGAATTATCCAAAACTCTTGTACAAAATTTCAACATACCTCATGTATTAAGCGTCTACACAACAAATTTACAAACTTGAGATAAGCCACCCTGCCCATAGAGTATGAGACAAATTGGTAAAATCATTCACATCCTTAAGTCAGTTATCATATACTGATGTCCTAAATTCAAATTTAAAATCAACAGAAGTTCCCGCAGAATCCCTAATTAAATGCAAAGAAATGTCGAAGGACTGTAATTTATTTCTGCCATGCCAAGACACTACATATAGCTGATATAGCTGCAGATGCAGCGGTACCCAAGGTACTGATATGCCGTTTACAAATATTAACAAGAAAACACGCGAGCACTAGCAGAATGCTAGAGGTTTGTTTAGCATAGGACAGGGTCTATACCCTACTTTTATTAACATTAATATAACCAATTAAACCAGAGAGATCTTTCTAATAAATAGCTCTTGTTTGGGCAGGATATTAACTGAAGGAAAAATTATATGAAGGCTTAAGGTTAGGATTTGATTGAAGATTTTAGGCTACTGAATCTATTTAGTAATTAGATAAGGACTAAAGGGAACATTTTATCTCAGAATGAATATGAGTTATTTGTTGGGACAAAGAGCCAAAGTCCCGGGTGTCATGCTTTCATCTACTTACGGCAAATGGAGGAAACTTGGCTTCTCAGCAGTGGTCAGTAATCAAACGTGAAAATTCAGTCAAGTTAGTATTTTCTCAATTACAAAGCTTTTTAATGTATTGTTTTAAAATAATTGAAAATAAGCATCAGCGGGAATAAAATCCTCATTTAAAAAATGTTTCTGCAGCAGGAATGCCTAAACAAAATACAGCAAATAGCTCCATTCTTAACAGTCTCACTCTGTCTATTGTAAGTGCTGATGTAAATTACACCAGGGTTCAGAGCTACATCATTTTCTCTACTGAATTTTTCTGTTTTCATTCCAAGGGTAATTTCACATACGAAGGGCAAAGAGAACCACCAGGAGGGGAGAGGTTTGCACAGGACAAGGTTTTCTTCACATTAATTTTTCTCTAGAGTGGATATCCACAGAAAGCTTTTTAGAATTTGCTGTGTAAAGATAGGATTTCTTAACTCAAGGTGTAATTCTGCTCAATCATTTACAGATGTGTACTTCCAAACATTTACACCTGTAAACTTTCAGTGGTTTATTCAGTCAGTATTATTGTCCCCTATTGCAATGCAACAAATAAAAGAATGTCAGGGAGTGATACCACAAATTGTATCTAAAAATGTCAAAAAAAGCAAACGACATCCCATCTTTACATCTCCATAGCATGTGCATGATGATACAATCTACAGAATAGGAGATGCTATCCTCAGCTGAGGGCTATCAATGTTTTCATAGATCACCATATTTCTCCATTAAATTTGGGGTGTTTATAAAAGAATGGAATGAACTTGCCTTCCAGCCCTAGTTTCTTTGGATCAGTCTCTCTAGTGAAATATTTAAGAAATATTTAAGATCCTTCACATTGGTCCTTTCACATCCTATTGAGGTATAAAGTGGCATGAGCTGCATATTTGTTACTAAAACCTTCGTCCTACTCTTAAGCTACGCAAGCGTAAGTGCCATGGTAAAGCATTAAGCACGGCTTTGCCTAGGATTCCTGAACAACTTTTGGACAAGGAAGGAATCCAAGATCCTTCACAGACCAGCCTCATGGGGAATAGATTAAGGATACTACGAAGAGGTTGTTTGTGTGTTTCTATCTGAAATCTGGCAAGCATCAAATGGTGCTATGCAAACTAAGCCAAAATTCCAGAGACAATCATGAAAGTAGAGTGAGATCTGCTGTCTGATTTTGTTTCAGGACCCATAATTCGAACGGAAAGTTTCTGGAGCTTAGCTGTGCTGAAAAGTCAGGCACAAGATGACTGCATTTGGGCATTTAAAATGGAGGCACCCAAGAAGAGGATGAGTTTTGTAAATTCAGCTGCTTAGGCAGAAAAAAATTTCCAACCATAACACCTGTGTATAAAGGCAATCTTAGGACAGGAACTGTGGTCAGAAAAGAAATGAGAGAATCAAACAGCATGACTTCTGCCTGTGTAGAAAAGAACTGTCCAGAAGTATATGCAGAGGATTCAGGAGGTTTTTAAATTATTTTTGAAATCTGTTTATTAAGAAAGTAAGAAACATCTCCATGATCCCCCCCCCCGACACCAAAATGGAATTTAAAAATTATTTTGTAAACATCTCTCTTTTGGATATGGGGATATGTGACTATTATAAACCTCCAACAAACACACAGTTAAATCAATCAGTTAAAATTGTGATTAAAGAAAAACAAGCTGTAAGTGAAGTAGACCGAACTGCTAATACCAGGCAACTGGGACAGAAAGTAGCATAATAGATTGATCAATTTAATAAGTGACTAAAACTCAGTTCTAAAATAAGTTGCAGGACAAATAGGGGTAAAAATCCTTCCTGACTACACGGTCGTTTCTTCATGATCAATTCCTTCATCTGCATTGCATAGTGTTACACAAACTGGTTGAGATTAAAATCTTGAGGCTCTGTTTTTTGGATTTGTCTCAACTGGCAGCTTATTCAAGGTTATTAATCAGATCTGATTCATAATTCTCAAAATGTTGTAAAGAGGGTTCACATTAAAAAAAAAAAAAAGGTATTCATGTATATCATGCAAACATCTTTCTGGGGATGACTCAGTCAGCTATAGGTTGTGCCACAGCTCTGTTCCAGTGTGTACCGCTGTTTGAGTTGCTGATTCTAACCAGACTTCTTTGAATCTCATTTTCCCTGGAAATCCTATGGGGTTTTTTTCCTTTCCTCCCCTCCTCAGAAGACCAAGAAGACACAAAAGAACAGATCTCCCATAAATTACTGTAACCTTAGCCATACCTTCATCACATCACAGTAATGGAAAGCAGTAATTATGTCTGGATACAGTTGTTTTAAAATTAGGCTTTGGTTACAAACAACAATAAAAAAATAGAATCAGGAATCTGTGACAGATCATTTTTGTTTTCATCAAGCATGAATCAGTCACCAAAGGATTGCAATGTTCATCAGGACAAAAAGACCTTTTCTCATGATATTTCGGCTTCTGGACAAGGTACTCTCTGAAGGGAATACAACAAACGTGGGGAAGAGAAGTCAGTGTGGAGATGCCATCCATGCTGAAGGCTTTTCCAGAATCCTGTAAGTTTGTTTACATACATTAAACCCAGTTGTCAGACTAGATAGGAAAGGTAGGCATGTTATGTTGAGTCAGTTCAGCTGGAACCTTAGGACATTATGAAACCGAGCTGTAAACTGTAGAGCCTGACCCAGACAGCTGGAATATTCTACAAACTAGAAAATTATTTAAAGACCTTTTCTGAAGGTAACAAACAACCCTCTGGCTTAAGTCCTGAATAGAGTTCATTAAAAAGCGCTTCTCCAATCAGGAATTTCCTGGAAAATTAGTTGCTCTTTAGTGGCAATTCAAATAGTAAAAATTTTCTACTAATGCTGATGTGGAAATACTCCTATGCAGCCAAAATATGTATTTCTATATAAAAAATTCAGACATTGTCTACTTTCATTCTCTTGTGTTGGTCCACTTTGCAGACAGCTTTCACCCCCTGAAAGTCATGATGACCTTTCCTCTAGGGCAATGCAAAGGAAAGCATGACACAGGGTATGTCTTTGGCTTCAGTGGATCGGTGAGAAACACTGAGTATCTGGGAAACCGGTCTCTGAAAGAGAATGGAGAGAAGAAACAATAGCCCCACAACTCTCACAAAGTCTTATTTCCAAATCAGAATACTTTGTTCTTCAGCCAAAACTATATATAAACTCTGTTATGTCTTTAAAGTAAATACATTTTTTAAAATCTCCCTTAAAGAAATCTGAAATAAAAAAAAAACTTTATCAAAACTAATGATATCTGATCAAAATAATTTAACTATACAATTACAAATATGCCTTATCGTTTCAGTTTTAAATAATCATAATTATGGCTACAATAAATAGGTTTAATGCAAGTATCGGTATTTGTAGAAAAAGTAACAGAGCTTCAACTAAGACTCATACAGAAATATTCATATGCTTATTAAGAAAAAATCCAGAAATCACAAATTATATTTCAGAGTTGTCTTATATGAAAAAGTCACAGACATAATTTTATATTGTTTCATTTTTAAGAACAAATTAAACTTCATAAAACATAAAATCCATCTTTTACCTGTCTATTATATAGTGTCATGAAAGGTAAGAAATAAATGTTTTATCACTGTCAACTTGAATATGCAGCTCATGCCTTTCTTGCTCCATTTTGAGAATATTCAAGAAGGCAAAAAAAGAAAAGAAAGAAAATTTACCAAAATTCTACTAACGTGCTCTGTACTGAAAAGGTTAAAAGACATATTTTAGGATCTTCTGGGTGAACACACCTCGAAGTTTTATTATATAATTCTAAAGCATATTTTTAATGTTGTTTTTCATGCTACAGCTTGTAAGTCATCCAAGTCCTGCTTATTTCAAAATGCTAAGACAATCTTCTTTTAAGTATATTCCGAGTAGACGTAAAATCTGAAGGCTTTTAGTTCTAATTACAAGTATTTGTCAATCTACTTACATTTCACAATTCTACTTAGGCTGCTTAAGAAATAGCCTTGTGTTTCTCCAGTTTGGGTAAGTTTGACATATAGTCCACGAATTTTTTTTTTTTTTTTCACTAGCACATTAAATCACCTTAATGAGATGTGTTGCATCTACCCAATGTCACCAGGTTCAATACTATTTTACTCCATTTTCTCTATTACTTCATACTGTTGTTGTCAAAGTAGACTGGGATGGTTTTCCACCATGGAAATATAGACACAGTAGAGAACACAGCACAAGTCCATATGAACTTGGAATAAGGCTGTGATGACCTGACATGGGTTGTATTGCTTTTAGGACAGTCACTTGAAACTTGTATTCTGTTTTTTCCAGCTGAACAATGGAAAGAATACACATGTATTGTTAGGCCATTACAACAGCAAATTCTGTACACCCCCCTGAATATATTATGTTACTCTGTGTTGTTATGGTTATAGTCAACATTATTATTAATAACTTTTTTTTTTAAGTATACCTATTTTCCTGAAGATGAGTGTGGAGATGGAATGGTCAAAAACATGGAGAGTACTGACATTACAACTGGCTGAAAATACTTCTGAAGGAATATTTTTTCAAAAGAAAATTCAAAAGTGTCCAAAGTAAGCTACTTTGGAAACTTACACGGGGTTTTGCCAAAATTTTGTTTCAGAGAAAAACAAAGATAAAACTTCCCGCAATGAAGAAAAATGTACTCCTTGGATATCTTCCAAATGAATAATTTTGGATTTTTTTTGTGTTGCAAGTTTGCGTTCTTCAGTACAAAAGTATCCAAAGGAAAAATTGTAATAAAAGGATGCGATTTTTCCAGAGTAACATACTTTGATTAATCAGCTATATTTTGATGTGAGTGGAAGATGGGATCTGAAATTTTTCACTGCAGAGAAAGCTTGCATCTGTTACATTTTCTTTCCTTCACCTGCATCGCTTTGGGTAGGCAGCAGAATGGCAAAATTCAGCTTAAATATGTGCCACTGACAGTCTTCTTGCACAAGGTGATCTTCCTTTGTCTGCAAGCTTCACCACCACAGTCTTCTATAAAACTACCTGAAGTGGTGCTTATGATGTTCAAATAAAAGGCCAAAGAGGTGCATGTATGTATTAGTCTACAAAAATCTCAGTAGATGTTATTTCCCAGGAATCCAATTGCAGACCATGACACACTCTGGGAAAGGTTCTGCACAGGTAAAACACCTCCACAAAGTACATCAAGTCTTTCACCCAGTAGCATTGCCAATGGCACAGAGAGCTTCTCAATGATTTTGGTATAGCTGAAATTGGAAAAAACATTTATGTACTTCAGTGAAGGAGCATTCTGGGTACAAATTCAAAACCTTCATTTCCTCCAGTGCATACAAAGAAACTTGCAAGTCTACATCCAAATCACTAGGAAAAAAAATAACATTAGGAATAACTCCTGCACAGATTTTTGGCTAGCATCAGTACTTATGTCTCAGGACATTTTCTGTCTCATGCTGGCTGCTTGCTGCTTCATAACACTTGACAAATTCTTGGTTCCTAAAAGCAGCTGTAAATGTTTTGTGGATTGCTTCATTTACCAGGGAGTTCTCAGGACCTCACCCTGATATTCACTGTGGTTCTGTCTTTAGCTTATCTTTATTTTTATAAATTTCCAACTCTGATAACTTTTTTCATCTCCCCTCCTCCTCTCAACCATAGGAGAGATTTACCACCTGTAAATGAGAATTTCCCCAGGCATGAGAATTTCTCCTGGAGGGGAATCTATTTTAGGAGGGCTAGGGCTTACAGGAGCAGAACTTATAAATCCAGTGTTTGGGAAAAAAAAGAAGACAGTAGAGCAACTAGGGATTTTGTGCTACTGCACAACTTCTGTGAATTCCTATCAAAGTAGTAACACAGAATTACCAAAGCAGTTATTATATAATCCCTCTCCAGAACTACAAGATCAAATGTTTTGAATAACAACCATTCAAAAATACAGAAATTACATGCATTTGAAAAACAGTGAGGAGGATAGGGGAAAGAAGGAATTTAGGTAGGTAAGCTAGCAAAAATCACATCCAGTTGAAGCAGAAAGCAAAATTGACAGACCTACTCCAAACACTAGCCTTCAGAAAGGCAAGGTATCAGCACCTTGTATGGAATATTTTGCTGGATAAATTATATTAAAAATTAGTTGCTATAATGTAAATATGAGATCATGTGTTCAATCGTTGTGTCAGCACTCAGGGCTTCTGGTTCATTCCCCAAACTACAATATCCCAGATATTATACCAAGGCTGTACAGTACAGGTTTCCATCACTCAGAAACGCTACCTTTTAAACTAGTGCATGTAAATGAAATATTTTACACTGCAAAACTAACCTTAGGACTAGGGTAACATAACCCTGATTCACTGCTGTCTGCAGTACTACTGAAGGTAGAAATCTTAACCTGCAGTAATGAAAAATATCATGCCTGATTTTACTAAGCACATAGACAGGCACTTAAATAATAATTCCATGCTTCTAGCACGATTAACAAAGCAACACCCAAGTCAAAATGAAAAAATTCAGAAAGCTCAAGTTGCATTAAATATTTCCTTATGAATAGCTCTGATATTGCTTTGATTCTATGCTCGAAGTCCACTTTCCACAAATTCTATAATAACTGCCTGTATAATATTTGGTTTGTATGCAACTAGGGAAATTAAGATAAACAACCTATTTTCTCTAGTATCTTTTAGTTGGTAGTCATGTTAATATCCAAAACATGCATTATTTTGTAGGCTTCCTGGCTTTTTGAGTTTGGCAGTAGCAAAGTAAAAAAAACTATATCAGAGGACATTAATTCCTAGGCAGCACAAGCAGAACTAATTCAGCTACATAGGCAATATATTTACTAGGAAGTACCATGGGAATCCTTGGAGATGCTCCTAGGATCTCTTACTCATTCCTAGGACAGCCCTGGTTAATGTTTCCTTCCTGTGAAATCAAAGACAGAGTTCAAGGGGAAAGGGAAACCTCTTGGAGTTCTCCTTTTAATACAATATAGTCTATTCTCTCACAAAACAAGAAAGTAGCCTTGAGTAATGATTGCTTTATTTACATCAAGGGGACAAGTAGATTCCTGAAATTTGGGATTGTTTGGGTACTGAAAGACAAAAAGGTTGATGAGGAAAAAGAACTGTATGACCTGTATATGTATTCAATTCATGCTACTTTTAAATAGGGTTTGGGGAGGATGTTTGGAGGTGGTTGCTGGCTTTTTCTTTTACTGCACATAACCTACCAACTATGCAAGTCAATATATGATTATCTGCACCCCAGCCATGGTTGTGCATGAAAATCCATGTTGGACTAGGCAATATGCAAACAGAACAAAAAGAAAACCTCTTCCAGGAAAAACCATATCTTTTATTTCACCACTTTTCCTACAAGACACTTGAAATACTGTTCCTTCCTTTTCCCACCCTTCATTGATTTCTAACAGGCAGAGTCTAGGAATATTTCCTACTTTTTAGTGTACCAGTTTGGCTATGAGTGCCCAGCAATATATTTCTACACCTCTATAGTGTTTCTAACCCTCTATGCAAGATACATAAACTTTAAAAAAAAAGGCACAAATGTAGACAATGAGAAAACAGTTTCAAAAAGCTATGTGGTACTAGGGAAATTGTGCCCAAAATCTCACCGAGGTTCATCCCAGCACTATACACCACTTACATCCTCAATGTATATCTCAAGATACTTGTGAGCGACAGGGTCACTCATATTTTTCAACCTTGTTGCAAGTCTTATCAAGAAAATATCAGTGTTTCAGCTATAAACATGATTAAACTACAACTAACATGTAGTAGGTGCATGACAACATATCTTTGTGTAAGCTTGTTCTGCTGTTCTGCATTTGGAGCAGTGGCAAGTACAGACATGTTTTATGTTTCCAGCACCTCGGAGTATTTGGGTTCCCACATAACCCGAGCAGCTCCCGGCAAGGGGACAGTGCAGGTGAAAGCCTTCTGATATTGCAGCTCTTGGCCTCAGTAGAGGCAAGACTCAGCTTGTCAAAATCATGTGCCTCCTTTGTTCCTCTTGAGTATATATCCCCCTTGGTGCTTTTCCAGCATGCTGCAGCCTAACCCTGGCTAGCCATGTCCTTCCTTCTTCTCTAATTTCCTGAGGTCTCCACTTCTTTTCTCATTTCTAAGCTGACTTTATTACATACCATTAGGTAGGCCCAAAATGTTCATGGAAGATCATGGGAGGCCTAGGTAAGACCTATATACCCCGTCTCCTTGTATCTACACTGTGTCACCTGGTGTGAAGGATGTCTCTGGTGTCTTGTCACGGTGCAGGTTTACTAGGCACTTACATAGATGTTAAACACTGTAGGGCCATACTGCTTCTTTTTCTTCCAATCACATGGTTGAGGAGACACTGTTAAATGTGTTCAAAAATGTCCTATGATATGACACATCTCCCATCTACAGAATAGTTCTGCTGTGTCTCTGACAGATGCCTCCTGAGTCATGGCTTTGTATGGCACCCACCCAAATAGGAAATTGAGCCCATAAAAGTCCCTGCCTCCATAAGCCTCCTCAACAGGAAAGCATGTGCTCTAAGTCTTAGTGAATGCTTATCGGTATGGATAACTGAGGTCTGCTGAGCTACTCCTACCATCAGTCCAGCCTGTGATGCCTGGAGGTATGGCAGCATTGCCTGATTTAAAATTTACACAAGTCTTGCTGGTCACCTACTGGAAGAAGGAGCCTGCCTTCTCCTCCAGCTCCTTGGACAGGTGTGGATAGGATACTCTGCATTAGAAAGATACTATTCTGTGCAGGCAGAAGTTATTCTTTTATAAATGTCTTGGAACACAAAAGTAATCCTATATGATATGATGGTCTGCAATGGACAAGGACCAGGCATGATGAGACAGAAGGGCCTTTTTCTTTCTGTTTTCTCAAGCATCCATACAGTACAACATCCAGAGGACAGAAGAGGTGATGAGGACATGATGAAGACAGAAGAGACTGTGGTGAGTCAGTGTTTAGGGTTTTTTTTGCTAGACACACAGGATAGACTAGAGCAGTGGGAGAATTAAACACACACAAAGCCCTGCTGTTAAGGGGACAGCACACACTTCTTTTATCGTGATTTCTTCAGCTAGGCACATTAGGAGCAAGGAACAAACTAAGTCCCTTTAGAAACTGTACAGTTTGAGTGTATTAAATAAATGGCTGGCCCTCAACATAGTCCTGAAGGAAATCAACACAAAAATAGAAATGCTGGCTTCAGAAGGAGGAAAAATAAAAACCAAAACAACAAAAACCTGATATCCACACTTTGTAGTAATTTTGAATAAGTCAGCAGTTCACACTAACAAATGTAACACGTACATTTTGTGAATAGGTTAGGTAGAGCTAAGCCTGCTTTTTTTTGGCAAATAAACTATTATCTCTCTAAATTTTGTTTCCTTCCAATCATAACAAAACAGTGCCAGTACTGAACAACCTCTGAAAGCTCTCTGAGTTTAAGTGCAGTGCTTACAGAGAAAGAAAATCTTCTTGACACCTGTCATTTTCTGTATGTATGGTAAAAGAGTTCACTCCATTTGAACCAGCAGACCTGCATCATTTTGTCCCATACGTTTTATTGAAATAAACTAAAATATGCTCTATCTTATAGCTAGCAATCTCAAAAGAAGTAAATACCTTGTACGTCCCTCTGTCAATGTCTTTTCTCCATTCATTGCTGCATTTTGAAAAGTTGCTGCTTTGCATTTTATTCTTTATTGATTACACTAGTTATTAGGAGTCTGGACAGGAAAGTTAAAAAATCAGTGGAAAAAAGTCGCAAGTGCCCCTGCAGCTGAGCTCCCCTGTAGTCTACTCAAGACTTGAGCAGGACGTCTGCTTTTCAAGTCAGTGAAAACTCTCTTTTACCTACAAGCAAGTTAAAATGGCAAAGGAGCTTTGAGAATTGAAAACGCAGCACCACAAGCATTGGCTAGTGCTGGAATGTGAAGCACAGTCCTTGGGAACAGATGGTTTAATACATCACAATAAATCTCTTATCAGCCTTTGCAACACAGTACTTCAGGTAAAAATAAGTTTAAGTTACAATCTGTGAACAAAATGTTGTCCTCAGAGGCAGAGAGGAACTGCTTTTGACTTCACTGAGAGCTGCAGCTCCATTTTAGAAAACATTTAATTAATTTATGTTTTTAAAGGAGCTGATAAAAAGTTCCTTCTCACCTTATTTCATAATTATGAAATTCAACCCAAAAGATTACATAATACTCAACACTAACAACCCCCCCAGCTAAAAAAATGTCATTCAGCATTTATCCTCCACACCCAGGACACCTGGAACAGCAGCTCATGATCCACCTGCTTCACAGACATTAGAAAGTGCAGGACAATTATCAGAGCAAAGTAAGAATGACATTTGAGCTACAAAGTGCTCACATTACATACAGCTGACACATCAGAATACCTGCCTTGAGCAACTGGATTTGCATAAATGAAAGAGCTACGGACCATGACTGTCACAAAGATGTCACATCAATTGGACCGCGCTTCTTTCTTTGTTAGGTTTGCATGCGGGCGGTCCAGGGAATGGGGAAGAATGAGGGGAAGAAAGAAGGGTTAGATATTTTGGATTACATAGTATAGCTGCAGTTTCCATTTTCAACAAGTTAACGACTCTATTTTTAGAATTAAGAACTTAGAGGATTGGGTACAAGCTGGTAATTTCTTCATCTAAGGAACATTAACATTAATTTCTAATTCATATGAGTTGGCATGCATCTTCAGTTGCATCTACAATGTTTATTCCATCATTTGCTTCGTTTCACATGATTTCTTTCATTTAAACAATATTCTTGTACAGTAGGGGTGATGGGTCCTGAGCTCTCTCCAGTGGCATCAGCAGCATCTTATGTCTCCCTTGGAGAAGTTAACAGTGGGCAAAGAGTTTGTACTGCATAATTTATCATACTCATGAATACAGTTCATGAACAAACTGCAGTTTTTACAAGTTCATTTTCTATCTGAAGCTGCCCGATAAATGTTTTGTGCAAACCAGTTTCAACCTACAAATTGCTCATAAACTGCTCACTGCGAGTAGACCTCCCAGTATTTGCTACTTGCAATTCAGCAGTCAGTCTTTGGGATGGCTCAGGCCGATCACATGGCTTGGTTTTCTTCCCTGAACATTGAACTAATCCTAGCAAACCCCAAGCAGAGAAGAAAAGGGGAGGTTGACCAGGTAATAAACCAGCACACAGTAGGTGTAATGCCCAAGGGGACCGGCAAAGATATGAAGGTCAGTAAAGATAGACTAGTAAATATTAAAAAAACAGTGTCAGCTTGGATGTTAGCAGTACAAGAAAATGAAGAGCAGTTCCCAGTGAGGAGCTGTAAGTACGTTTATTCTCCCTATTCTTTATTTAGGAGGATGGCCTAGACCAAGAGGAAATGCAGGCTTGATCTGGCCAAAATGACCTGATTTCCCATGATACATAAAACTGTTTCGTTTCATCAACTTTTTAAAAGTGGCATTTTTCATTACTTGACATATAACAAGACTTTGCCCTTCCCAGATTATTTATTTCAACTACCAGTTCACAACAATGATAGGAAAGTAGAAGAGCTTGTGGAAGAATATGAACACTGATTTTTCAACAAAAAAAAGAATCTAAAAATATTCTTTGATCTATAAAGTGTGTTGATACTATCCCCTACCTCAGATTCCATGTTCTAGAAAATACAGAAATACCAAGCATGGAATATCCTCTCCCACTCCCCAAAATAGCTGCCTGAGAATGGAGAGAGAAAATAAAAATGTTATTTCTCCATACTACAGGTAAGTTTAATCACAGTGCATTTTTCTTCCATTTGCCTCAAGGCAAAACAGAAATTTTAGAGGGGACTGAACAGTTACCAATAGATCATAGAGGTAGGCAGAAAGGCAGGAAAAGGACATAAAGGTATTATTGGCAAAGCAGAATAAGCAAAGGGGGACTCAGTAGGAGAATTAGCAGAAATGTAGGTCAGAGCTAAGGTCTTCAAGTCCCTGGAGGCTAGAAAAGAAAGTCTGAACCTACAGCAAAGTCACAAGAGGAAGTGTTTTTCAAGGCGTGATCATGCACGTGACCATTGGTGCTGAAAAAACTTCAGAGAAACTATTGTACAATAAAACTGCAATTTCTGTAGTGGATATCACAGGAGTTAAATTCTAGAACACTCCGGCACTTTCAATTCTACACAGAAAATGGTATTAAACAACATCCAGAGGTTTTTTCTTCCATCCCTGCAATCACTACTGGAAGGAAAGAGAAACTCAAGGCAAGTGAGAGGAACTCCAAAAGATCTAGGTGTCTGCTTCATTTCAGATGGGTGGGGGTTCTTTGAGATTGGATGTGCTGACATTTTGCCAAGGCTTCAACAGCTGGCCATGTTATTGGCTCCTTCGAACACAGCAGTGGCCCAGAGCTTCCCAGTGTCGGAAGTGCCTCCATTTGCAATGCAGAACCCAGAATCTGCCCGGGACTCAGATCTTTTGAGCACGTGGTATCCTGCCAGTTGTGGACAGTTAGTTATCTGCAAATGTTAGGGAGAGGAAATGCATGTTGAAGAATAAAAATAACCCATAGAAATATTTTAATCTGATGGGGTGAGATTTGGAGGTGATCTTGACAGTTTTCCAATCATCAGTGATGATGGGAAAAAATCGGCTCCAGCAGAAAATTATCATGAAAAAGCCTGATAGTCTGAAAAGCCAAAGTTGAGAATTGAAGCAAGCGTGAGGTAGAGGTAATACCAATCATTGCTCATCCATCAGTTAGTGGCAATAACATTGAGAAGCCAAATATTCATCACCTCCCACCATACAGGTGAACTGTAATTTTGCAGCTTGGAAAAATGTCATCCTTCAATTGTATCTTGCTTTTCAATAAGTAGCAAAATATTGCCGTCATGTGTGGGCACATACCTTAACACCTTCAGTGCTTACCTTTGCAACAGATAATTTCAATCTCTAGCACCCAGAGAAATTAAATGAGGTCATATGTGAAATACTAAGTGTTATGTGAAAACCAGATTACATCAACGCCAGTAAAGCATCATCCTAACAGCAGTAATAAAACCATTTGTCCAGTCTTGTTGGATACACGCATTCTCAGCTTGTGCGGATGGTAGTTATTGTTCAGGGACTTCTAGAATATAACACATTGTGCATGTAACTGTTCGAAGGCACAAAATAGGGATGAGACAGATGATCTTTCCAACTTTCACTCACTGGATTCTTCTCAGCACTTGGTTTCCATAGTCTATCCATTTCATCTGGTCACTTGGGATGTCAGCAAGCAGTGATGATACAAGTATACAGTCAGGTGCTGCTATTTACCAAGCACCATGCTACACCTATTGCTTGAATAAATCTGAACAGCATCTTAAAGCAAAGGAGACACTGCTGCAGTAACATTGACAGAAGACCTAGCTATTAAGCTGTCTACAGAGTCTAGTATCAGTGAAATGTTTGACAGCCGCAGGGACAAATATGTATTAGCAACATTGCTTAATCCATGTTTCAAGGGCAGAATTGAAACCATGCCTTCACCCTATGCAGGCACAGATTGCTGGAAGGATACTGTCATAAATAATAGTGCTGGAGGCCATACCATTATGCACCTCCTCTTCTCCCTCATCCTTCCACTTAGCTCCCCTAGGCCAAGTATATCTCATAAAGCAGAAGATGCACAAGCTCCTGGAACATCACAGAGTGCAAAAGAAGTAATCACAGCATACCTATAGTTCCTGGGTCTTCCTTTATCAGCTCAGAGTGGGGCAGTACCTCCCAGGAAAAACTCAATTTGTCTGTATCATGGGAAGAATCTGTCCATTATGAAAGGTCTATAGGTGTCATGGGAGACCTTTTCATATGCTGGGAAGTGAGAAGTTGACTTTCGAAAAGATATGCTCTAGTTCAGACAGGAATTAATTCAGCGGAGCCTATGGCCTGTGTTAAGCAGGAGGTCAGATTTGATCATCGCAATGGTCCCTTCTGGCTTTATAATCTATAAAGACTAACTACTTTAAGGGGGGGGGAGAAAAAAAAAAGACAAAGAAAGAAACCAATATCAGTATTTTTAAGTGTCCAAATTCCCCACCATCCAATATGTGCTCAGATTTCTTTTTCAGGTATGTGTCTGGCACTGAGACATACCGAAGAAGTGGGCTTAATAAACCACAGCATAAAGCACCTCTTTCTTAAGGGAGTAATTTGAAAAGCTTAGCAAGTTATACGTGCAACATGCAGGTGACTCCGTAAATTAGCTTAATGGAGGAGACTGCAGAGGAATCTATCAATCAAAATTCTTACAGGAAGGTGAAGAGGCATATTACCAAGCGTTGTGCTTATATTCCCATTCCCTTTTTCCTCGCTTCCCAAATATTATATAAAAGATTATCTCTGTTCTCCACTTGAATAATTTGGCAGAAGATAAGAATTGTGCAAATCTCTGTTCTGTGAGAGCTTTTCCTGGAGCTTTGATTCACCTGGGTTCATAAATCTCTGGGTTTTGCTTTGAGGTTTAAGGACATGTGAGCTGCAAAACTGCAAACTGATCTCACGTTAATAGCGTGCAAAATTGCAAAATTACAAAGCCATAAATGGATTTACATTTGCAACCTGGGAACAATGGGCTGACTTTCCCGTTTGTAACAAAAATCTCCAGCCAGGCACATTTTACCATACATCCACAGCACATGGGCACACAGATACACATGCAGCTGATTTACTTGCTGGAAATTTGTGAGTGAATTCAAAGAGTGAAAGCTCATAGAAAGTAAACAATTTGGAGAGTAATCTTTCTCAAAGCATCCTTCATCTTGGGTTTCTGGATTATTTCACTTTTATTTTCTCTTGTAGTACTGAATGCTAAATCAAATAAAATCCACACCATGTAAAACAGGAAATCAGACAAACTATTGAGACTGGAGACTTGTGTTTATACTAGAATATTTAAACAGAAAATACAAATCCCAGATTTGAATGCACACATTCAGGTAAATTTAGCAGGTATGATAAAACTGGATAACCTCTTTTTTCTCTGCACTAATTTCATAATACAGGAAATTCCTTTCAAGAATAAATCAGGAAAGAACAGTTGTACCAGTATCAAACTAAGTATTATTTTTACATATTTTCACTAAAAGCAAATGGAGCAAACTGTAATACAAAAATGGTAAATCTATCTTCATTTGAGAGGTAGTATTTTTGTGAGGATACTTATGGTGGCTAAAAGGGACTATTTTGCTTTGATAAAAACAATTTGGCAGGGCATGGAGAGGATAAGGTATTTATTTCACATTTTCCATTCCAATTTCACCCATGAAACAAAAAGGGGTTTGTTCTGACTTTTGACAAATGATTGGCTTGTGAGAAGTCACCCATACCAATTTTCATCGTTATTCCTAGCTGGGCACACATTGCAGAGACAAGTATGTGTCTCTTCTCTCATTATCATTATCATTACTGTTTATTCTGGGTGACAAAGAGGGAAGCCAGGCTTAAGCTTCATTGTCTTAAGTTTTAAGCTTTCTCCTGATGTTGGGCACCAACAAGTCTTATTAATATGCCTCAAATGTGCAACGTTCAGGTTAGCTGGAACTCTAAGAAACTACAAAATAGCAACAGTTAGAGACAGAAAGTTGAGGAAACATCCACATCCAGAAACGAACCAATTTTCAAAGAGATTTAGGAGCATAAGGATGCCAACAATTTTGAAAATCCCACTCTTAAGGACTGCTATCCCTATGAGGTACATGCAAGTTAGGCACATACAGCAAGATCCACGATAACATTATGCACTTTTCAGGTAGCTGAGCCATGCAAAAGGTTCAGCTGAACTGTTCAGGGGCTTCTTCACCACCTAGCATCCTTAAAAGACATCCCATAAAGAAGCTCTGTTGTTTCTGACTATAAAGATAGGTAGGTCCTCCTCTCCTGGGCAGCAGTGTCAAAACAGCTAATCTTTCCCTTCAGACGTTGCAGCTCGGAGGTGTGTAGCCTGTTGCTGAAAGCCATTACCCCTGTGGCTCCCTGTTGCCACACACTTTGCAGGGATCACATCACATCTGTCATGTCAGGGTGCAAGGATTCACTTGGCGCTAAATGTAGGGGAAAAAGGCACTTTTTAGGTAGAAATGGGGCTGACTGACCAGAAAGCAGCAAATCCCCTTGACCCAGCTCTCTGCAGAGGGGAAGAGGAAGAGTAAACACTTCTTGCCTGCAAATGCAGCCCTATTTCCCACCTCCCAGCCATACATACACTCTCAGCACACTAATCTCAAGGGCACATGCACGCAAACGCACAAGTGGACTATTAGGCCTCCTCTAAGCAGATCTGGGGTATGTCTTCTCTGTCACCCTCAAGGCAAGTTAGTCAAAAAGAAACTACTTTGAGACTCCTGCTGCAGCCAGACAGCTTTATGAACAGGTACCAGGTAGCCTGATGAACACCCATCAGCAGAAACTTAGGCACTTCAGGGCCGGGAGTGCACGTGCCAGAAACACATGCGGCTGGGAAACTTCACTGCTTCCAGTTTTTGGCAACAAAGCCGCTGCAGTTCTGAGGAGGTCAGTGAGGCTTTGTCAGATAGACATAGGCACTGAGAGATTTCTAAAGGCCTAGGTCTAGAGCCTTGCCTTCACTAGCAACACTAGAGAATCCTAATGCAAAGGCAATGATCTTTCCTGTTGTCAATTTAAACACTACATTATTTATTCCCACTTGGAACAGACCTAGTAAACATAGTATTTAAAAATTACTTCATCTTCCTATTATGAGAGCTCCCAATGGTCTGGGACTTGTGAAGCAACAGAGAGCAGTATCTGCCAAAAAACCTCCCTCAAACCAGGAAGCATTAGGAAAAAGTCTCAGGAAAGCCTAATCCCTCAGTATTTGTAATTCACAGAAGTTTGGCTGAGTCTCCAAGCCCCTGAATGCTTATGTGAATTGGAATCACTGATCTTTTAAAAATTCAGGCCTGCCTTAGAAGCATTTGAAACACTCTCGTCTTGCTGCTCATTTGAGCTCAGGTAAAATCAAATAAGCTTTATGTCCCCACTGCCACTGAAGGCGTGCCTACAAGCACAGATAGGGTCCTAGCTGGCATGGGTGATGGCAGATGTCTTGGCATGGACTTCAAATCAGGCTGTGGGATCCCACCAGGGATCTCGGGCTTGTGCTCAGATCACTGGTCCCTACTGAAGGCTGTACTAGCGTGCGTTCATACCTCTTGCTAAAACTCATTAAATTCCACAGTTTCCTGTCCAAGTAACTCAGTAAATGTGGATCACCAGCAGTAAACCAGCTTTTTTCATGAAAGGCAAGGAGGACTGGATCTTGGCAAACCATGCTCTACTATCACCGGCCAGCTTTGCTTTCCAAGTGTGGCAAAGTTCCGGCAAAAACAAATATATAAATAAATAACTGCAGCAATCAACACGAGGGAAGCAAGCAGAGGAGAAGGCTTTGCCCTGCAGCAGGCTGAGAGGGGTTGATAATGAATGACTGATGATGATTACATGCAATTTTTTACTTCCTGCAAAATGATAGATACTGGCCAAGTCAGCCCCACAGCGCCAGAGTGCCACAGAGCCGGGCTGGAAAGCTGGCTCCACAGCAGACTTCTGCTTCCTGGGCGGGTGGAGCATCCAGGTACATGCCCCGGGCACCTACAGGGCACCTGGCATGCAGCAGCTCCTGGGCCACCGCCATGGGGGGCACGGCCCCTCCACAGGAGTGGTCAAGGGAAAGGAACGGCAGGGGAATGAATTCAGAAGGGGAAGGGGAGGAGGAGAAACCCACGTAACAAAAGTTCTTACGATTAATGGAGTGGAGATGAGAGGAAAGCTTACATATGCACTTGGAGAGGAGGAAAGGATGATCACAAGCTTCCTCCATGACAAATGCAGGCAAGAAACAAGAAGGAAAGAACTATTAATCAGTGGTACAAACAGATTTTTTTTCCCCTCAGGAGAAGCCAGTCCAGGTAAACTGCTTGGAGCGTCTGCTTGCAGCTTGCCCTTTGCTCGGCAGGCCCCACCGCTGCCTGCAATGAGCCAGCACCCTTTAAGCCCAGCTGCTCCTTCATCTCCTTGCACGAAGTGGAAAAGTCCTAAAGACAGCATATGATTAAAACCTTCATCTTCATGTTTCAGCCACTGTTGTTATTCACAGCGCACCTTACAAGCATGGCTACCTGCCAGTCAAACAAATACCACTCTACCGAGTCCCCTTAACAGCCATCTGATCCTTTTCTAACTGTTGTTTAGAGTTGTTTAGGGGTGCCCATGGAGTGATGATTAACAGCCCCAGGCACTGTGCAAGCACTTGGAATATGCATTTCTTACTAGTAGGGACATTTTTTCCTTCATATTTTTATTGGTTGTGTTTTATTAGTCACATTGCTCTTCAGCCTCCCTGCAGCATTGGCAGCAATGCCATTAGCTTGAGATGAAGGTGCATGTCCTCCCTTCATGGCTGAGGTGAGGTACCACAATAAAAGCAATATCAATAAGCAGTACATTGCAGAAAATTAATAAGCAGTGTACTGACGAATTGCTGGCAGCCAGTAGTGACTACAAAATAGGTAACACACTTAATATCAAGTCATTTCTTGTTTTGGTTGCTAAGAAAGTATTTAGGAGTCTTGATAGCATGTAGTAAAACAGACTGGAGAAGGTATACAAATATTAAGTGAAGTCCAAGCACATTAATTACTTAGTAAGTGCTTGTAATTATCTGACAACTAGAGCACCTTGCTTGATCTGACATAGGTAGTGTTACTCCCTTGCACCAGCCGCAAGAAACATTGCGGAAACACTGGCGCTCTCTGATAGAATATCCTGCTCTCTCACCCCAGTATCTTGGAGATCCGCACAGCAGGGAGAAGTCTGACAGCATCCCAGCAGCTGGACATGCCTTTCTGTACCCATTTTACAAGTGGGCAAGGAGAAGCAGGGAACCCTGGAAGGGTTTGCTGAGGAGAAAAAGAAAAGCATCGTCACACACCAAGGGTCTCATACAGGAATAAGGACTTAAGGTCTTTTAATTCTTGGCTTTCTCTGGAGCCTCATTTTTCCATATGAAATGATGGTACATCATATGCACATAGGTCCCACATGATGATGACTAACATGTCACCCACCTGAAAGACACTTCCATGTCATTACTATCACAGTTTAATAGTAAGCTATGAACATCACTGTCTACAGGAGTGCAGTCTCAGGTGGCAAATTCTTCAGGGGTGAGAACATGCTTTCCTTACACACAGGTGCAGAACAGAACACAGAGGGGAGGTGATCTTGCCAGGTATTTCTAGGTGCTGCTGCAATCCAGCCAACAAAGGGCACAAGCACTCACACAGCGCTCTCCACGTACGATGTCTGAGGTTAAAAAATGTAGAAGATGTTATACACCACCAGCAGTTTTGCAAGGAGTAATAAGAGATGCTGCTACAGCTAACTACTCTTTTCTTTTTTTTCTTTCTTTCTTTTTTTCCCCATTTCCAGAACTTTCTGGAATGCTTTATGGCTCACTCTTTTTGTCAAGTTGTTTAAAGGCATGAAGGAAGAAATGATGTGAAGTAAAAAAAAAAAAAAAGGACATATTTCCAAACATGCTATTAAAAAAAACTAATCACCTGATCCCTACCAGAACTTCACTAAATTGTTAAAGGGGGGCGGGGGGGGGAATCCTGTACAACATCCCATCCAGATGGTAGTTCCAGTGCTCTGTGGTCAGACTGTTTATTAATGAACATCTGTTTTCCTTACAAAACAGGGTGGACTTTCTACTATAAATTCTCCTTTCACATATTTCTTGGAAAATGACATTAGGAGTTATTCACTGTCACACAGATAAGCCAAATTTATTTTTAATTTTAGAAATTGCATATTAATTATAGTATTTCTGTCACTCAGTAGATTATTGATTAATGTATTGCTAAAACATATAGCTAGTTGAATATTGAAAAACCAAAAAATATTACTTTGTCTTTGAAGACATTTGGCTCCAGTCCCTTTAGTTGTCCTTTCCTTTTAGCTTTCTGCACAACTGGATGAATGCTGCTGGTAAAGATGATAATGGACATCAAACTTCAAAGCACTATACACATAGTGCTAGAGTTCCCTAAAATAATCAACAAATTTGACCATATCACTCTCTGGTCATGGATACTTTTTGAAAAGAAAAATGGCTTTATTGTAATTAAAGGTAAGTTCCTTCTTAGTTCTAACCATGTCTTATCATTTACTGAATGTTATACATTGAATTACATAGAAAGACTGAGATTTGGTAATCTAAGAGGCAATTAAAATTTGGAGACAGACCAGAGTTGCAACTACAGCACCATATGTAGGGCAATATTTTAATTACAAATGAGAATGTGATGGAAGATTTCAGTCCAGTCTCAGGATTTTGAAACACCACAGTCAAAAGATATTGAAAGGGAATGTTTAGATGCTACCATTTAAAAAGTAGGGTTTAGATTTAAATTCAAAATGACTGAATTGTCTATTAACGATATGCACCTTCTGTGGGCATAAGGATCTGGAAACTTGTCTAGAACGTCTTTTTTCTTGATATGATGGCTCTTTTAAAACTCTGATGCAGAACAACAGTACTCTTACAATAATTTTCCTTTTGTGCTCTGACATTAGGAAAGAAACAAGCTAGGAGCTGGTATACCTACTTATGCAGAAGTTTCAAAACCATAAACAAGTGATTTTTGTTTGATTTTTTTTTAACAGAAACATTTCAAGGCTTTGAACTTGAAAGAAATACATGTGTGTGCATGTGTGTGTGTGTACAAGCATGTCTTTAATTCTGTGTTCACTCTGATATCAAGGTACATGACTTATCTGCAGTTCAACGGCTGTGATATCACTATGACACAACAGGTCAAAAAGCTGTGAATAAATGGCATATTACTTGTCTGCTGGAAGCCATAATACTGAGGGCAGAGAAACTGTGCTACTTAGAAACCATGGCTCCTTGCTAGTTTCAACTATGCAGCACAGCTACCATCAAACCCAGCTTTTCACCTCCATCAGAGTGGTAAGCATTTCAGTTAAAAAATATGAATAAAACAAACCAAAAAAACTCCCAAGCAACCCAATGCATGAGACAAAAGCCAGACAAAAACATGTGGTTAAATCGTTACATTGTCTGGGTTGTCTATCCTGCAATGTGCTCCTCTGGAGAAAGTGAGGACTTTCCCACAGGAAACAGAGCAAAACAGAACAATACTCAGGGAGGTGACCTTGAGAAAGGGGTTTTAGCTTTTAGCAACTGAGGAGGTGGGTCCCCTTTTCTTATTGCTTTCTGTCACAGGTAATCAGGATTGCCACGGCAGGAGCTGACTGACCTCATACAAGCCTGGAGGCACTGATGGCAGGTGTGGTTGTAGCTGGAAGCCCCAGTGGGCTCGGACGCTGAGCAAGCCCCAGCCACCCCACAGCCATCCCCTTGCGGCTGCCATCCCCTCCTGCCCGCTCCTCTTGCTTGGGAGGATTGCACTGTCCAACAACGAGCCGCTCTGCGGTGGGCAAGAGCTCTGCCTCAGTTTTGGCATCCAACCTGAAGTTTTAAATAAGCACTCAGAGATCCAAATGCCCCAGCCTAGACCCACAGAGACTGCAGGAAGCAAAATTAAGCCTGGGATTGCTTTTAACTACAAACCACGAGCACAAAAGACGTTTTAAATATCTGGCCTTAAATGCTTCTAAAACTGCAAGTGTAAAACCACACAGCAACATCCTCCTTGAGGAAGGCTTGCAGCAGAGTCATGGAGCAGAAACTGCTCTCGGGTCTGTTCCAAGTCCATTATAGATGACACAAGTCGTATCATTTTTCTGTGCCTCACTGCCACCCCTTGGACTCCTCTGTTCGGGCAGTAAACAGTTTCCAGAAGGAATCATCTCTGGCTGCATCTGTGTTGCTCTGAGTTCGGTGGAGCTCAGCTGAGGCAGTATTGTAACTATCCGTTTCTCCGTTGCAACAGCAAACCTCTAATCTTAAGCTTAATTGAATGGCCTCAAAAAGGGGGCAGAGCATCATCTCCTATGGATATACATTTAATAAAAAAGGGACTGGGAGACAGAGCTGTTACAGCTTGCATCTTTCAGAAAAAATTAAGCGCAATAAGGTATTTCAGGATTTTCAGGGTCAGTCTATGACACCCTTGCACTGCTCTGTATGGGAGACTTGCATTTTAAGCCCCAAGGTTTTATCAAAAATCCTGGTCTCAGTAGTTAACACTGTTTTATCACCAATCAAGGGATCCCTTTCTAACCCTACGGGAAGTCAGTGTGATCTAGTAGGTAACACAGTGGCCTGGAACTGCAGAGATTTGCCTCCAATCCCAGCTCGGCTATTAGTTGACTGAGATGACCTTGAGTACCTCATCTCACTCCACAAAGCTTTTATTCCCAGTATGCAAAATGGAGACCCTGACAGTTACTTCATTTTTAAAGAACTTGAAGATCTACTGGTGAAGAAGTCTTAGGTAACAGCCGCATATTAACATTAATAACTCACGCTCCTTATGTGCTATTCTCTGTGCCAAAGATGGAAGTCATTCAATTTGCAGAGCTGCCATTAATTGCTCTCTTGCTGTTAAAAAGGAAGAATAAGAGCTTGAAAAGTAGTGGAATAGTGGGAGCAAAATCAAGACCAGCTTTCACGTGAGACTGGTTGAATTTGTTATTGGTGCAATTGTCTACAACAAAAAGAAGGTAGGTTCCCTGACCCAAGGAGCACCCTTCCCATACTGTTTCAGGAGTGTCTTAAATGCTCTTAAAAATCACAAAGACCTTTTCAGTTCCTTAATCACCAAGTCTTTAATTAAGCTGAACAATATTTTGACCCTTTGCTCAATTTCAGTATTCTTACTCACAATGGTGTAATACATTTTACTTAAAAGTAGACTTTAAGGTGTGGGGTTTTTTCTTCTTCACTGGCACCTTGAAATTACAAGGTACTAGGAAGCTGCAAAAGAAAGTAGCCTGTTTGCAGGGGGGGTTAAATTTAAGAAGGTTAAAAAAAAAAACAACTCTTGTGAGTGCAAAGCAAATGTTTGGTAGGTAGAGTTGTAAGCACTTCTCTTTATTTCATAATTATAAGTGAAATGGTCTTTAATGTGCAGTAATAACATCCAAGCTATGCTATTTTGCAACTAATAATAATATACAACAGCATGGGGCACAATAGCTAACAAACTTTCTCTATTTTAATGTATTGCCCACATCTATCTGCCTTATTTTCCAGTGCTTTAGCTTTTCAATCCACCCTTTATGCTGGAAATCTGAGACTGAGTGGAGCAGTAGTTACTTACCTTTTTAAGGAAAGAGTTTGAAGCAAGACTGCTGAGTAGCTCAAATCATTCCCATACAGAGCAGTGTATAATAGATTTCTTTTTCTTGTTTGTTTGCGTCAAATAGAAAAGCTGAGATGTGACTGCTTGAATCCTTTAGTCCTGAAAAGCCCTAAGTTCTTTCCAAACTTGCACAATGTTATGCAAACAGGGGGGAAAACTGACAGAAAAAAAGCAGAGGTCATCAAGACCCAGTAATGTGCATCAATTTTGCTCGCAAATGAAGGAATAAATTTATCATTGCAGAGGCTGCATTAGTTACTGTAGACATGCACCATTTCCAAGATTTCTCGGGGGGTGAGAATACTGCGTACCAGAGCCAGCTTCTCCATTAGGCTTTTAACCGCAATGCTTCCTTGTTTTCCCGATGAGGAGTTAGATTTAGAAGCATAGGGAGGGGAAGCAAGCACACACAAAAAACACCAACCCTCTAGCTAAATTAAACTAAAACCTAGGTGAAGCCTCAGTGGGAAGCCTGCTGCACAAATTGGATCTCCAAATGCAGAAAAAATTAATTATGTGATGCACAGCAATGAAGCAAGCAACACCTTGAAGTTAACCTGGACAAAGCTATTGATTCAGCAAAAAAATAAGCACTTTGCTTCACCCTCTCTGTTGTTCTAATGTTAGTTTGGACTGTTGCCTGACCATTTCCAGCTAGCATTTAGTTCATTTGCAGCTGTTCTAAATGCGCACTCTTCCCCAATGGTTCAGACAAAAACTGATCCCATCTGACTTAATATGTTGGTTTTGGGGAAAATACTGTGTGTGCAAAAAAGAGTTTGTTGTAAACACAGCAGAACAGATCTTGCCACCAACCTGCAGCTCTGAAGTGGACAGCTCTCAAGGCCTCTAGTGAAGCAGATAGAATTGCTCAAGCAGTTTTGCGTACCTCTGCTCCAAGAGTGCCAGTAAATCACTAGCAAGTGATGAGCCTCCTCCTACCCAGAGAAGTCCCATATTGCCATGTTCTACAAAGCTTTCTGCCATCTCCCCTTTTACATGCTGTGTAAATGGGAATCCTGTCTAAGATGACTTGGGCTGTGCGTACAAGTGATGCAGGGAACACACAGCCTACCCAACTGCAGCAGCACGCTTTAACTTTATATAGCTATTGTTAGTCTGTTCTGCAGCCTGAGAGGGCCTTCTGAACAGCAGTGCCCACCTTGCTGCCCAGAAACCCTTTGAGAGCCGCAACTTTGCTGACAAAAAGCTTTCTGTTCCAGATCCACTGTGCTGATCACAACCAGCCCAGCTCTGCACTGACGACCGGTGCTGCTAGTGCAGGCTACTACACATGCCCCTGTGGGCATCCTGCCTCTTCATTCAGCCACAGTCATGCCTCCTACTTGCCCTTCTGTGTCACCTTCCAGTTAGTGGCACGGTTTTAAGTATTGACTTTGAGCTTTGAATCCCTAAATAATTTGGATCTGGTTATCTTTAGAAACCACCTCTTCCTAAGTGTCTGTTCAGTGGACTTGTCTTGACTGACAGATGCCTGAATTACCTGGGAGCAAGCTTGGCCACAGGACACTTCACACAAGGGGTTCTTGGTTCCAGATTTTTTATTTCCCTACTTGGTTTAGCAGAGACAAGATTTACTGACCTTCAAGCCATTCTGCAAAACCTTGCTGTTGTTCTTGGCTTTTCCCGAGGAGGCTATGGAGGCAGACTGAGGCACTATGGAACTTTCTGCAGGAGTACTTTTTCAGATGCTGAGCTATTAAAGTCTCTGTACTTTATAATGATTGCTGTTGTGCCTGAAGTTTCAGTCGACTGTCTGAACCAAAAATAATCAATCAATATATTGCTCTTTACAGACAATGATAAAATCCCATTATTTGTTGGTGGCTCATCTTTTTTTTTTAGCTTCCACTGTTTTATAGGAACATGAAGGAAATTAAGACACATTTAAAAGAAGAAAATTTACCTTTTGCTTCTTATTTGGCAAACTAGTCAAGGCCACAACATTGCATGTAGGAGGTTCTAATCAACTTTTTCTTTTCCTGTCCTCTACAATGAAGACAAAGTAAAATTTTCCACTGTCTTAATTAGGAAGACAGCAACTTTGTCGCAGAATGAAAAGAAGGCCCTCCCCTTCCCACCAGCACTGCGGAGTTCTTTCAGCTGAGTCACACAACAGGCCTGGAAGAGCATGATCTCACTTTGCAGAAGGTCTGAACAGCTGACATCTGGTGGATTGAAGTGTGTCAACGCTAAGGCATTATTCTTTAGGGTAGGAAAAAAAATCACAGTCATGAGGTTGGGATGAGAATACAGAACTCTAGGTATGGTGGTGCATTCTTTCGCTTTAAGAAGAAACAAAAATGTAGACTGAGTTCCTGAAAAGTTTTCCTAGGAGTAGTCTGTTAGACTGTGAAATAGTTTTAGAACAGAGAGAGTCTGTAGTAGAGGGAAAAAATAACTAGTCCAAAAAACCATGAAGCCCATTGAGGACTTCTGCTGCATTTATTAATTTTAGGCTAAAAGCAAACTGAGCTGGATTCACAAAAGGGGTTAGACTTGGCACGGTAAATTTTAGCTTTTCCGTTTCTGCCATTAGCTTTGTCACCTAATGGAAATGCCAACTATGGTCAGGTGCCAGCAGTCAACTACAGATGGACTTCAAAGAAGATGGCGTGGTCCACAAAAAAGTCTAAGACAGCTCAGGTGAATTTTGTTCATAAGCAAAAGTGGCATTAAGACCTGCTCTTCAAACAAATATAAGGGCTTGACTCTAGGCTGAAGCTTAACATTTCTCTCCCCTTGGGAACTGGAGCCATGTATGTCCAAGAAATGAGTAAGAAATCAAGCCTCAAACCCTTCCTTTACCAGAGTGGAATTTGATTCTCCCACACCTTAGCTGGCTGCTCTAAATAGCCTATATTAATTAAGGTATAAGAAGAATAATTACCTCCATATTGTATTTTCTGAGCGGTATAATGTATTCCAAGCATGTCTACCATATTAAATCCTAGCAGCAGATACAGCATGTGAGTCTTACTAGGCCTTAAGCACAGGATAAGCTCAAAGTGCCTTCACACTACTAAAAAAACTGATTTTGCATACAGTACAGAAATAATAGCCAAGAATCTGCATAACAAATCTGAGGGTGACTCTAACATCAAACAAGATCTCTGAGGTTTAACACGTCAGACATGAGTATCTAAAGAGACATTTAGTCTCACAGCTTCTGCCCCTCCCCAAGTTATGATGGTAGCAAATGGAAGTGTAAATCCCTGCTTTCCTGGCTTGTACTTCCAAATTCAACATTTGACCTTGGATTATCTGTACTAGGAAATTTTTCTTTGTTAAAAAGCTCTTTATACCCATGAGTCACCCGTGACCCTCTGTCTCTCTGAACACCAAGCTATCTGACTATGCTGAACATTATGAACATGAGCATGGTTTGAACTTCAGTTTCCCCAGCTCAGTACTTTCAGTTCCGAAGGAGAAGCAAACTATGAGGAACAAAGAAAACAATCTTCCCACCCCTGATTCACTGATCAACAAAGGACTTTTCTAAAACACATTGCTTTCTAGAAGTGGTTTAAGACCTCTAGAAGAACTACATTGCAGGGTATTAAATATGAAGTGGACTAAGAGAACAACAAGCATACAACCAATGAAAACCTTGAAGGTCTTACTATATGATACTACATCATTATGATTTCAGGTAGTCAGTTCAATTAAATACAGTTAAGTGCTTTAGTGACAAAAAACCAGAAAAGTTAGTCAAAGTTGTCATTGAGTTCTATGTCTATTTGTAACACACTCAGTCCCTTGGTAACGCACTCAGTCCCTTGGTGGCACTAAGTTGTTGCGGGTTAATTAATGACTGCATAAATGTAAAGAGCTTTACATTTCCTTTCATTCAGGGAACACAGAATACATTTCAAAAAAACCCAGAAAGCTCATGAACCTGAGTTATCCAAAATGATTCAGAGCAAAATATAGACACTAAGACAAATCCCATCATTAATATAGTAGGGCAAGGACATAGACTATGACTTTGTTTGGAAAGGGAGGCATACCATTCCCAGTGAATAAAGTTAATCATTTCTCTAGGCCTTTTTTTCCTCTCCCAGAGTTACCTGTTTAGTCCCAGTTGCTTCAAGTTTGCTTAATGTAGCCCTTGGATTCTTCATAAACATATGGCACAAATATTAATGAGTCACTGTTGCCCCAATGTAATTGGTCATCTAACCAAATGGCTCTGTTTGCATTCCTTGATTGGATTACCTCATTTTCTTTACAGAAGTGTCTAAAAATTGATTGTAGCCTGATTTCTTTCAGAAGGTTTTTTTCATTACCAACCCCACCTTCACCCAAACTACCTACCCCAACTCCTCATCCTTAAAATGATTTCTTAACCCTTATGTTCCTGTGTAACAAGCTCATTCTCTCTCGCCAGTTTTAATTATTAACTTATGATAAGAAGCATGGCTATGGCAGTTTTAGCCTAAATTACTCTCGTGAACGTTATTTGCACACTTATGAATAACAACTTTTCCTTCCCTAACTTCAGTTTCTCAGCTGAATATTCACAAACAAGAGACTAGAAGAGATTGTAAATGCCAGTAAAACAAGGTTTTTTTTCTTTTTTTTTTTATTCATCCTGCTGGAGGCAAAAGAAACCCCTAGCATCTATAAAGATCTGAATCACACGTGACAACAACCATTCCTCCTAGACTTAAATGCTAATACTTTTAGATAAACAGAACTTATTTATAATAACACCATCTGCGGGATTCTGATAATGTTGGGGGAGGAGATTAATTTATCTTGCATTTTAAATAGAGGTGGCCGCTGGCATCAAAACCCAGATCTAGCTTTTAGCCACCCAGTTATCAGGGAATTTCACACTCAGGGTACTGCATCCCTCACTAGAATGTCTCCATAATACCAATGGACAAGCACCATGAGGTGACATAATGGTAGCATGCATCAGTTCCTCCTTCTCCCCAAAGCAGGCAGCATGCCCAGATGGAGCACAATGCAGAATTCCCCCGGTAATTAAAAGATCTAAGAGTTAGGACTGGGTTTGATTCTAGGGGTTTAATTAGCACATCATATGACATAAGGGTCTCATCATTTTTGGTGATCAATTGAGATTATTAATGTACTTTGTTGTCCCAGGAAAACAGTATCCAGCTTCACTTCTGGACAGAGGCTTGCAGACCCAGCAAATCTCCACTAAAAAGACTACATAATATGTACATAATATATCCCACTCCAAATCTGCTGCCATGCCCTTCACTTCATTCAGGGACACTTGTACGGCACTACAAAAGGAGATATACCTAGGACAGGAGCCCACATGAGCCACTGTATACCACATTATCTCTTGCTCAGTATTCTACTTGAGAAGTTGTAAAGTTTTATTATCCAAAGTACTGCCTCTTGTAAACTTGATAGCTACTACAACCGTAGCCACTGAAATAAGGATGGTCGGTATTGATGAGTAGTAAAGGAAGTCCTCTACCTTCAAACAAGGCAAGGTGACCTGGGAATTAAGTGTCCCACATAACATTGTGGAGATACTGGTTCTGTGACACCTTACAGGCTTCCCAGCAGCACCCTATGAGGAAAGGAACTCTGAGACTTTAGATCCTAAGTCCCACTCTCTTTCGCATACCTACTCCTTTACTCACCTGAACAGTAACAGTAGATGGTATATCTGATTAAAGACATTAAATCTAAAAAGCCACAAAAATATACGAAGAGATAAAATCAACATTAGGTTCCATCTACAACAGTTTTTAATTCAAAGTTACTCGATCATTCCCTAATGGACATCAAGAAAAGAAAAGAAAGAAAACATAGAATGATCCCCTCTGCCTTGCTAAAATAAGTCTAAACAAAAGTCAGTTATCATATACCAGCATTTCCTTCCCATGACCTTTTAACTTATTCGCTACATCCCTACCACAGCACTTTTGATTAGAAAACTCAGACTCAACCTGTAAGGGCAGGGAAAAATGGCACGCTTCAGTAACGAATGACTGTGTACGCACATAGCCATCAAATGAACAGAAGGCATCAACAAAATTCTGGCATTTGCTAACTTTTGAGCATATAAGTAAAGTTGTAAAGCAATATGCTTTTAATATTTTTTTTCACTTGGTGCCTAGGATTTGCAGGTGTGAAAAAAATGGATCTATAAATAAGTTGCACACAACTCTTCACATTCACCTCTTAGTTGGACCAGAGGGTTGCAGAGGAAAAATGGCTGCAGTTCTTGCCAGAGAGGACACTGTACACTCGTATATATAATGCACTCTTTGAAAATACAGCCAGACTAATTTATGTACTGGAAGCAACATAACAGTGTTAGTGCCACCAGCACCATCAAGGTGAATTTGCTCCCAGGTGTCTGAACCTCACTCAGGTATCTCCCCACAGCACTCCACGTAGACATACTGCACAGAGACACACACACCTTCTGCCACATGCTGCAGAAAGGGAAAAGCTGTGGTAAATAGATGCGATGCTGCAAGAGGAGAGATTGAAAGACACTTGAGAAAGGCTCCGATACACGTGAGGCAATGTCACGTATGTGTGAGCACTATGTGTGAACCTGATACGTGTCAGGCAGCATCATGTAAGAAGCAGCAGGTGCGTGTGCCTAAGGATTTTTCTCTAAATAGCCAAACATGTCCTCGCTTCCTGGCCACCCACGCCAGGCTGCCACTGCGGGTCTCAGAAACAGCAGCAGCTCGGGAGGGCAGGGACCGGCACCGCCAAGGCTGCTGCAGAGTAAAGGAAAAGGATCTGAGAGAGTAGCGGCGCTGGCAAGGGCAACGAGGACTGGAGGTAAGGCAAGATGCCTGTGTTTGTGCTCAGTCGTCTGAGAGTCACACACTGTTGTGGCTTTACCTCCCTTGAAAGTGTGGATCGGAAAGTGGTGACCGCCCTCGGCTGATGCCCGCAGGAGAGGGGAGCGGGGCGCTGCGGAAGGCGGCCCTGCTGGAGCTGCTCGCTCCCTCAGCCCGGGCAGGAATCCACGGGAGGCTGCCAGGAGGTGAGAAATCACCCCGACAACACATTTCACCTGGCAGTCAGACATTGTTTATCAGCATAATAAAAAGTGCCAATACTTACCACCTGTCTAAAATATGCAGTAATAATAAACACAGTTACAGGGCATATTATGGTCAATGATGAGATATTAATTTATACCCCTGGAAGAAGGGAAGGAAGGCAGAGGCTGCGGTGCCTTACAGGGGGCAAAGCTTGCTGTGGATGAGGCCAAGGCCTTTTCCTCTCTGATGAGAATGAATGGAAAATTGTATTGATTTCTTTTTTTTTAACGTTTATTTTTTTATTTTTAAAATAATGTCCTTGTTTATATGATCAAGTTACAGAAACAAACGGTCAGGATATTACCTTTCCGTTCCTACGTCAGCTGGTAATATCTTGCGTGAGAGCACACGTTGATTTTGTACAGAATTCAGGTGTGTGTATGGGGGGTCCACCAATGTCAGGGCTCGCTGGGTGCCGGGAGTGGTGGGGGCTCCCCAGGGGAGTCTGTCAGGGCAGGGCCTGGTAGCCAGGGCCTGTCTCACCCCCCAGCCAGGAGCCAGGCAGCCGGGGGCACTGGGGCAGCCCGAGCCCCCAGCAGGGAGCACCTCCCTGGGGATGGGCCGAGGCTGGGCCAGGCCGGGACATGGGCCCCTGGGTGGGCCTGGCTCAGGGGGACCATGGCCGGGCAGGGCAGGGCTGTGGGGAGATAGAGACAGGCCCTGCTGTGGCGTCACTGGGGCAGGGGCTGGCAGCCCCATGGGGCTGAAATGGGCTCCTAGGCTGTGGACAGGGTGGGGGGAACCTCGAGGGGCCAGGCAGGGCCAGGCAGGGCTGTGGATGCCCTCAGGACCTTGGCAGCCAAAACAAATGCCTAGATGCAGTGCTCTCTCACTGGCCTCTGCCTCATTGGCTGAGCTTTTCCCTTCTACCCCCAACTCCAGCTCTGTACTATAGCTTTTATGGGTGTTCTGTTCTTCTCGCTTTGGGCTGTTTCACCCTTGGAGAGTGAAAAACCATCCATGAGCTGCCATCACCACCAGCACCATCCTCCCAGCAAAGGAAGGGAGTCTGCAAGATGCGCAGGGCTCTCCCAGTGCCACTTAAAATCCAAGAAAAACTTGTTACTTCTAGTGCAAATTTGGATGTGTGGGCTCTCTGCCAAGTAAAAATATATAAATTCTCTGTGCACAGAAGCATTTTTACGTACAAAGGCTAGAGAGTCAACTTCCATCCATGAATAAGGGCTTTGTGAGTACCTCTGCATGATAGGAACTGCAGGTGGTTGTTATAAGTGATGTATTTAAATAGATTTATTCTATTTTTAAATTTGGAAAGACTATTACTATCTTTCAGGGCAGGGTTTCACTTTTTTTTCCTGCAGTTCATACAGAAACTTGTGGTGGTCCATCAGGCTGCCCATGTTGAACATAACCTCACAAACATTACTGATTATCTGCATAATACAAAGAACTTATGATGTATTTTGCCTTTGGGTTAACATCAGCTGTAAAAACACTGTCATTTGAAAAGGCCAGACTATGCATAGAGGGGTAAGGGCTGGCACCGAGTCACTCAACAACTACATGTTTTTCTGTATTATGGTACTGGTTAAGAACATTGTTGGCTGGGAGTTTTTCAACAAAAGACAGTTTTGGCCATGAAATTTCAATTAGCTCAAACTTCATTTAATGTCACGGCCGTCAGTGTGGTTCACTATTTTCCAGATTATATGACTCAAGAGCACATCATAGGAAACAACTATAAGCTTAACTGTAGTGAAAGAGGTGGACGTCTTCCTACCATGTCTGTAGCTTCCTGCAGATAGGTCTCTGCTTATAACTTTGACCTCCAGTGACAGGGGGAGGTATCCCTGCACTCAGAAACATAGTTATGTGCAGCAGCAATGGAGCAACTGAGCATTCCCATGCTTATGTGTGGGGCCATCTAGGATAAGACCGGGGTTTCACTTGTCCCATCTTGCAGCACATCTGGGAGGGGAAGGCAGATGGAGGAGCACACCTTGCCCTCACTTGCCGCCCACCTGCTGGAAGGCAAAGATGGAGTCCAAGCACTCACGAATAGGAAGGAGGAAGAAAACCAGCAAAAGGTTCACCTCCCGCTGGGTGAAAAGCAGACCTCCTTGGGCCACCTGCAGGGTGAGCAGAAGGGGCAGCTACAGCATCTAAAGAAGTGCACTAAGGGCTGGCTCAAGCTCTTTGTCACATGCTCCCAGGGACACACAGATTCATGATCAGGTTTCTAGCCATGTTTTGGCTAACTCTAACTCAGTCATGTGTATATTTTAGCAGAACAAGCAGCTCTTAATGGTCATGTTAAACACAACTTATATTCAAATATCTGTGCCCAGATAAAAATATCCTGCAGTGTCTGATCCAAGAATGTTAATTAGCACATTAGAACACAACTGAAAGTCCCAGGAGATAAAAACCCCGGGATGTTGTTATTTAAATGTAAACCCAAATTTTACTGATGGCCTTGCAGAAAGATTGGGAGCTTTCTGTTTGCCTTCAGCTTTGGGGTCAGAAGTACTTTTACTACAAGAAACACTAGAGAGGAAAGATGCAGGAAAACAATTATTTTCCTGTCTGATCATTTGGGGTAGGGATTAGACCCATTCATCACTTGCTTGTACATTTGTACCATCTTTCTGTTGCATAATACGTGGAGTCATGTCTAGAAATGAAAAAAAGTCTCACAACTTGGTGAATTTGAGGGCAAATGAGTTCTAGAAATCCCACTTGGAAATTTTCTTGGTGTGCCACTGAAGTCAAATGCAAGATTTCCACCTCACCCCCCCGGCCTTTCAGTTGTCTCGAGAATTATTTAGAACTGGACTCGTTGCCTACCAAACATCTATGCTCTTTCTCTCTCCCACACGTACAGACACGCACCCCCATGCTGCCGCACTGGTGTGTGCATACATCTCTCCAGCTGTGTCCTGGAGGTTCCCGGGAGCCTGAAGGGAATGCTCATGAAACATGACTTTCACAGATTCTCGGTCCATCTGGAACAGTAGGGTAGCATATGGCAGGGCAGCACAGTAACTGTTTGCGGACATGTCAGACTATTTTTGCTTTGTGTATTACCTGATTAAGGTAAGAGAAGACGTGCTGATATAAGCCTCTTTCTCCCACATTAACCCTCTCCAATTTTATTTTTCAATTTAAAAAGAAAGGACATTTCAGCCAGCCCTGCAGGGGTAGTATTCCCTGAAAGGTACAAGAATGCTTGCATAAACACGCCGTTGCTGATACAATTATACCAGCTTAGCATAGACAGAGATAAAAAAAGAAAGGTGTGCAAGGGAAGAATGTTTTTTAATATAAATTGTAGGGTTATCCCTGGGGCTGGAGAAAAAGGTACAGTTAAAAAAAAAAAGAGATTAGGAAATAATAACTAAAGCTGCATGCTTTATTACTTCAGGTAAAAATATCTTATGAATAATATAATCATTGTCTCTGGTTATTGGGTATGAAAAAGATAAGTGTAATCAGTGTACTGTGATACAGGAACATTAACACTTTCACATTGACTGGATACAGACTTAGAAATGAGTTAAGAATCACTGGGTCATCTAAGTGGAGGATTATTCTGCACACAGGCCCCTAGGTCAATTTAAATTATTTAATTTATCTCAGTGACCACAGGGGCCTAACCATCCCTGTTCCTGCATTTTTATCTTCCAGTCCTGTTAACATAGGTTTAATTCTGGGGGATCAGAAAGGCTATACTAACAAAGCAGTGTACCAAAATGCAGGTGCTGGCTCTTGTAGGGTTAATAATAGAACCACAAAGAGAAATGACTCAAATTATACCAAGGACGTTTTATTACCCGGCAGCCTTAATCAGTATTTTTTTTTTTTTTTACACATTATTATACCAAGGGTCCTTTCAGTGCTCATTGGCTTGTTACAAGCATTAAAAGAGGGGACGATGCTTTGCAATTAATTCTGTGTCTAACCCTGAGTCTCACTATTTTCTTTGAGTAGAGTTGGGAGGAAGCAGACAGATGCAGCCTACCCCGCTGCTGAAAGCTGTCCAAAAATTACCAGGAAAGAAGGTGAAATAAGTTTACTGGCATGCTACAGCTTCACTCATTTCTTTCACAGACATTTGGGACCACTCTAACCATTTACCCGCAGACCATATTTATTGCCAAGGCATGCAGGGTTTTTGTGACCCATCATCCAGCCCCATTGCCTGTGAACACCAGGCTGGTTTCACTAAGGGGTCAGTAATGTATAGTACTCCCACTGATGTGTTTTGGAGCTGTGAAAATTTAGCACTTTGGCTCTTCCACCTCAAGTGAAAGATTTTAAGATAACTGCTAGTTAGTAGCTTTTCTCTAGAAGTTTCAGCTTTGGCAACTTTCTAGCAAAGAGAAAGAAAGAAGAAGAGAATACAGTAAGGCCAAAAGAAAGACACCAAAACACTGATGAGACAAATCAGAGAAGAGTTAGTGGCTAGAATCTGTGCTGAATTATTGACAAATACAGTTATGCTTCGATTTGAATTTAAGTCAGCTACACAACCAACTGGAAGATCATCTTGACCACACAGACGGAAAAGATGAAAAGCCTGCTCTTAAATAAGGTACAGCCCTGTTGAAGAAAACAAATCAATGACACCCATGGTTTGATATAACATACAGCCAGGCTGTGACATTCCCATTGGTCTTGTACTCTTATTTTCTGGTAAGCTAGGAAAAGCATGTTATCCATTTAGTCATACCCTACAATAGATCAATAGATTTACGTTTCTCATTGGTTTCATTTTTGGTGTGAAGCTGATATTCTCATAGATTTTAAGGTATTTCCCCTTGCGTGATGCTCTTTGAGCAAGCAGATGGTAGGATGTTACCACATCTCTGCTACCCCTTCAGCTGTGAAAAGCTCCAGCTGAAGTAATCACAGTTTAGTGACCAAAAATAAATTTTTATAAAAGGAGAAATCACCTGCACTGAACATCTTCTTAGGATGATATTTAAGGATGGAATGAGTAATGGAGAGCTGACAGCTACGAGGCCTCCTTATGTGAAGCATTATACACCCAGTTTGCACCTCACTAGCAGCAGCTAAGCAAGCACCATCCAAGGCAATGTTAAACATGCTGCCTGTCAGGCAGGATTCAAAACTTGGTGCACATTGTTTTGAAGCTCCAAATAGGAAACTATGCCCAGCAAGGCAGGTTGGTTCTTTAACGTCTTGCTTTTCCTTTATCCGACTTTCATTACTTCAGTTCACTTTAAATTCTAAGCATAATGATAACCCAAACCTGAAAGAGAATTTACCTGAAACAATCAACTTGCCTATTTACTCCCTGCAAATTCTGCACCAGGTCAAGGTTGTCTGTCAAGTGAATCTCAGCCTTGGCTTGCTCAAAGCAAATTCACAGATTTCCTCTTGGGGAGTTTGTTTAAAGTTTATGCCAAAACCTGACGTAAAGAAAGACTTAAATTGGGGAGCGGTGGGGGCGGGGGGTGCATTGGGGGGGGGGTGTCCCCAAAAGTAGAACAGAAATCTCAGATACCTCTGCAGCACAAAAGAAATTCCGATCTGGATGAAGCTTCTGCAACTTTAAGTCATGGCAAGGTTTCAGAATTAGTTACAAATATCTCATGTAAAAAAGCCACAAAATCACTGACTCGGTTCTGGAGTAAGAGAAGAAAGGGTTTTTTTTGGTTTGTTCGTTTGCATTTTTTTTTAATTAACTGCTGAGAAATCGGTGTGGACAGTATTCCCAAAGCTAGTACTTCCCCCTCTTGGAGATTAGCCTAGGCTACTCTCAGTGGTTTCATACAGCAAGCTCTTTTTAGCAATCCAACCTTTTCCACCAATGTCAGAAAAAGGACCATTCTAGTCTCCCTGTAAAAACCTGCTTACATGCAGATTTATGCAGTCTATAGGTAATGTTTCAGGGGAAACTCAAGGTGGAAGTTGTTGACTCTATATATACTGTCAAATGTGAACCTGAAATAATGGTTGTTCAATGCTGTTCAATGCAACTTAATAAGAGCTATTTATTTAGTGCTTATTTTTTCCTTTTAATTGGAGATTCACAGCAGCAATGATATTTTAAAATAAAAACATACTTTAATTTTAAAAGACTGCTTTTGCAGAAGCTATTTAAATTTAGATGTTCTAACCAGGTAGAAGAAAACAAACAGATAATCCTGAAATGAAATCAGAGTTGTTAGACACCAGAAAAAAAAAATCAGAGGAATCTGGAGGAAAAAGTGATTTAAATAGAGAGTTGTGAAAGTCTTGAAACAAAATGCCATAGGCCAGCTGCAGGGCATGTTAGCTGAAGAACTTCAGGGCGCCTACTGAAAATTATGCTGAAAACATCGGTGGGCCAAATATTCTTTCACTGTTGCTCCAAGATGCTCAAGAGAAGCAAATTTGTTTATTTGTTGTCTTCTTTGAATTGGCCAACAGCACTAGATGTCCACAAGTGTAAAACTGCCTCTTCCAAAACATGACAAAGAAGTGTTCATTATTTCCCCTATGCAGCAATACTCCTTGCCTCGATCAGTATTTTCTTTTTATTGAGGAAATACTTTGTTTTCCTTCACCAAAGAAGTAGCATACAACCAACCTTTCCAGTGAAGCTTCAGCTTTACTCCTCTTACCCCTCAAATTAATGGAGGAAAGTAAAGTTTATAAACACACTGGAGCTTGTAATATTAGAAACACTTGCCTGTGTTTGCAGCTCCCCAAATGCACAGCCTCATTTGCTGCCCAATCAAACTCAGTAGTTATAAGAGTTACCTATGCAGGTCTTACTCTAGAGTTTAAAATTCCCCACCTACAATATATATAGTTAGTCTTAATAAATAAATGACTTGGACCATGCATTATATATCATTCAAATCCATGAGGACACAAATTATGTATAATACATTGGCTGTGTAATTTATTTATTAAGCAAAACGTGAATTTTCCATGCTTGTGTTTTGAGGCACAGTTTGTCACACACAGCTAAATGATGTATTCTTATTAGTCCCACTCAATTACCAAGTCATCCCTCTGTGCACTGTATATTTGTTAATGATAGTGCCACAACGCTGCATCTACAATACCTGTGATTTTAGTGATTCATAACCACTCACTAAAACTGTGAAAATGATAAATTGACTGCTGTTGATTAAATGCCGCCAACAGTATGTTTCATATGTGTTTGTCGCAGTTAGGAGTTAAAGAAACAGCATTGCTCCAATCATTTAAATATCTAATTAAGCAGAACCCTGGCTAGATAGAAAGAGCTTGTTGGAATGAAATATCATTAAAAGAAAAAAAAGTATAGCACTGATTTTTGCATGTGTGTACATAAAGGCTTTTCATCTCAACCCCACTGATCATAAATATGTCATGAACAAAAGAAGACCAAAAGATAAAAATTAAAACAACTGAAGAACTTGGAGTGGAGTCCTCCCAGACTCACTGCACAGCTGCACATGGTTGATTTGATGGCTTTAGCTTGAAACAACAGTGAACTCCAGTAACATATAAGGCAGTCCTTGATGACAGCCCTTAAGACTGGGGCAAATAGAGTGGAGAGGAGATGATGGGGGGAAGCTATATTCCAGTAAAGCAAATAGCACCACTCAGCCTCCCACTGTAGGGAAAAATGTTTGCACATTTGTAGCAAAGGAATGGCAGAAGAAGGGGAAAATCTCTCTTTCAAACTTAGCATAATTATCTTTATTGCTTTGCTTAATGTTTTTTTTCTCCCTTTAGATTAATCCTGTATAGAGTCCTCAAGCTAATACTGGAAGCAGAGTGGAACAAGACCAAGAAAAGTGGATGTTTCTGTGCCAACAATTTGACTCCTATCTGAGGATGCTGGAGTAGACAGAGTAATAAAAATAAAGACTTGCCAACTTATGGTCATCTTATTAAGATGAATTGGAAGGGGTTTTTTTTTCCCCTCCCTCATTTTGAATCTGGAGCTAAGCGGATAGATACCAGAGTACATTAGGGGGTTCTGCCTTTTTTTTTCCCTAGCCATTCTTCACACAAGCAATGCTTCCTTATTTCTGTACCTAAATAGTGACTTTCACTTCAAATCACTTTGCACTCTCTGTGGCCAGAAAACTGAGGACTTGCATATGAGCTGATGCTGGTATGTGGCAGGGACAGCACTACCTAACAGGAGAAGCAGAGGGGAAAAAAGTCTGGTGCAAAGTCTGTACCTTGTATAGTCCATTGTAGGTTTTCTCTTTAAACACAAGAACCATGCCACTTCCAAAAATGCTTCACATTTTAAATCTGCAAAGAACACATATGTGCAGTTTATTGTACCTCAGGAGCAGAGGTCTGAGCCAATTCTGGCTAAATTTTAACTTGTGTCCACAAGGACAGTAAATATTTTAGACATGATGCTTACACCACAAAATCACCTCCTGCAGAAAGTCTTACTGGTATGGCATATATGGTCTTTTTAATTTTGTTTTCAATAAGTATTCACTCTCTACAGAAAATGTCTCCCCAACATTGCACATGACTTCCTGCTCCTACATCCCTGGACTCCCAGAGTTTTGGAGAAGCAAGTAAATTAGGAGAAAAGAAAAGATATTTGTCTTTCCTATGAACTGCTTTCTACAAGGGGAGCAAAGATTAATTGTGATAAAGAAAGCAGCTCCAGGCTATGCAATGCTGTCATGGAGAAAACAGTCTTTGAGGTGGTTAACACTATGGTTAAAGTGACATGCCTAAGTTAGGCATAAACAAAGAAAATAAGGGCAAAAATTGTAACTTACACTGAGTGCCTCTGAAATTTAGACTAACGCTTTATTTCCAGAGCAACAAACCAACCCAATCCTCTTGTCAGTTAATGGGCCTGTTAAAGACACTTTACCCTTAAAACATTTTTTATATGTAGAACTGAAAGTGCATATTCCTCTTTACCCTGCACAATTACATGCCACATTGCTAAGACCACAAAGACTAGAGTATTAAATATTGTTCTGTTACAGAAATCTTGAGCTTTCCCCTCAATTCTGGTGTGTTTCTTACACCTCCACCTGTAGGAGTGGCTTTCCCCAAAGACAGCAGAGTGGAATATGTTGCTCCATGTTAAACTCCACATAACAGCAAAGAAGTTACAACAGTATAAACTAGCTAGAAAGCGCAGCAAAACAGCAAGGCCTTCGTTCCCCAGGACCCACGTAACTATGCAGTCATACCTACTTAAAACAAGTAGTCCTGCAGCTGACTGTGGGTTAGAAGGATCGAAGGACCAGTCTAGCCCTTAAGTTTATCATTTGGCTACATGCCATGATGCAGACAGAGCAGAACTGAGCTTAGCACTGGCTAATTCACCCTCTCAAGGAAGAGGAAGCCTTTGACGGAATCCACTGCTTTTTTTAGAAGAGGCTTTGTTTGTGAGATTTGGGTCTATCTCAGTAAAAAATGTTTTAAAGAAATAAAACCCCAGATTTAAAAAAGAGCTAAAAGACTTGAATGGAGTAGAAGGAAAGAGGGAAGAACCTTCTAGTCCATGCTAGAGTGGTCACAGGCTTTTCTCGGTGCAGCATTTCCACTACAATCTCCACCTGAAGATCTGAGCAACTTAAAAAATCTTCATGAATAAATTCTTAGGCGGAACTCAATTATTTCAGTACTCCAGAAGATGTGTCAACCCTGAGGACAGGTACACAAAGTACAAGGAAGGAGCTGGCTACCAACTAGAGACCTTCATAAGCCTTTGGAAAAGGCCATCTCATGTCAAAAGAGCAAATAACCCAACCAGGTTCAACAGAACAACTCGAGGACATCAGCTCATAGCCCCAAAAAACCCCATTGTTAACTTATTCAGTCACCTGTCACAAACACAAAGAGAAACTTGCTAGAAAGCACAGAGGGAGAGAGAAAAGGCAAGTAAGTATCCAACAAGAAAAGAGAGACACGTCTGGGGAGAACATGTGTGGGAGCGGGTGGGTGTTCATGTACGTTTGTGTGTACACATCAGCCAATTGCCCATGGAGAGGACAGGGAGAAGCGGAAGCCTGAGGGTGCTGGAAAAGCTGCTGCTAGGGTTAATTTGTTCTTCCAAGTGACGTTTGCACAAGGAAGTATCTGAAGGATATCCCCCAACTTTACTTCAGCAGTAACTATGAAGTACATATAAGAAGAAAAAGCAAAATTTTTCCCCAGGCCAGAGAAGAGAGAGATCAGGAATTAATGTCTTTTCATTGCTTTTTTCATGCTTACCCCAACCAGACCCTAAACATGAACTCTGAGTCCTGCCACAGTGCAAATAATAAACCTATTATGCACCAATGGATGGGAGATCTGAAAGCATGGTTGTATATCTAAACTAGGAAGAAAACACTGTCTGAATCAAAAATAATAAGTGTCCTAACTTTTCATGACAGATTCACCATCTCAGCAATTAAATACTTTAAAAAGGACAAATCTCCTCTTATTTTGCATCTGAAAGCCCACAGGAAAAGAATAAATAAAAAGTATTGCATAGAAGTGCCATGCATTAATGCCTCAAACACAAAATTCTACACTATAAACAGAATCCTATTGAAACTTACCTTTCAGACAAAGTGCCTAACCAGATCTTAACTATAAATAATTGGGGGAGAAGGGAGTAAAACAACAATTTTGTCAAAATAAAGACACAAAGTATTAGGTGTCATAGAAAATGCATGTGTCATTCTTCCATAAATAAAGTTGCTAAACAGATTTACTGTGAAACAATTTATGCTGCGTTATGTAAATAGCAAAATTCTTAAGCCTGCTTGGTTGTAAAGAACAAACCTGTGAAAAGAATCTGTTTTTACCATCAGTTACACCATACATTTAGCAGGCATCTGTTTTACCCACAAGCTTTGCAGATATGCAAATAAATACACAAAATGCCAAATGTATCAGCTATTCTAATAATGTTTTTCTCCTCATTGTTTTCCTAAAAGAAATGAACAATTGCTTTATTAGACCCAGATGGATATCCCTTTCCAATTTCTTTATAATCAGACAGAAACTTGGCAGTGAACCAAAGCATTCACTCTTCAGAGAACACCATGTTTTAGTTACTCCTTAGCTACTCCTACTGTAAAAGACTCCCATCAAGGACTTTATCAAGTATACCATGAAGTACATTCATTATAGGGAATAAGTTTCTCAGCTGTCCTTTTGCTTACTCTCTGCACAAGCAGCACTGAAAGGTACGTTAGAGAACCACAAGCTTTGCTGGTTAGAATCAAGGAATCAAGATAAAATACCAAGAATTTAACAAGGGCACAACTATGAATGAACAAGAAGGTATGAAACAAAAATCTAAACTGAGGAGGTTAGAACAAACCTGGAATATAAAAAGAGGTGACAGAATGATGGGGAGGGCATGGGATGATGGGGAGGAGAATAGGATGTGAGAGAAAAAGATTCAAAAAAGCAAGAGCAAAAGAAGTAGAAACTGATTTCAAGGAGCTGAAAGCGTAACACTGAAGCATTAGAAACCAGAAGGTCCATTCACTTTTCCACCCATCATTCAAGAATGAATTGGAGAATGAAAGTTAACAAGCTAGGTGAACTGAACCCAGCTTTTGTTTATGGGTATGAAAGCAGATAACAAGTGTAAAATGAGCAGGGTGACTACAAGTTAACCCTTGCATGGCACATCTGTGAGTCACGTTACAGCTTTCAGTATCTATTATTAGACATTACTGCTGAATGGGTGCTTCCCTACGTTTTCTGATATTAGCTCTGCTCCCTCAATCGAAAGTGAAAATCTCAATTAAAGCCTTCCGTCCCCCCAAATTTCAAAGCTGTTTTAGGAAAATGAATCCATCTTTCAGTTCATTCCTGCTACAGGTCCAGTATTTAGTTTCTGTGCACATCCACAGGAATAAAAATGTCAAGTGTTCAAATGTCTCTGAAAAGGGTGATTGCAGTCATAACTGGACTGTTTTGAAGCCAATGAAAGGAAAGGAAATAATTCTTCCATACTTGTTTGGTCTATCAAATGATGTCAAAAAAAAGAATGTGTTGAAGCTAGGCAGAAGATGCATTGCTGATGCAATGAGAAATAAAATGCCTATAGTTTAATTGGTCAAGCTGTCATCACACACCTTTGATACCAATATTTGAACTCATAAATAGCACGTGTTCTTCTACCTACCCAGACAACACAAATGAAGAAAGCAGGCAGCACAGAAGCAAAAGGTGCTCCTTTGACTACCCGCCGACGTCTGACCAGGGCATACCTACAGAGCCACCCGGTTTGCAACGCATCTGGGAAACCAGTGCACCTGCTAAGTACAGACAAACAAGAACCAAATACAAAAAGCAATCTGCTTTGGTTTTGCTATGAAATTTTCTTGACTAAAACAGCCAGAAGATATTCCCTTCCATTTTTTTTCTTCCATTCTCGCAGCTGCCTACCATTCCCCATTATTGCTCAGCCTCTGTGATCTGATCTCTGAAGGAAGTTTCCCCTTGCAAAACTGAAGCAAATGATTATGCAAGGTACGGACATAAAATTTAGTCTTTCAATCAAGACATTGCATGGTTGCTAATGCCAGATTGTTTATTTAAGGGTATTGTCTTTTAAAGTTAAGCAGTTCTTGAAACTGTTATGGATGTTAGTTTTCTCATCTTTTTAGTTATTTCTCACTGATCACTAAGGATGATTGGCTGGAAGACGGTATCAATCAGCCTGAGTGCAAAGATTCGCACAGTACTGTATTTCCAAAAAATGTGCAGTGAATATTCAAGGCTCTATCCTGACTGGGTACCCTAATTAGTCTGTCTGATTGGATCTTGTCTTCCGTTTTAAAGCTGTTCACTAGCAGCAAAGGTGTCACTCAGTTCCAGACTTGATTCAAGTAAAAGAAAAACTTCAAGATGTATGAGAAAGAACAGCACCAATAGAAAGCGGGACATACAAATTAATAAAAATTAAAATTCTTAATAAATATAAATAAGCTTCCTGATTTATATCTAGCTTATATTTGCCCCCATTTACTCTCTGCATGCAAGTAAGGTTACTGTCTCCCTTTTTCCACCAATAATACATTTACATTTAGGGAGCCAAGAACCTCCATTTCAAATTCTAAAATACAACAGAAACTAAAACTTAGTGTAACTATTGCAGAAGAGGAATGAACAGATATTTTAAAGGAAGAGGGCTGTGAAGTGTAAACCAGGAGAGAAGAATCAATACAAATTAGAAACTGATTTACCCCTCAAAAGTTTGTTGGGCTGCTTGGGGAAGTGGATGGGATGGTATTATTTCAGCCTTTTAATTTAAAATTTATTTAAGAGTATTTTCAGTTAACACGGCATGCCTACTTAAACAATGTTTTTACTTTTTGTATTGCAAAGTATTTACTATAATGTCTCTAAATTTAAATAAAATATAGTACCCATTCAGTGCTTAAACCTACATAAAGTCTTAATGGAAACAAAGTAGAATATTTTATTGGCATTAATGCCTTTAAGGCTTTCCTGATAACAGAAACACTAACTTTTCTATTTACTGGTATCTTCAGGTCTCATCTGCCCCCCAAAAAAAACCCTTGAAATCATCAAATAGGTATTTGGTTTTCCTGTTTGCTCAGTTTAAAGTACAGTTAATACCTCATTAAAAACAAAAACATAAAACAAAACAAGCAAAACCCCCACACATTTCTAGTTTGACTGCTTCCAATAAATGCAAAGTTATAAAAGGAGTCTGTCATTTATAAAAGGAAGTAGGCTTCACTTCTAATGCAAGAAGTAAACTTCGATTTCAGGGGAAATTTACCCTGAGACAACTGTATTAGTCAATACATAAAATAATGACAGTTCCTAGGGAGAAAGAGAATTAGAGATTAGTGATGTATCACAGGCTGCCACAATTAGAAACACAGGGGCTAAGAGAAATTTTATTCTGAGCAATAAGTTCAAGTAATCTGGAAATTCTCTCTCACTCCCTAAAAAAAAAAAAAAGGCAGCAGGAGTGAGTTTACTTGAGCTGCATGGAGCAGACTTAGCCAAATGAGGACATGGAAGAACTGCAGAAACCTCAGGACTCTTCATTGCAGTTCTCCATTAAATGAAAAAAATGAAAAGCGTAACTAGTACTTGGTTTTCTTTTCAAAGTAGTTTGGAAGAGAAGACATTTTCTTCCTAGTTTCCAATCCTTTGGCATGCATTTTTTGACCATTCTTTCCCAGTGCAAGAACTGAAGGTTTTTTCTTTAAAAGCTGAAAGTTGAGGATCACCTATAACCTGATTTCAGAAGTTATAGATTTAAGGGTCACAGAAAGGCTCCTATACAGGATGCAAAAAAACCCACAAACTGAGGACTCTAAGAATCCCACGACATGGCCTTTCCCAACCCAAACAGATGCAGGTGCTAAACAGTACAGCAGCTGCTATATATTCAAATAACTTTCCAATATCTCAAACGAACAAAGGTAGCAGGACAGAAAAACTCCAACCATCATCCACCAACATATGTTGAACCTGACTAAAACAAGGCTGTCTGAGAAACTCAAATCACAGTCACATTTCAGTGCTTTTGTCCTTATTTTTCCACGTTTCTGTATGTAAGTTCTTACCATGCTGCCAGAATAGACCTATGACATAATGCAATATAAAGTTATGCTTTGAATCTATTTTTGGCACTGTTCCATGCAGATCTTTGTCTGTTTCCTTAAATAAGATGCACATTAATTACTAGGATGCATTTTAAGTGAACACACTATTTTGAGTACTGCTGCCTTCTTGATAGCAGATTTCAGTTGCAATCTACAGAAATGCACCACAAATCTGAAATTTCAGAAAATCCAGAGTAAGGCCTACCAAATCCAATTTCAGCTGCATGGGGTATGAAACCAAAGTATTTCCACTATGCAAGCTTTTATAAATTTCTGTCCTTTGCAGCTGAAATCAGGATCTGGACCACTGAATTTATTTTCCCCATTTGTCTCCTGTGAAAACCAGTCCTGTGTAGGTGTCCACAGCAGAGACTAATCTGTCCAGATTTAGCTGTTTGAGCTACTTTGCATCAGTTTTAGCAAATAGCAGCATGCCTTCCATTTTTTCTTCTCAGACATTTTCTTTTTTTCTTAGAGAAAGCTTTTAAAAAAAAAAAAAAGTGCTTTCTTCGTGAGTCTTCGGCCTTACGTAGTGGCCTGTCCTCCCAGTGTCCTTCCCCAGGCCCCGAGTCATGCATCACTCATCTTGTCACATTGAACTCCAGATGCTCCTACCCTAGAGAATGCTCTGACTCTGGCAATTTTTCTTCATTCTCACTAACAATTTGGTAATGAAATATTGATTTTTAGTTAGATTCATATTGATGCTATTAGGTTTGCATTGATAAATCATGCTGGCCTCCTGTCTGAGAGGCTAGAAAGTGCTACACTGAACCCTGGAGATTACAATCAACTCATTGATGTGTTAATTTGATGGATTTTTTCGTTCTCTTAGAAGGAGTAGGAGGGGTAGGGGAAGATTTTTCAGTACGGCTGTTGTAAAGTTTTCACAGCGAAATCAGGGACAGTAATCGTGGCTTTTTCTATGCACATTCGCTGTAAAAGTATCTTTCTGCCTATTTGTCCAGAACATAAAAAGAAAGGAGGGGGAGAAGGACTCTGGGGTTGAGAGGATATGACACACCTTGTAAACAGAGCTCCAGACTCCCACATGGAGTGGAAAAAATAGGAACAGTTAAATCCCAATTAAACCCTTCAGAGGTCATAGTCAAAAAGCATTTCCTTCAGCTAAACAGGTCTCCATGTAGAGCTAAATCCCAGGTGAAGTGAAAATATTGGGGAAATGGGAACCCCCTCTGCTGGCCCTATTCTACCTGGAGCCGTGGCGCTGGGATGGTTCCCCCCCTCCTCTCTCCAGCAAAGTGCCACTTAGAGAGCCAACGTCCACATGCATCTGCAGCCTATTTAAAACAGTCTCCAGCTTTGATTTATGGTACTGTGCAAATGTAATGCCTGTCATTAAGGGACAATACGTGCCAAACCAAAGGATTACACTGTGATTTCCTTCAAAGGCGCGGGGTTTCAAGGGGGTACAGCAGCCATTACAGCAGAGGGGAAAAGGGCTTTTAGAGAACACTTAAGTCAAAATTTGCTGGGTCATTATTTTTTAAAGCAAAACCATTTCACATTTAGGCTTTGCTTTACTTATTTTTCCTGAAAGGTTATCAACCCCCACTTCACCTGTGTGCCCCACCATGCCCCTCCGCACCAAGGGGCAGTAGCAAAGCCTGTTCGACAAGTGACCGACCCTGTAAACAAAATAGACAAAAACTCCGGTATCTTGTCAAAACCATCTACCCCCGTGAAATAATTTCTCCAGTCCTTAAGTCAGATGCATTTTTTTTTTTAATTCCCATCCTTTTATTTTTCTGCCCTTTTAGGAACACTGGTGATCAGCTTGCCAAGTCAATGACATCTTAATTGAGTTTGAACCTCACACAGCCTATGTTGGACCAAAGGAGTTACCAAAAGAGCCTCATCAAAAACCAGTCCAGCTACCTTTGATTAATAATTATTGTATGGAGCTGGGGGGCTGGGGGGAATGTTGGAGAAGTTCCATTATTAACTCTTCCTGCCCTTCCAAGAGGCTTCACTACTCCATTCAAGGTTGAACCATTAAAAATAACACAATTGCACATAGGTTAGTTTATTATTACTTTAGCTGTTCTGTTTTGGTGCCACTTGAAAGAAAGAAGTGGAACTTGGAGGAAATGAAAAAATAAGGCTTTTTGTGCCATGAGGAAATGGGTACCTTTTTGCTGGAACTTGGTTAAATATACCATTTACGTACTAGGACATTTTCTAATTAGCTTGACTTCAAGGCTCCCTCCCCACCTCCCTCTCCTTCTTCTCCCTCCCAGAAGAACGCATACAAAAAGCCCTGTCCTAAAGAAATATGTCCTAGTACATAAGGAGGCAATCATCTGTACCTTCAAAAGATGATGTCAATGATGAAACTGTTAGTTAAATTCTGTTGTACTATTGACATCTTAATGCCACAAACCCAGCTGGTACGAGATCAGTAACATAAACAGCCGAGTTCAAATTAATCTCTTTGAACCTCACTGCTGAGTTGAAACCTGTGTTTGACAGTCTAAACTGCCAACTTCATCTTCTTCTCCCAGTTATACAGTAGGCTAAATGTGAAAAAAAGCACCCTGCTAATGTGAAAAGGTTTCACATGTAGCAAGGAAATTTAAGCTCTGGCAACCATTTCGAGCACATCTCTTCCTCTTTGCACACATGTAGTAGTTCGCATTACCACATATGCTGTTAACTAATTTACTCATTTATTTAGATTTTTACAGCACTTATCCCATGCTCCAAGTGCTTTTAGAATTATTTAAACATTCAGTGCAACACTTAACATTTAAATTTACAATTCAGTTAAGAATACTTAGGTTATGGTAGAACAACCAAATTTAAAACTAATTTACTCTACCAAAGCACCCTCACAGAAAACCCACAGGGAGTTAAAGCTATCAGCCCAGCTCTATACCAAATGTCTGCCTGAAAAACCTGAGGAAGAAAGGAAAGGCAAGCAAGCCTCTGTGCTGCCGGAGCTCAAACCAACACAGGCAATGAAGACCGGGGAAGGGAACTACGTTCCAGGACCAGAAACCCATTAAGAAAGTGCCCTGCCAAATACTCTATTCCTTTAAAAGCCAATTCCAGCCATTCCGTCAATGGCTTACCACATCCCAAACTACTTCATCGGGAGTTATAAATCTGTGTCTGCTGAAGTTCACGTCAGCTCTCTCCTGTGAGCGCAAGGTGGCTCAGGGTTTATACCCGCAGTCAAGCTACTATGGCTAAGCAAGTTACCAGAGATCAGTTGAACCCAGGTAACTCTGAGTGCCCTTATAGCCCATCACAAATATGAGGTAATTCAATTTAGCCTGCAATGAAAATAGATTAAGCTAAGTCAAATCACCTTACATTTGTCAAAGGCAAGGAGGACACACGTGGACTGTTTCTGCAGCTTAGCTGATGCATGGTAACCCGTTAAACTGCAGTAACTCAATTGCAGGTCTGAGCCCTAAACTGCAGTCACTCAGAGGGGCTGAACTTCTTGACATGAGGCATGTCACTTTTCAGTAGATTTTTTTTCACTAACCTTAACAATTACAAGTGACCATAGTAAGAGCGAAAGTTGTGTTCCGTGGTTTCACTGAGGGCTGATTTAACCAGGTGCGCAAACGCCCGCACCAGATTGCACATTTTAATTAAACTTGAACTTTTTAGGTCTCCTTCCCTTACTATTGAAATGCTCCCACTGCCAATTTAAGAAACTTTCATGGGCCGCAGGGCTCCGAGAACTAAATGTAAAGCACTTGAAGGAGTGCAGAGTTTATTTAAAGCCACACTGCAAGCGCAATATTACAAGGACAAGAATTACAGGAACGGTGGGAAGAAAGGAGGAAATAAGATTAAGGGCTAAGATCTAGAAATTGGGTCTTTTCTGACTGATTATATAAAGTTCATTGAAATTTTCAGGGACTGGATGACTAGGACTAACATAAGTATCTAGACGTATGTGTTTTCTATGTGACAAAAAGCAACAGGAAGGTATGTCCTGCATATAAACAGTAAAGGATTTTCTGATTATTATCCGTTTCCACATCAGATTTTCTCAAAATTTCTTAAATATTCTTTATTCAATTGACTGGGGGTTTTATGTTACTCCCAGCACTGTAGTATAGGATTGCTTCCATACCGTTCAGAGATAAAATCCACCATAAAGCAGCCCCTAGAAATCTCAGGATATTTCACACTTGATCTTTGCAATTTCCACACTCTGGAACTTCTACACACAGCCCTTGTCACTCCTCTTCTGTGAGCCTTTCCTGTTTTCACCTTGCAAAGCTCCAGCTAACTTCAGTTTCCATTTCGTTTTTAGATTTAGTCATGCCATCTCCAGTCCAAGACCCTGGCCACCAGGAGAAGTACTCCAGCCTTCTTCTTGTACTGATGGCAGACATGTCCATGGTGGTTTTTTGGTGGCATGCAGATGTTCACTTTGCTCAGGAATGGAAATCTCACAAACTTGCAAATCACAGCAGCACCGTAATATGTGTTTAATTAACAAAGCCTGAAGGCCACTCAAGACAAGAAGAAAATGAAATCGTCTAAACCAGGAACTTTTTAGGGAGTTTAGCCCAGCCAGAGGATGAGACCTGAAGCCTCTCTTGAAAGAGCTGCAGCAGGGAGCAATGTTTTTCCACCAGCTCCACTCACACCTCCTTCCCCGAGGCCAGCTTGTCCCTGCAGTGAGACCCAGCGACCGAGGGTGCCAGCGGGGCCACCGGGGTCGGATCTTTCCAGGAGATGTCTCACAGCTTGCCATAGAGGCTCGTGTGGCTGGCCTTCCCCTGACCATTCCCCTCCCCGACCGCGCACCACAATTAGATTTCACTAAAAGACAAAACCTCTCTTCCTCCCTCTCACCGTAGGGGTCCTGGGGAGGGGGAAGGGATAGAAAACTCATCTACATGGAAAATAATTTCCTGCTTGCCAGCGTATCTTAAATTGATGCAGCCAACAGCATTCCTTGCAAATGTTAAATTAATTTGGAAAGTCTTCATGCATTGTTCCTTGCCATGAAAAGCACTCATCACTTCTAGCTGGCTATTTGCCCTGCCTAGGAACAGGGAGGGAAGTTTAACAACGGCAAAAACGTTCATGAGGCTGCAGCCTGTGGCTTAGCATGAGAGCTGGGAAATTCCTATCGCCCAAAATATTGGGCAGCAATGACAGCTTTGTCTCGAATGCAGAGAACTCAGAATTTATTAATGCTGCTGCACCAACTGTGAAAGGAAGATTGAATTGTCCTTAAAGGAAAATAAAGGTAAATAATGGTGTTCTTTTGGCTTCAGACTTACTTAAAACCTTCTTAAAGGTTCGTTATCTAAAAGCTCTCCAGACCAACAACTGTATAGATATGGAAAACAATATTATCAAAATGTCAAAAGAATCTGGAAATATTTAAAAACCTAATATATCATCTTCTCATTAGTTTGAACTGTGCATGTGAAATTGTACCAGGTTTGCTTAAATGTTATAAGGAAGCAACAATGGTTCAAATTCTGTGGAGTAGGTTTCTTTCTTTGTTCTTTTAAAAAACCACTGTATTGTCAAAATTTGATTCTACATTATATTTAATTTTCTGTTGCTGCTTTTCCTCACTGTAGATGCCTCCAAGTGCAGCCAGTCTCTCTTCCAGCGCCTCTCAACTATTAGCTCTATTTATTCTTTTAAGTTATTGAACTTGCTCACACTTTCCCCCACCTTATATTTCAGAGGATGCTGTTACAAATTAAGCCATTCTGTCTTCTACCTATCTAGTAATTTTGATTTTTTTTCTTTCTTCCTCAGAATGGATTTTTTTTTTTTTTGTTATTAAATCCACGTTCTTCATCAGCCTGCTAAGTTAAAGATTGACCTTTTATTTCATTTTGCTTTTAGGCCTCCATTTCCTTCCCTAAAAACTATTTTTGGTATTTCATTTCTATTAGAAGCAAGTTTGAGTTGCAAAAAATTTCTAACCCCTCTAACCTCTTGTGCATTTGGATCCAGAGGTTTGGGCAGCTGCAGCCAGGCTGGCCAGCTGTGGAGGCTGGACCTGGACCCAGGCTGTTATTCCGGTTGCCTGAAGGTCAAAACTTCGGGAACCAGCATTTTCATGAAAGTCATTATTTAGAGAGGGCCCAGCTACTTTATTTTAAAAAGCTTACAGTACACTAACAAGAGGACCACGACTGGTTTTCCCAGTGATTACCCAACTCCCATGCAAGAGAGAAAGGTCTCCTTAGTTCACCCACTCAGGAATTAAAGTATTGCCTCACAGAACAGCCCAGAAGTCCCCTGTTATCGCTCGACTCATTCGCTGAAGTTTAATAATGAGACATCATGAAAAGAAGCATTTTAAAAGCACATTTTTAAAATTGTCCTAAATAACACTCATAAGAGACCAGATTAGGAGACAGAACAAAATGGACGAAACAGCATTATCGCCTTTATTCTGCAGAATGGAGAAGTCTCCTTCTAGGTGAGGGACCATGTTAGAAAGCCACAGGGTCAACAGAGCTGCATTATCATTCATCTCATCACTCCAGATGATGTTTGCTGTCTAACCAATGCTAAAATACTAATTAGAGTAGGAGGTGCTGACTCCTTCCTGACCACAAAACTTCCACCACATCTGCTGAAAAGGTACAGCACATATTAAACATATGTGTTCAATATGTTCAACATCCTAAACAATCTTTCCCATTCTTCCCACCCCATGTTGCACCACCACATGCAGATGCCTCCTCCAGAGGTATCAATGGGCTTGCTGGCTTTTCCAACCTGTGTTCCAGATCATAATGTGGGTAGCTGTCTTTTCCAAATGGGGGTTTTTCAATTCCTGCCTTGCAAACAGAGCTTGTGCCCATCCCAGACCAAGGAACAAAGCTGGAAAGATCACTCTCCAGTCTTTCCATTGAAGACGTTTTAAGACTAGCGGTGCCTCACAGCTCTATCCAAAAATCAATTCATGTTTTGCCAGAGACAGTGAAAAGCAACTCATACCCCAAATGGCTTACAGTTCCAGGCATGCAGGGCAGACTGAAACTGGGAGTAAAGCAGCATCACCATTTGATAGAGAGAAGAAAGACACAGAACAATCAAATAGCTTGCCTAGGCGAGGACCAAGAAAGGGAAGGACTCACTTCTTCAAAGGTCCAGCCTCGTGCCTTTAAGATGAAGCCTTACTATCCATATTTGCCAACAAAAGAGTGACAGAATTAATGTCAAAGGTGGAGGAGAGGTCTAATCTGAATGATCCAGTCCTAAAGACAAATTAGTAATGATAGCCACAAAGGAAGCAAGGAAGCATGCTCTCCTGCTTTCCTCTTCCAGTTCCACAACAAGGATTTCCAAACTGGCTTTACCTCATTCGAGGTGATCGGGAAAGACAGGAAACATGGATTGTAACAGCACGCACTATCAGGTATATAGATCAATCACAGGGACAAAGAGACATCTTCATGGCTTTGTAGATTAATTAACTGAAGGTTACTTGCCATTAGCGGTAAGGGGAAGGCTGCTTAAGCAGCCTGCTTAAGCAGAGACACTTTAGCAACCATATTGATTTCCTGCACACACCTAAGCGGCAGTAACAATTTTGCGTCACCAGCGAGGGCCTGACCTTCAGCCCTAGGTTTGCCTTCCCAGAGCGTCGTATATAACACCAAATGATGATACATGATAACAGAAAGAAACAAGAAAGATCTTAACAGGCCCCAAATGCTTGATGGTTTTCAGGAAATGACTTCTCACATGTAGGTTGCCAGCCTCTGCTTAAAACCAACAATTCAATATACTGGATTGGGATCAGCGTGCCCAGGTAAATCTCGGAGAAGCTAATCTGTCTCAGGGCTCTGGAATATATTACTCAAATCTCTGTAAAAACCAGGAGAGCAAGCAATGAACACCTCTATACTTCCTTTCATAATTAAATTGCAAGAAAACAGTTGTTTTTTTCTGAAAAATCATTAGTTAAAGGGGAAAATGTTTTCCCTTTTCTCTATGTCCCAAGGTATATTTGTCACTAGAGAATTAACCCTGCTTTTTGGTTTTATTTTTTAATACACCACCTATTTTCAGCTTGCCTGCTTCCTTTTTGTAGCCTGGCTATCCCCAAACTTTATTCCTGACCAACTTCTGGCATAAAATTAAGCTAATGAGGTTTTTTGTGTGTATCATGTTAGGTGAAAGACCGGAGAGATGAGTGTATTAGGTACGTCTGATCAAGTTTAAGAGTACAGCAAGTGAAAAAGACATGTACCGGTGACTATCACATGCAAAATCCACCCCCAATCACTCCTTCCCTTTGGTAGCCCTGGTCATGGAGAAGACCATGCTCACAAATAATCAGAGAGGACATTTGACACGATAGCTGATTGCTGAATAAAAGGAAATGCAAACTAACCAGAAACCCTGATGATTCTGTCCAATGGTCCTATTTCACATAGGTGAGGTGGACATTTTTGACGGTTGTGTTTTAAGCATTTGAAGGGGAAAAGTTGATCACTGCCATGTGTATTTTCCGTCCATGCATTTCTTGTATCATCAGATCACCTGGCTGGGGTAAATGGGTTAAGCAGCGTGTTTACTGCAGAGGTAAGCTAGAGAGGGACAGGTTTCTTTGTATCCAAGTCACAGCCCTTTAAACGAGATTTGAGCGTGGTCTCCTGAACATGCAATGCCTGTGTCTTTCCTTTGTATGTGAATCAGGTAGAAGTCCACAGGCCACATTAACTGGATTGCAATCTTCCAGTAATTACCAATAGGCAGCCTGTCCAAAGCGTATACCTGCTGGGAAAAATGGCATTTATCTGTGTAACCTCTATCCCACATTTTAAAATCTTGCTACTTATTCAGATTAAATCTTACAGTCATTGTTTCTAGAAGCTATCAGGCCTTGTTGGGGGAGTAGTTATCTTGCTTCTTCAGTCTCTTCTCTGTGCTAGAGATAGGGTTTTGTGGAGTTGCAAATCAGAATTTAAAAAAAAAAAAAGCATTATCCATTCCATCAGGATTTCACAAAACCAGCTAATAGGTGACAAAAATAAGATGCATTACTTTAGTAAATGAATAGAAAACAAACAAAGGAAATGCTTATCTTCCTGTTTTAATATGTTACTTCACTTTTTTCTAATATTTAAAATCTGACCACCTGCAAAAGATTATCAAGAGCCTCTGTGGATTTGCAGGAATGCTTGCAGTACTTGGAGCAAATGAGATACTCTCACTAGCACACACTACTCCCTGTCATTCAGCCTGCTAACAGCGAGAGACAGGGCCATCAGCAATGCGGTGGTTATTATTTGGTAAAGGCTGGTGGTGACTTATGAGTTTTAGAATGCAGCTTCCTCGTTTGTTTAATGTCGAGAGATTACAGTTTCCATTTACTATGGTTTTATAACATGCAGGTGGGAAAAATCTCTTCTCTGAAAGCCTGTCAGTAACCGGTGCCAATGCTGAAATATTCTTGCTGGATTCTTGCAAATGGACCAGTGCCACCTTTGGGTACAACGCGAGGCCCAGGTCCCGTAACCGATGCCCGCTGTCAGCGGCTGCCACGGGCTCGGACATGGCGCCCAGGGACGGGGCGCGCTGGCCGCACGCCGCAGCCGGTCAGACAAAAGCCAGGCTGTGACCGGCCTCCGGTGAGCTGCCGGGGCACAGCCGGCGCCGGCGGGGCGAGCGGTGGGGCTGCCGCACTCCCGCAGCCCTCCAGCACGACTCCTGGCCCTGCTGCCTTCCTGTCTCGGCTCCCCCACTGCTGAGGGGGATAAACAGAGTATTTCCTGGTGTTAGAGAGGTCCTGGGCCGAGGAACGCCGGTGTCCCGGAGAAGGGATGCATCTGTACGCTAACGCTTAAAGAGGCTGGGGAGGATTTTATGGGCTGCAAAACGGTAGGTCTGAATTGCAAGATATTTGAGGCGTGGGCCCTTCCCGCCTCGCTCTCCTGGATAAGCCCAGCCTGACAGCATGGCAGCAGGGCTGGCTTCACATGGGTGCCCCAACCGGTGCTATGCCTCTGTTCCACTCACCCGTGCGGTGCCGTCCTCCTGGCTGCCAAAAGCCTTGGTTTGGGGGTTCAGGCTGAGCTGCGTCTTCAACGCCTCAGCTCTACATCGCTTCAGATCAAAACCAATCTGTTAAAGCAGGTTGGCAACCCCAAATCAGTTTACCAGAGGGTAAGGGCGGGCAGGCGGCTATGGGGCTCTGCCAGGGAGGATGTTACCCCATGCTGCTTGGTGGACTGCACGCCACTTACTCTCTGAAGAAGCAGCGTTGGTAGCACGGTAGTGTCCATGAGGCATCGTGGAGGTGGCAAATAGTGTGTGGCACTAACAAGGTTGCTGTTAGTGGAGCCCAAACGGGTCGACAGTACGACAGGACAAGTTTTACGCAGGAAAAAAACCACAATTCTCACCAAGGAGAATTTCACCAAGGGAAGTTCTTTCCTTCTTCACAAGAGGAGAGGAATTGGACACTCCCACCAGCAGTAAAAGCTCAGCACAGGCAGGTGAGGAAAATGTCCGTGTTGAATGGGTCCCCACAAATATGTGCAGAGCGTGGGTACATGGAGGTAAAGACACATAACGCGTGTGCTGGCACGTCACGTGGCACGGAGGATGAGGGGACTTGCAGTCTGACACTGCCCTGCAGACTCTGAGGGGTGAACTGGACTTTGTGCTGAACGGGCCCCAGCTGAGGGATGACTGGTTGTGTTTGAATTGTTACTGTGAATCAACAACAGGCTACTGGGGGGGTGACTTTGGGGTTAAGTTCAAAAGGTTTCAAAACAATGCTTCAAGTTGAATTCAGGACCAAGAAAAAGAAAACTGAGGCGGGCAGGTTAGTAACAGGGTTGTATGCTCGGTGCCCCTCCCTTTTTCCTCACTCATATATGCTGTTAATAATAATGGTACCAATGTGAAACATATGTTCTTAGCACTGCTTTGAAAAATTGACTGCTGTGAGTTCCTGATATACCATGAATGTGAGTATGTAGGCATAAGCAGGGCTTGGCTAGGGGACTTTGAATGTCTCTTTTGAGATCTGCTCATATTGTCCAGCTTTGCGCCACCACCACATCAGCCATGGCATGAAATCAGATTGACAGAGAGGCCAGCCTGGAAGACCCTGGTTTAGTGAAAACATCTCCATGCTGGAGTAGGGGGCCCAAGCCAAAGCAATTTGATTCCCCTAAGCCCCAAACTCCAGTGAAACTATGATCCAGGTGTTGCAGCTGTAGCTGATCTCAATTAAATCCGCTGAAGAAACCTGAGGTTGATGTTCATCATATTAACATTCTAAATATAGGCTTTCGATTGCCCCTTCTCATCAGAGCCTAAAGGTGCAGTGTATTTAGTGTGGTTTTCTTCACCTCTATAGACAAGGGAGATGCTATTCCATCCCTTTCTTCCAAGCAGGGAGCTGGTGCATGCTTCCATGGGGAATTTACCCAGCGTAACGGAGGTAGTTTGTAAAGGGGCCAGGAGCAGTCCTGAGTGCCACGCTTACTCACCAGACCACTTGTCCTCTGTAGTTATGAGAAGGGTCAGAAACCATATTCAGATTCCACAGCCTTGGCTCAGTCCCAAACAAGCCTGCAGGACACAGTAGTTTCACCCAACAAGAACTGGCATTTTTACCTTTACTCTTTAATATTAAAGCTTCTTTCCCACTGCTGTTTGTAAAGGCTGCAGAGGCATGGGCACACACGCTGATCTAAGCTGCAGGTAACAGATGAGAGTGAAGTTTGGAGGTTGGCGCGGGATTTAATGCTCTACCTCACAGACCTTGTTAGCAGTTGTCAGTCTGGCCTTTTGGTCACAGGTGATGCCCTTCATTTAGTCACAAATTGCATGTTCATGGAAACTGGAGCCCGTCATAGCTAGCCCTGAGATAGGGAGGACAATAAAACAATTTTATTTGCATGCCAGGAGATTAAGAGATCTTCCTACTAATTTTAAGACCTGCTGAGGCAGGGATAGTTTACTTTTGCCTTAGAAAAATTATATTTTTCATTTGAAAAATAGTTACAAGTGCAAAGGAAGAACGAAAATGTGGCTTAACATACTTCCTTTATAAGTTAGGTTGAAACAGACTGGTTGTCTACCCCTTCCCTCATATACAAAATTCTTCACTGTGTGTTTAATTATATCTCACATTTATTTTAGGCTTTGTGTCCAAAGATATCCTAAGTCAAAGCAGAAAAATCACTTCACCCATCACTGAAATTCAGTCACCTCTGGGATGAAGAATGGCAGTCAAGGGGACAGCTAGTACACAGTAACCTTGGCCAAAAACCCAGGTGCAGAAATCTGCTACCACCAAAAGTGCCATGGGACCTAGCTTTTAAAGACTTTCCCACAGTAAATTAAATGCAAGTGTATTTATCTGCTTCAGTTAAATGAAATGTTGAGTTGACTCAGCCAAGCCTCAATTTCTCGTTTTAGAGACTCTGGGCATTTCAAGCATAATGCAGAAAACACTGTGCTCCTGCACTTCCAGTTTATGGCAATGATAGAAAAAAGTTGTAACAAATCAGTGACCACATAAGACACAGAATTTCTCCAGAACTTGGGCTCTCCAAAACCACAAGGTGATAGCAAATTCAGAGCGTAGATTCCCCCTATCACATTTGCTCATTTCAGCCAAAAGAAAGATTGTTTTTGTCAGCACTGAGACTCACATTTATCTGGCACAAGACACCAATACCCAAAACAAACATGCTAACTCGTTGCCAGTTCAGTGCAATATTATTCACCACACCAAATGATCCCTTTACAAAGTTATATAGACACCTAGGCATATAAGATTCTTCTGAACAAAAAATTCTCTTGTTTCAATAAGTTTGTGATTAGGAAGAAATGTGATACTGGCCTTTTGAGCACATTTAGCAGAAGTGCAGATAATGGGTACTGCAACATTACTGTTTTTTCTTACAAACACTAGACTTTTTCCTTCCATTTTTTAGTCCCTTTCTCATTGGAAAAGCAGATTTAATAAGTGATTAGAGGATAATCACTATTCTCTTGTAATACGCAAAGGGCAATTTTGGGTTTTGAGGTAGTCTGTGGGTCATGTGAATTTAATTGTCATATCCAGAGACTTATACCACATTAAGTGTATCCCTAGTGAAACAGCAGAGCTGTAAATCTGTGAGATAGATATATATATATATGCGCACTATTTTATAACAGAGCTATGGGAATAGTCCATTACCTATAAAATAAAGAAACAACGTTAAATATGCCAAATCAATTTCCTCATGAAACCAGCAACAAATACTTAGCTAGTTGCTACAAGAGACTCCAACGTTCAGCTCAGGTTCCATGCACTGTCCCCCTTTCCACCATTTTAGCTAGTGCTTGCAGTGCCTATATAGAAAGTGTCAGGTTAGACAAACCATCTTGGAAGACACGTGAGGATAAAATCATCTGTTAAGTTTCTTTTCCATATTTCTTTCCAAAAAAATCTTTACAGTTTTTTTGGGGAAGCTAAATTAAGGAAGAGAAGCTAAAATAAGCAGAGAGGGACCACAAGATTGCCTGTACACAAAAGCCGCATTGACCATCTTGTTTGTGAACTTGGGGATCTTAAGCTGAAATCTTGACCCACTTGAAGTCAGTGGGCATTCTGCCATAGATCTAAATGGAATCCAGGATTTTTCTGAATCCCCTGCAGCCTACACCTCGGCTCTTCTGCTGCTCACCAAGTACTAACTTTCCACTCCTTTACTCTGTCCCACTACTGAAAGCAGACGAGTCTCTTATTTTCCACCACCATCTGCAACTCAGCTTTCTACTTGAAAGCTTCTTTTTTTCCTGCTGCCTTCCAGAACTCTTAGATGATCTCCTCCTTTCTGAGTTATGGTTTAAATAGAAGGAACTCAACTAGATAACATATAAAAGCAGTTTTCAGATACAACGGCACACCAGTTTGCCAATACAAGTCCTGAGATAGGAATCTTAAGGGTCTTTTAGTGGGCATTGCTGAAAAGACAACATTTGCCATTTCACAGCGATGACATTACTCTGATATTACCGCTTCTACCTATGGAAAGGTATCAGTTGCCTCAGGTGTCTGAAGCAAAGTGTTTGAGAAGTGTTTGCTGTAATGGAAGAGAGTGAAAAAAGTGACTGAAGAGAAGGGTGCCGTAAAGACAAAAGGTCATAGTGGAGTTTGAAATCTGGTATGCCTCTGCAGCCTTAATGCAAACTTTTTTACGTTACTGTTATTATTTTGGCATAAGGCCTTGCACTGAGACCAAAGCTGCAGCCAGGATTTTCAGCCTTATCCCTGAATTTCCTGGCTTTTATGGGTTTAAAGCCAACCTTTAATGTTACTCAAACATAGCCCTATGTAGCTGAATTGATTTAACAGTGTGCTTTGGCTAAACGGAGAATCTCCATAGCAGTTACTTCAAGGGGCTCAGAAGCAGCTCACCTCCACGCGCAGAACTCCAAGGCACCCTTTGAAATGTGCTTCCCGATAATGTGCTGATCCCCGGGCTCCAGGGAAAGCCACTTTCACAGGAGGCCTATGCTAAATATTATTCTTATAATAGCAAAACAACTTCCTGGTTCTTGTTTTACACAAACTGAAAGTTATTTGGGACCCATTGTTTTGCACAAGAGGACCGCAACACCAACCTCAAATGTCGCATCTGTTGGGTCTTTAATGAGCAGATCTAATGTTTCCAAGCCCAATCTTTCCAAGCCAAAAATCCTTGAAGAGTAACGCCAGTTTACCAAGACTGCATGGGGGGACATAGGGTGGTCTCACAGGATCGAATGAAGCACCAGGTTGTACACATTGCACAGGACGTGGTGAATACATTACAGAGATGCAGCTTTGGGTAAAGGGGTACTGATTTAATATTTCTATCTGGAATCTTCCATGCTCAAAAACCCTTAATTACTAGAGGCTGACCGACATCAAAGTTTTCTTTCTTGTTTTAAGTAACATTCTGCAGACAGAGATAACTGTTCAAAAATTACTCCACAGTAAAGAAATGGCTTGAACTGTGGTGCTACCGATATTAAGTATAAAAAATGAGCAGCTGGCTATGTTTTTTCTTTCTACAAACCTCTTGTTTCTTTTTCTACAGGGTTTTGTTTTGTTCTAGCATCTAATTATGTATTTTGTAAGCATAAAGCAATCTTGCATGCTGTAAGGTTGAATGTGTTTAAAACAAAAATCATGATTCAGAACTGTAGTGTGGAGATCTAGTTGATCTTGAAGCTGATAATTATTGGCTTTGGCTTCTCACCGCTTATATCTGAAAACATGAGCCTCACTTAAAAAGGGAAGGTTGTCCTCCGTAGAAACAAAACAACTAATTCAAAAGTGGCCTAATGCTTTAACTGCGTTAAAGGTACTCTACACGGTATGTACACATGAACAGAGTACACATGATCAAATGGGAACGCTTCTAGGTCTATAGAGCTGATTAGCTAAATCCCATAAGAGCGTTCTGCTCTGTTGTGGAGTCCCAGGATAGAAAGGCTTGGTTGTTTTTGTAAGTAATGAGAAAGGAGGAGGGAGGGAACCTTGTCCTCCAAGAAGATGGAAGGAATAAAGGGTATTCTTGTAAAATGTTATAAGTGTTGCGTTTAAATAGAAAAGTCTTAAATTGCGGAGCTGGTCCATGTAATAGAAGGATCAGTAATTTTAAAAGAGTGCCAGAAATAAGCCAATTTCACAAGCTATTTGAAGGATATTTTCATGTAACTTTTGGCCAAAGCAATGTTCCAAAAAGTCTGAAAATTGAATCCTAATTAGTTACAAGGATCCCTCTGGCTCACAAGTTGACTATTACATTGTGTTTCATGCTCCTGAAGCAGATGAGAGCCACCACACTTTGCCAACATATGACAAGGAGAAAGGTAAACTCACCATGCCATTGCTTTCAGAAGAGTTTAAATGAAGAAAAGAGAGAAAATTACACAAATCTTGAAGGAGAATTGCCATTCTTTCCACATAATAACAGTCATCTGGGATAATATGCCTGCATTTCACTTGTCAAAGCATGCTGTTTACTATTTGGTCTTTTAAATAGTGAATTTAGTGAACATTAAGAAACATTAGGGCAAAGCAAGCATTTTTATGTTATATCAGCTCATTCCCCTGCCCCTCAATAGGGGGTCTTTACATTCCTTTGTGTGTTCTGAAGAGACCTTATACATCTTTCCATATCGGTTAAGCTGACACTGCAGAAATGAACACGACCGATTTAAATCTTTATTAAAAATACAAATGTCTTGAATACTAAAAGTGCCTATTCATAAAACAAGGACTTTTGCTCTTGCACATGCTGAATAGGTTTGGGGGTTGCTCTGGGGACAGGAGCATTCTCTGAGCTTTGGTTAGTGTTCTCCCCCCTCCCTTGTGAATTTTTTCTTGTTGTTCTACAAGAAATGAAATGCTAATCTCAGCTCCACCTCTACTGGGTCATCTCCAGGTCAGCAGATTAAAGAAATCAGCAGAAGAATGAAGACAGTCTACTCCAACTGCAGGGCAGGATGACCCAGTTATTAATCAATCTGATGGCAGCATTTGAACAATGACAGTCATCTGTCAGAAAGCAGGAGGTGGCTCCTCATTAACACACCACTCACCTGCCCTGAGCTACAACTCTTTTATAATAATATCTATCATTCACCTCCAAGGTGTTGCTTCTTTCTCCGGCTACATGAAATAACAGACACTATTTTCTGCCCCCTCCCTGGTACTTCATTTTCTTGGAGCTTACCCAACCTGTGTTGCCTTACCAAAAAAAGGAAAACTAAACAAGAAAAAATACCCAGGCAAAACCAGGAAGACCCAAATGACTTCTAACTAATTTTCCAAGACTTTCAAGCCTTCAGATAAAATAAGTAAACTAAGCAAGTTAAAAATACCATTTTAACAGAGTAACATACCACAGTTACAAATTGGCCTCCTTCTTCAAACTAACAGGTCAACCTTTATTTCTGCCAACCTGATTTCACCACGACTGTCCCAGCAGGCTCCCTCACACCAGCTTTATACTGTCATATTCCTTTTAAAATTACTCTGTTTTGCTCTGCTGGTTTTCAATCCATATGCAGATGCTAAGCCAAAATAATATTTTAAGCAAATAATTCTTTCATAAAATACTGCTTATCAACACATGTTTTTGTTATTAGATGCACACACACGTGGAGGTCAGACACAGGGCTGATGACTAACCAAACACAGGCCCGGTTCTGCCATTAGCTATGCCTTAGAACAGGCTCACAGCAATTTCCATCAGCCTCCTCGAAAATCTGACCACAAGAGGTATCGTTAAAAGGAAAGGAATACACAGGTAATGTAAACCAAAGTCCACCCCACCAGTTGTTTTCAGTATTATACACTGGACCAACAAGCTGCAAGGCACCTACAGATAGATTTCTTGCTCTCCTGCCTTTGATTCCAGTTCTTCAATTACTGTTCACTCTTTAAAATCTCCTCAAACTAAAAATTGGGAACCTATATAGGCTGAGGATTTTCATTAAAGGAAATCCCCCTGGTGATGGTTATAACCACAGCAAGTACTATGATTTTAACCCAAAGGTCTTACCCACCTTATAGCTCCACATAACCTGATGCTTCTTCTCAGCAGCTCCCCCTGACCCCACAGCCCATAATCTTCAATTCCTTATTCCCGTAACCCGCCTGCTTCTGATTTTGTGCAGGTTATTTGAGGACAAGTTTAGACACAGTAGGTATCCTAAAGGGCTGTGGATTATCTGCAGTGGAAGTTGTAGCACCTCTCTCAAACCTAGAACTGGTGTGAAGCAGTTCCTGAAGTGACACCAAACCCCACCGCGGTCAAGGAGGGGTTCAAGTTTCTCAGCAATATTAGACTATTACTAAATACGGCAGTGCCTCAGCACCAACCAAGATCAAAAGCCTTGGTGCTGGGAACAAGCTGTCTGGGACTGACTATGCATCCCGAAAGCCTGCAATGAAAATGGACAGGAGAAACAAATGATGGAGCAAACTTCCAAGCACAGCAAACAACACGTTTGCTGCCAAGCTTACAGCAGAGCCACCACATCCTTTCGCTGGACGTGCTCGTCAAAGGGCGATCTGTCCCCAGCTGTGTCGGGTCTCCTGTACCAAACCAAGCTGTGGACGAACCACCTTCCTCACAGAAGCCAGCAGAACGAGCAAACTATGACGTCAAAGGCGGCGGCTGCTTAGCGGTCACTAGTAACAGGTAGCACCACGTCCATGGGTTTCTAGAGGAGGGATGCAATACAGCAGGTGGAGAGGAGGGAGGAATCACTGACTCCGAGTGCCCCAAAAACGCTGAGCCAAACCCCATCTATCTGCTGTCTGCTCTGTCTGCTCAAATGGGCTGGAAATGTAGCAGAGTTACAGAAGCGCTGGTATTTCTGGCCTCCTTTCCACTCCTACGGCAAGGACAGCATCTCACAGGCTAAGCTGCTTCCAGTTCCAAGTGGGCATTACTAGCACATACTAAAACGGGGAAAAAGCTAACTCCACGAATGCCTTCAATGCTCAAAAAAAAAAAAAAGAAGATTCATTTTAAGTTTGGGAGTCTAGATCATTTTTTCTTCTCACTTTCTTGTTAGCTGGCACTCATAATTTTACTAAAAGGTGCAAATTCATATGTTAATTTTGGCAACAAATCAAGGTGACGTTCTCTGCATAACGTTGTTTCTTAGCATTAGACAAGAGCAAAACAACAAAAAAACACCAACCTAATCTTACCAAAAATATGCCACAAAACAGACAAACAAACAAGCCAAATACAACCTCATTTTAGAAGCATTAGGAACACAGTCTTTCTAACTAAACACTGTTTGTTCAGGCAATTACCTTGCCTGTTACTTACCCATAATGTTCTCCTTTTAGTTAGAATGATCTGCAGATGATTTGGTGCTGCTAATGTCTAGTTTTCTGGGAGGAGAGAGGAGAAAGGAGATGTTACTCCTGAACCCTGACCTCGGTGGATGGCTTTCTGGGGGATGCACTCCACTAATCATCGTCTTTTTGAGCCGCAGTGGATGTAATTGCATATATAAGGCCTGTGTTTTGCTTGTGTTACTTTTTTACAGTACAGAACAGTGTGTCCACAACGGTGCATTAAAGTAATAATCATGAAAATAGTATCCATCAAGTCATTTCAGTGCTGTGATCGTGCCGGGATGTAACCACCCTGCAAGTCCTGCGCACCCCCATCTCCGGCCACCTCCGTGCCATTAGCTCGCCACCCTGGATGGCGGGGCAAGCAGCACCGACCTCGCGATTCCCAGGCTTGCGGCTTTCTTTCCATATAAAAGAGTAGCTGGCAGAGGAGCTCGTCATCTCCGCTACAAGCACACGTGCTTTCTGGTGTGCGCACATCCATGGTACAGCTAGAGCGGGAGCTCGCCAGGCAGCGGCAGCCAAGCCCTCAGCTTCACCCTCCTGCAAAGGAGGAAAATATTATCATCGTGCTACAGGTGAACCATCTGCTATATTTAAGCAATATAGCAAGAACTAGCATGTGAATTAGTTTAAAACTAACGAAGGTGGCCACCCTGTTATTGAAGCTTCCTCTCCCTCTGCAGATGTGCCTGCGAACCCTTCGTGGCTGGCTGTTGGTGCGGAAGGGCCCCGAAGCACGTGCTGGGGCCAGTTTCTCCCCTCCTAGCTTTTTCCTCCAAATAATACCTTTTTCCCCAGGGGGAAAAAAAAAAAGCTTAATCTTATTCTTACTCTTACTCTCCTTTCCTCCTTCTCTTGAACAGGGCTACTGTTAACATTAGTTCCAGACTAACGTGATGTGTCTCATATTTTGGGGGTTTTTCCCCAGTGGAAAACCCTATAAATAAAATATTCACGAGACAATATCCACCCATCTCTTCCAATAAAATATCCTTGATTAATTTTTTTTCTTTATTTGATCAAGAAATTTGTATTAAATCCTACTTTCTCTTATTAAGTTTGTACAAGTGTGTATGTTAATTTTGGTACAAGTATGCATGTATTTTTGCACTGAGTAACCCTTTTATAGTGCATATATGCACATCTGGTCCCTCTCTGTGCACGAATAATATAATAATACATCTCCCTCTCATGCTTTTTGTGGTTTTATATATATGTATATATGTTTGTGTGCACATGTGTATATTCCCCTGTATGTGAATATATGTATGAATATATGGATAATATATATATATAATTGCCCAGGCTTTACAAACGGATGCCAGCAAGCAAATACCTGTCTATTGCTCTGTCAAATGTGACTCGCTGGGAAAGCTATTGGGTTTATAGAAGAGACAAACATTTCAGGCACGCCATTCTGGGGTAATGAAGCATGGCAACAAAATATACCTGTGCAACATTTGATAAAGATGAGCTGACACACCAGTCCAAATAGGTTCTTTTGTGTGTCTGCACGTGTCTACCATCATTGCTTTCATCTTAAAACAGGAAGGTAGCAATAGCAGCAGCAGCTGGCAGGAACCACGAGAGGAAGAGCAGCTCACACAATTAAACGTCGTTTACCTCTGGCCTTTATTTCACTCCTCCCTCCCCCTAATTTATTATGTGTTTTCTCCATCTCTATGCAAAAAACACAGGCTCGATTTTTCTTTCTTTCTCGTGCTATCTAGCTCTTTTTACAGGGGGACTAAACAAGACAATAGGCAAAATCCCATGGCGTTTAGCTTTGGATCTTAACTTGAAATGCTTCTTAGTGGGATTTTTATGGCCTGTATTGTTCTTTGATTAATGTAAAGTAAAATTAAACCCCACAGTTACACATTAGTACATCAGCTAGAGAGAAGGCAAAACCGCGCTGCGTACCTCGCTTTACAGAGAACGTCTTTTGTTGTGTTTAACCTTCGGAGCAAAGGAAGGGACAAAGTCTCACCTGCTGCGGGGACCCTTGAAGGGAAAGGAAACGTAGACTTCAGCTGCGGTGCGGAGCGCCCCGAGCTGCACCGCTCGCTGCATAAGGGGCTGGGAAATGGCCCTTGTTTAGGCACAGCCCCCGCCAAAGTCAACAGGAACTGTCCTGCTATGGGGAGCCCAGCAAAGAGGTCGCACAGGCTCTGCCCGACCCCCGAAGACTTTGCCTTCAAGGGGCATGGTAACTGGAGATAACCAAGTTTTATGGTAGTCGTTACGTGGACCTGCACCACTTTTTACCAAAGAGAGCCAGCTGCCTAAATCTTTCTTCCAGGTTAAATTTAAAACCGCATTTTCATTGTGTGGAGATGCTATACATATGTGTATGCTTGCAAATGCTTGTATACAACTCAAATGGAAGCTTACTTGCGTATAGTGTTCTGGCTAACATCCTCTACTAAGGCCAAAGTCCTTCTTCTATATATGTTGTATATGGCACAGAGAATCACAGAGTCATAGAATCGTTTACGTTGGAAAAGACCTACGTGGATCTATTTCTTTTTATTAGATATGCCCTGCTCTCATCCCTCCTCCTTGTCCAAAGTCTCCTGGGTATGTGTGATTTTTCACTCTGCCAGCTGGTAAATTCATTTTTACTCTGGGTTGCCAGTGGTTCTTTTCTTCTTCTTTTTCCACAGACGTTTCTAGGCAGAATGCATAACAGTTCACCTGAAGTAAAACTTTCACCATTATGGTTTTTGAACGGAGTTTGAAACCAGACAGAATGAGTTTGGCCCCTTGTAATCTCTACACTGAAGCAACACGTAACTGAAATGGATCTTTCCCCCCCAGTAAAACGCCTGCTAAATCTGAAAGATGGGTCACAGATTTGGCATTGTGTTTTCCTCAGAGCAGCAGTATTTTTATTATTTACCACTAGTTACTGTTGCTGATAATAAATGCCTCTTAACACGCCTATTCTTTTCAATTTTCATCAGTAGTCAGAGCATGGGAACTTCAATTTCAACCTCTGGTTTGTTCCCCACCTCGCACCCATTTCATGAAGTCTATTGTATCTTTAGCCAAGTTCACAAGTTAAATGACACATATGTGGCCTTTCTGTTCATTTTATCTGACACTAAGACAATTCAATTGATGTTCAGCATTAAAAAAAAAACCAAAATTACAGAGCATCTCTGCCAAGGGTAAGGATAGGTCAAGAGCCGAAGGAATTTAAGCAAACTGTCTTTTATACAGAGGAAGCAGTTAACATATAGAATAAAAGAACAGGGATAGCAATTGATGAAACATTTGGGAGAAACTTAGATAAACAATCATAAAAAAGATTTAGACAAGTGCTTGGAGTAGCCAAAAAAATAAATAAAACTAGTATAGAGTGTGCAAGTCACTTCATCGTCCTTCCATTCTGAAATAGCTGAAATAAAATGGCAATGAGCAGATAAACTGCAAAATATCATTATGATTTAGTAGCCATTTCTTTCCATCAGAGCCACTGTTTTAATTTTCATTCTTCCAAATTACAAAGTAACAATAAAATATCCTTTTCGATTTATGGCAATGAGACCCTTTTAATTGAATTTCAGAAATGAGTTGATTTGACTGATGGGTAGGTAATGGGGATACACTATTTACAGTGGGAAATGCATTTCCAGTGGAAGGTTTTGAAAAAGCACAGCAAAATAGATATTTATAAGTAGGATTTTGGATGGCTTACATACACACATACACACAAATATATATGTTCACCCTGAGGTACAACAAACAATATTTCTGTTTAATCCTAAAAGCCTCTACCAAAGAAAAAAGTTCATGAGCACTTAGACCATTTATTCCAGTAACGGCCAAATGTACAATCGCTATGACCTCATTATAACTCTTACTTTTTCTCACTGTGTATAGAGACATGGGACTGAGAGTGGGTTTTTTTCCTCAGTGTTAAGCCAAATCTGGAAATATTGGAGACTTACAGGCCATCTCACTCTGCCTAAGAGTTAATGTGGAGTAGCCTACATCAGCCATCACTTTTTGCATTGCAATGGCAAAATTCCAGCTGACTTTAATAGAGCCAGAATTTCACCCCAGGTGCACTATTACAATTGACTAGGGCCTGATAGATTGATTCCTGAGATGCTCTGGATTCCAGATGTGGATCTCATAAAATTGTAGAGTGTGGTGTGTGCAAAGCTTTTTTTTGTCTTTTTTTTTTCCCCATTAAATAAATAATAATAATAAAACACAGTCCTTATAAGCAATGCAATGGAGAATATGTGCTGGATTTTTTCTCTGTCTTCCAAGAAACAGCTCCTTCTTCTTTATGATGACTACTTATGATCTCACATTTATATAGCAAGGAGGGGAAAAAAAAAAAACAAACCACAAAACAGCCAGTGATCTGCATCTGGTTTAAAATATATGTAGAGCTGACTCCATGTGTGCCTGCTGAAATTTTATCAGCAACACCTACAACAGAAAGTCTAATCAGAAGTCAACTGTGTTAAGTAACAGCAACCGAAAAATACCCTCAAAAGCCAGGCAGCCCACAGTACTGTAACAAGAATAGAGCAAAAGAAGACTTCACTTGCGGGAGGACGTGGTATGATGGAGGAGAAGGGAAAGGAGAAGGGGAAGGGGAAGGGGAAGGAGGAGAAAGATGTCCCACTCTAAGATAAGCCCTGAGAGGTCTGGAAGCCACACGCTGCCACCAGCAGGGCAGGTGTTTCCCATCCTGGGCCTGTCTTACCTTGGGCTCCTGCCCTCTCGTAACAAGGTATCTGTGCTGGCTCCTCCAGTTGTCCTTCCTCTTCTCTTTTGCCCTTATAAATATTTGAGATAAGTCCATCTACATACATCTCCATGCCTATCAGGTGTCTAGGGAGAGGAAAAAGAAATCTCTCTTCCCAGGAGGCAAGTAACACTGGGAGAGTTTCTGCTCAGTAAGGACCTAAGGACAAAATTTGAGCCTTTTTTCCCTACTATGCTCAGTAGTACCAGGGAGGAATATTCCTCACATCCCACAAGACAGAGATGGAGAGTCAAGGACAACAGAAAAGCACAAAAGAGGAAGATGTGCAGTCAGCAGAGTTATCCCGCTTGCTGCCTTTGGCTTTCCAGAGGTTGGGAAGATGAGGCAGAGCAGGAATGACGGAGCCTGGGTAGGGACGCGATGCTCGGCACGGCAGCGAGGGCCGGTCTTGTCGTGTTTTCCCACAGCTTAGTGGAGCACGTACGTGCTGCACATAAGTTAATAACAGAGTCGAGAGGAACGTGGTCCATGTGTGTGAGCAATGGGAAAGATGTTACATAGGATAAGCTTTTGAATATGTCCTAGCAAGGATGTGGTGTCAATAGAGAGGACTGCAAAGAAAAACAAGCATGGCAATGAGAAAAGAGGGAACAGTCAAAAGGGGGTTGCCTGATTTTGGGGCAACGTTACCCAGGGCTGTAGAGCCTACCCCCACTCAAGTCACTGAGTGCAATAGCAGCAAAAGCAGGCTGCACAACATCAAGTGAAATCCCAGAAATTGTTGCAGGTGTGTTAGATGTGGCTGAAAGACAGAATGACAGAGGGAGGAGGTTTCATGAAGTTGCATGGAGCACAGATTAAAAACACCACACTGTATTAAAAAAAAAAAAAGCATATCCACTCTATATGTGCTATAGAGGCATGCCAAAAATAACTATAACTATCCCTCTGTTTGTGAGCTATATAGTGTTATTCTAAAACTCTGAAAAGCATTTTGTAGCCACTGTATTAAAAAACATGTCTGGTCTTGTATTTCTCAACAAATGCCACTGTTTACAATTCCTTCTGTGGACACAAAAATATTTTGTGTGAATCTGTGTTTGTGTGGAATTATCAGATGCATCTGCCCATGGAAGGACAAACATGGACAAGGTCAAAGGAAAATATTCTTTAGAAGAGCCCTTAAGCAGGCAGAGGAATTAGGCCTGATTTATGAATGTATTTCCACAATTCACTTGAAAATTTGTAATGTCTGTGCAGCCTGGCAAGAAAAAAAGGTGAAGGTAATGTGAAGGAATGCTTCTATTTCACTTTATTGTAAAATTATCCCATGTTACCTGCTCTAATCCCCCGAAAACAAATTAAATCCTCACTAAGCTGACTTTAAATCAATAGTTTCATTTAAGAATAGTGTGACTTAATAAAAATAAAAAACTAACTGGTCCAGCCAATTTAAGAGGGAAATAAATCATTGCCCAAGGAAAAAAGCAGATTTGACTTGTATATGGGCCACAGTTTTGTTGAGGGGACTAACCTGCTGTCTAAATTAACTCCGGGTATATTACAAATCTCATCAGCCTCATTCAGAAATCTGCTCCACTGTACGAGGAAAGAAGATTGCCAAAAAAAAAAAAAAACAACCAAACTGGAGATGTTATGAAATGAAACAATATTTCTGAGAACACTTAGTAAATCATATAAGAAAACACATCTTTGAATTGCCCTGAAAGATCACCTCACGCTCCAGCATCTTCCTCGTCTAACTTGTTTGGAGAGGAAGTTTGTGAAGTAAAAAGGATGCCATATTTGCAGCTAAGGCAAGAGCAAAAATAGCTGTGTTAGAAACAGGAGAGAGAGGAGCAGAGCAATGAACAGACAGGCAAGCTGCCAGCTGTTTAATTCATTCATACAGCAAAACTAGTTAAAATAATAACTGAATAAATTATTTGTAAATCTATACATTGAATTATCCATGCAATCTTTGCAGCTCAGTGGAGATATTACTTCAGTGTTATTAAGCGTGGATATATTAATCACTAATTTACTTTTCAAACGTTATGAAACTTGCCTAATAAAAGTCTTAAAGGTTTGGAAGGCCAGAATATAAACAGAGGCCACAATGAAGCGGCTTACTCAAATCAGTGCAAGTTATGCATTGCAAGTCACTGACAGCAGGAGAATTTAATAATCCTGACTCCAGTTGACTTATTCTAAGCATTCCCGGATGAATACCTTTCTCTGTCACTTACCACATTTCCAGGCAAGCCTTTGAAAACTATCTTTTAAATAACCTATGTAAGGGCACCCCACAAGTTGGCAACAAAGGACAGGACCAGCCTCTCCAGAAGCTCAGGAAATGCTCTAACTATGCACCCGTCTTGTATCCCACTGGGATAAACTGTAGGAGTTGACAAGGCTTCTGGATTTGCCTCACATACCCTGGATTCAAGGAAAGGATTGTGGTGAATGTGTGAGCTCACAGACCTGGCTTAGAAGCAAGGAATTCTCATGCGGCGTTCCGTTATGTTTGTCCGATTCCCCCAACACAATCCCAAAAGACATTCGTATCTTCATCTCATTTTCCTCCCTTAGAGCATTCATGGACTAGCAGGAATAAACACTAAAGGTTTTGGTGATAAGAACCCTAAGAAGCCATGTGATGACTGGGGAAGAAAAATTAGAGGCATGAGAAGGAACGATGACAGGGTATAGACTTTAACCTTGGCATTCTCCATGCTGCATCATCAGTGCAGGCTTGCCAACATTGGCAGGTCCGACATAAAACTACCTCACAGAAATGTTTCAGTGGAGAAGGAAAACGAACAGTAAAACGTCCAAGTTTATAAAACCGCAGAAGCTGTTCTTCTTCAGTTAGTTTTATTCCGAAGCACAGACATTACCATAAAAGTAAGGATATTTGAAAAAAAACAAAAAATGCTCAAGACTGCCCAAGTTTACAAGGAACCTGAAAGAGATGGACTTGGAGGACTCCAGAGGAAATGGAATATATTGCAGAGCGGAATGCTCCAAACTGCCCTGAACCTGCCTGACAGAATACTATATGACTGTACGTTTAACAGGTAGTTTGAGTTGCAGTTATCCGTATTTGTATTCCCCAGTAAGTGCTCCTAGGCTCTGCTATCCCACTGTGATTTTGAGATATGAGGTCTTAAGGAGAGTTGGATCAAGTAGTGTCTCACAAGATCATCTGCACTGGGCCTTTTTTTCTTTTGGTTATCATTTTTCTTATCCTTTCTTGATTCTGAGCCTGCCTATTTATTTGTTATAGGGATAACCATCTGTGTTAGAGCTAGAATGAAGGATCGTTGTACATGTTACATTTGTATTTGATGGACTCCTCCTTGCTAGATAAAAATATAGTATGCTGTTGTACACTGCATCAGACTATCAGATCAAACAAACAGAAGTTAGTATTCTTTCTGGCTCTGAATTATTTAATGAGCTTTAAGATGAGCTTCATATTCACAAAGAAGATTTATGACTGCATTCTCTAAAGTGGGAAGGCCTTCACTATCCTCTGAACTTTTCATTTCTTTTTTCCAAATTCCTTAGAAAAGAGCGGTTTCCGTCATGTTAGCTAGAATTCTCCAGGAATCTGTGAAGAGAACATCTCAAGCTACCCAAATCGTCAGGCCATCCAATGCCCACATAATAATATTTTCAAAACATACTCTCCTATTGGGCTCCTCAACACCTTTATAAAATTCAGGATCTCCAAGCCACGATTAGGACACTCAAAAACTTACAATATCAGAAATTAGTGGTGGTTTTTTGAAAACTTTTCCCCGAGCCATGGGATATGACATTTCTGTTTGCAAACCCTTTCTGGCTTACTGGTCCTCCTCTTGTTTTGAAGTAGAACGTTCAGCAAAAGGTGTCTATTTTGCATCTACAAGGTACCTTTTGCAAGTTCACATCAACTGTTGCTTGCAGTAACTTGCAACTTACACGTGCAAACTCAAACCTATCAAAAAGAGAAATATGAAAAATGCAAATCATGTCAGAATCATACTGACAAAATGATAACACTCAGAAAGCACTTGTAAGGGTGTACAAAAGGTCCAAACCTTGAAGCTGAATTTTGAGCACTTGCCCTTTAAATTCTGTTATAAGTTTAAGGCAAACCTTAGGGCTTCTTAACATTCGGCTTTGACAAGTGGATAAATTACTAAGAGAATATAATTCACTGGTGTAGCATAAAGGGAGAATAAGTGAGTATGTAAGGACAACAGTAGATGATACATTACAGACAACATCATTATGGTGTTGCGGACAATATTGTCCTGGGGTGTAAGATTAATTATTTATTTTTATCTAGTACAGAGCCAAGCATAGCTTCACTGGTTAAAAAGAACTAAATAAGTAATAATAATGAACTAGTGTAGTGAATGTACCATATGCCCATATGGCATATACACTGTATGTGGAAAAGCCACAAATAATTGCATTTTAAAACCAAACTGTTGCCAGAACCTCTGCCTTGTTTGAGGGTCTCCTTGTTACTCATGCTTAAAGATTTTTCTGTTTCAAAATTCCAGGGTCCCATTATTTGTAAAAAGCATTTACAACCCAATAGAAAATCACATGTTTTGTTACTGAATAAGTTTTACGTGTCCTAAGGACCCTGGGCTCACCCCATCTTCCTGGATTCATCATACCGGTTGGACTTTCAGGATACACTTGGGTGTAACAATCAGTACACTGATGAACCAGTTAATGACACTGCTTATTAAGCTGGGACAGCTTCATAGATTAGATTCTGTAATCCGTTTGCTTTTGCATTTTAATGTCCTTGGCATCTAATGCACCATAATATTAGTATTTAATCTGGATAATATAAACTACAAATGCTCAGATGTTCCTCATCACCTGGATGAGAAAACAGAAACACTCATTCAAAGTTTTGGAGGTTAAACTGCGAGAGTTACGAATTTCTGAAGAGCTCTGGCACGATCTGTAGATGTGTTTAGCTAGTGCAGTCCACGGGGGGATGTTCCCTCTGCAGGTGGTCAGCTCAGGGGAAGGCTGTGCAGTGACTACAGAAACCCAAATGCCCATTCCCATGGCAGAGTTTCTTGTGTTACTGTCACATGCCTAGTTCAACTGCAGCTATGTTTGCGGCGTGCAAATAGCTTCTCCTAAGAGAGTTGGATTTGGGGGACTATGCAAAATTTCTTTTTAGTAAGGGTGTTTCTTGTTAAATTGAAATAAACAAATGCTCTGAATCTTTAAATAGCGCCTGCTTTTCTTGTTTGTTTATGGCATCACAGTAAGTATTTGAGGTTCTGGATTTCTTTTGCCACCATTTTCCCCTGTCGTTGCCCACCATATAACTGGCTACACGCGGAAACTTACCAAGAGACCAAACAAAGAACTATAAATCTCTCTAGTTCTTGGTAATCTCATGCATTCCTGGCTCCCAGCTGATCTATCAAGAGGTCATTTGGTTGAAAGCCAACTTGCCAGACCGCCTTCCCTTGTCACTGTTTTAATTTCCTCTTTTGCTTGCTTTATTCTCAGTACTGGTACCTTTTAAAAGAAATAGCATTTGCATCTTTACAAGGAATTGCATTTTAAATAAGACATTCTTGGGCAACAACAAAAAAGACCCTCTGTCTCTGAGGATGTGTGTTGACAACTTGTTTTTAGTGTTTGGGAACACATACCACTTTGTTCAGTTCTGCACAAGCAGATAGTTTCAGACAACTATTTAATAGTACTCCAAGAAAAAAAAAAAAAAGGAGGGGGGGGAATACAAATCATTGGGTACTTATCCCAAGCTTTGATACTTACTGCAGACAGCAGTCTTCTCCTTGTCTGATGGCAGAAGTATTTTAAATATACACACAATATCTTCTCTTGCAGATTCCCTTGTATATAGTCTGACTCACCGGGAATCAGAGGCAGGATGGGAGGTAGCAGTCTTCCTGCATTGCAAAGGACAAACTTCTTGCCTGGCCGGTTTTCTTTTAGCTTTCATAAGTAAAAAGCACATCTTGGCCTTGATTGCTCTAACAGTCTGGTTTTGGCTCCAGTCTTTGGTCTCTTTCCCAAGCTGGCTGTTGACAGGCTATGGAGTATTACACACTGGTTTTAATCTTCAGGAAACATAAAGCATACGTAGCTGGCTCCAAATCACCAGCTCTCCCACAGAAGAGGAAAGATGGGGTTTATGGGAAGGGCTAGAGTACACAGGGGTGTGGGAGATTGCACAATATTGCATATAACCCCAGCCACTGCCATGCTCCCACTGAGACCAAGACATCTAAAATTACTTGACCAATGTCTCAGCTATTTGAAGCTAGGCCAGGAGCTGTTTGGTCTCTACAAATACCTGAAAAGCTCTCAAAAAGGCAGCATAGCATTGTCTCTTCCTCTGCTCAACCGCAAGTATTTCCATTTACAAGCAGTTGGCGCAGTCGATCCAAGATCGTGTTTCTCACTTACCTGAGATGCAGCTGGAAATCAAAACAGCCCTTCAGGCAGAAAAGGGAAAACTTCTCTGCAGATGATGTCTCTCCTCTCCCAGCTTCTGTTTGCTGTTGTCATTCTTTGTGGTGAAGGGAAAAAGCCCAAAGAAACCATTTGCTTTGCTGCCAGTCAGATGGCAATTCTCTAATTTGCTCACATTCAACCCCAAATTTGGGTGACGTTTCTTGAATCCTGTCACAGATTCTGCAGCTTAAGCCTGTTCCTGGATTGCACCTCTCTCCAGCCAACAGCGCCCGAGCACCGGGTCGGTAACACCACCAGCCCAGCGAAGACCACTGTCGTCTCCTTTGACAAGCCCCCAAAACAAAACAGGAGCTCTTTAGTAATTTACTTAGGAAATTCCCTGTATCTAGGCCAGCCTTCGACAGAAGAAATGCCTGTGGATACCTGCATCATCACAACACACTCCGCAACATAATCCAGCAACTGGCCCAGCCTTTCTGTAATGAGATGAGCGCAATCCTGGCTCCCCCAGAACCCATGCCCTTTCTCCTTCAGCAACTCAGCCGGTGCGGAGCAGCCTCACGGATCGAATTATGGCTCTGCCTTACTGTTATCTGATAGCTTCGGGAGGGAACGGGCGGCGGGGGTGTCTATGGTTTATAAGGGCAGTCCTGGAAGAAGGAGCGGGGAGAGGAGAGTTTTGCGGGAGAGGCAGAGAGCTGTCAGATCAGCTACACGAAGGACGGGATTCCCTACCTCCATCCAGCAAACACACTTTCAGGATTTTTACCCTCGCGCCTTTATATTGTGGTATTATTACTCTTTATAGTTTAATAAGTTTCTCCATTGTTGTGACATGTGACAGCAGCACCCGTGTTGGTGGGTGAAGCAAAGCGGGAACAATGCCGTGTTGCCTGTAACAAATACCTGTCGATTCCAGATTGACAATTTCTACTTAAGCTAATTTACAAAAGGAAAGGTAAAACACCCTCTCCTGGGGTATTATGAGAAGAAATAATGAAACACTTGATATATGCTTTTACAATTAGAACAAAACCTAAACGTTTAGCTTAACAGCATAAAAGAAAATAATAGAATGAAAAAAATTTAACATGGGACCTGATTGACAGTTGCTACAGGGGAAAAAAAAAAGTTATACATCTGTGTGTATATTCTTATCTGTGAAACAAATGCAGTCATCTGGAAACTTGGTGAAAATCTTCCTCCTTCTCTTCCAGATTGACATAGATGTGCCACGAACCACTCCAAAGGCCATGATCTGCAGGTGATGAAAGTGGCTTTGGCCTCCAGGACCAACCCGTTACTGATTCATTTGCTCCGTGAACACAAGGCCATGTGGTTTTTATCAGTGCAGCCGGTATGTTTATAACATTTAACAGAGCAGAGCACCAGTTCTCCTAGAAAGGGCTGGGTGTGCTTCAGAAAGGGAGTTCTTTACCAGTTTCCCTCCTTCTTTTCTCCTCTTTTAGGAATTTAATCCTGTATCAGAAATAGTGTGGCCAGCAGGAGTAGGGAAGTGATCGTGCCCCTGGACTCGGCACTGGTGAGGCCGCACCTCGAATCCTGTGTTCGGTTTTGGGCCCCTCACTGCAAGAAGGACACTGAGGTGCTGGAGCGTGTCCAGAGAAGGGCAGCGAAGCTGGTGAGGGGGCTGGAGCACATGTCTTCTGAGGAGCAGCTGAGGGAACTGGTGTTGTTCAGTCAGGGGAAGAGGAGGCTGAGGGGAGACCTTATGGCTCTCTACAACTACCTGAAAGGGGGTTGTGGTGAGGTGGGTGTTGGTCTCTTCTCCCAAGTAACTAACAATAGGACGAGAGGAAATGGCCTCAGGTTGCACCAGCGGAGGTTTAGATTGGATATTAGGGAAAATTTCTTTACTGAGAGAGTGGTCAAGCATTGGAACAGGCTGCCCAGGGAGGTGGTGGGTCACCATCACTGGAGGTGTTCAAAAAATGTGTGGACGTGGCACTTCAGGACATGGTTTAGGGAACATGGTGGTATTGGGCTGATGGTTGGACTTTATGATCTCAAAGGTCTTTTCCAGCCTTAATGATTCTGTGATTCTCTAATGATGGAGTTTGGCTTTCTTTCTGTGCTGACCGTCCTTGGCTGAACCCAAACAGGGTGGAAACGTAGTGGAAAGAAACATTATGTGTCTTACTTCAAATTCTCTGTACCGGCAAGGACAGTGGCATGCAGAAGCATGCCCTGCAAGGGACAATAAGCCCCCCACCGCTGCTTATATGCTTCACCACCACATGAACCACAGCAGCCCCAGACCATGCAGGAACATGTTGCGTCTAATGGACCCGTTAGCGAGAGGCCGTGTTTGCTGGGATACGGGCAGACAGACAGCATGTTTCAAGAACACATTCTCTTAAACACATCACTTCCCTATTTTCTACCTTCAGCAACTGAGAAAATGGGACTTCATTAATGTTATTCTAGACGAAGAGCGGCAGAGAAATGTAACTTTAAAAAAAAGCCTATATTTTTAAATTGAGAGAGACCAATTACAAAAGCTATAAACACTTTAATCATTTCTCTGAACATGTGGAAATACATACATTGTGAACCTTTTTCATAGGAAATGCTGAAATCCTTTCCTTAATGGCACATTTTCTTAATGGCTTTACAGTTTCTCAGTTCATTTCAAAGGGCTGTTATTTGTTATGTGGACATAAGTTTAGATTATGGTTTAGAATGCTGAGAGATGTTTGAAAGAATTATCTGGTAGATGGTGGCAGCTACTTTTGCGTTGCCTTCTGTTCTTGCTTTGAAATATATGGGGGTGGGGATATGGGGGGGAGTGGAATGCCTGTGTGCTAAATATTCCCCATAAAAATGTAGGGTGAAATCCTGTCCCCGGTCAAATCAGGAACATATCTCGCATTTCTTCAACTGCCAGATTTTATCCAGGTATTTTACTTTATTAAGTACTAAAGTAAAAATAAAGTTTATAAAAAAGGATGTCTTTGTTATTTGCAATGAGATATTTTTACCTCATGCTATGATTCTTTGATCTTTGGGGGGCATAACGATAATATGTGCAAGGCTAAGAGAAAAAAAAAAGAACAAAAATGTGTTGTATAAAAAGAAGTCACGACAGGGGCATTGCAGATGATGAAGTCAGAAAATTAGAAAACATTGATAATTTTGGAAACAGAATACTCTTTGTAAAAGATGGAATGTGGGCTACATGAGTGTCTTAGAATGATGTGGACATCTTGGATGAAATCCCAGCCCTGTTGAACGCAATGGGAATTTTTCCTTTCACTGAAACAAAATCAAGTTTTCACTTGCCCCTCGCTTTAAAAGCACGTGGAGGCGCAGTGGCATTTCTTCTTTAGAAACAAATCTTGTCTGGTTTAGATATTTGCACTCTCCTTTCCTGCCCTGCACCATGTCTTCCAGAGCTCTAAGCTTGAGTCCCTTCACCACTCAAGTATCTCGCACAAGGGAATCCCCCCCTAAGTTAGAGACTGCACTCATTCACCAAGCGTCTAATTTATATAACTTGCATTGAATAACTATCGACACCGCTCTACCATTGGTAAAAAGCCTGTTCCAGGGGCTGTGAGAGTATTTATGCAAACTTGGGAAAGCCTGATTGAAATTTTTGGAGGTCCAGCAAATCACCCCCTATTACAATCCTCTTGTCCAAATTCAAGTCTTGCTGGAAACAGTGGCATCTTTAGGGGTCTTCTGAAAGGAAAAATGTGAAAAATACCGATGGCACATTTTATGATTAAACCAGCCTTAGTGGCTGGATTTGCCATTACTTCAAAGCAAGTGGAGATTGTTAACATAATGCCAGACAGTGCTTATGTGAGGCGAGAGCTGCAGCTTCCTCAGCCCCCAACCTAAAGTTGGTGCCAGCTTGCCTCGAGCCCTTCCTTCCGCAGCGGGTACTTCACCATCCCTTGTTCTGGTTTCCATTCCACTGTAAGGAGGAGGGATGCCATTGCCTGTGAATCCTAAATGTTTGGAGTCCTCAGCACTTTAAACATAACCTCTAAGAGGTTGCTCCACTGTTACACGCTCTGTTGCAGGTATTTTGCTTGTGCTTGTTGATGGAAAGGCATAGCCTGGGTCATTGCTCTGTTCTCTTCTATCACAAATCCAGATATTTCACTAACAAATCTTCTGAAATGACAAGGCAAATTTGACATGACCTGTGGGATTCCTCCTGTGAGGAGTCACCGCTCAGTCCAAACCATGGAGAATGGAGTGAACTCCATGTGGAGCTGATGTGGACACAAATCAGTTAAAAACTTTCTTTTTTTTTTCCCCTACTGCAGCTGATTTCACAAGCAAGGAAGAGTTTGTTGGTTTTTTTTGCTGAAACAGTTAAGCCTGTAGCTTTCATTTTTTCCACCACTACCATACACACAGTGGCTGTTCACTTGGTGTTTGGGAGAGGGCTACAGACCCCTAATATTAGAATATTAGCCCATTGCTTTTTTTGTATTGATGGAAGTCTCACATTACCTATTCGTCTTGCAGACTGGGGACCTTGCAGTACTATTTTAAGTAGAAGTAGATGCAAAGCGGCTCTCCATCTGTGTCATGGACATCGCTTGCCACATGCAGGCTTTCCACATGCCCAGTCAGCTCAATTACAGTGATGACATGGCAAACATTACCCAAAAGTTTTAGGATAATTTCTGTAATTTGTGCAATTAATCTGTGGTTTACACATTGCATACAATTGTTGGAATGTTCTCACTTATTGGAGGAGAGCAGATAAATTCACCAAATGTCAACCTCTAAAGAACATATTCAAACAATGATGTTGTTCTATGCCTGTGGGGGAGAAGACTGAGCCTGGCAGCCAGATGTCCACCATGCTTTACCCCCAGAGAAAGAAAAGGCGTGTGCTTGTGTTAGTGTGTGTATGTATGTGTGTGTGCACGTGTGTGAGAGAGAGAGAGAGAGAGAATCCTGGAAAGGAAGATTTCTTTCTGTCTTTTAACAATAAAATTTAATTTTGAGAATCTCACTCACATTGCATAAAACCCACTTAGAATATGTTGATTTTGCCTTCCTCATCTAGAACAAATGATTCCTATATTTTAATCCCTGGCTGTATAGCAGGGTATTTCATTAAAATTTCAATCCAATGACTTGTCTTAGCTGTTTGCAACAGACTGGGAGGTCTGCAGTATTTCACATTGTTGTTCTTCCCTGTAAATTTGAAGTTGGATTGCACATTTCAGCTATGGGTTGCACATCTGAACAACTATAACTAGTGCAACATGAACTACTTCAAAACAACATGTAAATGCTGCCTGAAGGGCCAAAAGCTTCCTCCCAGACATTCAGATAGCCTGGCAATCTTTGTGACGAGCTATGGCTGGAGCAGCATGTACGAGGTTCATGAAGAAGTTGCAGAGCTCACGCCCCGCTGATTTGAGGGGTATCACTTGTAGAGAACAGGAGCTCCAAAAGGTGTATGTGGGGCAAGATCCTTGTGCCTTCCTCTCCTGGGACAGCAATTCCAGTCATACTCTGGTGAATGAAAGCCTGGGCGAGGCAACTGGGGGTTAAACACCCATGCGAATGCTCATCCCCGTGCTCCTCCTGCCTGGCAAAGCTGAGGAGAGCACTTCGCAGCTCCCAAGAAATTACCAGCACAACCACTTCCACCAGGTTCAACAAACGCACGCTTCCTACCTGAGGAAGGAAGAAAAGCTTTACGCAAACGAGGAACATACATACACCACTCACATAGTAAGAGTGACTGCAGTAATTGGGCTCTCTGGAGGACCTTTAGCTCTGGGATTTCAGTGGACGTTTAGAAACACTGTGCACAGTCCGGAGACATCTTTATCAATATACAAGAGGAGAACACAGAGCTCCTCGTGTCCAAGAAACCTACATGGCCATCAATAAGATTGGATAGCTTTATTGTTTTCATTAGGCAGTGTCAGATTTTAATGCCAGCTGAGGCGCACGCAAAGAAAAGATTGGTTTTCTTAAGATATAGTGCTCATGTGATTAGCCTTTCCACCCACCCCAGCTCATGATGCTGTATGTACTGACATGACCATCTTATAGTACTGCCCAGGCAGCACAAAACCTGTAATTTATTTCTTCCCCCTAATGTCTATAAGGGGCAGGGAAGTGCCGTTACACCCATTTCACAAATAAGGAGGGGAAAAAAAAAAATCACTGAGAAACTATGGAGACAGGATCACCCTGGAAGTTCACCCAGGATGAAAGAGGGTGCTAAAGTCCCTCCTAACAGACTGGACGAGCCTTTTTCTCCTTGACATCTGTATGCGATTTGCTAATATTCCCAGAAGTGCAGATGTTACAACAGCCTTCCCTCCCACCAGTTTGCGAGCATGCTGGGAGGCCCTTCCACTTTGAAGGTTTCAGGTCACATTTAGCCTAAATCCATCTCTTTGCAATCAAACAGAGAAACACCTGTCAGTTTTGGGGAGCACACTTCAGCTTTAGGAGGTGAGGAACACTGAATACGGAGAGAAGAACAAAAGAACATCTGCTGGTGCTCGCCCCAGGGCAGGAGATCAAAGATCACCCTTTTTCAAAGGTGGTCATACTGTCCAGGAACATAAAACAAAATAAAAGACAAACTGTGATTGATAAGCAGATGCTATCACTCTGTAGACCCCTAACAACAGCTAAAATATTTATTTATATTTCTCTATATCCCTTTATATATTGCTTCTTCCCTCCCCCAGCGCTTGTCTTTTGATTTCAGCTTGCTTAGCATTCTTTTTCATTATTCTATTCCCTACACTTCAGATTCTGGTTTATGTTCAAGTTCTTGTTTTACTAGAAATGCTACATCCTGGTGGAATTCAAATCCAAATTGGATTTAGAGCATTGCTTAATTTGAGCTCCACTGTCCCAGATGTTGGTTAGGTGCCGTGAACGCTGCAAAATCTAATAACGTTTCTCACCTAAAAAAGATCCATTAATACAATGCTAGGGATGAGGCGTGCTGAGAGCCAATGGAAGCCAAAAGAAAGCTGAGTAAAGGTTGCCAAAGTGCTTTTTCTCCCCACGATTCCCACCCTCTTCCTGGGCTGTAGGTCTTGCAGCACATGTGGAAGGCCCCTATACCACCAGGGAATGCTACAGCCGCGAGCCCGTAGGACAAAACGAATAGCCTCCCCTCCTCTCGTATTTAACCCAGATCTGCAGTTTCCCAGCGCGTCGCCGCAAAACCACCCCGCGCGGCGGGGTCCTTCGATAGCGCGGCAGCGCCGGCGCTCAAGGTGGCTGAGCTGCGGGTTATGTTTCAATTTGGCAGCCTAACGCCGTTTCCATAGACAAATTAACATTGTTTCATTTCATTTTGACACCGTAATGTCTTTTCCATAGACCTGCACTGACACCGTCGTGAAATCATTGCATCCCAATCAAGCGAATGGGAAATTAGCACCATGACACAAAACATACTGCGAAAGTAACCACAGCTTAGTTTATTTGTCAAACTGGAACGCCTCAGCCACCTTCAAACGCGTTTTCTGAAGCAGCAGAAGAGCCGAGCGCAGGCATCGACGTCAACAAAGCGCACGCTGCAAAAGAGGTTCCTTCCACTCGAGATTTAGGGAAGCTTCTAAAAACGAAGGGCCCTTCCTGCAGGCTTTGCAGGTTGGGGCTCATCCCCTCCCTCCCTCCCTCCATCCCCCTCTCAGCATTTCTCTTCAGCGCCAGTAGCTCAGCTGAGGGTCTGCAAAAAGCTCTGTTTATCGGAGAAATGTCCTGTTTACTTTAACATAAAGAACAAGCAGATGGAAAAAAAAAAAACACAACCCACAAAACAGTAGCCCGAATCACTGATTTCTTAAAATTTTTGCTCTCAGACACCATCTCAACAACAGAAAACGCACTCATGTTCCAACTGAAGCGTATTAAAGGGATCCCATATACAATAATGCCTTATGCCAGTGATACGTTAAATGCTACCAACCTACATAACAATTTTCATTTCTTTTCATCCCGTCCATACGCAGATAACAAATATTAAAAGAAGCTGCACAGCCAGCACTCAAAAATGTCCGAATTTCTGTCTCTCACACATATCACACACTATTACTCCATTCCTGGTATCTGCCACCTTTTCCTTTTGTGCCAGCCTGCTAGCAGCCCCCTCCCACCCCTGAATCTGCCCTGTCCCCGTTGCACCTCTACTAGGACTAGGCCAGATTCTGCTGCCAAACTTGACTGTACCTCTGCTAAATGTGTGTAAGAGTAAGTTTTGTATGGAGGATTACAGCCCAATGAAACATGGACAGATTTTCACACAGGTTTTAAAGTCTTAGAGTTCGTCTGTACCTGAACCATTTTTTTCATGTTTTTTTCCTAAAAAATCCAATCTGAAACAGGGAGCCGTTTTAGAAATGTTCAGTCCGGAATGTTAAAGCTGAGCAACTGAAAACACATTAAAATAATGTGAATGCATTTAGCAGCCGTAACTGCAGCCTTACAACTGACCCACAACTGTAACTGCCTTATAGATTGTGTTTCTATAGGGTAACCGTACGCAGGCCCACAGACACGCCTCACCTAGAAACCAGGGGATTACCCCAGTCAGTGATGGGACAGCAACCTCGACAGGTCCCACTGGAGGAAGAGTGTGTTCAGGGGCACTAAAAATGTATGGACTGAGAACAAAAAGGGTTGATGACAATATAAGGTTTAGAGCCAGAAGAATAAAACCAGTTTGAATACAGACATGAAAGTGTCTGGGCTTAAACGTAAAGAATATGTTTCACTGGTATGCGTCACATATCTAAGACTACACCATAAAATGGAGCTATGCAGTTCAAACCAGCACAAGCACACCCAGATTCTGCTCAAGACAGCCTTTCCCCAGTGTGCCCCAGCCTGCAGGTATCTCTAGAGAAAGAGACTTCAGAGTCTGTGATCTGGGCCTTGCTGAGCTTCCACCTGAGCCTCAGAGATCTCCGTCAGGGACACACACAACCCGCCCATCCCATCCGAGAGAGGAAGCATCCCTGTCGCCCCTGGGCTCAGGGGAGCTCTGCTGCTCTGACACTCTCAGGCAAGAGCACCAAGCAATAAAGAATGGGTTTTACTGTGCCACAATCATATATTTTTGAGGGCTTTGAACCCAAAACATCTGCACTACTTCCCAAACACTGTGATTACCATGGCTGCCTGCAGGACTTTCAGTTCAGTAAGAAGCCCTCAGGTAAGGAGAAGGTAGTACTTATTAAAGCAGTGGTAATTTACATCTTGTATATCAGCTCACACCTTGCACTCCCTTTTGAGTTGAAGGGACCACAGGGACCAGTTGAGCTATCAGCTTATTTAACACTCATTCACCCCATCCATGGACCCCTGCCAACACGATACTCCTGAAAAGGGTTCAGCAAATCTGATGCCTGAGTGGGAGTGTGCCATAACCCTCTCCCTGCAGCCTGGCCCCAGGCACTTTTGCTTGCCTGAACTCATGGAAAGGGAAGGAAGAAGCACAAAGAGTGGGAAAAAGAGGAAAAATAAAGGAATAATTTGTTCCCACATTCGACAACACAGCAATTGTGTTTCACTCCTACCACCTCAATCTACTCTCCGCTTTGCACATGTAGGAAGTGAATTAGATGGAGCCAAATTCACTGTTTTAAAAAATCATCTAGGCACTGCCTTTTAATTTTCAGTGTCTTTTCCTCTTTGATGTGTTCATATAGTTTCCACTTTGCAAGAATCTCAGATATTCATGAAGAAGCAGCTGGGCCAACTCGCCTGTCACTTCACTCTCTTTCACACTGCCCTGACAGCACGAAGCAGATGAACTCTAGTGGGTATCACCCTCTGGAAGATTTCCCTTGCCTGATGGGAACCCTCTGTTGTCATCAGGCTGTTGGCCAAAGCACTGACTCGGGAGGTGTTTGCCTCTTCCCAGCTGGCATCAAATTACTGCAACAGCCTCTCGCGTCTTCTAGAATAAGTAGGAGTTCAGGATTAAACTCCCGTCCTGCTCGTTAACAGCTGTATCCACAGCCACATTTCTCCTATCCATCCCAGCCCGAGGGTGAGTGCTCGGATGGAGCCGGGCCAGTCACACTGCGGAGATTCACCCGTCCCGAACGCCGGCCCCAGGCTCATGGTGCTGCCTTGGGGGCCTGGGAGCACCTCGCTGAGCAGCCCCGTCCCCAAAAAACGTGCACATGTTCCCTCTCCCTACAAGCAGGGAATCCTCAAAAGGCAACCTCTGACTCGCTGGTACCATACGTGCACCCTCAATTGCTTTTTCAGCCAGAACCATGGTCTAAAATGGTCCATGGACTATTTTACCCCTCTACAGCCTTTTTATACAGCTCTAAGTGGCCAGAATAGGGTACAAATCTTGCTCCCAGATCCTGCCCTGGCTGCCATACACCAGTTTGTTCAAAGTATTTGGTGATGAGAGACTAATTACGACCCTAACTATAATTCCCAATTCCTCCACTCGTTTACCTTCGCAAAATCACTTTTACTTCTATTATATTCTCTCTCTTTTGCATGAAGAACGCACCAGAACAATCCAGTCTGGCTTTTGTGATCATTTTGTACTGCCTTTCCAGCCTTTTTTACTCTCAAGTTTATGCTTATTCAAATTCTAGCTAGTCTGTTTATCAAAATCCTATGCAGAAAATATGCTAATTGGCAGAGAACGCTTTTTTTTTCAGCGTCAACTTGTTCGTGCTGGATTTCTTACAAATGGAGCTGTAGGTTTTTTTACAGGAGACCTACCAGCCCACAACTTCCTCAGGTACCCGATGCGAACCTAGAAACGCGCCCGGCTGACATCCTCCCGGGCTCGAGCCGACTCGTGGGCTGAAACCACAACTGTGATAAGTGCCCTGAAAAGATTACTAACAAGGAGGCTGCTTAGAACAAAGCTGTGAGCCGTCACGTTGCTTTCCTTTTAAAAAAGCTAAGGGTACAAGGTTGCCCCATTGATACAGCTCTTCCGAAAACCAGGACTTGTCCGTTGTTGCAGGATGCGCGTTGTTGTCATCGTCTGGCTGGTCGGCCTGGCTGGGGAGGGAAAGAGAAAAGCGAAAAACGAGCTTGGGAATCATTTCAGGGCCTTGGGATGCGGACAGGTTTGCCGAGAGATATCTTGGAACCGTGCGAGGTAAACATGGTCTAAATCACCTGCTTTGGGAAGATAAGTACCGCGAGTTCTCTAAGCTAAATGTACACCGCTGAAATTTGATTGAAAACTTTGTGATGTGAAGACTGAAAATCACAAGAAGGAGGCAGGCAGCGTTTAATCTCCTGTTGGATGACAATTCAAGATAGACTGATAGAGATACCTGCTGCCTGATAAACCAGTCAATATTGTAGATGGCAGATACTTTCGGGGAACAGACACTGTGCAGGGGGGAAAAATCCTCGATATTTTTATATTTTCATCCTGTTCTCAGCTCCCTGCTAAGCAAGACGAGATATATACATTCCTCTGTTAGGTTTTTGCACTTCAGATGCTACGAGCACCCAAATTTCTTCTAAAGAATCCATTGTTTGAGGTAGGAGTAACATGTATACAAAATGTATGGACAAAATCCAGGAAATTATAAGTGCCTGGAAACCACAGCACGATAGAAACCAAAGGTGACAGATCCTGCCACGATTCCCTATTTTATTTTTTTTCTGTTCTATTATGGAGGAATTAGTTGCCCACTAACTCATTGCAAACTGAATGGTGGTGTTTTGTACCAGCAGCAGGTCCTTTGAACAAGTGTACCTGGCTTGAAGAAGCATGGGGAAACCACAGACAAGCAGAAAGCGCTTTTTACACTTCTCTTGGAACGGACTTGGGTAAGTCAGCGTATACATACTCTTACCACAACACTTCAGTCTTTGTGTGCGCCTATCCTTCGCGTTGCGTTACGTTTATTACACGAGCTAAGACAGCAGGCTTTCTAACAGCTCTCCGCTGCTGCTGTCTTACCGTGATTTTCCTATCTTTTAATTAAAAGTATATTTCACAGCCAAGCCAAATGTTTTATAATAACAAGAAGGAAACGCAGAGAAACAGCAAGGAAAACTTTTGACCTGCTGTGGACTGAACATACTTCTTCTTGCCATGCAACGAGACTAAATCATCGCGCGTGTTGCTGATGGACATTCATCATTATTCCTTCCCAAACCAAAGGCATCCCTCATTTTCCTGAAGCCTGGATTTTCTCCAAGTTTTGCAGGAAAATGTTGCTGCCATTGGAGCTTGTTGCTGTGTGTCACCACCTGCTGGCAAATACCAGTTGAGGGTTTCTGTCTTGATTGCGCAGCTGAAACAGTGCAGACAAGGACTTTTATCTTCCTTGATAGAGACAGATAGGTGGCCGCAAACAGAACATATGTTATTTAAACAGATTTTTGGTCTTGAATGCATATATTCAGACCAAGCCTGTTTGTATAACACGCAATCTGGATCCTGCAAACCATTACTCAGGCAATTAGTTCTTAATAAAGGAGAAAAGATGCAATTGCATAGAAAAGGTTACCAATGTGGGAAAATGTTCACGGACTCCCCTGGTTCAGAGACCTGGGTTTGCCAGAAAAATAAACAGAAGTTTAAAAATACATGGTATAGGCTGCTGCAATATTTAATTAAAAATAATGTAGAGTGAAAGCTTACAATAACCTCCTAGAAACAGTCTCAGATTTAAATTCCCTGTTCAATGCTATTTATTTCACAGGTTTCATGATAAGAGTTTGGTTTTTTATCTTTGTTTTTTTCCCCTAGATATTTTTAGAAATCAGCCTTTTGAATATTAAAGCATATTTTGAAGCATCTAATATCTATTCTATGCGCTCTAATAGGTAAACGTGCATTGCAGTGCGGGCACTAATGCTGATAATTCATATCATTTATCTGATAGATCAGGAGCCATTACGGCCTGTTGTGTAAATTCATATTTTGGCACTCTTTAAAAAGTGGATTATTATTGACCCAATAGACCGTAACAGCTCCAAAGAAGCCATTACTGTCTATTGTGTAAATCCTTCATGGCACATGTTTTATTGACCCTTTGGAGCCATCATGGTCTGTCTTGTCAATCCGGAAGCCATGCACGCGTATTAAGGCCGCCTGCGTAATATCCGTACGGGGCGGTAGTCGCATTATTGATGCATGCCCCTACGAAATTGCATTTTGAGCCACGCCAGCCAGCTGGTTTTCCCTCCGGTTCCAAAACACCCATTGCGCTGGTTCGCATCCTGAACTAGAGACGAGGGCTACAAAAATTGCCTGAAGATAGTGAAGCCATCACTCTTTTTTTTCTTTTTAAAAAAGAAGAGTGAAAATCAGGCTCCCCTTCACCAGGAAGAACACCGAAACGGCTGTGGGTGCTCAGACCACCACAGCTCTTCTCCGTGACCCCCTCCTCGGCTCCCCCAGCTGCACACATATAGGACGGCGCTATGGAAGGAAAGGAAATGTCCTCTCCTCCCTTCGAGGTCCACGGAAGGCTGCTGGACAGCAGGCTGGCCAGTTCTCCTGCGCAGGGGCAAGGCTGAGCAGGGTTTGCCCTCTGCAGTAAGGTGACCAACCGGTACAGGAGCCGTGAGGCTTGCACACAAGGCTAGGCAGCAGGGCTCATATGCGTCGTGTGCGCTGAGGTGCCCGGATTTGAGGGCTTTCATGAGAAACAGAAAGGAAAAAACCAAGGCCCCAGTGGAAAGCCTGTCCTGAGAGAGTGCCTGCCGCTGGCCCTGGCCAGCCCCTCAAGCCAGACTCCTGCAAATCCCTCCTGCCTGGCTGACCCCTCTGCAGGGGAGCCGTACGGTCCAGCCGGAGCATCGCTCTGCCCAGCGCACGTCCATCAAGGCAAACACTGCTCGTCGTCAGGAGCCCGTTACCTGCAGACGGTCTCACCCCTTTTCTTCAATGAGTCTCGAACAAAAACCACGCAGAAACCACATAACCTGAGCCACCTCCAAAGCAAAGTCTTCCTGAGGCCAGATCGAAGTCAGCTGAACAGTCAGTGGGGCTACGTTCAACCTGCAGCTGCCTAAATGCTTGAATTATTCCTACGCCTGGCATAATAAAGATGTAGTGTTGGCAGTGGTTGCTTGTCTTATACATTCATAAATATTTATCCAAATATTAATGAGCAGAAAAACAATTTATTTCTTTTTTTCCTAATTGTAACATCAATTCTAATACGCTTTGTTACTTAGTCACCTCACAAGTAAATTGATTTTCTTATCCACCAATAGGTATTTAAATGTTTTACAAATGCATGCCAGGATCCTGAAATGAGAATTGTGTTTGGAACTCGTAGCGGGGCTGGTACTTGTAGATTTATTTAATTTTTTTTGCTAACACAGTAGGAGTTATGTAATAAAAATTCAGCATAAAGGATGGGTAGTGGTTTCATGCAATGTACGTATCTGAAGGCTTCTTCAGACAGTACACAAATACAACTACGTGTGCAAAATGCACAGTGTGCTGCAGAAGACTATTTGCTCCTCCTGTTCCTCTGCACAATTTTTTTTTCTCTTTTCACACACACCCCCTTCTTGTGCATAGTTTATGATTTCCAGTTGCAGGTGTGCATATCTAATTTCCAAGACGGTGTTCAAGAGCTCTTCTTGAAATTTAGTTTCCAATTCAGCACCCTGCTGAAGCCCATGGCAGAGAGTCCCAGCAAAGTCCTTGCTAAATTGAGGCCTCACTTTTGATAGATCTCAACAACTTTTCATCACCCACCTAGAGAGTGAAAGATGCAGGTAATCTGACCTTGCACAGTAACTGAAAACTTTTTCGGCGATATTACTTGTGACAGCTGTGTATTTCCTCCAAGGGGAAGGTAAAGCCTTTGGTCCTTGCAATTCACTGGAGGAACCCTTTATTAGTCCAGCTTTTCCTTCTGTATGGCTGGCAATTTTGTGGGGTGCTCACCGACACCCTGCTGTGTGTTAACGCCAGAGGACCACAGCAAAGAGTCTCCGACAGGAACGAGGCGTGAGAGCTGCCTCTTCCTGCGCAGGTACCCGTAAGCTCACAAGGTGGCACGGACAGGAGATGGAGCTTCGCTGACCTTAGTGGAATTGCACAGCGATCCGGGAGGCTCTTCTATTTCAAGCAGTCCAGAGATGCCTTTGAGTGCCCTCCCAACTGAGGAAAGTGGGAATTTTTGCCTGTCTTTTGCATGGACATATTTTGTCATGTCTTTTGATAGTGGTTTGTTCGCCATTATTTCGACAAAGAGAATAAAAAGGTCACCTGGTTTAGTAAAAGTATGCAAAATCATTTTGCCTTTTCCCTACTGAGATTAAGAAGAATTTAGGTAGATCTGATATCGATGAAGTTCATACACAGGATACAATGTTTACCAAACACACACATTTATTTTATAAATGGTAGCTTTACCTCTTTTCTAATTCACTTATTTTTAGAGCTAGGAATTGATTTGTTCGGAGGCAAGAATAGCAGCTTCACCACCAGCGTCAGGGGCGTTATACCCGATATGCACTGGTAAGCATAGGCAAAATTTCGACCCAGTATCCCGGCTTAAGGGTTGCTTTCCTTCTCCTCCGGGATTTCTGAGACAAGGGACAATTCGTAATGTTGCCAAATGAACCCCCGACAAGGAGAGGGCAAGGGGATCCAGCAGAGCTCAAAGTCTGTTACAACCAGTTTAAGTCAGGAATAAGGACCGCGCCTTCTGGGAATATTATGTACACCTTCCCAGTCCCCATTTTAGCTACAAGAAAGGGAAACAAGACCAGGCAGCTTCATCTCAACACTGTAAAAGATTGCGCTCATATCATAGAATCATAAAGTGGTTTGGGTTGGAAGGGACCTTGAAAGGTCATCTAGGCCACCCCCCTGCAGTGAGCAGGGACATCTTCAACTCAAGCAGGTTGCTCAGAGCCCTGTGCAGCCTGACCTTGGGTATATACACTCCCACTACCACAGCTCAGATCAGACGAATCCCAAAAAACCCTGCACTGACCATTGCTGCAGTTTTTCAGGGTTACAGTAGAAACTCCTAGGGCCTGATACTCTTTCTGATTCAGTGCATAGGCTTACGATGGATTTATTTTTTATGCAAACAATAAATGCTCAGTGTCTGGATTTTTGTATTTGTCTCATAGTGTTCCACTTCTGTTCACAAAACCATGGACAAGCAAATCTTTGCCTGGCTCTCTCAGGGCACCCAGCTGACGGGCTCCCTCAAACAGCAGGGCCACTGAGAAAAAATACAACCAAAATTTTCAGCATCAGGATCACCTCACTCATGAACTCCTGACAAACCAAACACACGGGAGCTGGAATTACTGGAAAGATCATAATTTACCTTCAGACTTCCCAACTGCAGCTGACTCTGAATCCTGCCACAAAAGGCAAACAAAAAAACAAGAAAATATTTGATGACTTTGTGTTTCTCTGTGACAACCAACATCATTTATGACCCATTATGTAATGACACGAGCATTATACATTGAAAAGCTGTCTCGAAAGACATTGTAAATAAACATTTCTGGTTTGCAAACAGGAAGCCAGAAATGTTACTGTGGAAGCTGAGAGGATGGGGTTAGATTCTTGAAACACAAGTGATTTGTTTTTTCCTTCCATCTCTCCCAGACTCGTGGTGCAGTCATATTGTTATTAGCTAATGCATGTCATTTTCTCTCCACCCTTATAGCTAAAATATGACTTAAAAAAAAGAACAGCAATAGAAAAACAGACTAGATAGGTATAAGATGAGAAGGATAAGTGGCAAAAAGATAAAATAAGAGGTATAAAGTATTTGGGGCTACAAGGATTGAAACCAAGAGCTGAAAGAATCTAACTTCCAACAGTGGCCCATTGCACAGGCTGCAGCAGAAGGCACAAAATCACCCAGAATAAATATTCCCACCAGGAAGCATCTTCAGATTCCACATATTGCCCTTGCAGTTGTGTTCCGCACCACGCAGGGGGAGGTTTTTCAGATACATGTCGTCATCTTGTCAATGACAAGTGTACAAAGAGAGGTAATAGCCTTTATGAGCCTAACTATTTCTGGAAAAAGACAAGTTTGGGGGCTAAAAACTCTTCTTGCACAGAAATAAAACGAACAAACTTCAAGCTAGGCTTTGCTGCTTCTTTTTCAAACCTGAAGAAGTGCCTGTGTACTCAAAATCCTGTCTGTTTTTTGAGCTATGTTTCTCAGTCCAGCAAATATTTCTCTACAAACCCTGCTCGGCTCCTGCCCTTAAGCCAATACAACTACTATGGCACTACTAGCTACATGCCCTTGGCTTGAGCGAAGCAAACTCCTGACAGCAATAGGTTTTAACTGGCCAAACCGCACTCTTCTTGCCGCAGCCCGCGCAGGGGGTCGCGCCGCTGACTCCGGCGCAGCCCCCCCGGGTCTGGCGGTGCATGGGCTGCCAGCTGACACGGGAGTCTCCGACTCTGAAGGCTCACCACCAGCTTCCACCAGAGCAGGATCAGGCCCTTTCTCCTTTTGACATATTTCAAAACATCCCCTTTTTTCTATGCTAACTGGTCATAACAGTTGCCCGGTCCAGGCATCAAATAAACACTGGCTTTTACATCCCGGCACTAGTGTTATTGTGAAGGAAGTGTTCAGTCAAACAATACCGCTGAACAAAATCTTTTCTCCTACTGATGTCATGTGACAATTTTTTTTTTTGCTTTAACCTGAATTTCTAACCCATTTTAAACCTGCCATTTTTTCAGACATTAATGGAAAGATTTTTTTTTTTTTTTACCTTCTTTCTCTGTCTTTTTCCCCCCCTTCAGTAGATGAACTTTAAATGCAATAGTGTGCTCATCCTGAGTGACCCTGCCTGCTGGGAGTAATTGTCTAGAGGAGAATAGAAGAATCTAAGAGCTTTTGTGCAAGGGAATAGAGAAGACAGACTTTATTATGATTCTGAATCGTAAGCGCACTCTCTTTTTTTTTTCTTTCTCTTTTTTTTTTTTTTCTGGTTCTAACAGCTGTTTCCCATCACAACCGGTGTTTGAAAGACACAGCAAAATTGAGTGTATCAGTATCACAATTAGTTTCACAGGCGGCTAATAACTTACTTGCCAGCCATGCCTGATTTAATCAGGACAGTCCTGATTTATGGTTGTTTGTCCCAGTGTCCGATTTTCTCTGCCAGCTCCATCACAAGGAGATGCATGCAGCCTGCTTCCGCGCTCCGTCAGGGCCACCGGTTCGCCATGGTGGGCTCGCTGCACTGGAGGGGATAAAGGAGGAGGCAGCTTAAATGAGAAGTCTGGAGTCCTCTAACACAACTCAAGAAACATACTCTTCTCGCTGTGATAAACAGAGTGGCTCACACCGGTGCAGGCGTGCCAGGCTGACTTGTGGGGGCTTGTACATTTATCAAGGTATCTCGCAGTGGCCTGCTACCCCCCTCCTTCCCTTGTGACCTGGAGGAACCTCCTGGGTTAGGGTCAAGAGGTGATTTTAGCAGCACATTATCTCAAGCCTGCAAGGCCCCGAGCTGCTGCGAGTGAGTCTTCTGTCAGTGGTGCCAAATTACGCGTGGCTCATTTTCACAAAGTGATCTACTGCTGCTGCTCATTGGGGACAGAGCTGAGACCATCCAACTCATTTTTCTTAGGACTGCAAGCTGGTCTGGAGGAAGTCCCAGCAGCGAGAGCCCGGCTCATGCCTTTCTCACTCAGCAACTCTGCTCCTTGGAGTTGGAAAAAATGTCCATGAGAAGCTATTTAATGGATCGGTTGTAGCAGTTAAAAGCTGAGAGCTGAGATAGACTTGCCTATGGATGCAAAAGGGCAGGAAAGAGGAGAAAGCAGGTTTGTAGGAGGCTTTTGGCTAGGCTGGCTATACCGCTGTTCCTCCCACTTAAAGGAAATAGGCAAATCTGTTCCTTGAAGAACACGGAAAAGTAAGCAAAGCTGTGTTACAAGCAGGCATCTTCACACCCCTTCAGGGTGGGTTTCCTCAGAGCCGCCTGCAGATCGCTCCAGCGCTCTCCTTCACGTCCCTCGCAAGGCTCTCTCTGCTGGGGTGGTTACAAGATCAGGGCAGCGACGAAGCCACTGCTGAGCTGAGCCCACCACCTATTCCTGTCCCACTTCTGCCTTGGGCTCCCCAAGGTAAGGCAAGGGAAAAGGTCTGCCTGTATTCGCTGTTTCTCTCTCATCTTTTGGTTCGGTTTGGTTTTGCCTTTATTTCTGAAGTGGAGAGGAGGTCGAGGTCCAAATCTATGGCTGCGGTTTCCAGGTGACAGTACGGTAACAATAACCCTCAGGGATGTCTAATTAGTAGAGCTGCAGCACGCTCCTGTCAGGAGGAGCTTGTGCACCGTGATGAAGAGTGTTTTCAACCTGGGAACAGAGGTTTTCTGCTTTAGTTTGAAAGGTTGTCGTGGAAAACCCCTTGTGTCACCCGTTTTTGAAGACGTGCGTTACACTCCTATGGTCAGCTCTGAAACGTGAAAGACAAGATGGGCCGTGTCATCACCTTCTTAAGTCAGGGATCCAGAAATCTCAGGCCCCAGTTTGAAAGTGGAGATGCAAACAGACGCTTTGCACCTTCCTTATATGTGCTGAGGGATCACACTGCAAGGGCTGATCAGCTTAGGGCTGCCACACAGCCCTGGTCCTTGCTCTGAGGAGCTTATAGTTTGAGCAGAAAAGCAACCAGCTCACTGGGAGGCTTGAAAGGAGGAGGGGTGGGGTTTTTTGTATTTTCCTCTTTTCTTACCTTATATATAGAGTGTTTGGTAATGCATGATAGACAACACACACTTATTTGAAGCATAACAACTAACCAAGCTACAAGAGAGGCTACCAGCTAGTTCCCTGGATGACAAGACACAGAGGCCACAACCCATGTTTTTCTCCAGCTGGAAGAGTCGAATATACATTAGCCAGCCTCCATCTGCCTCAGGAGCAAGAATGGGACCGTCTCCGTTGCTTATTTCACTTAATTGTAAATAAATTCAAAATGCAAATTTGCATTCAGGTTTCCCAGCTGAATAAAAGACCTCTTGCACTATACCTTTTAGAGAAGGTATTCACATTGCTTCAGCTGGAGCGTTTCCCTCCACCTCTCAGGTTCCCTATCAGCTGTTACTAGCTGGCCCTCCCTTCAGCATGGAGACATGCTGGCTTGCCCCACAGCAGGGCTCAGTCTCTACACGGTGCCTAATGGGGGACTTAAGCTTTTCCCAGAGGCCTTCGGGGGGGCCTCAGGCTCTTCTTTGTTTCAAGCTAAAGGGGACCGAGGCGGTTTCAACACCTTAACTGAGGCAGCAGCCTCATTTGTAGGATTTACAAGACCCAGCCTAGGTCCTAAAGCAGAATCTGGGTCTAACATGTCCAGGCAGGTATCCAAGAACATGGATCTGAGTGCTAATGTCTTCCACCTTCTTTCAGAAGGACACATCATCATTTTCTCATCAAAGGCAGTAGAAAGTGGGACTGGAGCTGCAGTGATTCCCGTAAGAAATCTGCACTTGGGCTTACTTCTTGCAGTTCTCTATTCTTCCCCTGTTTACACGAAAGACAGACCACGTTCAATGGTATCAGCGCAACCCAACCATGATACTCATTGAGCAGTTAACACACACACACATACAAAGAGAAAAAGAAAAAGAAAAAGTGACAGTCTATCCATCTCACTTGGCATGTTTATATGTCCTTCTTAACCATAAAAAAGAAGCCTGTTTACAAAGTGGAGTGTCGGTAACATTGTGTAGAGGAACACTTATCTGAGAAACTTTGATCTCCTTCTGAAGCACCATTACTCTGAGACTGAAGGGCTAATGGCTCTTTGGGTGGGAGAGAAAGTTTTTCAACAGGAAAAGAAGGAAGTTTATTGTGCTATCTAGTGGACACATTTAGAAAATCCTGCTCCTCGGAAATAAGTCATGGCTGTGTCACCGGCAGCCTTATCCCACATCGCGCAGGCTGCTGAATGGCGGGGGGGCGGGGGGTAACAAGACGTTGAGGCCTCCTCTAATGGGGTGGTGGGGAAGTTCTTACTCCAGGGCAGGCTGCTGCCTCACTCATTTAAGTAACAGACATATTAATGGAGCTGAGAGCTAAAGCAGACGCAAGGCCTGCCTATGGGAGCTAACGTTTTCCATTTACAGACTCCGGGCCACATTTTGCAATATCGATTCACGTATCTAGGTCCTACTTGAGTGAGTAATCGTATTGGCTTCGAGAGCACGAGCAGAACATTGGCCTCATCGACAGGGGTAAAAACCGCTGCCAGGAGAGCGATGGGACTAGATCCTAAAACATCTAGTGATGAGTTATCACTAAAAATAAAATTATGAAAGCTCTTTTTAAAAAGGATTGTGAATTTCTGGGATCCAAAAAGTGAGCTGAAAAACATATATAAGACTCAGGTAGATCCGGTTTCAGATAGGTCAGAAATTCCACAAGAACAACATCATTTACTCCGCTGCCTTTGCAAAAACAGTGCAAAATCTCGCCCAACCCTTTTTTTTCTTCCTAATTTTGAGTTTGCCAGATCTCCCTAAGACGCCGAGGTTCACTTGATGCTTCGCTGCAGCCAATGATTTGAGTATCTCCGACCCTTCCTGCAAACACATTTCTCTAAAATGTTTGTTAAAACGCACTGTCAAATTGAAACTTAATAGCACAGACCTTCATCACCAACATAAACAGCACCTCCGGAGGCTCACACATCACTGCTCTGCGCTTGCATCTGTCCTGCCACTCTCCATTTTATTCCTCCGTGCTGCCGCTTGCACTTTTCAACTTCTTCTATCTGTCGCCGAGCCCTTCATTCGGAGGCCGCCGAAATCCTTGGGAGCCCATCCAATACCTGCCGCCGGCTTCGGGCCCCACCGCAGCAATTCCGCCGCGCAGAATTCACGCTTCCTTCGAGGTGCTGAGCAGCCCCATTAACTAATCTCGTTAAAAATATTCCTCCCCTAGCCAGCCTTTGAACAGTGGCCTCTGTTTTATCAACGTGTACTTCTCCTCTAAATGTTCCTGGGGAGACAACACAGAGATAGGCTGGAGCTGCCTTTGGCAAGTTGCTTGGCCTGTTGAAACAATCAGCTTGAAAGACAGACTTTAAAAGATGAGGGGTTTGTGCCCGCAAAAGAAAAGCAGTGGTTTCAAAAGAGTGTGATTTATACGAAAGGGAGAAAAAATAAAAGGAAGCAGAATAGTTAGGCTCATTGAGTTTCCATCCTGCAGTTTCCTTATTTTGCCAGACTGTGAAAGGCTGCGGCCAGGCTCTATAGAGAGTGCACACGTGAACCCAGATGTACTAATGACTGATAGAGCAGTCACGAAAGTTCAATTTATGTCTTTTGTCTTCCAAAAAAACAAGGCGGTTTTTGGTAGGAGGCAAATAAGGCAACTGCTATTGCAGGGCGTTTAAAATAGATAGCACCCCATTTGGAAACCAAGATGAAGTGCCCTTCTCTCTGGCATAGCCCTGAAACATTTACAGAAAGCCTTTTAAAAGAGATTTAGTGCATGTATAATAATAACACAGAATTTGATACCCTCTAGGAAAAAACTGCCCAGTGCTCCCTTAACAACCACAATTACTGCACAACTTGTTACACCTAAAGTTAATAAACCGGAATTAAGGTTACGAATGAACTTGATTAACCGGCAGGAGCCCATGTCTTCTCCCCCTTGCGACTGTCCCACAAGCACCAAAGCCCCTAAGTTTATCCTTTGTTTTACCTTTCCTGGGCCACGCAGCCAGCCCCGAAAGCTCTGGCAGTGACTGAGATATACTGGGGCTGAGCCAAAATAAAATAAAATAAAATAAAATAAAATAAAATAAAATAAAATAAATAAAAATAAAATATAAATATAAATAAAATAATTTACAATAAAAGAAATAAAACAAAAATAAAATAGAATTTAAAAATAAAAGGGGTAAAACAAAAAATAAAACAAACTACAATTGAATAAAACAAAACAAAATAAAAAATAAAATTGAATAAGCCAAAATGCAATAATATAAAATAACAGCAAAAGTAACATAAAAGCCAAATCAAATTAAAACACAACACAACAGGACACGGTAAAATGAAGGGATTTTTCCCTCGCGTTCCCGGTTCACGAGCATTACCGGGAGCCCGGGCCGGCGGGGCGGCGGGCAGGCCGCGGCAGCCGGGCGCAGCCGAGCGGCGCGGGCGACACCGTGTGGCCGCAGACGGGAGCACCCCGCCGCCGCCGCCGCCGCCGCCCCGCTCCGCCCCGGCCCGCCCCGCTCGTACCCGCGGGGGACTGCGGCGGCGGCGGCGGCCCGGGTGGGCGCCTCCTGCCCCATCTCGGCCGCCCCCTCCCGGTGCGCGGGGACGGGAGGCCGCTCCTCCCCGTTGGAACCCAGCGGTTCGGGTGGGTGCCGGAGGAGGAACGTGCCTTAAAATAACTTCCCGTGCAGCCGGGGGAGACATTTGCCTTCGCGCTCCATTTTAGGCGGCTGCGGGCAGGGGAGCCAGGGGGGCGGTTTGCAGGAGCGCGGCTCTTCCCCTTGCCGGCAGGGTGGGCAAGTCAGGGGGAGGGGACGAAGTTCACCTTCCTCACCCCTTAGTTCCTCATACAGGCCGATTTTTCACCCAAACCGCTTCAGAAAGCGGGAGGAGGGTAACACAGCACCGCCAGTCTGTGCCTGTGCGGTTTCTGGGTCAGATGTCCTCGTGGGGAGATGGCTTTATTTAGACGGAGTAGGTGATGATGAGATATCATTTGTTGGGCCAACCGAATTACAATGCATGTGGTTTGGGCCTCTACAAGTCTGTCCTCAATTATTTTTGTTTATTTTGGTGCTTCCCCAAGTCCCTTTCAGATAGAGTGTCTTCACTCATGTTTTTGTTCTTTCAGGAACAGGCACGAGAATCCAAAATCCAGGCCTCGTCTGACAGCGCATCTGCGTGCCAAAAAGGCCAAAGCAGTTGTAACTGCTGTCAGACATTAGGTTTCAACAGGCCCCTGCCAGCAGAGGCAGCGAAGAAAAAATAGTTCTTCCCTTCCTTGCCCCCCAAAATGCTCACAAACTTTGATCTGCCAGCAGAGAAGGTGGAAAGGGCGTGCTGTGGAGTCACGACCTCCGCTAATGGACCTCTTGCTTTTGAAGTTGTTCAGTGCTGCCACCGGCTCTCCCTAGAGATACTAAATAAACAAAACGAAAATATTAAAAAGCTTTGTAGCATAGCTGCTCTCACTGGTGGAAAAGGAGGCTAGATGCTTTGCGCTCTTCAGGACATGTTAAATATGAAGTATATAAACGTTTCATGCGTAATGATGAGTCTTCTGTTAGCTTTTCCCCCTGCCAAACACCATGGGAACATTTCAAGTCCCTGAACATAGATTTCTAGCAGTGTTTTAGGCGCTGTGGGATTTCCAAAATATTTGCATGACTTGAAAGAGAGGACATACGAGCTGCAGAAGACCCACATCTTTCCAGAGAAGCGGGTGATTGCCACATGGGATAGTCAAGAACATCTAAAATGGCACTAGAAATGGATGTTCAGGCAACTTTATCCCACCCATGTGTACCTCAGTTAGGTACAGACACTCAAGAAGTCTGGGGCCTTTTAAATATCCTCAGTACACAGCTGAAAAGAATACAGGTGGAAGATCACCAAGAATTGGGTAGGATTTGAATTAGGACAAGTGCGGGCTAGGAAGTCAAAGAGTTGCTGTGGTGGCTGCTGCACCTCTGTATTCATGCTGAAAGACTTTAGCAGAGATTTTTGCCTGCAATGGGAAAGTCTTCATCCCAGGTTTATAACCTGTTGCTGTTAACCCTGAACTGACCTTCTTAATTTGGTGGAAGGAGCATACCCAGTTCCTGGCCATCCAAACCTCATCTCAAGCAGTGGACAGCAGAAGGTTGTCGACCTCCTGCTGTAACCAGGTCAAACAAAGCACCTGGTGTCCGTCCAAACTCTCTTATTACGTCTCTGTTGTTAGACACGTTTTAAGGACAGAAAGGAAGTTGCTTTCACTCCAGCGAAATGTATGTTGAGATGACTGATCACAAAATTGGAAACAAGGTCACAAAATTGAAAAATAATGAAGAGTAGTTATAGGTACGGCCTTTCAGAAGAGCTCTTCTCTTAAGATACAATGTCTAGGTGCGTAATGGGAGAGCCACCTCATCTTTGGATCAGTGTAGAGAAACTATTAAAGTATCTTCTTAAGAAACATGGCTTTCTTCCTGGCTCGTCACTCCATCTAAGGAAATATCTTCAAAGAGAACTTAAATCAACAGATACACAGAAAAGAGATCATTCTTAAGCCTACTAGGAGCCATTGCACCTTTCTTCTCCTTCTCCCTGTGGTTCTGTTTAAAGCGAGAAATGTCCGGTGCCAGGAATAATGCAACTGCAGCTTTATTTCTGTCGCCCAGAGGAAAGAAACTTCTTTCTTCTTGTGGTAGTTCAGCTTCACCTGAAATCTGGTTCACTCCTCCTGCAACATAAATGGAGCAAGAAGATTCTCAAATCTCCATCACAGCTTTGACTTAGGTAACACTTTTTCTGCTAGTTGCAATACTTCGTATCATGTATCTTAAAAATTAATGATTACATCAAACCTATACATATATAATTTAACATAAAATGATAACACTGTAGTTAGCAGGTTGCCTCCAGCATAACAAAGCGGCCAAGCATAACACAAAAATATTCTGAATGCCCACGGTGAGAGTAGATGCATTTGTGTTAAACACAGCTTATTTTGGGTGACTCTTAAAATACCTTTGCTTTACATATGTTAAAGGCACATTTATTATTAATCTCTGAAAACTGGTGCCCACTGGCCTCTGCTACAGCTCTAACTCTGCACTCTGGAAGCAGCCACTGGAGATGTATGATATGTTTTTTCTGAGGATATGTATAGCGTGGCACTTCTTGCCTTGATTGTGTCCCTCAGATATAATATAATATAATTAATATAATATAATACAATATAATTAACATAAATTAATATTAACTACTTATATTATTATTATTGAAGTTAAACTGCCTTCCCTAACTGGTGACCACTCTATTGACTGACATGACAGCAAATTTCCCCAGTTAATGCCATGATATGAAAGGAGAAGCAAGCGTCAGCACCTAAAAAAACTGCAGAGCCATTGATTTTGCCTCGGGGTGTGTGGATCCATCAGGAGCACAGCAGTCTGTTCTATGTGGTGTTTTCCAGCATTCTGGTAACTCAGGTGTTGGGATTCTTGCAGGAGGACTTCACTTCCTCTGGAACAAGCACCTGGAGGTGGTGCTGGTGGCCCCAGGAATGTGGTGGTACATGGGACTCTTTCGCTCCGTTTCTTAAGCCCACTGAACCCATGCTAGGCTGGTCTACTTTGATGTGCTCCTGGGTAAAGAGAGGAGCATTGCCAACTGGGAGAAGACAAGAACATTGTCCACTCCTTTTTAGCTTCTCTGCCAAAGCAGAAATATCATAGAGAAAGGATTGCCCCAGCTCTTTGGAAAGAGATTGATGAAGACCAGGGAAAAAGACTAGCACTACAAGTACCAATGTAGTGTCAGCACCCAATAGCTTTCATATTGCAGACAGAATCACAATGTTCCTGTGATATCATTACCTCACCTCCGTCATGTTATTCTCTATTTCAGTGGTTATTGTGGGAAGCAGGGCCACTGAATTCTCTCCTGTATACATGGCTTGCAAAAGTGGGGATTTTTTCAGCTCACCTCAAAGGTCTCAGAGGAATTGGTTGAGGGCCTGGAGGTCAGTGCATTCAAAGGGCTTTCATTTCGATAACTGTTTTTCTGTTCACTCATAGTCTGCCTGAATTTCTGTTCTGGGCTTGAAATCATGTCATTGTGCATGGGAGTTTTCAGGCAGTCTGAATGATGAAATGAGCTCCCTATTGATAGATTTGTGGTGAATGAACCCCTTGACAAGATATTGGCTCTTTACCTCTATCTGTGTCTCAAAGTAGGATAGAGTCCAAAGTTATCACAATGCAGCTACAACACTAAATGGCTTGCACTGGTCTTTCAGTCCCATTGCTAAGAAATGTTTCTAGATAGCTGCCTCTCTAAGTGTAGGAAGAGAGTTTTAGGAGGCTAGTAAAGTCAGAGTTAGTAAACCCAAGTGGAGAAAATGTTACAGGGCAGGGACCCTTCTAGGAGCCTGGCAAGTCTGGAGTTGTCTCCCATTCCTACAGAAGGAACCTCATCTGTGGCACCTCCAGTCTCAACCCTGAATGCACACCATGGACATCTTTATGTAAGGAAGTCCCTTAGCTAAAGAAGTCCCTCAACTACTAAGAACTGCATCCGTGAAAGCCAGCATACTGACTAACTGAAGACTTACTGGGTGCCTATTCAGACCACAGGACTACCAACACACAGCTTAACACCCCTTGTACTCTGCACTGGCTTGACCTTCCTTTGCAAATTCAAATACCATGTATTCCAAAAGTGTCAAAAACATTAACAGTTGTGCCATCTCAAGAAGGAAAAATTATACACTGTGTCTTGCCAGGTACAAATGAAACCAGTATTCTTGACCACAGCCACTACCTTGGGAGTAGGTGCAGCCCAGAATTTAGCAGGTTATAAAAGCAGTTCTAGTTCTATGGTTGAGGAAAGTTTTACCAGTTATTCATCTGAGCATTTGGTTTCATGTCATTAAACAAGCCAGAGGAAAAAAAAAAGTCCTTTGTTAGACTGAGAGTTAAGCGTTGACTTAAAACCGTAACCTCAAGTGTGTTCAAAGCTGAAAATCCAATCTGACTGATATTTTGTCTTTAACACATGCCATTGTACCCCAAATTAAAGGCAGCACTTATATTCCACCAAGCTAAATCACACACACTTCAGAAACTTTGGCATGTAAACGAAGCATAGGGCAATATGAACATGGTGTCAGACCAAATTTTCAGCCTTCTTTTCTTGGTGTTTTGAATTTTACTCAGACCTTCAAGGTTACATACATTTCATGGTTTAATTTCTGTTATTCCCTAAGGCACTCGTTCATATTTACCCACTAACTATAATAATTCCTTTGAAACAAAATAATTTATAATAGGCATATTATGATCCTTTCAAATTTGTTGTGATCTAATCAGTAGGCACCTATTTAGGAAATCTAAAATCCTTTCAAGACTTTTACCTTGAGACAGGCTAAGAGTGCACGATGCATAAACACACATTCGTAACAGCTCACTTTTTGGTAAGGTGATCCATTCTCCAAAGTCAGCAAATATATATAATAAAGTTAATTGAACATTAGCCACCTTTCAAACCTTAATTGCACTGCTTGCTTAAAAAAGCAGAGTTTGCAGAAATGTTTTTGTAAATCAAAGGCATGTTCAAACTGCAGACATGGAGAGAAGCGGGAAAAGTCAGGTTTGGTTGGGTTGTCACTTGGGCATGATTTTGAGTTTATAGATTTAAGTCAGAATCTAAATGCAACTTAAAAAAAGGGTATTTTCTCCCTGTCGATGGCCCAACTTCATGAATTTGTTACCTCAAAATCAGAAGACTGCCTTATCACCCTAACATGTATCAAAACCACTTTTCAGTAGTTTGATCAGTTTTCCTATGAGTTGGGTGAACTCTCAAGCAGCTCTCACCCCTGTTCAGCATACATTAGCGTACAAAGTCATGGCACGAGTCAATACACCGCACTGTTTCTGCTCAGAGGAGACGTTCTACAGTCGTGCTATACCAGCCTGAACGTACACTGTTCCTGATAAGGTGGTGATAAATAAGCAACTACAGTAGGGCAAGTGGGTGACAAGAGGTGGAAAATTTGGTAAAGGGATAATTTTGGCGGTTTGGTGTGGTGAATGGCTATATTCACTGCCTCTGTGTCATGGGGTACAGACTTCATACTTCAGTGGGTGAACCTGAGTGGTGGGTGAACTAGCGTGAGTCAGAGCAGCTTTGTGATTGCAGCAAGAATGCTAATTACTGCTTATAAAAAAAAAAAGTAACAAAATATTTTCTCCCAACATTCCCTGGTGAAAGAACTCTCTTCCACCAACATCTCATAATTAAACAAAACTCATACTATGTCACTACCTTTTCTTAAACCTCCACTTGCAAAGATCTGCTAGGATGTCTAGGACTTGTTATTTTTTGAACATCAGTTTCTAATTGTAATGACTACAAGCTAAAGCTTGAGAATGTGAACACTGAAGATTGAGGTGCCCATAGATAAGTAAAATAAACCCAAATCTTTGCAATTTTCAAACGATTTCTGTAATCTTTTGCATGTCTTCCTCCTTATCACCTTAACCCAAAGTAGTCTTTCAAAACTATTCTTCTCTAAACATACACCTACACAGCACATGAATTCTTCTTCAGAAGGACAAGAGTTTGATACTCACCAGAAAAAAAAAATACAGGCAGGCTAGAAAGTAGACATTCTGATGAAACTAGCAAAGTTCTTTGCTGATACTTCCTTTATGTAGCGAAGGTTAAACCACAGGGGTGGGTAAAGGTGATTCTTTAAAATTAACCGAAAAACATATCCTATCCTGTGGTCTGATTTTCCAGACATTTATATATTTTGCCTATTTAATACATACTCCATAGCACAGAAGAAAAACCTGAAGCAAAATTCCTTTTTGGAAGCATCCCACCAGTCACACCATCCCATACTTCCTCATGAACTGAGCTGCCCCTGGTTGGTTCATCCCTGACATGCCATGCTCAGCAAGGAGAAGCAAGCGGCTTAGAGAGGGAGTGGATAGGTTTTGGTGCTGCGTAAACCTCTGTGGTACTCTTTGGGGCTATACAAATACCTAAGTGTTGCATGGTAGGAGGGCTGTGAAGAAAACAGGGCAAGAAGAAAAGTCAGAGGACAGCAAACCACTAGATTAGGGGGAAAAAAATGGAGAAAGGAGGACTGCTCCATGACACTCACCCATAGCTCCGCTCTGGTTACCGAGACTTCAGACGTACGTGTGGTTATGTGTGCCTCACCTTGTGGATGTCCATCTTGAGGTATTTCCTAGTATCCTAAATAAGTAAACCATGCGTCTGGTAAAGGGCCTTTCTATAGTGGTATCAGACTGTCAGCCTAAAGCAAAGGACCTTGCCTCCTCTTGACATCAGTGAGAATTTTTTCTTGGGTTTTTTTTAGTAGGCAGTAATAGGGACCTCATTAAACTCTAATCAAAGTCCATTGAAACTTAGATGGACTTTAGGTAAATCCTTCAGAGACAAAATTAAATACAGATAAATAGGTAGACAGAGAGCAAGATTTTGGCTGGGCTTTGAATTTTCATTACAGATAGGTACTTCCAGGTTAAACACATAAGCGAATGTGTGTGTGTCCCCCCATTCTTCTGTGCAGTCCTATGGGATAAGGCATAGCCTAACCTTACTCCAGCTTCTCTGTTTTCAGCTGCTGAGGGACAGTGAACAGATCAGGAAGCCTGTTATTCCAGATCTGAAATTCCAACGGCATTACTTGTTCAAATTAAGCCATGTGATACTGTTTTAGTTCATTGATTTGACAACTGTGACATTTAAAACAATGTTTCTGATACAGAAACTGCTGGAAAAGCAAATGAAAAATGTCCCAAAAGCAAACCATTGTGGAAAGTAAGCACAGCTGGACCCTAATTCTTTAATAAATTGGAATGAATATTCCCAGAACAGATTTTCAGTATTTAGCCGGTTTTTTAAATTGCAAGACTTCTTAGCTTGCATGACACCTGGAAAACATACCATCCTCACTCTCTCCCCAAACTGTGTATTTAAAGTACTTTTCTTGTTTGTACAAAAGAAGAGCCTGTAAGTTCAACCATGACTATCCCTATTTTTTAAACATAAAATTTAAAGCCACGATACCCAGAACTTTGAAATAATTTAAGTGTCTAATGGTACAAATACTTGTTTACTGAGATTTTCAAAACTAATAAAGCATCTTAAAACACGCCCAAAGGTGCCTTTTAAAATGTTCTTGACTATCTGCTTGCATCTCTACTTTCTGCCTTTCCATCTCTTGTCCTCCCTCGTCCCATTGTCTCCATTTCCAGACTGTGTTCCTCTACTTTCCTCCAAATGCTAGGCTAAAAAACACTTCGCTTCTGCTTGCCCCACCTATATCTCAGCACGTTGACTATACCTTTGCCTGGATTTCCAAGACCATTAAAATACAGGCAAACAGTCAGTGAACGATATTGCTGCACAGTTTGATCACATAAGCAGCAATGGTCCAGTGTACCTGTAAGATGCAAAGGCACCATAAAAATAGAGGAAAAAAAAAAAATTGTGTTTTCTTTCTTCCTAGGCGAAGGAAGAGATTGGCATGGAAGCTCAGTTTTCACACTTTCTCCCTGCCCAATTTGATGGCCAGTCTGCTCTTCCTTCCCCACTCATCCATAAGGAGTTGAAAAGGGCAGAACCCAAACAGCATGAAATGGGAGTGAGACTTGTAAAGACAATGAAACAAAATGAATAGACATAGGTAAAATAATCCTAAAACAATGACAGCTCTCTTCATTGTAAAAACTGAGATGATAAAACTGATAGTAAAACTTTTAATCGCCTCTTTACCGCACTGTGCAAGACTGCTGCTGTCAGGGTCCTGCACTCAAGCTGTGGCCAGGCTGAGCAGGTTTTTAGAGTTTCATTCTTCATCTGCAGATTTCAGGAACAAAAGGATTGTTCCTAGGAGAGGAAGTTAAAATTTAAATTGCCCAATTTCTTCCTTAAGGCTGGCATAAATCAAAAGTATCAATTGAGTTAGGCTGGTTGGAAAGAGCGGAAGAATCTGGTCTGTAATCTTTAGAAGAAAATGCATTTCTATTGTACATTACTAGAAAATTAATTTTTGTTGCCTCCATAAGACAGCCGTAGGAAAGAAAGAGAAAATAAAAAGTTCAAAGTACTGGACTAGGTCCCGTGGTCTCTTTTTGGAGCATCAGTCAGTCATTAGTTCTAAAACAAGGTCCTCCAAGGCTGCAAAGGACTCCAGCTTTAAAGGAATCCCAAAATTGTGGCCAGAAGCCTAGAGTCCCAACAGCTGACCAGGAAAAAAGGGCAGACTTCCACCACAAACCTGTCAAACTTGAAACATTTCCATGAAACATTTCAGGTTAAACTAATTGCCCCTTTTTGAGTTTTGTCCTGGCTCTACTCAGCTGGCCTGTAGTGGTGCCAGGAGACTTCTGTTAAGTGAAGAACAGGAAAGCCTGAATCAAAACCTTCCAATTTTAGATACAGATGATCCGCAAAGTCCTGTCAGAGTCTCGCCTGAGGGGGGTTCCAGCTCTTCACTTGACATTTATAATTTTTTCCCCTACATTTATTTCAAAACCACAATTTTCTCCTCTTTTAGTCTTGGATACGTTTCATGAACTGAATGCCAGCTGCCACTCCTGCTGACTGACCGATGGAGCCTACATCTATGTCTAAATTAAAGCTGAGAGTAGACTACAGCATGTCTGAGCCAGGCTGGGATGAGCCAGATACCTGAATGAGCAGGGTGCTTGAGTTAGAGAAGGGACAAGTCAGGTATTTCGGCTCTATGCTTGTTCTTGAGCTAGTGATTTGGGACAGACCACTCTGCCCTTTCTCAATAAAAGAGGAGCAAAATTACCCTTCTCCCTGCTGCTCTGTGACACAGGAATGGGGTGGGGGTAGGAGAAGAAGGTATTTGGAGCATCCATCCACCGTGTAGACCCTGGAGACCACAGCCCAGCGTGGTGCCCAGGCCATGCTGCTGCATCCCCGTAGCACAAGGGCCTCCAGGCTGCTGCCATATGTCTGACAGAGCTGGTAGGCGAGCTAAGATGGATTTGAAACTTCTCCTCCTAACACAGGAGGAAAAAAAGGTGAAAACAAATGGGCGACAGGACAGCTACTAGCACTGGTACAATCACTGGCAATAGCAGCTGTAACAGAGTCAGCCTTGGAGCGAGCTGCGGAGTGGTGATGTTACTTTATTCTTAGTGATGATCAGCATTAACTAATATTTGTCTGCTGAATGCCTACAGGTCCATGTCAAGTATCAGGCCCCCACTGTGGCTGGCCCTGAATACTACCTAATAAAAAGCTGCCGTCCTCAAGAGCTGGAAATTGAAGCGCAAGTCAAAAGACAATAAGTGAATTCTGCAAAGAAACAGGTGGACCCCAGGGTAAGAATGAGATGAATGTGTGATGACATGGCCTGAAAGTGGCCAAACAGTTACATGCAAGAGGATGAGAAATGCAGCTATTTCTGTTAATTTGAAGAGTCCCTTGGACAGTCTATCCAAGTTAAAGTTGCCAGGTCTTTCGATGCTTTTTCAGAGTTGAAGTCCCCCTCCTGGTAAGCAGCTGTCAGGGAGGCCAGGAAGACGTAGCCTCTCTCTCGAGGTGACGTGAAGTGAATGTGGGAGCAGCAATGTTGATACCTAAGGCTAACTCTCTGCACATAGTCCATGTGCACTGCATCTTCCAGAAGCCAAACCAGACTTCCCAGGCAGCTAATAAAAGGGATTTGTCTTCTGTACAAACTGGCTGCTGCCAAACGGCCACTGCAGACCGAGCAACCGGTCCTTCTGCAGGCTCATGCTCTTCAAAAAATAATGATGGCTTTGCTGTCTCTGCTGACCAGCTCTGTACTGAAATGGGAAAGGCTCCATACAAGTAATAGGGGCTCAGAGACCATGGTAATGAGTATGGTATAAAAAATGATGGATCGGTGTATGGACAGATATCTCTTTATCATTTCTCTGAGCCATCCAATTTCCCCAGGCACGGAGTACACCCTGGAGATTTGGGTTTAAGGCAGAGAAAGCTTTACACGATGGATTGAGTGTTGTGTAAATATGTAAATAAAGAATAGCTCTTTAATTTTTTATGAGGAGTGCATTTTAAAGCCCTGCTTTGGCCTCCTTACTCAGGCAAAATTGCCACCTAACAAAATGCAGTTATACCTGAACAAACATAACTATGATCTGCACATAAAACATCTGTATTAAAAATTAGCTAATGAGCAAATTAATTGGATAACATTAAGAAAAGGAAAAAACTTGGGCTGAACGGCGGGTAAGAGATTCCCGTGGTATGGAGTTCATCCGGCCATGGAAGATTCTCTTCATAGGCCACATGCTCACGTGCTCGAATCCCAAATAAACGGGCTTTGCACGGGCAAGCGAACAGTATTCGGGGGCAAGCGGAGCGTCGGAGCCGCCCCGCTGCCATGCGCGACGCGCCCGGAGGCGGGCCCTGCGCAGCGGCGACCAGCCGTGGCACCGCGCGGGGCCCAGCTCCTCAGCAGCAGGAATGGCACCGAAGCGTCCTCAAGATGCCGGGCCCTCGATACACCCACCGGGCAAGACAGGGCAGGAACGCCCGCGGTGGGGTTTAAGCACACGGGCTCCCGAAGCTGCAGGGAGCTCCCTGGCAGAGGGAGGCGGAGGGCTGGTCCCCCCCCAGCACCGCCTGAGCTGGCTGTACGGTGCGCGGTCCCAGGCGGGCACATCCGCACCCCGCGTCCCAGAGAGGCAACCTGTGCCTCGGCACGCTGCCTCAGGGACCAGTGACGTCACCCGAGTTTTTGTGGCTAAGTATACCCCGCACAACTGGTTTCCTCTGCCGTGGCAGCGTCCCCGCACAACCCCTCTGCTGGCGTTGGGGTACGGGGACCAGCACGGCTCAGCTCCCAGCTGCGCAGAGGAGCCTGCGTGCTCCGTCCCGCCTGCCTCCCTGCACCCTGCTCTGCCCTTACACACCGAAACTGGGGAGGGAAGGGAGCCCCGCAAAGCAATAAAAGACACTTTGCAAGTGATTTACATGAAGGGTGGGTAAGGCAAAGCAACGTACGTGACTCGGAACAATCCTGAGCTGGTAGGAGCACAGGCAAGACGGTCCGCTACTAATTGCTCTATTCCCTGCTCCAGGATCTCCAGCAAGATGTGAAAAGTTTCCCTGATTGATCACCATCATTCAAAGCAAATGCTTTTTTTTTTTTTTTTTTCCAAGGCTCTGGTTGTAGTTGCATTTAAGAAAAAAAAAATCTCAGAGCTGTTTTCCTGCAAAAAATCCAAGTGTAAATATGATCTACTAGCAGAGACTTTCTGCCATTAAAACATCCTTGTTTTGTTCACACCACCAAAGACACAGTGTTCTGCCTGACTAAAGGTCAGAAAACAGCAGAAATTTGAATGTTTCTATAAGCAATCCAAGAGATTTCACATAATGCCTGTAACCCATCCAGTGAACACATATACATACATATATACAGATATTTATATACATGCACATACATATAATGAAGGAGGAAATGTTTCCTTTAATAACACGACCTTGTTGTGTGGTAGCACTGTTTAAGAAAGGGGTTTTTAATGAAGCCAGCAGAAGTGCGGCGGTTTTTGTGAAGGCAGCGAAAACACCCTCTCCTCCTTTTTCAGCCAAACTGAAACCCTCCCATACCATCCACACTCTTGCAGTGTTTAGGTGTAAATAACACCCGGTGTGTACAAAGCTCCCCCTTTCATATTCATTACTGTCATAGCTTTGAAAGGAAAAAAGCAGAGGTCATTTATTAGAGGTTACTTTTCATGCAAAACACCCTGTGGTTGCTGTCATTCAGAACTACTTAGTCTACGCCCTCAGTCATCTATTAGCAGGGCTTCAGGTCATAACCTTTAGTGGCATTTGGAATCCCAGAACCTCTGATTAGTGCAGGATTTACATATCCTTCAGTAAAAAATGCTCGGCTATAGAAACGCATGAAGTGTTGTAAATTTGTTTGGCCTTTTGTCTGGAATACATATGAACTCTGCATTCAAAGTAGGGTGCATTAAACTATATTTTTTTGTCGTGTTATAGCTCCTCTATTAACGTGGCATCAGTTAACCCATTAAAGACGAACTGCTCTTTCAAAATGGACTCATAACTGAGCACAAAGAGGAGGTGGACGCTGGTGCAATTAATAGGTTCAGATTACATGAGCAACCGCTAGTGCTTCTTTAGGCCTGTTTTATTTTTCTCAGAGAAGTAGCCATGACTGTACCAAGTTTGATTTAATGGTCTCTGCTGGGATCCGTATCACGAAATTTTACTGGAAGGTGCGAGACTACTACTGAGTCGTTGCCTCAGCAGATGGTAGCAAGGTGTAACCAATCACGCACTTTTTGAGTTTCCGTAGTGCAGAAACATCATTCATTTGCAATACAGGATCAATACACGTTATATTTTTGTTGCTGGAATTTGGAAATAAAGCCAAATTACACTGTTCTTCTAACAGAAATGTCACTAACAAGCATTAGCATGACTAATTGGTTGATTTAGCTCAGCAGGGAGGATTTGTCAAACAATACTAAGCTGGTTTCCCAGATATTTGAGTACTTGGGGTGCTCTTCTACATTCTCGTGTATTTCAAGGAAAACATTTTTAAAGGGTATAACATTCACAGTGCATGACTAGAATCAGTCACGTGTGCATCTGAGAGGACCTCAACTGAACTAAGTTCTCCAAGTCATACACAGTGGGAGACCATCTATGATTTATTCAGGTTCGTTGTGACTCTCTTACCTGGACATGAATTCTAATAGCGATAACAAAGGTGGTAGCCTGGTGCAGTGCAGGCTCTTCTATACCATCACAGAGCTTCACCAGGATGTCCTGACCTTTGAGTCAAATGAAATTCCAGCCGGAAGATCATTTAGCCTGTGGTCTTCCTGCTGAGGTAGTCAATTTGGATGTCAGTGAGTGCCAGTGAGTACACAGCAACCAGAACACTTGACAGAGGTATTTTTCCACACACACTTTTTGACTTTGGGTGGTTATACATCCCCTCTAGCTAATGCTTGAGACATTTTTCACCCTAAATTTCCCAAAATATGTATTTAGGGTTTACCTCCTTACACTAAATGAATACATGAGCATGACTATAAGCTGGCGGACATCTTTGGTCCCCAGTTCCTTTCAATACAACTGAGAGGTGATGTGCTGAACTAATTAAAAATGGTGAAAGGAGGTGAGAAGCCAAGAGACAGGCAAGCCAGAGACATAGCAAACTGGTGATTAATGACTTAGAAGTCAGTCTCAAACTCCTTTGTTCAAAGAGCAACCTCAGCCATCTCCCTGCCAAATTCAGCATTATTTCTGGATGTCTTAGTGTTTCATAAACTCAGATGCGAGAGAAACTCCTTGATGTCCTGCAAATATCAATGAGAGATGCAGTCTGGAGGGATGCTCCCTGCATGGACAGAGCTTTGGCAGACTGATCCGTGGTCAACAAAGAGGACATCACCTCTGCAGGTCTATGGCATGTCTTAACATCCAAACAATTGTCCAGTTCTGTAGGTACTCTTTGACCTACCTGCAACAAGTTGAGCATGTCTGAATGGCCTGGCCTTCTGAGTATAAAACTTGACTTGTGATGTCACGGCTGTGCATTGTTTCATCTGGAGGCTGCAATTCTGGAGGAAAGAGGTCAGGCATTTAAATGTATCTTCTGGTTTAAATTAAACTCAGTCATAAAGGGCAGAAAGACTCCACATTTGGGTGATTTGCTGCAATGGCTTGGAACCAACCCACCTTCCAGGGGAACAGAAGGACACAATCTCACCTTTAAATTGGCAGAGGTGTGGAAAGACTGCCAACACATGAACTGTATCTCAGGTGACAGTAAACTTGACTTTTTCAATTCAATAAAGTATTTCAAGGCATTAGGGGCTGAAATTGAGAGCACAGATCTAGTCATACCCCAAGAAGAAAACCTGACCCTTTGGCTCTGTCTTTCTTACCACAGAGGAACAATAACCTCTTCAATCATAAGAGACATCAAAAAGCCTATCTGTGGCAGGCAGAAGGCTGAAATACCAACTTAGGAAATGTCATTTTCCTGCAACATTGGGTTTGGCATGGGTACCTTCGTTGATCAGGCTTCATAAGCCTCCAGGGTTACCAAACTCAGCTGGGTGGAATCGCATGTGGTCCATCTTATTTCACCTTTCACATGGATCCAAGTGCACAGCAGAACCAGAGGAAAGGCAGACAGATAGCAATTTTCCATTCTGCAGGATCAGAAAAAGATATGACACGGAGCCAGCAATCATATGAGCTCAGGAGCAAAGCTGAGGACATTTCCTATGGGAATCTGAGATGGAGAATCATCAACCACAGGACACCCTCAGACTGAAAATAGCATCAAGGGTCTAGCCACGTCTCCCATTCATGTTTTGAAAGCCTGAAATGCTACCAATTCCCCAACATTGTACTCAGAAGTTGTAGGAGACAGGACACTGCCAGGTGAACGTGTTGTCTGGTACACCTGACCCACACAGAGAGAGCCTCAAATGCACAAGCATCTCAGTCATTCTCATCCGGATGTGGCACTGCCCCAGCACACATTAATACCTAGTGCAAACAACATATTAAAAGTGCATCGGTAGGTGTTAAGGTTGCTCTAAAGGGACACAAATGAGAGCTCGTTTTCTGAGCTTTCATGGGATTTCAGAAAAAACTCATCAGTCATCCCCTGATGACAAAAGAAGGTTCATGCATGGGACAGTGCTCACCACCCGCAGAATAAGAGCCCTAGGGGACATATCAAGGGTAAGGAAGGATTAATAATGGGAAACAATGAAAAGTAATAGAGAATAGAAAGTAAGGAGCAGTAAAAGACATGGAGGAATGGGATCAAAGCAGTAAAACCACTTTGAAAGCAAACTTTCTCACATGGCTGGTTGAAAAGAACAGATGGCACACGGACACATCTTAACTTATATAGCTGTCTGTCAGCGCAAGTAAGAAGGCTAGCCTACAGATACCTCTGAGCCTGACGACTTCTGGCTGCCTGTGGCATGCACACTTATTCAAAGTTCAAATGGACAAAAGGAACAGCACTCCAAAACAGAGATTTTTTTTTTTTTTTTAGTAATATGAAGAAAGAGAACTCAACTGACACTACAGAGTTTGTTCCACATAGGCCAGTGATGGAAAAGAAGACAAGCTCCAACAATTTGTAAGGAAGTTTGCTTTCTTCTACTAGTTTGGTAGTTAATCCTCATTCATTAAAGCTTTTACACCAACTTCAGACTACTGGACAGCAGCAGGTCTCTAGCCCACCTTTACTTAAGCCGGAACAAAAATGTTTTACTAAAATGACACCCAAGGAAACCATCTGTTCAAAGAGAAGTCAGGGAGTGCTTTGTCACCAGCTTCATCAAGAGAAGACTGAATCCCATGTTGCATGGTTACAAATTGTATTTTAAAAAAATGAATTTAATATAGAAATCATTTTATTAAGATAAATACCAAATTTGTTATCTCTTCCTCAAGTAAGTCCTCTACCCTTTAACTATTTTCCTCAAAACCTAGTTATATAAAACTACAATATTCAGGAGAATATTTGATATATTGCTCATGTTTAAACTGAAGATGATAAAGAACTTCAAGCGCTGATCAGTCCCTGCTACCGAACAGGAGGAGCCACTGTTGAGGTCAGAACTGAGAAGAGTTGCCACCAGATCCCTACCATGTCCCATCAGTTACTCATGCAGTTTTGATGTATCAGACACCCACTGTGATTTAGTTAGATGTTAGATATTTTTAGCTTCTGTTGGAACTTGAATGGAAATCACACATTCTCAACTAAATAAGGAAATAAAAGTTTGGGCAACTTTCTACCATAAGTGAAAGTTTTGTGTTTGTATATACGGAAACATGTAACTACAGATGCATATAATTTTTAGTGGATTATTCTGGTTGTCTGCCTTACAGCTGCAGCACATTCACTGTGTTTAAGAATGCCGCGACCTTACCCTGCATAGGAGACTGCGACTGCAAGAGCAGAAGACACATCCGTATGTTCTCCCCTGTGCCTCTCCCTCCTCTGCTTCAGTACTCCCCCACATCCTGACACTTGCTCAGACAAGAAGGTCTGATATTTTTCCCATTTCACGGGTTACCTCGGTTTATCACACCACCATTCTTCAAAATTCGCCACCCCTGTCCACGTTTGCATTGCCTTCAAATATAACCCTCTTCTGTCTTAAGGAGCTTGTGCATTGACCCTATCAACTTCCCTTGGAACGATAATCGTAAACAGCACTTCAAACACCAGATTTATTTAAAAATGAAGTGATCAAGTGAGCACAGCACAACCAGGGCTCAGGGAACATGTTTTTTATCGCTGGCTCTCCCACTGGCTGGCTATTAAGACTTCAGGCAAGTTACTGAGCTTCTCTGTGCTTGTGGTCAGCGCTCAGACACATCTCTCTTTAAACTTCACAATCTCAGAGACAAGGACTGTCTTTTACTCCAGGTTTGTAAAATGAGTGGCACAGTAAGGCCTTGTTAGCGGCTGAGACCTGTAGCTATTATGGCAATACTGCAAATGCTGTTAACATTTTATAATCAAATACTGTACTGCAAATGTATTTAGCGCCCGACAGTCAAATAACGTAATAGGTCCCTGCCACATAATCAAGGTTAGATTTCACTTAAAATGGTAACTCTAAAGAAGGCGTTTGAGTGTGGAAACTGGAGCAGACTGGAGATACAGCCTCCACGACACCTTCCTGGCTCGCAGAAGCACTGTCTGCCTTCCATCCGAGCTGCCGCGGCTTGACTCGCCCTCCCAACAGAGCAGCGAGCGCGGGGGTTCACCAGTGCCGCGCCGAGCAGCAGCCAACCCGCCCGCCGAGGTGGCGAGCTCGGGCTCATGGTAGCCACGGGACGTTCGGTGGGTGCTTCCGCCTGAAAAACGTGTTGTGGAGAAGTATCCTCACTCATCAGGTGGCCGGGGGTGAAGCTGCTCGGCAGAGCAGGCACCGGCAGAGCTGAACGAACAGAGCTGGGGGAGAGGAAATCACCAACCCCTGAGCGGCCTGCAGTCCCGTGTCCAGCTAGGACTCTGCTGTCCCCTCCTGCAAAAAGGAGGTTGCAGTGGCTACCCAAACATCGAGTGACCTCACTGCAAGACAGAAACCTGCGGCAGAGATAAAGTAGGCGACAAACACCAAAGGCACGCTTTCTCAGATAGGTGTATTTATAATTTGTAGGTATACACGCGTATCGTAGTGCAGCACTGGGACCTAAACGATTGGTGTGCATTGATTTTTGCACGTGACCCAAGCTGTTCAGCTCACCTCTGACATATCTTAACAGAAATTTTTAAAAACTATCATGTGATACAAGGTGAAAAATTCCTGTCGAGCTGTCTCTATCGCAAGCGTCTCCACCTCTCTGAACTTTCCCGGTAAAGCACCCATGAGAAACACAATTAATGCCACTTTTAGTCGTTGTCTTATTTTCCAGCTGTTGATAATAGACACACTGTGCCTTAGCCTGTAATGATAAAACTGAAACCATGCTCTCCGTATTTATAAGTCTCTGCTCTTTCCAAGTGGTGACATCTATGCCTAAGTAGGTCTTTTTGGCTACAGCTGGAAAAAAATACACCAATAAGACACTTAGCTGAAATGTATTTTACCTCAAAGAGGTGAGAAGGATTATTAAAAACAAAACAAAAAAAACCCCAACAGAATGATGTCTTTTTATGGTTTTTAAATACTAAGGAACAATTTGACTTCCAAAGAAAAGCAAAAAACAATTCTATACTGTGTTTGGTCTTTCTGTATCATAGAGTGAAAGTTCCTTAAATCTATTTTAGGTGTAGGTGCTGCTCAGTGAAATATCTTGAAAAGTGATGGGCTTGGGGTTTTTTTCAGGGGTGAGGGTGGTGAACCCAGCAAATCCAGCCAGACCAATGTATTTGCATACTGTGTATGAGCAAACCAGTGCTGCTGGGACTCAGACTGCCTGGTGAAGACTATGGAAAAGGCTGTAGCCTCTAGCACAGAAAGCCCCTCTCTCTGTTCCTGCAAGTCTCACACATTGCCAGGAATGACCATCCGAAGGTATTTCCAGAAGGACAATCCTTGATTAACAGACAGCTGAGACAGTGGGTGGCATTTCAGAACTGGGAGGTGGCATGGTCCCAGCTCGATGGACTCCAGCAACACGTGGCTGATGGGAGAACCCCCTGGGTTACTGGGTCAGACGTGTGACTGCCCTGAATTACATCAGTAATGAACTCTCTCCCAGTGAGCCAAGATTTGGGAGACCTCAAAAGATATAATGAAGTTGATTTTGCTGTGGCCCCCACTGCCCCGGGCTGTATGTCAAATGGCCCTTGGCTGGAAGACCCCTGCCAACCAGACCCATTTTGAAGGTGTGTTACCCACCTGAGTTACGCCTCATAACCACTGTGCTGGGTTTATGCCTTCTTGCTTCACTGCCCACACGAGCACGTGCAAAGCAGGCAAAGAAAAACTTCCAACTCCTATTCAAAAGCAACCAATGGTAACACCCAGGAATCACCCCTTTTGGTTTCCCGTTATTGTACCCATCACAATCGGGATGACCGGGAGTTGGGGATGGGAGAAGAGAGAGCAGCAGATGTTTCCAAACCTCCCGGCCAAGCTGTCTGGAAGATGTTTCACATCTGGGAGGGAAACCATTCACGTATGAACTGGAGTAGTTAGTTTAATCCCTACACCCACAGAAGACTGGAGAAGAGGGTAAAGGCTGAGGCAGTTCTGTTTGTTCCTACTGAAAACCCCCGCTTTGGCAACCCAGCACTGAGCCTAGGCTGAGACGTACCCTTTCCTTCTTACCTTGCCCCTCCCTCCACTCCCTCACCCCCAATTTAAGTTGGAAACCAGTCAAACGTTTTTCTCAGACCTGCAAGTCTAATTCTTTGTAGGTATGGGTTGTTGGTTTTGGTTGTTTTTTTCCAAATGAAAATGCCTAGTTATGTGCAACATACGGATTTTATAAAGGTGGCTAGGTATTAAAGGTAAAACAGAAAAAGAAAAAATGAAGTTTATTATTTTACACAGTGGAGTGGACACCTTATATGGCTAATTCTTGAGTGAAATGAGTTTTCAAAAAAAATGTTTAGTCTTTCATTGAACAATTATTTTAAATACTTTGCCACCAAGAAAGTAAGATGGTGTAAGTTTTATGAACATATATTTTTTTTCCTTTCACAGAAACATTTTCTTGACTGATCCCTTATAGTTCCAGAAACAAATATGAGTGCATTTGCTTAAAATAACAAAACCACACACAATACTTAACTCAGGATGATTAGCAGTGGTTCAGTATTTCTTTTGGCTGAGTGCTCTGGATGAAATCCCATGTATACAGTCTTGTATTTTACGCCAATACTTTTACTTCAGGTTATACAGTAACCTCTGTCAGACGCTGTGCCCGAAGTTCAGAATAAAAAGATATCTGCTTGTGGAATGTCTCTGTCAAAAGGGCATGTGCAAAACAGATTTTAAAAATTAAACTTGTTTAATGCATTACACCTTATGGGTGTTACGAGTGGAGAATTAACTGAGATAATAAACCCATACTCCCCACCACTTCAAAGATGAACACAGTCACTGAGCAAAGGATATATTTGCAACTACGAGGAAAAAATTTGCCTAGAAAAAAAATTTGTTCTAGAAAAAATTTGTTCTAGAAAAACTGGCCCAGACTGTCCTCCTTCCTCTTCATGCCTAACACATGTAGAAATAAAATCTGTTAAACTGTAAATTTAATTAAAAGAAACCTCATAAAATATATTAGTACAATCTCTATGAGTACTCCTCTCTACCAAACTTTTATTGGCTTCCCTTTTTATGTGCCAGAATAATCCTTTGTGAAATTTCTCCTTAAATATCTTTAATTTATATCTCTCTGGCTGGTGACACTCATGCTTTATACCCCTCCAGTACGGAGGCAGCTGACTGTAACCTAAGTGCTGTGTATCGAGTGGTGCCGCACAAGCTTTTCCAGCTGAAACTCGCCAAACGCCGCACTGTGACCCCACGCTCAACTGCTCGCTGCTCGTGACCGTTTGGGTACCAAAACGTTACTTTGCCTGAGGAAGGGTAACAGAATCTTGCCCTAGAGAGGAGGATGTATTTACAGGTCCCATTCTGCCATCCTTCCAGAGATATATTTCCTACTGGCTTAATTAGAGCTGCAGGGGAGCTTCTAATTTTTCTGGTCACACTTTATTATCCTCTGATTACTAGCCATTAGTCTTCATCTTCCTCTAGGTTTTGGTTTGTTGGGTTTTTTCTATTTTAAAAAATAAAATCTAAAAATTGGCCAGGAATGAGATATATGTTGAAAGTCAATTTATCCTTTTGTCAAAGAAATTGCTAGCTGGGAATGATAATTTCTTTCTTTGGAGCAGATACAGAACTATTGTCTAGGCCTTCTAAATTGGTACGCCATACCCCATGCTGTCTGCAAGTATCAGTATGGAGCCATGCACAGTAGATGCTGAATATACTATATAACGGAGGTGTCCCTGTCTAACAAAAACTTTTTTTTTTTTTTAAATGGAATAGAAATAATGAGACAACCACACAGCATTTTAGTCCACGTTTCTCTATTTCCTTCCCATAAAAGGTCTCAAAGAAATGCAAAGCACCATTGAAGAGTTCAAAGACATACCTCAGAATGTGACTGCACATTCAAGGCACACTGACATATTCAAGACTGGATAGCTCTATTGGAGGGGGGGAAAAGAAAGAAAGAGGGAGAGAAAAGAAAGAAAAAGGCTCAGCATACAAAATACAATACACAATATCTAGTTCTACTGTGTGAAACTCACTGCATTCATTTTGCTCTCTGAGCAAACTAGGTTCCAGAGTATAACACATACAATAAATCTAGCCATTTTTTTCCATAGGAGTTGATTTCTAGAGAAGCTAAAAATTACTTGGTGTAAATGATGCAGAGGCTGATGCAGCTGAATTTATAAATTGGGCTGAAAAGTTTGACATGCTGAATTAGATTATACTGTATAATGCATCACTAAGTAATTGATATGTACATTACATGCAAAGAAAGCCCGGCTAACTCCAGTGTAACTTTTTTTTTTTTTGCATTATTGTGTAACTTGGCCATCAGCTCATTGTCAGTTGAACAAATTTTCAAAAGGAGATTTAGTCCTTTATGAGCTGAATAAAAATACAATTTTGTTACATTCTGGTATTCTAAAAATAAAATACAGGATAAGGATATTTTTAAAAAGTAGAAAATAAGTAGAAATGCATCAGAGCATTTAAAGCCCTTTTGGGGGGCTTTTTCATTTTGAGGGGAAGTTTTCCCTACATTTATTCGAGAAATGTAAAAGTCTAGACGAAAGATATGCAATACCAGCACCAACTGGAGAGGTGATGGGGAATGGAAAGGAATGGGGAATATACAATTTCCTCAGTTAAAAGCAAACCATGCAACACAGATTTTTGTGTTCTCGGAGCACAATACAAATTTAAAAAAATCCTACTAGAAAGAAATCTCCGTTTTATACTAGCTGTTCAGTATATTTCCAGTCTTCCCCTGATGATCTGCATTTATTTCAAGGGGGTGAGAGCATTTCCCTCTGCAATTACTAGCATATCTGCCCTGATCCAATGCTGATTACAGCACAGGGTCTTAAATCTCTGTAATCTGTCTGAAATGTTATTAAATATTAGATTTCAGTGTGATTTGTTTTCTTATCACTTTACTTGTAACTTTACTGCCATTCACCGCCAAGAGACCTTGCTGCAGCTTTCATCTCAATTTGTTATACTAAAATGCAAAATTAAAGAAAAATGAAGAAAGTTGAATATTACTAAGGAATGTGATTGATAACGTTGTGTCATTTTTGAGTTTTAATATTATAAACTGAATTTTATGATACTCTACCCTAATAGTGACATATTTAACATTTTAAGACTGGATATAGTAATTTTATGGGACAAAATGGGCATTGTTAGAAGATTATACAGTAGTACTTTGTCAAATCCTTGTATATTAAATACCAAAACACTATGATAAAATAATGGTAAGAGCCTCACTTCTCAGAGAAGAAAATCTACCCTTAACGTCTCATGTCTGGTTCAAGACCTCCCGGAGGTCTCTGGCCAGCGAGAAGCGCAGCGTGCACCACATGCCACTGCACCTCTCTGCCGAGGGGCAACGGACAGCTAGCATTTACAGTGTTCTGGCAGTTTTAATTTGAAAATGCGAAACAGGGGCATTTTTATATCCTGACAACTCCTGCTTTGCTTCCAGGCAATTCCAGTTTGGTGGACGCCCGAAGGACGTATACCAAATGGAACAGGCATGAGCATGCTTTCAGACTGCACAGGAGCAGCCAGGAACGGATCACTTTGGTTTTCCTCCCGTGTTTGACCACTTCCCAGAAGAGAGATCCATATCACCATAGAAAAGAGATCCATACCAAGAGATCTCTTCCATATCACCAGTCGGGCTCAGACTTCCTTACATCCAAGCCCCTCTAATGCGCTTCTGGCACGCTGCTGATAATGATGCTTGCCGATTTGCCGTTTTCCTTCCAGCGTTCTCTTTCCCTGACCTCCATCTACCTCCTTCTCAGCCCATCCTTAAACTGTGGAGAACTTCGGATACAAAGGAATAAAAAACACGTAGAAAACGAAATCTGTGTTCAGAGCAAGCTATCTCACTGGAGTGTGGTAGGACATCACCAACGGTTATAACATTGGTACACGTCTGTCGTGGTGAAGAATGGTGACCTTCTGGACTGAGAAGAGGGAATCATTCCCTGTTGTCAGCTGTTTGAAACTCAGACAATGTCCAAACCCAAAATAAAACAAAAGAAAAATAATATGTTGATAGCAATATTAAGACGTTATGACTGCGCTATGTGATATACAAAGGCAGTAACTCCGGAGATGAGATATAATCATACGTGCTGATGTACAAAGAGGACTTGTAGCCATGAAAATCTGCAGATCTGGATACAAACAGAGAAATTCCATTGTGCTTTGTCGGCCTGAATTCACCATCATCCAAGCAATCTTCCTCCTTAACGGTCTATCCTTAAAGTGTGTATAATAAAATGAGGCCACTGAGACTGGCACACGGCTGGCTCTCTCCACTGATTAATTCACTAAGTAGAAATGCTGCACAAGGTCGGTTTATGTGGAAAAACCTGTATCAGCAAAGGCACATGTTGACCCTCCTTTCAGGAGGAAATGATAGGATTTCAGATTGGGTTTTCTGTATAGGTGAGTAGGGTCCCACAATGAGAAAGGTGTCTACAGTAAAGAATGGCGACTGAGATTTTTAAATATACTTATATAAAGGGTTTGAATAGCTATACAATGTTTCTGTTAGTTATACAGGCCTCTTTGGGGATCTATAAAGATTGCAGATTCACAAAAATTAAACGTTTCAGAGCTGTCAAATGAAAAGTGTCAAGTAAATGAGGTCTGGGGGAGTTTTCAAGTCCATTCCATCTGGGGGAAAAGAAAGAAAGAAGGGGGAAAAAAGAAAAAAAGAAACAAAAGGCTTATAGTTTGGATATCCCTAAATACGAAAAGACAATCTAGCTACAACTGATGTTCACAAAGGGGTTAATGTAAGAGTTGACTGCCCCAAGTCGTAAAGTTGTAGAGCCCCAAGTATGATACATTATTGCTTAAATTTGTCATCTCTTACTGGTGAGAGATTCAGGGACAGAGTTCTTTCTCTAAATCCTCCCCACCAAATGCAGGTCAACAAAGGTCTTACTAGCTGGTGTATTTTCCTGGCTTGCTTTCATATTCATATCCCAGATGAATATCCTAACACCTCCACTGTCTTTGTCCTGCTCCCTCCCTTGTTTTTGTGCGTTACACACACAGTGAAACACTCTTCATCTGAGTCTGTCAGAGATCTGTTGAGGTTTTTTAAATTGTATTTTTTAATTCTAGAGTATCCCAGGATAGGAAAACTTTTGAGTAAAATTTAGGGAAACTCAGGGATGCCTGTCTATAGCAAAAGAAATAAACTAGAGATTAGTTCCTCTATTGTATTCTGTTTAAACCTACTAGAAACCTTCACAAATATTAAGGACAAACTTAGTCCAAAACAGAATCCAAACAGATTCTCCACCCATCCATGGACAGTCCCGGAAAGGTCACGATCTCTTCCAAGGGGAAGACGATCACAAAACAATTTCTGAGATGTTAGTTTCAAACAAACACCTGCAACACCATCCCAGGGCTCAGCACAGAAGAGCAGCACTTATTTCAACAGGCCAGCTTTGTTCAAAGCGAGAGAGAATTCCCCTAAAAATACTGTGAAAACAGAAATGAACATCAATTACAAATCAGCCCACATTTATGGAACGAGAAGAGAAATAAAACCTGTCTGATGACACTGGAAAAGTACGTGCGCGTGTTGCAGCACAAAGCAAGGAAGTGAAGCTGCCTAATTTCCTCCGAGTTTTGCTTTTTTTCTTCTCAGAAAAGAAGACCAAAGAAAAAAGCTACGAAACCCGGGGGTGGAAACGTGGAGGGAAAAGGACACCCTCGCGCGCAAGCGGACTGCCGCATTCCACCTTGGGAGGTGCCGGCACGCATAAAACGCCGCGCCGGCCGCGGGACAAACCCTTACAGGCATCAGAGGCCACGGATGTCGCACCAGGCCGCAGCGCCGGGGCAGCCGCTAAGGCCTAACGCGCAGCAGCCGGCGGCACCGCCGCCGCCGGGCCGGAGGGGCCGCGCGGGCGCTGGGCGGGGCCGGGGGCGGCCGGACTGCGCGTCTCGGCGTGCGGGCGCTGCAGCGGGGGGCGCGGGGAGGGGTTGCGGTTCTAAAAGTGACCCTTCCCGACACGTGGTTGCCGTGACTCGGCTCGCCGCTCGGTCAGAACAACCACCGACAACAACAAAAACGCAGCAACGACCCAAAAGCAGTCTTCTAGAAAAATTCTGGTTCCGTTCAAACGGGAGGCCTAAAAGCCCAAGCTCCTAAGAGGTCCATCCCGGAGCTGTAGCACCCCAGCAGTAATTAAAGGGAACATTTTTATATGGTGGTACAATATAATCAGGGTGTTTGGACTTGTCAAAACAAACAAACCATATTCAGTGGAATCTGTGGCACAAAAGAGCGACAGAAATTACGGGGTAGAGGCGAACGTGGCCACACCATCAGCACTCAAGACCTGAAGAAAAGAGTGGAAACTTCCAGGGTCTGAATGCAAGAGTGGAAAAGCTAATTGAGCACAAATGAAAGGATCTGTTACGGCTGAAAGAATAAGTGAGAGTACAGGCAGGACAATACTCTCATTTATGATTCAAATATCCATGGATAGTGGAGTACAGCTTTAAATACAATTTACAGCCTTGATTACAAATGACTATGTGCATCAACTTGGAAGGAATGCGAAGACTGTGAGCGAGAGAAAGAGCCTGCCTTGTCAGAAAGGAGGGAGAAGGGGATAAGTGAAAGCAGAGCGGGGCTGGACACTCAGAAGCAATTGGAATGTGCAGAAATTATCAAATAGCTCTTTTAAAAACCTGAAGATGAACTGATCAGTGGGCAAGAAGGCTCACATTTAAAATAACCAAATTGCCCAGCGGTAAGATTATAAAGGGAGATTTATGCTAGATAATCACGGTGAGATCAGGGGGAAGGGAGTATCGTTCTGTCCCTGTGTCTTCCAAAAGCAAAATATAAAAAGGTGAATGTGGTAAAAATAATAATAAGTACTGGAAATGAAGAGCAAGGACAGGTTCCTACTTTTATGGAAAGCAGCAGCAGCTTTTTTTCCTCAGCCTACAGGAGACCCAAAACCAGTCTGAATCCATCCAAGTTACAAATTACTTTCTACCCAGAAACTCCCTGTATCCTCACTGCCCCCCCCCCTTTTTTTTAAGCTGTGTTATGTTTTATGGACCAAACATTACTTCTGTTAAATTGACAATTAAATTTTCCAAGACGTTGACAATTCTAAAAAATCTTACGAAAATTGTAACATGATTTGGGCTGTGTAGCAAGAAATTTAGCACCAGCCTCTCATGGATGGACACTGGCACCAAAGACAGTGCACTCTGAGGTTGCACAGGCTGTACATTCTCATGCTTTCTTTTCCACATCCACACGGAGCTCCAGAGGACATTGCGTACCAGAGCAGCTAGCAATAGTCAGGAAAAAGCCATCAGCCCCCTCCCAGGTCACAATTTCCCAGTTCTCCCAGAATCTGCCTGAAACCAGAAACTCACTAAAAAGCAACTGGTGGGAGCTACACCTCAGCACCAAGGAGATAGGCACAAGCAGAAGCAAAAGGCTAGATGAAGTTGTGACCTTGACACCTGCAGGACATCAGTGCCTGAGAACTCAGCCCTGCTATGCTCTTTACTGGTATTGACTATACAATACGGGCAAGGATGCATTTACCTCTTTCCCTAGGTGGCCCCGAGACGTTGTTTCTTCCAAGTGGAAATCGCTTACTCAAAGTGATCTGTGCATCCATGACTGTCAGGCTTAATTACTGGCAGTGCACCATATGCTCAGGAGTGAAACCCAAACTTAAAAAGCCTCCATGCCTAGTGCAATATGCAGCAGCCCCTTGACTAAAGAAAATTAAGGAACTGTGCGTGTATCCCTGCAATATCCCAACCAGCTCCCACCGAATGCTCTTCAGACAACAGTTTCCAAAATTTGCAGGTAGTGAGAATGATCAAATATCAGGAATTACCTCTCCTCTTATAACCAAGAGATGCAATCTTCACGATTGTGTGCATGGGAGTCTACTACTGTGTAGCGAGGAGGAAGAAAATGAGAGGCTTCTTGATGACTAATTCAAGATGATGGAGCCCTCATCTATGAGCCTGAAAAGTAACCGCAGAAAGGACAAAACCAGTGTCTCCTCTGTTTTCCTCATAACCATTTATTGCAGAGCAAAATAATGCTGGGGCAAGTGTGTATATTTTTACTTCTTTTGTAGGGCTTCAGCTGGCACCTTTCTCAAGCAAGGCAGTTAGCGTGAGTAGCCAAACATAGTACCGTTTCCCTACAATTATTCATTTTTTAAGGACATGTTTTTGAAACGAAAACAGAATGGAACTATATGGCATGTGCTCCCAATCTCAGATTGGGTGTGGAAGAAAATAATGGCCACACACTGCTATACAATTAGGTCTGTCTTGGAAAGGAATTATGCTGATGTTTTTCTAAGCAATGCCAGGTGGTTTATTCATCAAATAATGAGACACTAAATGGATCTAAAGATTCTTGGCAACTGGTAAATACGTACCTTGGACTCCCTATACCTCTCTTCAAGAAATGGTTTGCTTTTCCCAAGAGTTTTCTTAAGCAGCTCCTCAGCTGTGATTAAAAGCAAATATCAGTGGACTGAAGGTTGGTTAACTTATACTTGTTTAATGATACAGCTCAGGGAACTGCGAGTGCACATCAGATGCCTCTCATTGATTTGGTAAACAGCTTCAGCCGTTGGAAGAGCTTGTTTTCAAAGTCCATAATTCTCTTTAAAAAAACCCAAACCAAAACTGTGGTAGTTAACTTTTCTCTACTTGAGCTCTGTCCAAAATCCCATTAATTTTTTTTTCTTTTTTAATTTTAGCTACATTATTAGCAAGAGCAACAAAAACATGCGATCATTTTTCCCTGTGCTGCAGGAGAAGGGCAGGCGGCCTCAGCAGCAGAGCATTTCTGGGAGCAGGAGGTGGCCGTGCGTGCGCCTGCGGGCAGCGGTGCAGGCAGGACCGGCGGTGGCCGTAGCCCAGCACGGAGGACTGAGGGAGCCAGACTCCTACCTGCCTCCAAAGCTGAGCAAGAAAGGGAAAGGCCGTATCTCAACAGGCTTACGGCAGCCTCCCTGCTGCATGTCAGCTGTGAAGGAAACCTGCTCCACGTGCGTGAGAAGGACTTGAGCAGACCCAGCTCTGATGTCTGCCCAAGCCCAAGCGCCACTCACGCCGGGGCAGCCGTGGGCCTCGAAGGCGACGTGGCAGAAACTCTCGGGGTGGTCCCGTGCCCCTGGGCCCAGAGACGCACCAGCTGAATCATCCCACTGACCACTGGGAAACACTTTCAATGGCAGCCTAGTCCCCCCATGTGTCCCCCCGCCCCTGTGCCGCTCCGTCTTCGAGAACTGGAAAGCAAGCGCTCCGGCTCCAAACAAAACAGGCCTGGGAACGGTGTATATACAAAGCCACACAGGGAATAAACCTGGGGCTGCTGGGGTCAGGCGGGCTTCTCTGTTTCCCTCACTGCTGCAGACGAGTACCCAGCACAGGCAGGTAAATTAAAAAATTAATGGTGCTAAAAAAAAGCTGTGAATAATTGCTCTCTTGTTCTCTTATGGTTTCTCCTCCAAATATTTGGTATTTAGAAATAGTATTGCTTTGGCCATCTCTGTCCAAAGAGCGCTCCCATTTCAAGAGATGACTATTCACAGCCAGCGATTCAAAATTTCATTTATGTGAATACAAATTGATATCTATGTAAAATCCTACATCTCAAGTACATCTACTTAAGAGTCATTTTTTAGAATACTCCACAAAACGCTAAACATACTGAACACTGCAAGGCTTCCCAAGAAGAACTAATTACAATGCCCAAATTAATATTTGAAGAAAATCTCGAAGCAATCTCTCTGTTCTCATTTAAATATGTGACTACTGTCTTTATAATGTGCAAAGCATTATAACCATTTATATATGTTCCAAGTGATATATTACCGAGTTGAACCTAGTTTCCCCTTCTTTTGTTCTGGGTTCATAACCTTGCTGTATTATCTTCCATAACTCTATAGCTCGCTAATGCATAATTCAAGCCTCTCTTATTGACAAAAGGCGGCAGAAAGAAAGAATATTTCAATGCCACTTTCCCACGTAGATAGTATTGCTTTTACTTCAACGGGTATAATTTCCATACTAAAGCCAAATCTTTTAAAGTATATTAAGTATCATTTTCATTGCTTCTTCGCAATTGATTCACTGGGACAACTACACCTGTTTACCTCCATCTTCTGAGACTACTTTATTACAAGTTTTTTGTTGGCACTTTTTTTTTTTAAAAGATGGGTTTCTTGCCAAAAGAGAAAACTTCAGTGAAAACGTTATGAGCTAATGTATGACATCAGCTTCACACTAATCTCTTGATTTAACTAGAGCTTGGCTTTAGGACTGGTGTCAGAGTTTCCCCAGATGTGTGTAGGGAGCAGGACCATTTTGCAGTCCCTGTTATAACTCTTTCCCTTCATAAAACAACTATGCAAATAGGCATATATCAAGTTTCCGTACATCATCGTTGACTGCAGATCAAATTTGTCCTCAGTCAGCCACGCAACTATGCAAAAATCCTGCTGATGTTAATGCAGTTGCTTCAAATGCACGCAGGTGGGGAAGAGAAGATCATTTGCCCTTTTTCCATGTTGGCAAAGGATGGAGAGAACTCCGGAGGCTTTCAGTCTCTTCTCAGAAGCAGCGTGCATACTTCCAACGGTACAAAAGCGACATGGTCTCACGGATAGACAGAATAATTAAAAACAACAATTAAAGACTCTGTAGAAACAGCGAAGTATCAAACTTTCCACATCATTACCCGGGCAGGACTTGCCCTGGTAGGCAGCCTGGGCTCAGTCTGAAGCCAGACTGCCTGGACATCCCACCTGCCCTCGTGGCAAGCCATGTCTACCACCCAGCCAGCATTACTTCTTTCCTGTCTCGGCTGCAGCGCGAGCAGAAGCTCGGGGCCCGCTGAAGCCAGGAGTGCCAGGGCCCATCCCCGTGGCAGGTAATGCCTTTGGAGCACTGCGTGTCCCCCGTGCACGGCACTGCGCTTCTCAAAGCAGCGGCTGGTTTGCCGCGCAGGCAGCTTAAAGGCACTCAGGCAGGTAAGTGAGGTGGGCAGAGGGTGAATTTGCCCCCGGGCCCAGCTCAGAGTCGCTCCTGCGTGGCAACCAACATGCAGCTTTCGCATCAGAAAATGTCTCTTACCGTACCGTGCCCAGCAAAGACAGACACCCTAAGAGAACCTTTATATGCTAAAGGAAACTGTAATCTTACAAAGAAAATTATTCTGCAAAAAGTAGTGTGAAAAATGATTAGAGGAGGCCCTACAAGGCACCTGTACTCCCTGGAGTCACATTTACCAAACCAGGCGCAGTAATAACGTGGCCAAGGCAGCATCTAGCTGGGTTGACAGCCTGGGTGCTGCTTCCCACGCCACCTCAGCGCTCGCCTGTTTCTTGCAAGTTCAAATTCCTGAAGCACTGGAACTCTGGCTACAGAAAAATAATTTCTCTAAACTTAGGAGCTCGTTTTTCTTCTTCTAAAAACTCTCAAAGTTTTAATAAAGACTCACTTGCTGCAAAATACTCAGAAAATACAACTTGAGAAGCAAATTTCAGGTGGGTTTAATGGTGCCTCCAGCTGTGCCTCATTTTAATAAGTCACTGTTTATTTAACAGAGCCAATGCAAAGGAGAAGGAACACAGTTACAAAATAATTTAATGGGATGCCCTGAAAAAGTAGCAGTTTTGGACAGCAACACTGCTGCTGCTTGGACTATTGCCCTTCTACTTGCCTCACCTTAAAAGCCGTGTAACTTCTCACATCAGGTGCTGCTGAAGGAGACAAAATAAAAATAACTTCAGTAACTTTGCAGGGAACTCCTTAGATGTTTCTAACCCTGAAAGCACTAAAGCTTCCAGGGACAGTGCAGGCAATGGAGTAGCCCATAAGCAGTGTGCTGTGAAGTAAATCATCAGCCTCTCCGGCAGCAAGTGAAAAGCCAATGTCATCTTTGACACTTCCTCACTACCTGTCCTTCCCCCTACCCTCAACACTGTAACCGGCAAATTGCTTTGTACGACACTGAGCGAAGAACCAGATCTATAAAATCACCCATCAGATTATCTTCAGTAGTAACAAATGGTGAATTCGCTGGAATTTCCCTTGGGTCTGCTTGGACGGAGCCCTAGTACTGCGGTCAGCTGAGCTCAGGAAGTCCCTGCAGGCCTCTGGCAGGTCACTTCTGCCCATCAGGCACCCCTGGCCCAATGCTAGGGAGCCCTTGCGTGCAAAGGGTGAACAGGGAGTTGCAAGGAGCCTTTCCAGAAATCACCGCCCAGAGTCTCAGTCGCTCATGACGCGCAGGGTCCTCCGAGGAAGCCTGGAACATCTCCCCAGCTTGAGGCCAGGGCTGCTGGCTCCTCAGCTGCTCCCGCTGCACAGTTGGCGCGAAACAAAAAAAATCCAAAATACAGCTGAGCCAAAGCAGAGACCCCCACCTCAGTGGCAGGGCTCAGAATCAGTCCCGATTCTCTTCTGTCCCTCTGTCCTGGCAGATGCGTGACGTGAGTGAGCAGAGCTTCCCCTTGCTGGCTGTGAGCTGGGGCTGCGAGCGGGTCGGGGCAGGGAGCCCAAGACACCTATGTCACCGCGGGTGAAGCAGCAAGTGCATGTCCCCCCTCACCACCGCAGGGCCAGCGGCAGCGGGCAGCCTCGCCCTCTCAAGGCGGGGATGGTGAGCAGCCAGAGAATGAGCAAATTCCTACATAATTCCACCTTCTAGCAAGCAAATTTCCACAGATTTCAATATTTGAAAAGAAAAAACAACTTCGGAAAAAACAATCATTCCCAAATCCGCAGCAGGCTTTTGCACGTTACTGGAAGCACGGCCACGCAACTGATTTGCCGTGAGAGGCAGGGAGGAAACCCCAGCAGAGGGGACAGGACTCTCGGCAAGCCCCTGACATGGACTTCTTGTCAACAGAAACTCTTCCAAGCTGCCTGTTCCCACCACTGCTCTGGAGGTGTCACCTCCTCCATGGCACAAGCAACCATCTGCATCTGTGCTGAGGGAGAAGGAGAGGAACACGTGAAGTAGAAAAGTTTGGGAAAGCAGTAGCCAGCGAACCAATTACCATTTAAGTCCACGGTCCTCCATGGGGAGCTGACCACAGTGACCTCCCACCGCTGGCTCCTGTCTGGAAGAACAGACCCTGCGACCCTGCACCATCAGCACGACGCTCGTGAAAACTTGTGGTAAAAGCAAGAAATGGTTCAGTTTGTGACCTACCTTGGCCAAGGGAATCCCTAGCAGAAGCGTGTTAATTGGAGAAAATCAATGGAGTAAGATGAACTGGAAGGCCAGTGTCCCTTTTATTTTATGCCGCACCAGAAAAAAGAATATTTAGAAGATAAATTAATCATTTTTCTCTGCTTAGAAAAATCTTCTAAGATTCTTGTGGTACTTGGTTTTATGATGATGAAACATGATATGCAGAGATTTTTACTTACAAAAAGGGAACATGGGGGTACCTCACGTTTTCTAAACTCTTGACAAGTAACTCACCTTTGTAGACAATACTGACGACACAGGAACAAACAAATCAAGCCATCTGTACCCATCTTATATGAACCACAACTTAAATTTGGATTTCACAAAGGAGATAGACAAGTGTCTGAAGCCATTTTTTCTTAACAGCTTTGAGCATCCCCAGCCTTTATTCAACATGCTATGAGGCAATTTAAAATATTCTGTATTAGAGAATGCTATCTGAGTGTACCCTCTAGCATCCTCGAAGGATTACTCCAGTTCAGCATCTGCTTAAAACACTATGCCTTCTTGCCTGCTTTGTTTTTTTTTATTCCCCTCCTGCTTGGGGCTAATCAGAGTCAGTTTCTCGAAAAGAGCAATATGCCTTTCAAAACCCCTTGGGTATTGGAGAGATCCTTCAGTCCAGCCTCAACTACTCATATTCCTAACTCTGGTTCACCCATCAGTCAAGAGAATAAAGATCCAAAAAGGCATTCCCTTATTTTCTGTCAGAACATCATTCAGGCTCATGCCACAAAAGAACATTTTTGCAGAATAAAATGATTCACCAAGTTTAAATTATGTGATTATTTTCTCAAGTTTCCACTCCGCCTCTCCAGAAGCTGCCTTCACATCCCTCCTCCCTTTGCAATGGGGTCTGCAATGGGCACAGACCTCTTTGGGTTAGGTGTCAGAGCTTCTGCTCCATCTCCACATCCTTTTGATCTCTCTCCCTGTTGACTTGCCCCTCTTGGCAACTTTTCCACTCTTTGGCAATTCTCCTACAAACCTTTCATTCCACTCCTGGCTTCTCCTCTGCCCCACCCTTAGCTTTAGCTTTTCTCATACCTTGTCTTCTGGCAGTTGAATTTCAGAGGGTCAAAACTTAGCCCATTACTGATCTTCCACATTTTCTCCATCTCTTTTTTTCTTATGTGGGCAACATCCACCTCAGTACTCAAACCCACAGAGCTGGGTCCCACTAATGCTCTTGATCCCTTTATTCAAGCCACAACCAAACAATTCCCTGTTCTGTGCCTACTTCCAACTCCCAACACAACACCCTTTTCTCTCTCTCAATAGCAAGTGTCCCTCATTTTCACTACTAACAGGTGATCAATTTGGAAATAACACTTCTTTCTAGCCAGCATAAAGGACTTTTTTTTTCTTCTGTGGCTTGTCCTTTGTCCACCAGCTTTGAATGAAAGGAAACTTTTTCTGGGCTTTAGGGTTTTGTTGTGTTTCTTGGTTGGTTTTTTTTTTTTTTTCCTCCCAAAAGCAGCACTATTGAACCTGAATAAAAAAATACAGGTATCACTATAAATACATTTGTAGCAGCTACTGTCTCCCTTGAGACAACCAAGGATGTCAACGCATGGTTACAGTGCTGCTCAAGAATGCCAGCACACACAGAGCCCCACAGAAAGCAGTAACAGGGTAGTGCGTCTATGCTCCCACTGATCAACTGTTTTATACCCCTAGCTGCTCCAGAAACAATTGTTTCATAATTTATAATTAAAGAAAAACTACAGTGGAAGGATTATTTATCTATATTAATGTAGTCTCCTTCATTTTAGTTCCTCTCTAAATATTGGGATCAGCCAGGCTTTCCTTGCACTATAAGCTCCCAGTGAATCCACACGAGATTTGCCTCCGACCACTGGATTGCCCTGAAGTATGGGGCTGCCAAACACAGCAAAAGAGAAGGGAGAGAGACGAGGGAAGAGGACTGAGCAACTCAGTCCTTCCACATTACTGCTGGCTTAAAAAATACTGGCTTGCAGGGGGAGCAGGAAGTTGGGTTTGACATAAAAGGCAACCTCCCGTACTTCTAACCCAACACATTTTATGCAGCAGGAACCTAATAAAGAAGTTACCTCTTGCTTTGTTCAAGGTCGTCTTGCCACAAATTGGTTTTTCAAGGAGAAATCCCTAAACGTGTCAATGAATCCTAGAGATCCTGTTGGTGCCACTGAGATCTGCTTTTAGTAGCTCGGCACAGGAATACAGCAAGGAAGGGGAAGAAAACCAAACACAAGCCTGGTCATGGACCCTTTGAGCATGAAAATGAGCAAATGGGAGGATACGCTCCCACTAGGAAGATGTGATTCTGTAAAATGACTCAAAACATCACACACGGTCTGACACGCTGAGTGTGACAAATGTACGTGTGTGCTCCACGACACGCAGCACCGCACAGTACACACGTTTACGGGGATCACCATGAAACAGCATGATGTCAAGCCCTGGAAACCCCTCTAGTGAAAGATTTTTAACTGTCAGTCAGTCAATAGCAGAACTTTTTTTTTTTCCCCCAACAGAAGATGCTATTTTAAACTTAACTAGTTGCTTTCATGTAAGCAGAGTCTTCCATAGAATGGGCGCAGCAATGTACGCTAAGGCTTTTCACTAAAGACTTTAAGTGGTTTTGAAATACAAAACTAAAAACTGTTTTGGCTTTCTAATTTGCTTTCCATTTTGCAGTACATACCAATTTATTCACAGCGTTTCTGACAGAAGGAAGTTCAAGAATGCAAACAGCATGATGGCAATGTAGTAGCTGACTAGCTCCGTGGAAAAAGTTTCTCCGAGTTCGGTTTTTGGTCAGTGCACAACATTGAAGACACAAAAAATACTCTGGCAAGGAAGGTCTTTCACTTCAGCTGTAACAAAAGAGATCTTCTACACTTCAGCTATAATAAACCGCACAAAAACCAGAGAGAAGGAAAGAGAAAAAGAGAGAGAGATGGCAGATACACTGAGAATCTGCAGCGTAGATAATCAAACCCTTTATTGTCTAAGTTACATTAGACTTGCAACACCGTAAAAACCTGTTAAGAAGAAGAAACAGTAGATTGGTAGAGGTAGTAGAAAGTCCCTGTAACAGTCATAAAAGGGCTTTACAGGAGCGTGTCATGCCAAAAAAAGTTACCACGTTGCTTAAAAGAGCTGATCAAAGCCCATTGACTAAATAAATAAGGAACACAACTCATTTTAAATACTGTGGCCTAACTAAAATAACAAACCAATACAATACAATGATAAAGAAGAAAATAGAAATCGTGGGATTCGCTTCTGAAAACAGATGGTCTTTGAGGTTGGCTTTCCCCCACCCACTCTTATTTCTTGTTTAATTAAGTGAAAATCTCATTTCTGTGCTATACACAGCATATAATTATTTAAACTGATTTCCCCTACTGTTGTTCTTCATTGAGCTAAATTATGATTGTAAACTTTGCTGATTAGTACCCTGGTAATGGCAGTGACAGCACTAGCTTCTCTGTCAGAGATTCTGGAAGAAAAGCTCCAGAAAGAAGCTTCTCATTCTAAATATTAACTCAGATTTTCTAGATCAGCTTGCAAAAAAAACCAAAAACAAAACCAAAAAACCAAAATGAGAATTAAAAAAAAAAAAAAAAAAGAGAAATTACAAATGTACACTAGACTTTCGTGCCATTTTGGGTACAGAAAAGTTTTTAATAACTAAACCACAAACAAAAAGGCCAAGCAACTAGTTTTTGTGCATTCCTGAACTGTCATTGTTACTTTCACTCATGGAAAATATGACTGAGAAAAGCAACAAAACAAAAGCGAAACCAAAAAGAAAATAAAAAAAATCAAAACAAAACAAATTGAGAAAGCTAGTGCAAACCCAAAATGATAATCATTAAGCAACACAGCAAAATATTTCATTTTTTCTTTTTTCCTCCTTTTCTTCTTTTTTTTTTTTTTTGGGGGGGGGGGTGTACAATGGAATGCGTCTATGCGACCTCCCTCAAAATAGCTTCACAGAACAGTTAATTACAGTCACTTATAAGTATTTGCACAGACATTCCTAACTACACCGAGACTTACAGAGAATTCTGGTATACATCTGGTGTAATAGCATAAGGAAAACTAGTTTTAAAAAAATACATAAGAAAGTTAATTTGCATTGTTGCAAGTGTTGCAAAGTAACAAAAACTGTCAAGTAATTTAAAACAAGTAACAAGTAGTATCCAGAACGAATTACTGACGAGATTTTTTTAAAAAAGAAAACCCCCGCCCACAAAAACTGTTAGAACAGAAAGATCACGCTTTAAGGTTTTTTCTGCTTTTTGTTTTTTTTAAACAAATCTTTGTGTCAGAAGCCCATTCCTACAAAAACCGCACTATTCCATTATTGTATTAAGTAAACTGTTGCTCTCACCTGTATTAAAGGTTAGCATCATTTCTGTACATGTAAAATTATTGCTTTTTTGAAAAATATATTTAGCATGCTAGGGTTTTTTTTAATCCATTTCCTGCCTTTACAAAATGTTACAATTTAAAAAAAAACTAGTAAAGCTTTTGCAAAAATTTTCACAGAACATTTTCTTTCAAGGCAGCAGTAACTTTTGATAATGCATAAAATTATATGTGCAAAATCTGAAACTCTCAGAAATATTACCATCACACATAGTGTCACAGCAATAAGAAAAGAAAATATTTATATCTGTGGAATACATTTTTAATTGCTTACACTGCATGGTTTAACAACCTGTTATGTGCCACAACCCCACCTTGAAAACTTGCAGTTAAAGAGTTACTGTAGAAGAGGTATATAAAGCTTTTTTTTTTCTTTTTTTTCCTAACACCACCAGTGATCACCAAGTACAAGACATGACACATTTACATGAACATTAACCTGCCACCACAAAAGAAGTTCCTCGTCTTTCCAAAACGTCACCGGGCCCAGGGAGGAGCGGTAGCTGGTCTGATGAACCAAATGCAGGAGCAGGGAGTACCTTACGGGCCCAGGGCTGCCTGGACTTGTTCAGTGACACCTTTTCTCTTCTAAACATACAGATCAGCGGTGTTAGACAGCCAAGCATTTTATTTTATTATTTCTTGGTGTTTTTTTTTTAAACGTGAAGACTTCCTTTGTGATCAGGTCGAAGAAAGTAGCCCTGTTACAAAAAAAGGTCCTGAGAGTAAAACACAGAAGCCTGTTTTTTTTTTTTTTTCTTAGTGTTCGACTAGCTTTTCTTTTCCAAAGCCGAATAGAAGCTTTTCTCTGGAAGTGTTTCAATTTCCATATTCACATACTATTAATGGTGCGCAGTCAAGAGCAAGAGCACTAGAAATGCAAGTGGTCCCCAAACTGTAATGAAACAAACCATTGCAGAATGACGGTCTTTCTCTTTAGTCCCTTTAATCCTTCATCAAGCATTGCTTTCTCAGCACCAAATGCCACCTTTTCCCTGCACCCCCCCTTCTTCCTCTCTCTCTCCCCCCCCCTTTTTTTTTTAAATTTGCTTTTCAGCATGACAGGCAGTGGCAGTTTCATTAATTAATACTTCTCCAGCCCTCGAATCCACTGCTGTTTTTCAAATGTATCAAATAGTCATTGTGAGCATCAGGGAGGTTTTTGTTACAGTGCTTAACTTCTTCATGCTGTCCAAATCACATAAAGTTTAATTTTTCCAGTGTCTCAAACTTCTCTTGATTAATATAGATGCCTTGTGCTGCCACAGTGCTTGCCAACTCCACTGTTTATTATAAAGGAAATAAGGAACCATGGGACTGATTAGTACGTCAATTTATATATATCTTGTGTAGCATCTTCATTTATTTTAAAATGATTAACAGCGCAGAGGCACCCCCTCCTCGCAGAGCGCTGGTTTCAGCCTTGCGCAGCGGCTCCGGGCGAGGCGATGGCTGGCAGGGAGGCTGCTCGGCAGCCGCCGGGGCGCGGGGTGGCTGCGCGGGGTGCTGCCGGCGCTGCCCGTCGGGCTCCTCCGCCGGTGCTCTAGGTTCCCTTCCGGAGAGGCAGCGTGTGGGCAACCTCCGCAGCACCGTGGTCTCTCCCCTGCAAGAAGGACAACACAGGGAAAAGCTCATTCTTGCCCCTGATCCCATGTGCAACCCTCCAGCAAGCCCTGCTGGCGTTTGTTACCCTTTATTAGCATCGCGTATGTCCATTTTGGCCCACCACATCAGAATTTTTTGGGTTTTTTTTTAATCATTTCCAGCAAGACGAAGTGTTGTCAGGCCCATATGAAGTCCCTGGTGGACTAGAAGAGCAAGTAGCAGCGTCTGATGGAGCAGTTCAGAGAAGGCTGAGAACGAAGGGAAGAAGAGGCCTCCAAAACGCCGAATTTTGAGCTAGCCAACAGGGATTACTAACTAGATCAGCATTTTAAAAAAGCTGAAGTTTGAGGTCACATAAGCAGCTAAAAGAAGAAAAACTGAATTCTTTAATTCTTTTGCAGGTCAGGTCTGTCAAATGCTAAGGCAGCTTTCTGCCCCCCCCCTTGTCATCTTCTCCCTTTTTTTTTTTTTTTTTAGCCAATTTTCATGAATAATTACCATGTTGAAAAAAAATAGCAGGGATATTCTAAAATCAAGTGAAATTAAAGATAACATCATGAATAAGTGGGAGCCTGCAGCTCCCAAGAAAAGCTTTAAAATGACATTTAGAACATCACTGTCGGAACAATGCAGTTTACAATCCTGATCCTAAAACAACATGGCAAGATTAATCTTACATAAATGCATTATCCTTAAGCTAAAGTCTTGATGAAGTGAAACAGACCATTTTAAATTAATGCAACATAAAATACGGCACCCATGTAAAATCCAAGCAAGTTTCAAGCTGTGCCTATGGCAGCCCTCGAAATAGCTGAAGAAAGCCCAGCTCTGGTTGACATAATGTATTAAGTGCATCTCTTTTGTTAATAGATTTAGAAAATTCCTAATTAAACCTGGCCCGAGATTCATGACATTTACCAGTCAAAGTTTGGTTTAAGTCAGAAAGATTTGCAACAAAATTAAAGAAAAAAAAGCTGCTGTACAGACGGCAGTATATTTGAAATGTAGGAAACAGTAACTGAGTGAGAGATGTGATAAAACTTCCTTAGTTGGATGCTGAATTTCCTGCAGTAAACCAAGAAAGATGCTTTACATTTTTGTGCAGCTGCATCACGCTTGAGAGACAGAGCCACAATTCCAGGAGGAGGCATTCATCATTAAAACGTCTCGTATCGAACCGGCTCTACGTACACGGGGGAGCGCGGCAGGGTTTCGCCGAGCTGGGGGAGGAGGGGATGGGATGGCAGGAGCCTTGCCCCAGTTTCCCTGGGTAAGAACTGAAAAAAAAGGGTGTAATTAGGGGTGCTTTTTTGGGATGGATAGCCTGCGGGGTGCTGGGCAGCAGGGGCGTGCCCCACGGGTCCGGGCACCACCTGCCCATGGACCACGCAGCACTGGGGACCTGTGAAAAGACTAATCTGTCCTTCTCCCACGCGGCCGGGAGGTGCAGAGGGGCCAGGGGCAGCGGCTGGGTGGGTGACTGGACCCCTCCAATGCACAGCCGTGCTCTCGGTTTCACCGTGCCAAAACCTACCCTGCACCTCACCCCCTTGTATCTGCACCATCCCAAGGTGGCAGAGGAAGGCGCACCCTCTTACCTGTCCAAAGTGGAACCAAACTCGTGTTTTCCACAAGATCAAAAGCTACTGCTCAGCATGTGGTTTTAAAATACGTCAGCGGGCCAGCAAGGTTTTTGAACCAGCTGATACATAGCTGGATTGAATTCTTCCTGAAGTGTGAACAATTTACCATTTTAAAAAGTAGGCTTTCTTCACGTTCAGCATTTCAGAGGGGGAGAAAAGCACGGCTTTTTCATAAATGAAACCTACAGCTTCCATGCCAAAAGCTGCTTTCATATCGACTGCTAGGGCTTTTCACCAGTTAGCAGGAAAAATCAGTTTGCCTGCATGTTAATATATTGGAGACAGATTATTGCATGACATTGAAATAAATCGCAATAGTCAGTTTGGAGTACAGATACCTCTCCACTTTGCTGGCAAGGGGAAAGTGTTGGGACAAGAACTACAGCTGCTAATCCTGTCTGTAATGCTCACAAGCCAACGGACATACAATACATGCATATTACTCAGATGCTGGTACAGCAGCCTCCATGATTCCTTGATTGTTTGCATTATAATCTCCATATGTATGAACGAGACAAATTAGGTTGCCATTTATTTGTTCATTATCTATTATTTTGATTAATGGAATTCTTGTTCTCAGAATAACTATTTAAAAATAACATTTGCAATAATGAGGACTGAACTATTAATCATGATCTTTAGAAGAAACTCTGCAAGTAACTGGGGCAAGACATTTCATATGAACAAATGTCATAAATAGGACCTCTAACAGACAGTGCTAAAATCTCAAATGCAAAAAAGAAACCCCAACCAAACCCAGAAACTAATGGTTTAAATAACTTTTTCATCTGGGTTTGGGTTTTTTGGTGCTCCTCCCTTCCCTCTGAAGTTGCTTTAGGACAAGCAGGACATGTCCTTTAGGACATGTATGTATTCATGCTGGTCTATAAAAATGCTAGAGGTGACAAGATGCCCCCAGCCATTCCCCCAAGCCCCACTGCCATATATATATTGTTTTCCTGATGGTTCATTCCAGTCTGTGTATCCCCCAAATTCTGACTATTCACATTTATTCTATCTCAAGTATTGAGCACTTCAAGAAATATTTTTAAATAGTTATAGTGGAGAAAATTGAGGCTTATGAACTCCTTAATGAAGCTAATTTACCCCTGTCACACAGGGCCTACTACGCACCTCTTTTTTCAGTGACAAGATCCAAGAACTGTGGTGTCCATGGCTCTTTCAGCGAAAAGGACCCTCACTGCCTTCCGGCATGTGGAAAGCTTCAGCCAGAGATACCCATGATACCAACAGTTCTTTTTTTTTATTCTGGGCTTTAGCTTTTAGTTGATTTTCCGTCAGCAAAAGGCTGTTTTTCCAGAGAAGGCAAAGGCTGGAGTTTCAGGGGTTTTGCTCATTCCACTCATACAAAAGGCAGAGAACTCGGTGTCTCTGGCTCCAGCACCGCAAATACACTTTGCATATATATAGTCTCAATTAGACAGAACTCTTCCTCATTGCTAACCAGTAAATCATGCCTCTTGAACACCCAATTACTTGTCCCTTAAAATTTTTAGAGCATATTATTTGACACACCGCTGATAGAGGATAAACTATATTCCTAAAGCAGGCCAAGTTTTTGTATGTTTTTAAAAATGCAACAGAAGAAGTTAAAACGCAAGGCATACGTGTTAGAAATTGCTACCACTGCTGTCACCCTTTGCAAAAGCAAGCTAGAGACTGACTCCTGTGCCACTGAATGCACTTGGGAATCGTGCTTCTGGCTGCGATGTCGCAGCATCAGGCACCGACTCTGAAATGACTCCCTGCTTTAGGAGAGCTTTGCTCTGGGAGCTGCAGCGGCTTCCGTGATTCACGTGGTCGCAGGGAACCTTCTGAAGGGGAGCCAGCTTCTGTCTTGCCATATATAAGCAATTGGAGTGTGCTCCCCGAATTCATGCCTACTAAATCAGGTCTTTGGATGCTGCTTAGTGTATTCCAAATTAAGATACATATTCATTGTGGATAAGCAAGCTTAATTATGGATATATTGGGATATTTAACATTTATAAAAATATTCAGAATATTCAGTATGTTTAATATGGCAGCGTTTCAAGAGAATCTACATGACTTTGCACAGATTGTATTGACTTCGTGTACGTAATGAGCATTTTTTGTCCTTTAGACAAAGAGGAGTAGGAAATATTCCAGAGTTCACGGGAATTTCATTTCATGTAAAAATGTGGGGGTTTTTTTTGTTTTTTTGTTTTTTGGGTTTTTTTAAGCATTCAGGTAGAAGTACAAGACCACAGAAAATAATGTTACGAAGGAGAATAACATCTTATTTCCTGTATTTTGTTTTTATTTCATTGGTGCTGATGACAAAGCATGAAACACAGCCCACTGCTAATATTACCAAAACTTGAGTGTATATGGTCTTCTTTACATGCCCCTATAGGTGGCCTACTTTTCAGTGATGCTGAACACCTGCATCTCTAGGTGGTGGTTCATTAACCAACTACTTTCTTATTTATACACCTAAATATAGATTTAGCTGGCTCATTTTTTAAAAAGCCTGGCTGTAGACCCTATTTTTAACGTGTGGCATTAAAATTATTCTGTGAGAAAACTGCCATATAATGTCACACTGTTGTAAGCTACTATGCTTTAAAAGGACTTTAAAAGCCCTACGTAACATTCTTTCACATAGGAAACCTTTAGAGATGATCTTCTGGTTGACTACTGAAGGGAATGAGGGAACTGTGAAATACTAATGTTAGTATTTTTACTCTTTAGCAGACTACTCAGGGGAAGATATTTTACCTGTAAGGAGGAAACATTATGTAAAGTGAATCATTTCCACTTAACATTAAAAAAAAAACCCTTTCATTCTCAAGCTACTGTACGTGGTAACTATTGTTTCTTGCTCAGAGCATGTGCATGGCACTTCTGTAACTTGAACTGACTTTACACCGCAAACTCTCATGACTAGATCTGTCCCCAATTAAGAAATTAAATCAAGACACAGAATGACAATGTTTAAAGTGGGAAATCGTAATGTTACCAGAATGCTGCAGGCATCGTTCTCGGTGCGAGCTCGTTTCTGTGCTTCTAAAGGCCCCTACAGCTGCAGGTAGCAATGAGCGTATTCCCTCCCTAACGCCCAGGGACTGTGCAGGTGGAGTCTTCTGGGGGAGCACAAAGCCTGCTCGCCGTGAGAACAGGCAAAACGGCAGACAACTGAGTAACCCTAACCGACACAGACGCTGACAAACTGAGACAAAGGCTGATACTGAGGACTAAACAAGACAAAAGAAAGGGAACTATCTCCTGAAGAAGTGATCATACCGCAGTTTCTGTGGAAGAAATACTGACTGGCAAGAGACGAAGCGATTCACAAAGCTTAACTCTTACCCAGTATTCTGCTATACTGAGAGATGCTGTAATTTAATCAAATACTTTGAAGACAAATTGACATGGACTGAAACTGCAAGAGCAAACTACATTTGCATGGAAGAAGTTAGTCAATAAATTCTGGCATGGCAGTAGTTTACAAAGGCAAGATTATGAGTAAATTTATTGTGCAATAATATAATCCGAATTACAAAAAGAGTCCAGATGTGGACCGAGCTGCCCCATCTCTTTTTGGATAGATACAGCCATTTCAGCATTTTTTGGAAACGTGGTATTACATTGTCTTTTAGAGGAAAAAAGACCAGATGCCTTCAGAATAAAACCATAAGCATTAAAAGATTAAGGAGCATTTTAAAGATGCTTAGGTTTACTAAATCTACATTACTAAACCAATGAGAATCAAAGAGTCTGCTCTTTGAAGAGTATAGTTCTCCAACTATAGCATAACCTTGCTGCTGTTGTTCCACAACAACAACTACTGAGTGCTATGCCATCTTTATGAGAGTTGCTGGCCACTCCTATGGCCTGATGGCAACTCAGATCCTCCTGTGGCAGCAGCTGGGTTCCCCACATAGCCTTTGGGTCAGAAAGATGCAAGTGCAACAGAGAAGGTGCTAGAAGTCTCAATGAAGGGTGCAGCATGTGAACTATGCGATGTGGTGGTGCCTGGTGAGGATGTTTACTGAGCAAGTAGAAACCAACTCCTAAACTTCACGAAAGCACGACTACCACAGAGATGCATTCTCTAAGCATAGCCAAAACCATCTGCAATCATTTAGTAAGAGACAGGTGGACAGGGAAAGTGCTGTAGTCAAAACTAAACTAAAGACATGGATGAAAGAAAAAGTGAGTGATGCTGGAGGCAGTTTCACAATGAAAGGAAACTGCCCATGAGAAGGTGTGCCCTGAAACCCACCTGCCAGGCTGGAAGATGGAGTGGGAAGGTCCAGGTTATGACACTGGTCTCCAAAGACGTAAGACACATGAAACAAATACAGTGTAATGGTTTTCTATGTAACAGCTTTGTCATGTATAATTCAGAGCGCTGAGAAGTGTTTATTAAGACAGGAAACTCTGTATGCTAGAAACAGGAAAGCATACCACCACACAGAGTCCACAGAAACTGGAGGATGAGAGCCTTTCAAAGGCCAGATACTGGATATCAGAGTATGAATGCCCTTTATAAAAATACAGGCTAAGCATTAGTTGTATTGTTGCAGCAGAAAACATGTTAGCTGTAAGAGCAAATTATTGCTAGGAATTCTTTATGTGCTATCTCACTATTACATATCACTGTGCATTACAGAGTTACCTATCCCACCCACTCCCCAGTAAGTTGGTAACATGTTTATTTAATCACTAACTACCCGCTCTACAATTAACTGACTCTCTATATAACAGACTTCGATAAAACACTTAAAAAATTTAAGAGCTAAAAGTCAAGCAACACCGTTATTATTTATACATGTTATAAAACAGTCAGCGCTTTAGTGGTGAGTATCACTGTGCAACTTTTTCCCAGCTACCACATTAAAAACCAAACATCCAATTAATTGTAAAACATACTTGTTTTGGGGCATCTGCGGAGGTGGTGTGAACTTCAGTACCTCGGAGTCCATTAGACTCAAATACCACTGTGGGAACAAGAGGGCTTGTTAACAGATGAACATTCAAGCTTCGTTAGTGTGTCTACATTATTTGAGACCATTACAGATTAACCACGTTCAAAAAAAGACACCAGCTACTAGCCTGTGGCCGGAAAATACCAATTTACCGTAACACTTACTGTAAGAGAGTGTGCTAATGGCAGCCTAGGGCCACTGCCCTTTTTAATTCAGACTTCGGTGCTGAAGAAAGCAATCACTGACAACATTAATTATCAGTGTATGTGTAAAGGGACCCTCTTCTTGCATTACTTACCATTTGGCCTCTGTCATTTTGCATCAGACTGGCTTATGTATGCATCATTCACACTTTTCAGGAGGAACTCGCTAGTCTCACTGTCTCATGCAATGCTCAGGAGGTCTCTCGACACCGGTGGCTTTAGCCTCTTACAGCCTCAACCACAGACTGCGCCAGGTTAAAAATGGCTGGTAGGGATTTCCCGTTTTAGGCCTGACCAGTCTGCAGAAAAATCTCGTTTCCTGCAAAAATGTTCCTGTCAACAGCAACGATGAGGCAAAACAAAGCCTTATGTTGTGCTGAAAGGGGTACTTTGATTTCAATTTGTGCTGATGGCAACAGAATTCATTAGCATATTCATTTCTGAGTACCCTACTCTCTAATTAAAATAAAAGATTTGCAAACAGACTTATCTTAAATTCATTGCAATTTTATGGAGTTTGGGCAGCGATCAGGTAGGCAATATCCAGAGAACAAGAGCAACAGTCGTAAAAATTAAAAATCCTGTCTATTAGATTTAGGTACCAGAATGACTTAGGTTAATGTGGTACGTGAAACTTAATTCCTGGTGTTTTGTTAGCTGCATCTGAAAGCAGGCAAGCAGGAAAGGGAGAAAGAAAGAGCAAGCACGAAAAGGTACCTGCATGGGACCTCTGATGAGTCCTGAGGTGACTGGGTTGGGTAAAGCATTTTCCACATTCTCTGCAGACGCAGTCTCCTTGGCGTGTTTGTGTCCTGAGCATCCCTGTAGTCAGGAGGGAGGGAGGAAGGGAGGGAGGAGGGGGGAAGAGGAGAGAGGAAAGTTGAGAAGAAAACATTATGCCAGAAGAAAACATCATTAGTATGTCTAATGTGTCATTATGTGAGGCTACCTTCAGGCCCTGGATGACAACTGTCAGCCTTCATCTAGGCACTGGCTGACAGGCCAGGCACACACAGGACTGCAAGAATGCATAAATTACATTGAATTAAAAAATGCTCCCCATGATGTGCCCGCACCAGGACTGGCATGTCAGGTGTGCGCTTTTCAGAGCAGCTGGATCCACTTCTCAGCCATCACCCAGCTTTGTCAAGCAGTACATCAGGCAAATCAAAGTGACTCCAGCGTGGCGGAGACAAGTCACATGGATAATAGGAAGTGAGTAGGACCAGAGCCCGACTGTCCCCCCCGGGCAGCAATACCTCAGAGACAAATGCAGAGCGAGTGGAGCCATCACAGATGGATCAAACCTTTCGCCCCTGCCTACCTGCCTGCCGGTGCTGCTTTGACCCTGGACCTCTGAGGCACAGACGAAAGACATCTGTGAATGAAAGTGTCATTCCGGACATTTTGAGCTGGTAGCAGTGCAGCAGCCTCCCCCCAGCCCTGGGTAAACATGTTTTCTAGGCCATTAGCATTTGTGGAAAACCACTCAAACCTCTCCTTTTTCTCCAAAGGTCAGTTTACAGCATCTGACTTAAAGGGCTGGTCTTTGTCTTTTTGCTGCTGATCAAAAAAGACACATTTGACTTTTATTGGGCTTTTTTGTTATTCAAAAAAAGAAAATAATGTTTGAACATCATCTTTTCTATTTTGGTAAAATGCCCTCCTCAGAAGGGAAGAGTTGATGTTTCCATTTGCCACCAGAATACTTTGGCTTTTAAGGAAATTCTCAAGGGGTTGTCAGTGGAAGTGAAGTTTCAGCTTTTCTTTCATTTTTTCCCCCTCTTACAGTATTTAAAAAGAATAAAATTATGAACAAAAAAGTGGCAACACCCCCCCCACACACACAATTGAAAAATCCACTGCAGCATGCCAGAGGGCTCATCTGAAATACAGATGCTGTACCTGAAAATGAATGGAAAAGAAGATGGGCTGCCATTTACTCTGCTGGTGTGGCACCAAGTGTCCTGCAATGGTTTTTACCACACCATATATTGAAAAAGAAATGCCTGACTGCAAAAAAAATCCCCACCACCAAAACCCACTCACAAATTGTTCTCTCTTTTTATAACAGCACCTCCTGCAGATGGCAGCACAGTCTGTATAATGTAGCTGAACACGCTCACTCCCAGCAATTAAGTTCCTGGCAGACAGTTACAAGATGGTGATTCAGGGGCAAATCCAGATCACATACAGCCCCCCCCAACACACACACACAAAACCCCGCCCCAAAAATCACAAAAGCTTCAATGAGAGCCTCACCATACTGCAACGAGACAGGTTTGCCTGGCAATGCAGTCAAGATTAAAGCAGATTTTCTTGTCTGTTACTAGCATTTTCCCCTGACTGGCTAGAACTACAGCTGCAAGCTTGAAAGCAAAGCTGAGCGAAGCATGTTGGGCGCCCAGACGTGGCCTCTACCGGACCACTGTGACGGCCACCAGACAGGCTACCGGCAGAGCAGCTCCCCTGGAGCCTGGGAGACCTGGGTTCCTCAGGTGGTTTTCTGCCACCTCTGGAAAGACACTGAATCTCTCTATACCCCAAGGCTCTCTCTGTGAAAAGCGAAAACACTTGTCTCAGCAGCCATTATGGGCCCAATCCAACAGCCTTCATGGAAACACTGCTCCTGCCTGAGTCGCATGAGGCAGGTTGAGAATGCTGTTGTAAAGCCAACGTGCCCTGTACAAACGCCGAAGGTGAGCGGGTTAGGACTTAGTCATCTAAGTCCTCCCTGGCACTCGCTTTATCATAGTTATTTAAAGAACAGGTGGAAAAAATGGATTGCTTCCAGGTATATTTGCCACTCTCGCACTTCCTAAGGAGGACCATAAGGCTTTTGATAGTTCAGAGCTTTGAGCTATGGGCATCACCGCCACAACACAATACCCTTAGGAATCATCACTCAGGTTATCCTATATGTGAACAAAAGAGGGTGGATGACTACAGGTGTTAGCAAATTAAGGTAAATAAACGTGACTATCTGAATAGGAAACCGATGCTCAAAGCTGGTCTCAAAGGAGCCCCAGGGAGCGAGTGCATCTGCTGCCATAACCCAACCTTTCCTAATGTGGTGATTCATGTAAGTATCATGAATAAAATAAATACTCACTATTAAATCTAACAATAAGATTCTCTCTACAAGGGTTTGGGAAGACTGGGCAGCATGAAACAAACCTAGCCTGAGCACAGCAAGCTTTGTGTTTGTGGCTGTATCACAACAGTACATACAACAACTCTCTTTTCCAAGGATACACTGGAATAGACACAAATGTAAAAAGAAAGGATCCAAAAAATAAATCAAATCACTCTAAAGGAAGCTGAATATTGCTGTACCACACAATAAAGTATTTTACTATGATCCAAGATGAGGTAGTATACCAAACATCCAAGTAAAGCCTATTAGGAACATTCAAATGGGAAAAAAAAAGGTGACAAACAGTATACCTAAGTGGGATTTTTGGTTGTTGTTTATGTCATGATTGCCATATTCACACTGCTGTATTAAGATTTAATTGTGTGATGCATACTGACTCAGAGGGCACAGAATAGGGCCGTGTATTATTTCAGACAAGGTTCATTTACCCTCCTCTATTCACAGTTGGTAGGATCTTGTTCCTTTTGCCTGCAGCAGCTTTTTATTTTAGTGCTATGAAAACCAGCCATCATGCCAATCGGTTTGGAGATCCATCAACAACCTAGAAGTTGTATATAAAATAAAGACAAGCTACATAAAAAACCAAAGCTTCAAATTCTGAAAACTTGATTGCTGTAAAACACTTGAAACGAAAGAAGGGATTTCAAAGCAGAGATGGGCACTAAGTAACTCCCTCTTGAAGTACCTCTGGAATCACTGCCCAGCAAAAACATTTTGGCAGTAAAATCCCTCTTTTAAAAAGCAGGTAGAGACCTCACTGGAAACCCTGCCTCTACTTTACTTTGCCTCAACGGTCCTCATGTTTTTTCAGGTGCCTGCATTCACTAAGTCGGCTTCTCTAGTTCCTGGCTTTCACTGTTTCTCTCCATTCCTCTTAACATGGCTGGGAGGTCACTGGATCGATAAGATTCCTCTAAGCAGGCTGACAAAATTTAGTATTAAATAACATCAAGGAGGACACTCAACGTGAAGGTATCCCAAGTTGATAGTGGAACAATTAACTGGTGTTTAGAGGAGGAAGCGGGCAGGGACAAATTTTAGACAACATCCCTAGGCACTGGGATGGCAAAAGCAAAGTCGGTTGGACAAAAACAGGAACACTGCCCCTGCATTTTTAGAAACCCAGCGTCTCCTCTGCTTCCTTAACAAAACCCAGGAGCCTGATGTTAGTTGCAATCATCACGCAGCCTCTAACCACCTGCGAAACGATCTACTCAATAGTAATAAATAACAGTCAGCTCCTACGCAGTATTACTTTTTAAATGATTGAGCAAAACTGACAATGGATTGGCTGAAAGGTGCACCTTGTGGACTATTCCAGAGATTTTGCCTTTCTGTATTCCCCGAAACGCCTTCCACCAAGACCTGACCAAATACTATGGCTCCTTCCTTGCCCCTCACAGCTGCCAGAGCAGTCAACTTGCACACACCTTCCCAGCACTAGACCATAGCAGTCCTTAGACTACCAGCTTCCAAATGTCCTGGGTTTCATCCCACTTGCAAAATGGGGTCACAAGCTCCATTTAACACACGCCTTTGACAAAACAGAGAGCAACATGTCAAGTGAGGGTGCTAGAACACTGGTCTGGAACATGTGCTCTTTCCATGTGGAATTCAGTTCTTGCACAACTTTTACTAAGAGAAAAAGCATACAAAAACCAGGATGGTTTACAAATGGTGAGAGCTGGGACTATGGCTCCCATTCTACTCCCCTACACGCCGCCCCCCATCTCGAATAATAAATCAGTGTGATTTTCAATTTCCACCGAGACAAACTAATTCTGGCAGATAGTCAGAAGAGCATGGTTTCAAATGCAAATACAAAGGGTTTTTTTTTTTTTTGTGACGTATCCCCTCCTTTTTACGTGGCAGTTGACTGGCAAGAGACAGAAGGAGAGCTCTGATAATTTTTTAGTCCCTGAACTTTTAAAAGCACAACTACCTTTCCTTGCTTACGTGAATTAGCAAGCACATATTCTGCCCTACCTCTTTTTAATTACAAACATATAAACAGATCAAAAGAGTATTTTGAAAAATATGATAGCAGTCTTTGGTATGGACAAGGAAGATCTTAAGACTTTTGTCAAGAAAGACAAAGGACAATGACAAGTAATTATCTCTGTTATTGGAAGGCTTGTTTGCAGACGAAATTGAACAAAACCTCCAAAATAACATCACAGATAAGCCCCAGAGGATGTTTATTTTGCCTGAAGCAAAAAGATTATGACGCGTGCCAGCACCAGCGTATCAGAGGGATCTTCGTGTGACAGCACATCTATGTAACTTTAGCCTGCTTGAAGCAAGGGGACAAAGGAACAGTAATACTCCAGGTGGAACCAGATACATTTAACCTGCGACAGAAATGTCACACAGTGCACAAGGGGGATGCTGCAATGTTAGAGATCCATAAACAAACCTATTCAGGCCCATCCAGAAATGATAAAAACAATGAACTTGCAATCCCAACCGTTAAAGGGAGAGAAGGAAGAAACTGTGAAACAGCATGTCATGGCTCCAACCGAAGCAGGAACAAGCAAGTCACGTCCTCAGCTATGGAAGGGCTTGTGAAAATCTTACCTGCGTGATCCAGGACAGGGCTGTTGGCACCGCAGGTTTGGTACAACGAAGCAAGGTCCTTTGGAATGTATGTTTTAAAGATATTTAAAATGTCCAAACGTTTCTCATGTCCGTCTGACCCCGGATCCTGTTTGCTGGAGTGTAAAGCTGGAGGAACTCCCGCGGTGCTAGGCTGGGGCTGCAGCAGTGGACTCGCTTGCGCTACTGCTGCGCAGTTTGCCAATGTCCTCATCTCATTCCCAGCCTTCACGTGAGACTCTCTCTGAGGCACCAATGGCTCTTCGTATTTAGCGTACTGCTCGCTTTTACACAGAGGATGATACTGTGACAGTGGGTTGAATTTGGCTTTCATGGAGTCGGATGCACAGTTCTTACCTGGAGGGGCAAAACTAGTACTTCCTTGGGGAACCATGTACTTTTCCACTTGCTTACCGTTGGTGGGCTGTGTGCTACGCCTGGATACGACCGCCTGAGTAGGTGTTGCACTTCTGCTATAGGCTCCCATTTGCATAAGTTTGGAATTCGCTTCATGTTTACTTTTTTGTTGTGCTGCTATGCTGTATTGCTCCTGGGAATGGTTTAACTTGGGCTGTCTATACCCATCCAGACCTGATAATCGTGGACCACAGTGGCCGAAGGCATGACCGTCTTTTGACTGATGAGTACTCCCAGACTTTGCAGTCATCCCAGCAGAAAGAGAGCTGCTTTTGGACCCTGGAAATGCACTTGGCACTTGAGTGCGTGTAAATCTGGCAACGGGCAAAGGCTGGCATTCCTTACCTCCGAGAACAGGAGGGGGGCCGGTACGCCCACTCCTTGCCAGAAAGACCAGGTTGTTTTTAATACTCTTGAATCCATTCTGTTGAACCCAAGGGGGGACCATCGAGTTACAGCTGATTTTGTGCAAAATTCTTTTGTGCATCCACAGGACTTCAGGGTAGTAAGTCTTGTGACTGCAGAAAGGACATGGGTAGACAATTAAAGCAGCCTGCAAGGATGTATTCAGATTTTTATTGCATGAATTATCCCTTGTTGATTTTTCACTCAAATCGAGTGGAGCTACCTCTTGAACTTCAGCACCTTTTTCTATCAGAGGATGCTCCCTGTGTAAGTCTAGCAAATTTTCTCTAGCACGACTAGTCTGCACTTCAAGTGACATTTTCAAGTCCATGACCATGTTTGCAGATGTCTGGCCCACACAGGAAGCAAAGCTAGCAACACGACTGGAGCAAGGAAGCCCTTGGCTGTGGTGAAATGCTGGCATCTTTACATCTGCCGAACCTTTTAGATCTTGGTATTTCAAAAAGGGTTCCTTGACGACACTCTCCAATGCTGACACTAGGGCAGGAATCTCTGGTTTAGATTCCCTGGCCTCATTTTCTCTGGCATTGCGGCTTCCCAGCGTCGGGAGTTCATCCAACTGAGATGTTACCATTGGGGTTTCCTCTTTAGAAAAGTTGCAGTGGTATGGCTTTTCATCTGAATGGGACAAACAAAAAGACATCATTGTCATTTTATGCAGAAAGGAGCCCAAAAGACAGAGCAGAATTCAAGATTAGAGTAAGATAGCAGGAGAAAAAGCGAACTTTGGTATTAGTATCGTAATGACATGCTACAGACTAAATGTACTGTATAAGCAAGAAAATCTTGAAATAGGACAACAGTTCAATTTACTTTTAAAGATGACTGTGAAGTCTGGATAAACTCTCTAATGCTGCATGTTCATGACATTTTGAAGAAAGAACGATTCAATAATACACCCATGTTAAAATTCTGGGACTGCGAGAAAAATAAGCAAATATGGAACCATTTAACGCTTTAAGAAAAGCAAAGATAATGGAGCCAGATAAGACTGACCTAGTTAAAGGTCTGTCAGTGCTTCCATTACAAGCCCCTATTTTCAAAGGGTTTATAATTCAGCAATAAAAATTGGCTCCACATGGAAACCAAGCATACAAGCAGGTACAGCATACAGAATAAATTGCTCACTTAAGAGGGACTTTTGCAGTGGCCAAGTACAAAAGATGAGTTATGGAGGATAGAAATTTTGAATTTTATGTCTATTACTTTAAAGCAGATACTTTTTTTTTTAACATACATTTACATTTGAGTCAAACTTTAAGAAAATTTTATGACTGCTTGATCCACTGAGAGATAAGTAATTCAACATTTTCAGCCGTTTAGATTATAGAATTCAAAGATGACTTTCAATTCTTCTCATTTTCTTCTTTGCTTCTCAGCTCTTCAGAGTAAATTCATTTACCTAACACATGTCCTGAAAGTGGAACATACTGGGCAATAATTAAAGCCATTTCGGGGGAAAGAGAAGAATAGGATTTCTTTTGCTGGGAGCACGGCTACCTCTGTCTGCTCTCTGAGCAGCTGCTGAAGCCGTTGAATCCCTCCAAATCAGTTCACAAAACACTTCCACAGAGATTTTCATCACAGCAATAATGCTTACTGCACTGAATCCATTTAACAAGTAACTGAACTGAATCATCTGACAAACTTTTAGTTTCAATTAACATAGAGTTAATGAGCCACTGTCAGGCAAGCGTAAGGAGACCATGCTCCATCTAAAATGTCACCAGTCCAAAGTGATCACCGCTTCTGTAGGAGGAGTGAGAATGGGAAAGGAGTGAACTGCTCTAGAGCTGCGTATCCTCTCGCATCAAGTCATAAAAGACGGGGCTTCAGAAAATCAAGTGCTGTTCATTAATGCAGCACAGTGCCATGGGCATTACTCTGCATGGCACAGTGGAAGAAGCATGTCTTCAGCTGGAGTTTCACTGCAAATAAAGTCGACTTAGCCTCACCTTCAATTCAAGCAAAAAAATTCTTAGGCTTTTGTTTAATTCAAGGTAATTAGGTTAAAAATAATCCATAGATTTGCAGCCTTGCAGGGCTGAGTGCTCTCTTTAAGATCATTTTCCTTTCAAACTATCTAAGGGGGTAAATTCAGGGGGGAAAAAACCCCCACAACCCAGAAACTTGGTTTTGCTGTGTTGCAGGGGGCAAGGCTTTGGGAAAACACATGCCCAGCACTACTAGCCAAATTTACAGTTTGAAACAAAGACACTGCATGCAGCGGTGAAATCTGACACTGCACATCTGTGTTATTTTCAAAGCACATATGTCAAAGCCCAAAATATTTGTGCTCTTAAATTCTTATTTAAGGCTTCTCTTTACGATCAGAAGGAGTGGCTCCTTTGATCATCATAGTCAATAACAAAGCAAAGCAAAAACAACTCATTCGGTCCTAGCCATACTCAGCAGAGACTGAACCAACGTACTGGCTACGCTGAGCAGAGCGGGCAGAGGAGGGAGGTGGGGGACCACCGCCAGCCCCACTCTCGGGGCCTGCGGAAACGGGAGGCTCCGGCTGCTCTCTGGTCTGCCCGTGCAACCGTGATGATGGGCAGGCACCTGTGACTCCCAGATTGCTCTGCCTACCTCAGATACTCCTCAATGCTCTCTGACTTGGTCACTCCAGGTGGAAAATGTAGCATGAAGTAGGAAAAAGATGAAGGCACTTCTGAGGTCTATCTAGGTCTGCAGTTGCCACAATGCTGAAGGCATACGCAGTCAGTACAATATATGAAAATTTGTCAGGCTATTACAAAACATAGCTTCTAACATCTCTTCGTAGCATCTTGCTAGATTCAATTCCTCTGATGTCTCACACAAACAGTACTGAGCATACTCGGAATGATTTTAAACGCTTAGATCAGGAGCCTTAATAGCAGTATTTGTGTTAATTACTCAAGCTCAACTTGCAGGGAAAAAAAAAACCCAAGAACAAAAACCAAAACCCAAACCCACACCCCCAGGCCCCCTCCCCAAGATTTGGACAGACACGCTTTTCACCTGAAGGGCAACTCGTACTCCTTCACCAGCACAAAGCACAGCACAGCCTAAGCTTTCCCCAGCCCCATCCTGCACTCCATCAGGGACCCGACACTCCAGATATTGACACCCAGGCTGAAACACTGCCACGTGCCATCCTCCCCATCATGGCTGGTGGTCCAGGCTGGTCTGAGAGCAGGTAGCAAAAGCCCAGGGGGAAGAGGGAACGCAGGCAAGAGCAAGAGGAGACAGTACGTGACCCAATAATATAGGCAGAGCCTCTTTAGAAAAATAGATTAAATTTATTTCTGACTGCTCCCAGCCGCTTGCCCCAGCTGAAAAGGGGTACTAACAATCCTTTTAAATCACTGGTATAAAATATTGCTCTAACCAGCCCAGCGCAGGCATTACTGTCAACAGAAACTTTCGAGATTTTATTATGGCCAGGTCAAAGCAAAAAGCCATGAATGGGATGCCTCTTGCATGATCTCCAGGGACCATAACTCACATTCCCCATCAAGAGTTCTTGGCTAAGCATGCTCTCACTTTCTATCCTACAGCCCCTGCCATCTCCTCACGTTTGTCTTAAGTCCTTTGTTTCTTACCCCAAACAGCCATTCACCTGTTTTACTTAAGAGTGAGAAAGGTCCTTTTACCACATCCCTCATCCCTGAAGGGCTACAGTTTTTCTGTGGCACGGATACGTGGCCAATAGCTGAAGCTGAGGAATTTTGCAAGGTGCCCTGCTAGGCAGTGGCTGCTGATGCCATCTCGTGCCTTCAGTTTGGCCATGGCTTCAAATACTGATGGCACTGCAGGCCACTGAGAGCAAAGCAGGACAGCGCGAAGCACTTAACTATATAGGAAGCCATGGTCTAGAAACAGGAACATTCAGGGGTTTGACCAGTTCTTCAGAAATACAGCTAACTGCCATCACTTAGTTACGTATCTTACGCAGGCAGACAAAAGTGACTCCCCTTCTCCCCCCCAGCCCACCTTCCTCTCCCTCACATGCATGAACTCCACTGGTTTCCTCCCCAGCCCTGTTCCTCCACAAAACTGAATCACAGAACGGGCCGCACAGCTGTCTTAATTCATGAGGCTTCCTATAAAGTAAACCAGGCTACAAGCCTGAGGACAATGAAACTGTGATTTCTATTCAGAAGAGCAGAACTGGCTAGAAATTGGCCCCTTTTCTGGCTAGCTTTACAGCACTAGGAGTTGAAGGGAAAGGAGCAGATGCAATGTGTTTGATTTTTAGTAAACATTTGATAGTGATTTGCACTTTGAGATGAATGCTGTGGCTCTATTTGAAAACTGGCTGCAAATAAATCATGATAAAAGCAAAGGATAACACTGGAAGAAGGTGCAATATTGCAAAGATCTGTATTAGGTCCTATTTCACTTCATATTTTCTTTAATGATCCAGAAGAGACTCTAGACAGCATGCTAACTTACATCTCCAGGAAATATCATATTTGGAGGAGCTGCAAAAATAACGGGGACAAGGAAATCATGCACAGGGACTTAGAGAGAAAAGAAATGCAGTCTGAAAATAATCAAATGAGATTCATTCTGGAAAAAAGCAGGCTAAGACAAGTGAAGGGAAACAATCCAAAAAACCCCATGCAGTGGGAGAATGAGATCTGGAAAGCAGCAATGTTGAAAATAACAGATGTTACAATAGATGGCAAGTTAAATATGAGTGTACGAGGCGAGGTTCTTCAGCTTAGCTTTCACAAATAAAAGTACGCATTTTAAAAATAAAACTACCCCTCTGAAAAAGACATATAATGGCCATGCTGGTCACATAATTTTATATACACACACACACACACATATATATATATAAACTAAAATACATATACCATAGTAATGGGCAATATTTAAAGCCCATAGTAAGCACAATACAATGGGACACAGCACAGGAAAAAAGGCAAAAAGCAGGTTTGCAGCAGAAAATTGAGGTCTTTTATTCTGTGAAAGGAAGATCTAACAAAAATATTCCACGCCCTCAGAATATCTGTGCAGATCTGCAAATGCGTACAAATCAGAAGGACTTCAGAGAACTGCAACAGAAAGGTAACCGACCAGAAAATAAAGATAAAGAGTTAAGTACCCCTCACAGGGCTGAGGGAAGATGGGAGGGTGACGGGCCAACGCCTCCAGCCTCCCCAGGAGTGCCAAGCTCTAAAAGAGAGAATTATGTCATCTTGAGCACTGGAGTCTATCACAACAATCAGATATAATTGCACGCAGGAAAACTCGTGATGAACAGAAAAAAAATCCCAATTACGTGTATTTGCAGCTTGCAGAATAAACGTCAAGGGAAGAGATGGAACGCTGCTTGGAATGTAAAATCTATATGGACAAAACACAGATTATCAACACATGATAAAAATCCATCCTTTTCACAGGGAGGCAGAAAGCACGACGTCTGCTCTAGCAGCATAGCAAACCAAAAGTCCTCATAAGTTCATATCCACATGCTACAACTGCATTGTATACATAAGCCAAAACCAGCCTTCCTTTCATACTAATTCCCGAGGTGGTTAGCCAAGGAAAGGACTCCTGGAGCATTCAAAGGTGAGCCTGTGACCCTCCCTAGCAGCAGGTTTATCATCCGAGCACAGGTTGGGTTGCTCAAAGAGACCTGGTAGCTGTTTTGCAGAGGATGATTTGTCTTACACCAGCTCTGCCCCCTGTTCCAGCTGCTTGCATGTCTAGTTTTTATACTCCATGTGCTATCTGCCACCTCCTCTGCTTTCTGCTCTGGCTGTGTCACTCAGCAGATCCCCAATGTGATGGCAAAGCAGGTGTGAGGTGAGAGACAACTACTGCAAACCCTCTTAGGTTTTCCTACAGCACAAGGCCATGTGCTGCAATGAGACACTGCGAAGAAAGAGTCGTGCTGTTTTGATATGAGATCCAGCTCTGCAAAACTCATCTTGCTTTACACGTTGTTAGATGGTTTTAGGTGCAGCTACAACAGCTCCCCAATAACTCAGAAAAAGAGATGACCAAAGATTAGACTGGAGTGCTCAGCACTGCAGGATGGGTCAGGCTAGCAGGTAAGAAAGTGATGCTGAAGGGCAGAAAGCACACCATGAACTAATATCCCTGCTTCCTCTCCAACTAATTTTAGAATTGACGGTGAGTGTTTTTGGCTGAGGCTTGAGGTTTTTTAACAGGGCAGAAACCCAACACGGCTCTTAAGATTGAGATGCTGGCTGATACAGACGGTTTACCAGGCAGCCAGCCCATCCCACCCCGCAGAGGTTTCGCTGCAGCTATGTGAGGGGGAAAGGGAGTAATGCTGTCCTGCACCACAGCCCAGGAGCGCACAGAAAACGAGTCCCAGGCGCCCCAAGAAGTCCTGCCTTCGTCTGGTCATGAGCAAGATATTTCTGGTTTACACTGCACTGCTTTTCCTTATTATTTTTCGTGAGTTTTTTTTCCTGCCTCTTTTGTGGCTAGATGTTGGGGCTTTCCACTTCCACGCCATCAGCTGTACGTTTCTAACAACACTACACTGCCATCCTTAGCAAATCAACCCAGATCATGGGTTTACCAATCAGAACTAGCAGCCCTTTGGTATAGGTTGCATTCATGGTCTCCAGTCTCACGTTCTACACCTAAACCTTGCAGATCCTAAAGCGATTTCTCATTGACTTTTTAATCTCACGACCGACAATTTGAGGGCAAGGCTGCATGATGGCCACTGTCAACTTGCAACCAAGTATTTCTTGGGAAAGGATGCTGACTACGGAAAAGCATCATCTTACAAGTAGAGAGAGAAGAACTGCAGTTTTGTATCCCTGGTTTTTGGGAGTAGGCCCAGGGAAGGGAAACTTTCCAAACAAAGCAATTTTAAGGTTTTTAGGAACCTTAGCATAACAAAATGTAGCTTTCTTCCTTCCACTCTTTTCTTCCCAAACAGTACTACTACCATTGCCATGATGATTAAATGACTAATGCTTGAAGCCCGAAATTCAACTTTTATTACAACAATGCTATTTTTCAGCTGTTTTTCTTGCACATTTGTTTTCAGGCTTCCCTCTATTCCTGGAACTACGACATAGAGATTTATTCCAAAGTCCCGTTTGCTTTGTTTCACTAACCTTACCCTCTGCAATTTCTAACTTTACCCTCAAGTTACTTTTTACCCTCACTATTGAACACTTAAAACACTGTACCACCATGGCCCAAGTGTGTAAATAGCTGAAGGGGCCCATTGTATTGTTCTTTTCCTTCCCTCTGCAGAACTGGGGGACACTGCAGGGGATGAAAGGAGGACAGGCCAGCCGAGCCCACCTCCTAACACTCCCCAGTCCCCATTCGACTAATCTCTCTGGCATTGTCCGGGAGGACACCTGCTGCTTGTGAAAACAAAACCTACTGAGCTCTTACAATCCAGGCAGCAAAAAACATGAATAGGCAACCATCAAACTAATTCAATAAAGTTTGTTCAGTTCTGGACTGCACATGTTGAGGTTTTTGAATTATTTTAGACTATTACTGTTATTATCATCAGAGATACTGATTGCAGTAGTTTTGCATTTGGGAAAGAATCTGAAAGGCAACCAAAGTGATCAGGGAAAAAAACACATAAATTTTAGTTTATTAAATTTGAAACAATCTTTTAAGATGAGTGAAATCTGAGTCTGAGAACAGTTACAATATAACACACAAAAGACCCCTTTCTACAAGGTATTCCCTAGCTCAGTAAAATTACAAATTCCTTTGCACAAGCAGAAATGCTTTAGAGTTATGTCACACTTCAAGGATCACTTTTTTCTTTTTTTTTTCTTTTTAAAGAAAATGGATGTCTGAAACCAATCCCCCATCCATACAGCCATAGAGACGAACACCCACAAGGTTATTGGGATTTCAAGCACAGAGAATAGGCACCAACAAAGTAAATGAGGAACTGGGTGGGAAAGGGTATCAGGTCCAAAATCTGCCAGGCTGAGGCGCACCTAGGTACCAGAGGCATGATGAAAAAAAGCCTGAAAGTTCACAGTAAACTTTTTTCTTTCTAGCTACTTGTCTATAATTTTCCCTGAAAGAGTATTTGGCTTTGTTGTTATTTTGGGTACCGATGCTACAAGCCTTCCAAAGGCCAACTGGCTGCAGGAGCAGCTCCATGTGCAAATTACTCCACTCTCCCCTCAGGTAGTACCTTTTCATCACCCTCAGCTTCGCACAGGTGCACATCAAGTGCAACAAGCTTTGTGCTGAAGCCCAAACGCAAACTCTCTTCCAGCGCTGGGTGGTGCTTTGGGATCCGTCTCCCAGATATCAGCCCTTCCAGAGTCAACACAGACTTTATTTGAAGGTGAGGGAAGGAAACCATCCACAGCAGAGCACGTAATGAACTGAAAGTGCACGTGTGGGTAAAATGGCTGCTTCTGGCAGCGTGCCACAGACAAGACATTTCCAGTGCTCATCACGTCTCTCTGTACCTCCTCAGCGAGATTTTTTTGTGAGCCATTATATACATGGTGCATTGGAATTTTGGGCAGCAGCAGTGCTAGCGACAACTTACCAAGCCTTTCACCTCCATATTCCTCACACAGACGTGCATGAGGGTAATCTCTGCCCAGCAGCAGGGGAAAAGCCCCACGAAATAATATGTATTTATCAGCCAGCGAAGCCGTAGCTCCTGATCTCAGTATTTCCAAGTGCCTTTTTCACCCTCCATCCACACTAGCTCAACCTAAGGGGTAGTTAAGGCTTCAGTGTGGCTTCTGCCAGTTGAGAAGAAAGCCTATCCTTTAAATAAGGAGCTGCAAGGAGGTGACACCGTGCCTGTCCAGCCTCCCACAGCAAGGCTGCGACTAGCGCACCCGACCGCTATGCGGTTGCCATATCCTGCTCACATCCCCAGCACAGCCTCTTCTGGGACTGGGTTTCCCGTTTGTGCCGCACAGCCCCTCTTTGCCCTGTGAGCTTCAAGAGCATCCCGACGCCTTCCCGTCTCACACTGGGCTGCTCCAGCTACAGCCGGGCAAAGCATGGCGCCAAGAAACCAAAGTGAATTGTCCACGTTAAACAGCTTTTGCACCTCTGTCCCCACCTGGCAATATTTAAAACCTGCTTTTCTTCCTTTAAGAAACATAATGCCAAAGCGTGCAAATGGATGCAGAAGAAAGGGTCCCTCCACACCGCTCGCAGACCAAACTGGGGCAAAGGCACTAGATCAGCTTAAAACGTACAGGCACCTTCACAGCCCCACATCATTGTCTGGATCCTGGGAAGCAGTGAGGGAACGGTAAGTACTTACCTCTAAGTTATGGGTAAAATAGAGGGAGAGGCAAATACATACACAGGACCAATGCAAAAACACTTGCAGGGACTGCTTGCCAAAATGAAAACTGTACAATTTGGCATTGCCTTAAATGTTGCTGCTCATAATATACTTAAAGAAAATTATGGGATATAAAACCCCTGGAATGCTCTGCAAAATTAGGAAGTGATTAGGCCAGATGATACCAATTTGACTCTAACACAGCTTTGTCGTAATTCCAGAGTTAATAGCAATACCGTATGAACTGGTCCAAAACCTAAGCAGAGTACTTCCAGTACGCTCTGTAGCTGCTAGGCATTTCTGCGTGTGTGGCCTGGCCTGTGAAGTCTGGTGCAGGTAGAAGGAGGACAAAGAAAGGGAGTAAGACCGTTAACACAGCAGGATACATAATTAAATCCGAGAGGGTTGGATTTGAGATGTTGAGATGGGGCTGTTTTGTTTTTTTTGCTTTTTGCTTTTTGCTTTTTTTTTTTTTTTTTTAGTTTAAGGCACAGAAAGAGAAGTGCAATTGGTTTGATGCATCAAAACTACTTGCAGAGGAGATGGAAAATTATGACTCAGATTTTTTAGGTTCTTTTTTAAGCAAGTGGCAGCCTGCCTGCACAGCCACTCCAAACATAGACCCAAACAGCTGTAAATCTTCCTGGAGATTTTCCCTTTCGTTCCAACAGTCAGACTTGCCACAGTGTCTGCTCCAGAGCGTCTTCTTGACCACCACCTGTTCCTCTTCCTTCAAGTACGTTAAGGAGAAAGCCTTTCCAGGCCAGGACTGTGGACTGGCATCCACCCCATACAGCTTAACATTCCTCATCCGGTATTTCATTTCTGCTATTATTTGTTAAGCGTGGGTAGCATATTGCCATACATCATAAAGCCCTTTACTAGAGCTGCTCAGTCTAAAAACAGAGGGTACAGCTGTGCTGCAGGCTAGCATTCTGCAGAAATACCAATGCTACAGCCAGCAAGCCCAGCACGCTAACAGAGGTAGCATGGCTATGGAAATAAGGAGTGCTGCAATGACCTAATTTACCTTGTTTTTCCTGCCGAAGGCCAGTCTACCATAGCCAGTGGCTTTGTTTGCAGACTTAAGGCAGACAAGGATCTCTACACTGCATGTCAGTCACAACAAATACAGTGGCACATCATAGAAAGGCAGTACATTTATAAGTATCATGACTATTTAAGGATTCACTAGTTATACAGTACTTGGGCAGAAAATCTGCTTCCTGGTGTTAGTAATTTCCTGCAGGTTTTCAGAAGAAAGAGGACTTTGGAAGCAGAATGGAAGAAAGTAGGTCTGGAACAAAGAAAGCAGCAAGTTAGATCAAATCCAAGATGTAGTCTGGACAGACTGAACTATCATCACTGGAAACTGGATGCCCTTGGTGAGGGGTGACATTGCTCGATCATAATTATCACCGTTATGCAGTGCCACAAGGATACAGCGGGACAGATGACGGCCTGAGCCCAGCAGGATGTGGGATGTGCAGAGTTCCCTCAAGCTACAGTAAGGCTTTAAGCTACTGAGAGATGAAAAGTTGATTTGAACAGCTCTGCTCCAGATGGACCAACGGGAACCAGAGCTCCCATGGAGGATGTGGCTGCAGGCACGGGGCCAGACTCTGGCCACTTGGACGAGGTCACCGACTCAGTACCAGCTGCAGCCGAACCGCAGCAAACGCGCTGGGCACGTGCCGCACAACCTGCAGCCCTGAGCCGAAGGCCTCAAGAGAAGGTGCTCGAGGTCCTGCCTGCCAGACCCCTCTCCTCTCCACCCAGCCTCCCGCTCACCATCGGCGGCGTTCGCTCCTACCGACCACACAGGGCAGCGGCATTCGCAGGTTGGCTGACTGCTACGTAAGTAGCCTTCCCCTTCCTTTTCTTTCCAGTGTCCACCCTTGCTCCTTTGTGTAGGAACAGATACGGATGGCAGGCACTTCCAGCAAAGTAAATGGCCTTTCAGGCCCGGCTTGAAACAACTTTGTGACAGCCTTACGCAGATCACTAAAGACATCAGCCATTTACTGGCAACTTCCATAATCCCCTTGAAGAGCTAATAGACAAAGCAGGCTGGAACCTACTGCCACCAGCCCGGCAGCAGAAAGGAAGGCTGCCCACGGGCGAAATGTGCTCTAAAAGGGGTTGGGAGTTTTAGCATTTTTCCTGAACTTTTCCTTTTACACCGAGAGGTAGATTTGAGAGCTCATGAGAGCACCAAAGTTCTGGGCTTGCTTCAATTCTTACTTTTTAAAGTCTTACTAATCTGGAAAAATGCATAAGAGGGAAAAAAAAACACTTTTAAAGATGTAATTTAAAAGATAAAATAAATAAATTCCAGCATCTATTCATCTCTGGTGTGTTGGCTTCCCATTTCAAAAAAGAGGAAGCCTTCTGTTCGGGAAGGAAGTCAGATGAGAATCATACCACGGTGCACGATGTAGCTCAGAAAGGTCAGGAGACAAGGGGATGTCTTAAAAGATGTATTGAAAAAAGAAGAACCAGTCATAAATGTGTTTTAATGAATCTTTCAGATAACAGAAACATGGTTATGCTAAAGGAAGTCGGGGGGAGAAATCAAATTTGTTTGAAAAATGGCAATAGCAACACATCACTTTCAAAATAAGCTTCATAGACAACGAAATAGTAATTCTGCAACTGTGAGTCATGATTATTTATATCACACACTTGTTGTAATAAGTAAAGAGCTCTGTTAAAATGCTGAAACGTTATGAAATACTGAAACTATTGCATATAGCGCATAGCAAGCTTCCCAACTTTTCCAATTAGCACCGAGGCTTAGGCTTTAAATGCAGCTGAAGCAAAAGAAATGCTGAAAAACACTGCCACAGGCTGGCTTAATTCGGAATTTCTCCTTTTCAAAAGGATTAAAAAAAAAAAACCAAAACACAAACAAAAACCCACAAACAAAAAATACACACACACACATCCGGAAGGGTTGGAAAGTACTTCAGAATTTTTTCCTTTCCCCAGCCCTCGTTCTGTTATGTACCTTACAAGTGAGTAGGAAAGTATGTTTAAGGGCAACTTACAAACTTGGTTTGATAGAAAAGAGCTTCTGCACATGTACCTGCAGCAGCCTGTGAACACCATTTTGGGCAAGAGGCTCACTTACCCTCACTGATGTCTCTTGCCTCCATATTGAGAGAAAGCCCCTACAAAGCAGCATGAAAAATCCCTGCGCCTGCCATGGGAATTAACAAAGGAAGATTTTAAGATGTCGATGATCAGCTATCTATATGAGCTGTCCTTAAACAGAAACATCCCTGCCACTTTGATGCAAAGCTTTTCTCCTCAGATATGCAAACCTGGTGGGATGGAGGAACACCCCACTGGGAACAAGGAACAAGCTGTATCAGTTCTTGGGCAAGGCCTGTGGCTTGGTGTATTTTTGCAAGAAGCAGCACTGACACCTGTCCTCCTGAGAAGCTTAAGTGTTAATTATTCCCCAGCACTCAGGTCTTACAGGGACCTGATTTTTTGGAAACTCAGGAAGGCCATCTGCTTTCCCAGCAGCGCAAAACAGGTCTGGTCAGAGCAACTCCAGCAGGGTTAAACAATGCACTGGGGAGGGGCGAGGGGAACTGAGGTAACCAAACCACCTCCCCACCCCACCGCCCAAGCTGGGTATCAGTTGCAAGGTCTCTTGTTATGCACATAAAACTCCACAGAAAAAAAATAAATTAAGGATTAAGTTACCAATAAAGACAGAGCTCCTCAGATCACCCACATCACTTACTTGCCATTTATCTACACCCTCCTGTTACAAAAGACAGGATACCCCCTATCCCAACCACAGTTTACTCATTAAGACTGCTTCCAGACAGAAATAAAACTTGCCTGAAGAAGAATGGCCTTAAGAAATTTATCTGGTTAATTCAGATTCTTAAATAGCAGAAAATTGTATAGAAAAAGAGATGTTTGCCCAGATATTTCCAAAAAGAGAGAGGTAAACAATTGCATGGGTGTGTGTGTATGTGTGTCCCTAGTAGCATCACACAAAGGAGTACTTAGTACCACAACTACTATGGCAAAGATACAGATTAGGCCAACGTCAGGAAAATAAAGCATTTTGAAAATCCTCCTCAAAGTCAGAGTCATTTTAAAGCTATTCACTAAGACTTTTAATCCATTTATTTAATCCATGACTTAATCCACCCATACACCTGACTACACACCAGGTCCAAGAGATAACTAGCCTTTACGGCACAGACATTGCATCAAGCTGGATTTCAGTCTTAGTTCTTTAATCAAAAGAAACACACAGCTTCCAAAGTGACTCAAAGCAGTTACAAGTCACGTAGCTAACGGAGTTGCCTATCCCCACGAATTAAGGAATACACTCTCAGCACTGCTGAGGTGTACTTCCCCTTGGCACCTTCATCTGCATACAGGTAATGCGCTCAGTTAAAATCCCACCCTATGAATTTATCATCATGTGTGGCACGTTTGACCTTTCCCTGCCACTAACACACCGTCGTAGCTCCCGTGTCCCAAAGAGCACAGTTAAATCAGGTTTTTACAGCACACTGCCTACAAGAAAACCCTGCTATTTTCACTGTCGTTAAAGGCGCTGTTATTTTCGCTGCATGCCGATGTCAGTCCCTGGCTCGGCAGCAAGCCGGCAGCGGGCAGCTGCGGACTGCAGAGCTGGCAAGCAGGCCGGCGGCAGGAGGAGGAGGAAAGGGAAGGAGGACTCGGCGCGGCCGCCCCGCCCGCCGCCGCCAGGTGGCGCCGCCGCCCAGGGGATGAGCCCCCCGCCGCCACCGCCGCCGCCGCCCGGAGCTGCTGCTGGCGCTGCTGGGGCCGGGCCGCCGCGGCCTGCAGCCGGTCTCCAAACCCGCCCCCCCTTGCAAAAGCACCTTGTATGCCTTTGCGTTGGGCTAGTCCAGCTGCTGCCCGGGCCTCCTGCTCGCAAAACCCTACCCGCAGCGCAAAAACACCCCCAAACAAACAAAAAATTAAAACAACAACAACAAAAAGAACAAAAAGTCTCCACCAAAAACTACCCCACAGGTGACACTGCTCCCACAGCTGCTGGTCAGGACCACCAGCCCTAAAAGCACGGCTAACCCAGCACAAGTGGAAACCTCCCCTCCAGTCACCATCAGCACCCGTGGTCTCAGTTGGGTCCTCTGCACCAGGGAACACCGCCAAGTTGGGGGAAAAAATAAAAAAGAAAAAATAATTTAAAAAAACAAAAACAAAACAAAAACAAACCAAAAAACCCCCAAACAAAACCCAAAACTAAAAGCCAAGAAACAAAGCTCAAAAAAAGGACATCCCAGGCGACAGCAGTGCCACCGGGGACACCATTCCCGGGAGACGCAGTCCTCAGTGGGATTCCTCCCTGTGCCCGCACCCACTCAGGGCTGCACCACTCCTGCACTGAACGCGAGCCGACTACCCGGGCCCTGCCGGTGGGGCCCCTGGCGCAGGTGTGGGCGCCCACCACCACGCTTCCCAAGGACAGGGACGGAAGCACCTCGCAGTGCCGGAAGAGGAGAAGCAGCCACCGGAGCAGGAGAGTGAAGCCAGCATTCCACGTATCTTCCCGCTAGCACTTTTCACCAGCTGGAAATTTGGGAAGCCTGGTCCCCACTCAGGGGAAGCCTCTGAGCTGAGTTCCCCTGCCATCCGTAACCAAAACCATACAGGCCGTTATGCCTCTGTGTGATGGGGACACAAGTGATTCGGTGACCAAGCGCGGGCACTTGCCAGCGCGGTGGGGGGCTCCATCCCCTCAAACGACAAACGCTTCCCGCAGGACCCAGTTGTGCCACCGACATGTTTGACGACGACGAGCAACTCGCCCTGGCTGAATGTGTTCACGACCACTGAGATAAATCAAGAGAATAAAAATCTTCTTGCAGCTGAAGTTGTCTCTGGCCCAGTGATTTGGGGTGTAAGTAGAGAAATGCCAGGAACAGAGACAGGAAGTACAGTATTTTGATGGGCTTTTCTACATAATGTGCTATATTACATCTGTCTTTTTTTTTTTTTTAAACAAAACTCCTTGAAATAAATAGACCCCAATAGGCTAATACAGGCTACTTTACAGGAAGCACCATGTTTGCAGCTGGTAGAAAAGCATCCATTTTAAAGGAAACAAAGCCTCTAACACAGAGGTTTTGACTTTTTTTCACTGCTCCTGCTGTGTAGAAAGATCTCTGTCAAAACAGGCCGGAGTTTGGGCGGTCAGCAGTAGGATGAGGTAATGCCAATCTCTATCTTTCTCTTCAGAGAGTCATTCTTGATGCATGGTAATCAGTCAGCCCACATGCATCTCTCTGCAGGAAAGGATCGCTTGAACTTCCCTAGCGCAGCCACTGGGGAAAATGCAGAAACGTGGGAGAAGAAAATACAAAGACCTCACAAATGCAAAAACCTTTGCCTGCCGAGTGCTAATTGAGAGAACATTCTTGCAGACAAAAAAGTGCTGTAGGAGTGGGAGAGCTTCACTTACGTACAACTAACAGGAAAGTAAACCAATGAGGAGTAAAGTGCACAAGACAACAAGTATCTATAGAGATGGTATCCAACATTTTCAACCATGTCAGTTTTAAACTACTTCGGACTGATGGTTTATGGTCAGAGGAGGACAAGCTAAGATGCTGCAGCAACACATTAAACAAAATATGTGGAGAGGGCATGTGAATAAAAAAGCCCAGATTTTGCCAAATGTAGTGAGGAAAAGAAAGTAGTATGTTTTTTATGTTCTGAATTCAACTTCAACCCTAAGACAAAGACCAGGAGTAGGATAAATGGAGCCAACTCTTTATTCTCACCAAAAATTTCAAGGATTTAGGGGGAAGAGTCTCTGATGCAAAGGCCTAGGTTTGATAAAGCAATAAAGGATTTTGGGTACTCCTATTTTTTAAGCATTAAAACATACTTCATATGCTTTCATTCATAGGGCACAGCTTTCAGAAGACAAGTATATTTCATCATGTTCTGAAAAACGTGGCAACGCTACCCATCACTAGGCACCCAAGAGCACTTGGTAGTTTGATTGACATCTATTTTCCATTTCAGCCTATTGAGGAATGAGAGCAAACCACCAACTCTTCCCTGATGCTGCACTTTTCCATTTGCTTCTTTAGTAATTGAAAGCAACGGAAAGAAGCAAAGTCAGAACACGTAGTTTAAGGATGTTTTATGGAAGTTTAACAAAGGTGTCACTTTCAAGCTAAATTCTCAAAGAATTGCCTGGTTTAAAGATTTAGGTTTAATTCACATAATAATTCTTCCACTACTACAGAATGAAAGTTCCCTGCAAAAATCAAGAGCATAAATGAGCACAGAGCTTACCAGGGACTTTCCAAGGCTCTGTCTTCATTTTGTGTATTTGTTGATGAAATACTGTCTTTCCCAAGCTCACTGTCGACAATTTCCCTCCCTTCCCCCTTTTTTTATTTTAAAAAGCACCTTTAAAGTTTTCTTTTGTCTTTAATTAAGAAATTGTATGCTATGAGGCACCTCTTTTCATCTTGTTTGGGGTTTGCAAGCAGGCTTCCCATGAGAAGGGAACCCTTACCATGGTTTCTAAAGTTCAGTGGTCTGTGTTCCAGGTCACGGGTATGAAAGCCACCTTCCACAGCAGCATGCAGAATTCGGCAGCAAGTGCCTTCCACCAACTACAAAGGTGAGATAACCTTTCAATCAGAGTTCCTACAAAAGGACTTTACCCTAACGCCTTTCTCCTTTGCCCTTCCTGCTTGAATCTTCCTGTCTATCTTTCTGTATTATCCAGCCCATGGAAGAGCTCATTACACCTAGTTTTGTATTAGTCAAAACCATAAAGATGCCTTCTGGAGCCCCTTCCCCCACACCCTTCCAGTATCTCGAGAACACATCCTTCTTGCTACTCACCAGTACTCTTTCCCTGTCCTTTTGTCTTGCTCCAGTCTTGCTTCACAAGGAAAAAAAAAAAAAAAGTATCTCACAGAGTGGATGGTTTTGTAGTTAAAGGCATCCAAAAACATTCCAAGTTACAGTTTTCGGTTTTACCACATGCTTTAGTCCTATAAACAACCTTGAGAAAGTTGTTCAAGCCCTTTGAGATTGAAGTTATCTATCCTCTGGAAGAGAAGCACTGCTACTAAGAAGTGAGAGTGTCTCTTGGCTCCAACTGACTGAGAAGGTTTGTCCTCTACCTGACTCAACTCTCCATGTAAAAGTCTTTGGCTAAGTTCAGTAGTGGTTGACCACCTGCCCTAGCCAGGACAGGGAACTTTATAAACTGGTGCACTGCCAGTTTTTGAAGATACAGCACAGTGAGAACAGCTGAATTATTATGTGAATTAAAACTGATCCTAACTCCTCATTGTATCGAGTCTTTGTCATTTCCTACAACTGTGTGTTTAAATCAGAGTTTGTAGCCTGGTTATTTTGTCTTTCTACTCAAGTTAACTAGCTGCAGTGAAGCTCTAAGTAATTACGTAGGGCAAAAAAAGTCCCAAGTCATTCTGGAAAAAAAAAAGTAAATTTAAAATAAACAAACAGCACTTTACAAGCTCTTCATCTTTCTCTTTCCCCCAGCATTTCTGAACACTCTTCAGCTTTTCTCAACTGCCTTTATACTTTCAGTGCATTATAATTGTGCTTATGGAAGTCGAAAAACTTCCTTTAGGCAGTAACTCTTGCCGAAGAATTCATGCTCCCTCAACCTAAACATAAAATTCAGACTTCAATTAAACTACCAGGAATTTCATACATCTGAGTATTACCAGCACTTGCATTGTGCTAGAATTTTTCTTGCTGCTTAGCGTTGTACTTCAAAGTGATGTAGAGTTTTACCCTGGATATCTTCTCAACAGAAACAACTTAAAACATTTACAACTACGGAGTACTTCTAATATTGTGGCAAAATACAATCCCTGTTTTCAAACAAATCAGAAGTGCAGGTACCATAGCAGCTCATCTAAAAAACCTTTCATTCTGTTTACCTACAAAATGCATTGTTACTGTAGCGTTGTACTCCTGTATTTACAATGAGAAGTGCCTTTAAAATGGAGCTGAATTTTTAATGCATACCCTATTTTGGTTCAAAATTGATCCACTACTATTGGTAGCAAACTTAAGCTGTTATGTTAGGAACATAAAACTAAATTTTTAACAGAAATGTTTCTATGTAACCTAATTATCCAGGTTACTATCTGAGTCATCTTGTTACTAGGCTGGAAAAAAAAAAAACACCACAAAAAACAAAGCAATACTTCATCTAACAACATTACTGAATCACAAGAAACGAATTATTTTCTGTGGAAAGCAGTGATTTAAACATTATAATATCACCCTGCTACAAACAGCACTTTCAAAATATGCATATTTGGGTCTTAGACTCATTTTAAGTAGCTTTCATGAAATTTTTCTAGCCTTCATTTTAAAATTAAGTATGAGAAATTTAATGTATCAGCATAAGCTCAGTTAAAGTTGCTTCCAAATTCTAGGCTGATGGGCTTTATAATCCAAGTTGAAAGATGCCAGGAGGGGTTGTGAAGTGTCTCTATTCTTCTGCCAGTGTTCTCAACCCCAAATCCTTGCTTGATTTAGTGTTCCCCATACCACAGACTCCCTCTGTAAGAGACAGCTGCACCCTCAAAATGGAGATCCACCACTGAACAAGTCTCACCTCTCTTTGAAATACCCTCTGAGGAGGTTTTCCATTCCCCTAAAGCCAGAAACACGCTATCAACAGCCCCTTTTACTGTGATTGCCTTGTTGAGGGTGGGTGCCAACCTACCTCTTCTACCAAGCTCCTTCCTGCATCTAAGAGGATCTAAGAAATCCCTTATTTGGTATGGCCTGTCCTCTAAGACATGAAGACTCAAGGTGATAATGGGTCAATACAGTCTAAAGATAGATCAGTCTGCCCTAACAGCTTAATAGCTTGTTACAGGCAGCTGTAGCACTTAATAAGGCAAAGAACAACTCCTTAGGTCCTGTGAGGTGCTGCTCCCAACTGTTGGAGTAGCACACCCCAGCTTGGCCAAAAAATACACTAAAAAAAAAAATAGAGACATACAACTTGTCACCATCTTACCACTCATCACAAACTCAATCTCAGAGCTGATGACAGTATCTACATATCCCAGATGCAAAGCCCATGTTTACCAGGTGATGCTGCCCAGAGATGGAAAGGATAGATCACCTCTGCCTACTGACTCACAGAACTGGTACCACGTTCAGGCTCTCCAGCAATTGCTGGAAATGGATGCCATCTCCACCACATCTTCTGATCATCAGTTTAAAGGGAAAGCAGGAAAGCTGCTGGACCGGCAGCTCTTCCCCTTTCCCTTGCTGAACTCCAGCACCACATCACCAGCTTGGCAGACGGTTACAGGTCTTCACCCAGTCTTAACCTAGGTGTCTATCAAGTACTGCCAAGGAAAAGCCCCAACACCACACTGCAGCCTTAGGATACACGGTTTGGAAGAACGCAGAAGCTCGACCTTCTTAATTAGTTAATTCCCCAGAAGGAGTTCATTCCACAAACATCTGCTCTTCCAGGGAATGTCAAGTATTGTTGGAAGAAGCAAAAACAGTAACAAATCCACAGTATCCATAGGACTGTCATTTTTAAATAAAACTTGTATGACAGTTACGGTAAGGGCCTTTTTCTTTTAAGTGACCTTGTCACAGCCCATCAGTTTAAGACCCGAGAAGAGGCCTACCTCTCCTATCCGAGGTTGCTAAATCGTCACTCACTCTTGATGCATGCCATTTTCAGATTTGAAAAATCTGACGGTTTATATTTTGCAGGGGAAAAGTGATAAAGGACAGGCTATTGCAGGCATATCTGAAAAAAAAACAAACCCTGAAAAGAAGAATGCTAGTACTGCTAGATCACTGCACAGGTTGGGTTCCAATTTCTTCCCGTACTAAAAAATATGATTATATTTTGGACCTGATAGGAAATAACCAAAATTGCCACAGTGCTTCCCCGGTGAGCAAAACAAGTCAGGAACAGAAATGTATGAGCCACTGCCCCAAGTGCTTCAAAGGTACTTTGAGGCGCATCAGACTGTGCTGAGCAGCAAAGCATCCCTGAAGCACTATAACTTTGGTTAGAACCTGTAATTCAGAAATCTCCCAGTGACCTCATTATCAGCATAGCATAGAGAAAACAGAGCTGGTCTCGGTATATGAAGGCAATGACTACTCAGGGAGCTTTAATCAGAAGGAATTTAACTGAACAAACAGCCATGGTTCCCAAAGAAGGGCTGAGTACTTTTAAAAATTGAAAGTAGCTGACCGTACGCTTTAGAACAATAAGGTAAAATTATTACACTAAAACCCTTTAATTAATGCATGCGACAGAAGCTGTGATTTTTAAACCCTAATCTCCCTGTCATTTCAGTTTTTAAGAAACAGTAAGAAGCACCCATCTGCTCAAGCTGCCACACGAGGCCCAAAGTTCTGTTCTCACACCAGTTTTGCACCGGATGTCTCAATAAATTTACTGCTTATTTACATCAGCCGAAATGGAGAAGCAAGCTGCTGATCTCCTAAGTTTGCCCTCCTGCAAAAATGGCCAAAATACATTTTGCTGTTACACACACCATTTTTCCCCCTAAAAGCAGGGGCTTGTGGTCCTGACCCCCCTGAAAAGAAAACCTATAGGGCATTTTGAAAACCCTGACAGATGTTTAATTACAGAGGCACTAGCAGGCATTATTTTGAGAAGGTCAAACACAGAACGACTGTAGCTGACAACCAAATGGCTAAAGTGTCTGCTGTACCACTAGCGAAGCAAAAACTTTGCTAATCCACGTTTTGCTAATTCAAACACCTAATAACTCACATGCAAGCAAAAAGCTGCTGGTAGCACACCACGTCTGAGTAACCATTTAATAGCAGGAATCTGTGGTGCGATTTCATGTTACTAGGGGTGCATTACGAAATACAACAAACAGCAGTCAGTGCTATGTTATGAAATAGCGAACTGAACTCTTACTCCCAACATCTAAGAACAAAGTACCTTTTGTAATGCAGGTTTCTCCCCACACACACACACTTACTAATTCATGAAGTGCATTCATTTAAATAGGCCCTTTAGTCACCGATGTAAGTGAACAGGGATCTCCAGTACGTCTGTGGGCTGTGTGGCAGGAAGAGAACAGAGATGGCACTGACTTCTCTGATGTTACTTCCAGCAATTTCTTACAGATTTGTCACTGATTCCCTGAGAAGTTCTCACACTAGGTTCCAATTTAAAAACTTTCTTTTATTTAGAAAGTTAGAAAAATCTGTTTTGACCTATTAAAAAGCCCAAACCAAACAAAACCTAAAAATACAGACCTGGACCTCTGACTAAAATTTCTTGGATATGCCTCTGAATAGAGCAGGACCTACCCCTTCTTTTCTGAGTCAAATTCAGTAGCAATTAGTCTTCATCCTTTATCCACCCTCACAGCTGAGAGCGAGGCAGACCCACTTTGCCATGCTGTTGAATTGTGTACTGAGCACGCACCAACACGAAATATCGTCCTAACAGATTTAAGCATGCCTCAAAGCACATCGTTCTGACAGCGCCTGGGTCTCCGTCATCACTCTCGTAACTATCAGTGATTCTGGTTAATTTTACAATCACAAGAGGTACAAGCCTCCATCTGGTTAGTCTGCATATTATTGCAGAATTGGAATCATACTGATCAACAAAATATGTTGGCCACTAACACGCTGTTAAGGTGGACTGGTGAGTGGAGAAGAGCCCTACTTTCAGCTACACTAAAGACCCACCGCGAATACAAGGGAGCAGAGCACGAGGACCAGCGTTCCCCAGGGAGAGGTGCCTGTTGCTCCAGGGCTGCCGGGGGAGGCACGGCAGCCGCATCAGGATTCAGGGGTGTCGGCAGGACTGCTTGGTAACCTAACACATCGGGTTCAGTCTCCTGAATGCCTGCAGCACGTACAGCAAAAGCCTGCCACAGCTCTTTCCCTGAAATGAAGCTGAAAAGAAGAGATTCCCTGGTTTAATGACTGTGACTGAAGCGACCCTGTGAGCACAGGCGGCGGGGTTTCCAAAAGCTTCTGTTCCCTGATGGCACAAATGCCAAGTACAACTGCACCCTCGCCCACCAGGGAGTAGTGGCGTACCTGTTACTGCAACACGAGCTATGGCCATCCCCATCATCCCCCACCAAGAAGCCCTGCCTCACGGGTCTGATGGGGAGAGCAGCCATGGTGTCACCGCGATGATCCCCACGCCAAGAGTCCCAAGGCTGCATCTGTGCCAGGAGCCAAAACTAGACACCCACAAGACTGTCAGCCTGGATGCAGACAGTCCAGCAAGGCTGCCATACAGTCAAAATCCCCTTCCTCTACACAAAACCCAGTTAAATGTGCCACTCAGCTGACACCGTTGCATCTGCACTAGGGGTCCTTTCCACCAGACCTACACTGGTCAGAGGGTGACATCGCTATAAAAGCCTAACAGAGACAATTCTGCTGGCAGAGCCTGCAGCACAGACTGCACCCAGGTCTCCTGCGAAAGAGATGTTTCTTGCTCGTCTTCCAGATGTGGGTTACTTTTGGCTGTTGACACGGACTAGGATTCCCTGCCATTCCCTTCCATCCTCCAGTACAGGGGCCAGTGTTGATTTCTCCCAAGTCTGGCTGAATTTTATTCTTATCTTTTAAATATGCGCTCCATGTGAACTCCTGGTAAGCAGCATGTTCAAATGCAGACCAAAGTCTCTGCAGATCTCAACCTACAGCACACTCCCAAACAAACTAAGTATTCAAAAAAAGTGTGGACATGGCACTTCAGGACATGGTTTAGTGGGCATGCTGGTGTTGGGTTGATGGTTGGACTTGATGATCTTAAAGGTCTCTTCCAACCTTAATGATTCTATGAAATTAGCAAAAACCCAAACTACTGTGCTTATAAGCAATGTACTCCATAAGCAAAACAAATGCAAAATTAAACAGCCTTTCTCATTTTGGACTTTAGAAAACACTTCTCCAGTAGGACACCGAGTAAATCAATTTAAATGCTCTTAAAACTTAAGCTTAGTCTGTAATGCTAAATTTGGATCTGAGGCTCTGCACAGCACAGTATATGGAATGTACGATTATACAATGGAACTCCCTTATGCATACAGTTAGGTAGCAAAACACCTCAGCTCTCGTATTTGACTTACCAGGCAAACATGAACAGTTGATGAGCAAAGGACAAGCAACCCTTCTTTTCTCTGCTTTTGTTGAGGAGAACTCCCCACGGCTATACTCACAGCTACTCACCATCAGCCACATTACAAAATCCCTCAACCACATTTTATTTCATTCATCTAATATTATCCTAAATATGTACAAGAAGCCTGTTATGATCCTGCTGAAGTCACTGATGATAAAACCTATAAACCTCAAAGGAAGGAGAACTGGTCCAAAGACTATAAATAGATAATAAGCAATAAATTCAGAGCCTCCCCCAGCTCTGGACAGCTGGAGTTTTTAAAAACCCCATGGCTCCATGGCATAAGCAATGAAAAACAGGTTACAGAACTCAGCCACAGGAATTAATAAAAATGACCAAAGGTCATCTGTAGTCTATCAATCACTATATTGTTTACAGTTCATATTACAGTAGAAAGGTATGAATGTTGTCAGTGTTGTACACTGGCTACTCAGAGATCTATCATGACTAATTGATAGAGGTTATCCATTTGAGCCCCGGCCTATTATTCAAAACTCTAAACCTGCCGTTCACCAACAGCAAAGAGCACTGCAGATGAAGGATGGAGGGGCACTATAGGGAACTATTTTCAATGATGCAAGCAGTGATGAGGGAATGAAGATTATCTGAAAACAAACACTGAATTTTTCTGAGACCCCAAGGCACTACTCTTCATGAAGCAGCAAAACAGCATTTCACATCTACCTACTTTTGCACAATTTACTGTCAAGAATAAAATACACCAGCTAAATCTGAACTTGAGGTTTCAGTCTTAAATCTCTTAAAAGCTTGGTTGTTTGAGTTGAAGGCTGAGAAATGCATTTACCTCTATTTGCCTCACATTCCCTTACATATTTTGTATAGAGCATCTAGTATGCATCTTCCTGATAAAGTGTCTTTGACCTACAATCAAAGAATAAAAAGCCTTACCCTTATGGACCAAAGTTTTGACGTTAATTTTAAAATAAGTAAACAACAAACCAGGAACAGCTATATTTACAAACTACACTGGACACCTGAGGAACTAACACTTGCACTGTATTAATCCTGTAAGGATGTTAGTAAATAATAAGGACTAGTTACATTTACTAAGTTAGTAAAAAGGACCAAGTCAATAATAAACCAGGAACAGCTATATTTACAAACCGCACCAGATGCCTGAGGAACTAAGACCTACACTATATTAATCCTGACACAGCCATTACCCAAATAACTTACTCTGCAATGGCATCGATTCCAATGGTAAAAATGGCAGCATAGCTTTGAAATTTGGAGCAAGGTTAACACACCAAATAAGAATCCATTAACTACTAACAGTCCTACTAAATACTGCCTTGTAAGATACGGCAATTTATTTACAGTTCACCATGACTGAACTGAAGAATCACCATCTCGGACTCTGTAAGTCCGTACTGCAGGGTGCAAACCAGATCATAATTTCATCTTAGATTTAAGAAGTTCAAGCTCACTGAGCTGCCTTTGTACGGTTTATAATGTCAGAATAATCCTTTACTATACTGACAGCCTGAGACATTGAATGGGATTGTCTAAGAACAGCAGACGCACTGTTTACTCCTTTACAGCAGCAGCTCATCAGTGGCATTTGAAAAAGCCACAATATAGTTACATCCTTTGACAAGCAACACCTGAAACACCTTCCTTATCTTCACACGCCCCAGGACCCAACATAAATGTAACATTTTTTTTCATTAAATATGAGAGGCAGGTAATCAAAAGAAAGATTTCTCTGCAAATTTAGGGACATCAGAGCCTGCTTTTAACTCTCTTTGCCAAAACACAAGGCCCTGTCTAGACAGCAGCCTTAAGGTGCTCTCTTTGCATATAAGGCAGACCAGGGTATAGTAGAAGCGTAAGGATTGTCAAAAAACCTGTTTGGGCTTTGGCAAAGTAGTAGTATATACTCTGTAGACAGCACAGTTCTTAGGCTTATGTCTGACAGAAGCAAAAAAATGCTACAGTCTTTTTGGCAAACTCAAACGTTCCTTGCCAAAAGCCATCCTCTCTCCAACTCTGCCTGTTAGGAAACTGGCCTGAGGAAGGTTTTGTCCAAACCTCCACTTTTTCCTACCAGGAGATAAATTTTGTTTATTTTGACTGAGTTTTGGAACCTGCATACTTTGGTCTTGTGGACTCCAAGATCAGTAATACTGGTTTTGTAACTTGACTTCTTACAACCTCCCATTCATCATCTCCATCAACTCCGTGGTGGCACTTTTTGACCAGAAACCAATTAACATCCTGCCTGAACAAAACGGCTCTAAACAGCAAAACCCAGTCCCATTCCAATCTTGACTCTAAAATCTTTTTCCCAGACCAAGCTCTTGCACAGCAGCTTGCATGTAGTGGTCAGGCTGTAGACACCTTACACATGCACAGTCAGCGGTTGCTTTTGATGGGGTAGATTTTCAGCTATTCCACTCCTGAGGCTTACAGACACGGACTTCCAGGCACGTGCATAAATCTGGTTTGAAACATCATTTTGGTGACAGGACAGGTTTTTTTTCAGTCAAGAGACTGAGCAGTTTTCACTAAGAAATTTACAGCTGAACTGGCTGAGCCCTTGGTGGAGTGGCAGGGTGGGGAGAAGGGAAGACAAGAGAGGGACACAGATTTGATGGCACACAAATAATTTATCACTAACTTAACTCTGTTGCTTTCACGTAATTCCTCAGCTAGTGACAAAGTCAAAAGGTCTGTACGATACTTGATGTGCATGGGCAAATACAAACAGCAACATTTAGTACATCAATTATGAAGATTAGCTTCGCCTTACAACATCTGAGCAAAATGCAAGATCTAAAGCTCAAATTAACTTCATAATGTAGGGAAAAATTAATTGCACTTTAAAGAAAGCCTAGTAAAATTACTGCACAATCAGAAGGCAGTCATTTATTAATATGTGATGATCGTATATTTCTGGTTTTTTTAGTTAGGCTTAGATCTGAAATATGAGCCTTATATGGAAAGCAGCTTTGATGACAGTCATATATTTGGGAAAGCTTTTCCAGCCTTTTTGTTTTGCACAAACGACTTGAATGTTTAAAGCATTTAAAGAATTTCATAGCTAGGTATTAATAAAGAGATGTTGTTTTTTCCATCTTTTGTATTTTCATTAAGCTTTCAGTGAAAATGCAGCTGCTGACTTACAAGTGATTCAGAAATAATATACGTACAAGCAGGCAGCCATTTTCACAGTCTGGCAAGTAACACATTTCCATAAATAACAAAGAATACAGGGTCATGATACCAGCTGTTCAGTAATTTTAAAAAGTCACAATGCCTCTAATTTTGCAGTAACTATTTGCTGGACTGTTTTTATTTATGGCTTGAAATCAAATTTAAAAATGCCTTCCCTGAACTTTAAACACTATGCTCCCAACTGACCGGCCTTCTCTCTGCTGTATTCTCACTTGACTTCCATGTACCTGTGTCCACACTGAGTGCAGTGGATGATACTGGCCCACAAGCTGGGCTTGCAAAGGTTTGCAAGCAAACCTCTGAATCGGCTCCTCAAGTATTTATACAAATTTGTGCATATGCACACATTGCATACACACGTCAGGTGATCTGTTCACATACATGGTCAGCTGCCCTGTTACCTGGCCCTTCAGGCACATAACCTTAATTTATTATCTAAAGCTGCTGTACAATGCAAACACAGCTGTATGTCTGAAAATAGTAACATGCAGTGGGAAATCCTGCGGTAAGATTTTGGTCATAAACATTTTCATAGTTCTCAGATACACCATTATCTACTCCCTAACATTCTGGTTTGATCCCTGTTTAAAGTTTTCTTTTACTTTTCCTTTGGGGATTTTGCCAAGCATTCCACTTGAAAATGATTCTGTGACATTATCATTTGGCTTCTTTCTAATTGAAAAAATCATATATACATGTGAAAATGCAAGCTGTTTCCTTAGAAGAAACAAGAAATAAACCCAGGATTTTTAACCAACAGAGCTGATGGACAAGAAGGGGCTGTTAATTTTTTCTTTTAAATGGCATGTCACATATTTCTCCCTCTCTCCCCCCCCAAAAAAGCTGACAATTTTTCCAGAAAGAGAAAGGAAGTTCCACTTCGGGGGGGGGGGGGGGGGTGGGGGGGGGTGGGTGGGACACAACAAAACCAAAAAACACACACAAAACAACAACCCACGGACCAAAATTTTCTCAGATCTGCTCAATTAATCTGCTTCCACAAACGTAAATTACAAGCCATGTTGGCTCAGAAGCTGATTTTGACAATTTCATTACCTTATGATTCAGGTGACCAAAAAAAAAATCCATATTGTATTTGTTCATAAAAATTATGAGACTATTCTTGTTATTTCTCATCTGAAAATACAAACAAGTCAGGTCTGAGATATCTTGAAAGAGCGGCTTGTTTCATTTTATTGTATTGCAGGGGGTGTTTAAAAATAAAGGGGGAAAAGATTATAGTGGTGATTGTGAAAGCATGAAAGGTCAACCATCACAAAAGCATACACAGAAATGAATGCAGCAAAATAAAAATAAACCTGTTTATCCAATATGACTGCATATCTGTCATCCTAGAACCAGAGTACGGTATTAGTTTTAAGAGCGTAATCAAGTGATGAAAAGAAATTAAAGCAGAAAATATTCCTTTAATTTTGACTCATGAGCTGAGATTTTTCTTCTTCCTTTTTTTCTAACTGCCGCCAACTATATTTCTGGTCTTACACTTCAAGTGAGCAGCAAGCTTCTAGGGGACTTCCTAAGTGGGATTACCCATGTTTCTTCAGTTCCTGCTAGCTGCTTACAGTTGTACCTGTGACAATTTAACCAAGCTTGTCAACGACCAGCAACCAAACATAAGGAAATAGCAGAGAGAAGTTTTCTCAGAAGTAAAGTGCGTGGATAAAAACGTAACCTCAGGGTGGCACGACTTCTTTTGGCTGGAATTGGTAAGGACTTCTAATGCCTAAAAAAGAACAGAAAGTCTAAGCTAGCCGAAAAACTTCCGCCTTTTTGTCAAAAGAGTCTTGTTTTTCCATTCAGCTTCTGCTGAGGTACAGTCACAGTGCAGAATATAATTAACCCCTGAGTAAAGGAAGAATGGGAAAATGGTCTCCCTTCTCTTCTCAGGAAAAGCCTTTTGGGGTGGGGGGTGGGGGTCAAAACAGAACAGCACCACAGCTTAAAGCAGACAGAGGCGTAATTAAGCTTTCATACAACATCTGTATGACATTTGCACACGCACTCACTTCCAGGGAAGAGACAGACATCAAAACTAATGGAGAACATCCCGACTCTCTGAATGCAGGAGGAGTGCTGCAGCCTTCCCAGCTGCGCTCTCAGGGCTGTAAAACAAGAGCGAGATCTGCAAAGGAGCCTTTTTTCTTCCATATTGCTTTTGGTTTGTCGGTTTTGGCCAGGTAGTGTTACAAAGTTCTTAAGCAGATTTATCCCACTGCTCCATGTACTATGACAGACTTACATATACCAAGACTACTGGAAAACAACAGCTACAGAATAAGCCTCATCATCCTCTGCTTGTTATGCACAGTAATTGGTTCCAGGGTCAATGCTGTGATGCCTCAATAAAGGGCTATAGCTTAAGGGTAAAGAATAAACAGCAGGAGTTAATGGAAGTTCTGTTACTATATAAATGCCCCCGAAATGAAAGAAAGGCAGAAAATAAAATATTCTGTATAAACAAAACTGATTATGGTACCAACATGCAACCTTAGCTCCCAACAAGCTGTTAATTTCATTAAAGGAAAGAAATATAGCAAATACTTTCAAGCGTCTGTAACAAGAAAACAACACATTACAATTTTGAAGCTGGTTTGACAAACACAGTGCTTGCCATCAGTGCCAATTTATTTGTGTGAAAATATTGGCAAAGAAAGGTGTCCGGAATTACAGTATTATTCATTAAATATCCATTACTAGGGTATAGGCAACTTTGTTCAAAACACCATGTGTGATTGCTCCACTGAATCTAAACATCTGGGGCAAGTTATGTATCTGGCTTTAGTGCCTTTGAAATGACATGCTGTTTAAGCCAAGAGGTTCAGCCACACCAGTTTTAACAGCCATGTTTTCAAAGTCCAGCACTTTATCATTCTGAATCTTCCCATTCAATGACATTTTTGATAAAAATATATTTATTCCATTTCCCTGCACACCAGGAAAGTGAACCAGATGTAGAAGAATTGCAAACGTCTTCTTCCAGAGTATTTCTCCAGACGTAACCACTATCTCCCAACACTCACGCACAAAGATACAAAGGAATATAATCATCCTTGTGATTCACCAGGTGAAACACTAAGACACACAACGTATCAAAATGGAGTCCCTCATTTGTATGCTTCACTGTTATCACTTCTCCTTCCCTTTTCAGTTTCTGCTGTTCTCAGGACTTGAAAGAAACTTTTACCTGTTTTTCTTCCATCTGCTCTGCCGCCGTGCACGGCTTCGAGCGCTGGGACTGCTCACGCAGGGCTGTGGCAGGGGCACAGTGTAAGCTCCTGCCCCGATGCACGCCCACACCCTAACGAGAACAGGATGGCACCCAGCTTCAGCACCTCCTTCCTCGGCGCTCCACTTTCTCTCTACGCGCACTCCGCGGTCACTCATTTCCTTCCTTTAAACCACGCTCATTTTTCAAGCACCAGCTGTGCCTGTGCAGGCTGATGGCCCGCAGTGTGCCAGCCTCCCTGGCATGTGCTGCTCCCGGCCTCGGCCGTTCTCGTGGCCCATGTCCCGTTAGTAAGCTAATGCCATGACACCGCTTATGCAAACGTAACACGCTTACCTCCAGCTTACTTCCTCATGCCATTGATTCGGCTTTTTTCCAAGGTCACTCCTAAGGCTCCCATTTGCTACCATCTCTACATAAAGCACCTAGGGTTTGCAGTTGACGAGAGCCTGAATCCAGACCAACTCCTTCAAGACAAACTCTTCTACCACCTCGTTTGGTTCACAACCGTGTGAACATCGCAACGAGCTGGATCAAAGGGAAAAGGCCGCAGCCAGGTCCTGTCCACCACCCCACAGCACCCAGCTCTCGGCAGCGCCAGCCTGAGTGCCTGGCTCGCCCACAGCGATACGTCAGGAAATGGCACTTGGTCTCATGCTAAATTCAGATCCTCATGCCCTCCGTTCCCCACTACAACAGGGATCTCTGGAGGGCTCTCAGCATCAGAGGTCTGCTTGGAAGTGTCAATGAGCTTCCAGAAGTAGTTGTTTACATCATTTGGATGCACCTCTAATAGCATCAGCCCTTTCCCATTTATATATACACTAATATATACTTGTTACATACACTCACACACCTTCTGAATTTTCGCCTTGCCTTTCTCAACTCTTTTTTCAGCTTGATGGAGTTTTTAATTACCTTATGTTTTTGGCCTATTCCAGCCTTCACCTCCCTAGGTATCATGTTTCTTTCCTTTTGGCTTCTGAAGGCCTCCAAGAAAGTTGCAAAACTGGAATTTGAGTAAATACAGTATGAAGAGTACTTTCCATGCTGCCTTGCTTGAGTGAACTCAGTATTTCAACTTACTGAATATATCCTAAGAGATTTTTAAAAAATAGTAATTCTTGCTCTAATATAATTGACCAAGAAAGGTCAGTCTAGCAGAATATTTACCAGCACATAAAAATTTCATTATGCATTAATGACCTCATTTCCATTACGAGCCTTAATATTAGGCACTTGCATGCTGATAACACCAGAGATAAAAAACCCTAACAACTTCACTGGCAAAATAAAGTGATTAAGTTTGAATTATACTAATATGTCATGTCTGTGTGTATAAACTAATGAAAAAAACAGCACTCCATATTGACACACAAATAACAGCATTGAGGCTTCCTTGTCAAACATATTTAGCACTACAGTAACAAGTAAGTGGTCCTCACATGCACCCATTTTGTTGACCCAGAACAATCCACGTAAAGATTAATTTTTTCCTGTTACGACTTTACTTGCCATTCTGTGTTTGACTATTTTTTTAAGGCTTCTCCAGGCCTCAACAGTACTTAAGGTTAAGATGTTTCTGGGAAATTGCTCTGCGTGTGGATACAGGCATGTATAAAGACAAGAAACTTCTGCAAAGTATTATAAGGGGGTTTAGGATTAACGTGTTCCATGTGCAGTGTAAGCTGTACTTCCTGAATTCTCTTTTAAAGGAAGAGAAGGATCTATTTGCTTCGTTATCTAGTAAAAAAGGTTTTACTACCTACTGAACGAAAGCTAAATCACAGAAAACTGAACACACCTTTGGTTCACTGCTGCTATACACCTAGCAAAACATGCAGAAGGCAAAGCCCACATGCAGCATCTGCTCCACTACCCTGGGGTACAGTGGGAATGGGAAGAGATGAAGTCTTTTACATCCCGTTATCATCTTGATTCATTGCACTCAGTCTTTCATGATCATGATGCTGGCGTGCAACCACTACTGTTAAAATACACAGAAAATGTTTCAAGGGGAGGGAAAGCCTTTTAGACCTGAGGTTCACATTTCTGAAAGTACCCATATATTTCCCTTGTGGTTGTGCTTTTCCCCCCCTCCCAAATATTTAGTTTTTGCTGACAGCAGCTTGCCTCAAATGTTATTTAAGCAGTAAGACATCACAAGACATATGCTACCCTGAGATAACACACACCTCTGAAGCACTGTTAGGTGTAGCTGATGCCTTCAACTGCCCAATGAATCTGTTATCTCAAAGAAACACAAGGTTTAGGAGTGTCTTATATTACAAACTAAACACAAATTTTGTTTTAAGAAAATAAATAAAATAAATCAGTGATTTTGTATCCTTTCAGGAAAAAAAAAAAAAAGAAAAAAAAAAAGATCTGACTTGGAGTAACTACCGCTAACTTATGGCTCTCAAACAAGACTAAAATTACAGCTGTGATATCTCACAAAAATAATTTTAATGACTATTTATTTTTCCATTATTTGAAGTAACGGAGATAATGAAGTAATATCTGAGGTTTGAGATTACCAGCCTGGAAAATCAAGTTCTAAAAAGTAGGAGGGCAAATCTTCCCCCATAGTCCTCTACGAGGAAGACTATCTCATGTTCTAAATCCATGTTAAGAGTAAGCACCCATATCCAAGTTACAATAACCATCAATTGAGACAGTACTTTTGTCTTTCACATGGACACTTTCAATAGCAATTCTGTACTTTAAAAGGACAAAGTGTTGGATTTTTGCTCTTAGCATCACTAGAGTGTAACTGAATCCATTAACAGAGATTGACAAAAGACAATTCCGAGACTTGCTCCTCCCCTATGTCTTATCCCATGTAAAGTTTGTATGCTACAGTACATTTCAGCATATGCAACTTACACTGGCATTGATAACAGAAAAGAAAGATTCCTCTATTCTTCTCTAACCTCAAGCCATTAGGTGCCAAGTGGTTCAACAAAGCAGTTAACAATGATTCCAACCTGACTGCCCATTGCTTAAAAATCAAGCCAGCAGTTAGGAGTTTTGCTGGATCAGGGCCAAAGCATTCAGCAATTTGCCAGTTCAAACCCATGCTGTCTATAAACAAGGAAAACAAATTCACCATGAAAGTCAGTTCCCTACACATTTAAAAATCCATTCCAGGAATTTAAAATAATGTCTAGATATCAGTCACAAAGTATGGCACAATAGCAGTCACACACCAAGTGCAACGAGGATCCAAAAGTCTCATTCAAGGACTAGGGCATTTAAAATTATAATGAGTAACTCAGAACTTTTCTTCCAGTTTCCTCAAAATTCACTATATGCTTTTCAGGTCCCTAAAAATCCAGGTTTGCTGGATCCAGGATTCCTTGTAGGCAATCAAGAGAAAAATGAGAATTTAAAAAATAAAAGTTATTGATGCTCCCACTGTAAAGGGTTCCCTTGACTGCAGTTAAGTTGCTCTTGACTTTTACTGGTATGACTGGTACCACAGTCAAGTCCATTCAAGTTAAAGTAATCCTGTGCTTGAATGAGACTATTGGGTTAAAAAAGTAATAAAGTGAAGTCAAGTGACCTAGTAAAACTTGTTTTTGTAAAATGCACCTGCAGAAAACAAATTCTCTACCAACACTAAGGCCAAACCGCACGTTACTTTATACCCTGTGCAGCCCTGGGACTCCACCAGGTTTCAGCTCCCACAGAATTTAGCCCACCATATCCACTGAGAGCAGCTACTGCCAAACTTAGCACATTAACAAAGAAAACCTGACTTTTGGTTTAAGATGGATGAAGGGCAAACTGTGAACCATAATGTTAAGAGCAACAAAAAGATTTAACATCAAAGACATCTACACAAGTCCCTGGTTAGCAGTCATTTACAGATCAGTAGAATGCCACTAAACACAGCTGCAGCACTACCGATGTATTTGGAAATGAGATTAAAAACACTACCATTGCAATTTTCATTGCCTGAATCTTGTTTTACTAGGTGGGGGGTAGGGAGTCCTTGCTCACTAATCAGAAACTGATAGGAAAAAAAAGCACTACACAATGTGATCTTATGACTATAAATGTCACAAAGCAGTATTTCACATGCTATAGTTTGATGTAATAGAAACATCCAGTACTAAGAAATACCAGAATTGCTAAACTGGCTTTTACAAGGCAGCAAGGCCAGGGTAAGTATCAAGAAGTGAGCGTTTTGAGAAAGCTGAGTTACTGCGCAGCTGGATTCCCAACTGCACATCCCTATATGCAGATGTTTATAACACTTGCTGAAGAAGAGTTAAAAGCCTACTATGAAAACGGGAACCCCAGTCCAACTGACTTAAACATAGAGGGGTATTTCTGAATGCACAAACTGAAACCAAGACAGCTTAACAGCTTTCCACACCCTTGAAAATACTCTTTTTAAATGCTAGTGTTTGTTAAGCATGGAATGGAGATTGGTAATTCAGGGAGGACTAAACATAGACACAAGCAATCCTTGGAAGCAGCCCTTGTGACAATGCTTCCAAAAGCTGCAAAAGTAGTATGAACAACTAATCTTGCTTTGGGCATCTTACATAAGCTTCAGGGCAAAGTTTATCCTACTATCACCTACCTTTAAGAAACCACATTCACTTCCTTGCTTTCTAACAGGTAAAATAAGGCTGGGTAAACCTATCTCACCCTTAGCACCTTGGTACAAATTTTCTTCCAAGCTGAGCTATGCTTTGGACGCTCATATCACAGACCTACAGCTATAATAAACTGTCTAAACAATACTTCTGTCTAATTGTGTCTCTTGTTATTGTATATGGTAACCTGCAAAAAAGGAACACTAACAACTAACGCTAAATGCAGAAGTATCTCTGACATGCTGTATCAAAATATCCCACCCAAAATTCTTCAGTACTTAAGCAAGACCTCCACTGAAATGTTTGCAAGGAATAAAAGCAGTGCAGCAGCTGGATCAGTAACTTCAAAATGCTGTAAAAGAAGTTCTCTCCGAGCAACGACAAAGGCAATCTCTGTCACGAGAAGTCATTCGTCTACTGAAGTATCTCAAGTTCAGCCAGCAAGTCTTAGTTCTGACTTGAGCTGACTGTGCATTATCTGTTCCTCATCACCCTGCCCTGTTGCGAGAGGAACTTGAATTACTGTTTAACACTCTTGCTGGCCACCCACATTACATGAGACTGAGTGAAACAGGACCTGGTTAATGCAGAGCATGTTAATCAGGAACACAGTGGAAATTACCCAAGATGCCTACAGGGCAATTGTTAAACATTCCTTAGTTGGTATGGTGTCAGGGTAATGTATAGCATTAAAGGGTACAGATTGCATTGTCCCAAAGCATTGCTGCCCTGTTCCAGTCAAACACTTTTTGCATGACCTTCTTGAAAGCACAGCCTCCCACTGCCAGCCTAAAATTAAAGAAGGGCCAACCAACTTCACGTGTCTGAGGTACACATGTAAAGGGAGGGTTTAATCACACCTCTAGATGTCCTATGGCTCTTCTCTCTCCCTCTCCCCTCCCTACACACTTCAGTGATTCTGGCTGCCAGAATTTTTCTTGTTATCTATTTCCTTGTGATGATCAGCATAATTTCTATTTTGTTCCCTCAGTTCTTCTTCCGATTCATATCAACCACAGTTACAGATAAATGAAAGCAAAAAGCTATTGCTGATGGCAGCACAACAGGAATATAGTCACGCATAGGAGATATTCTCTGCAGTCCCAAGGAGCGTACAAGAGCCCAAAGGGGAGCGAAGAGGTAACAAAGTGCTGCTGTGGAGATTAATAAAGGCCTGTAACGGTCAGAAATGATGCTCCAACTTGCAGTGCTTTGCAGAGACACTTCAGATCATGAGAAAATACCACACTGCTTGTGGCTTTGCTACATGCACTAGGATTGGACTACATGCATTACAGCAAGGTAGATATAAAAGCGAAATTTCCAACCAGTATTACTAGGCATGTTCAAACTAGGTAACTGATCTAGTCCTGATCCACCCCATTTGCTTTAAGGAACAGTTCGAACTTTGCAAAGTCCCAAACAATGCCTAATGGATCTTACTTATGCAAGCACAGGGTCCTTGCCTCTGCCCAACTTCCCCTATGATCTGCATCAGCAACTTGCTGTATTTGAAAGTCCTGGCATTAATCCCACTGGCGTTAGCAACCAAAACAATTAGTTGGAGTTGAGAAGTTGAAGGGGTTTTATATTCCAACAATCACTCCTTAGCAATGCCAAAATTAACTGGTGAAGTGTGTAATCACAGTGTATCATTTTCATCTTTGTGGTAGGGATCTAACAGAAGCCACCAAGACACTGTTCTTCCTTGAAACTACCTCACTTCTTGGAAGCCTGGGGCAGCAGTTACCAATTGTCCAGCACTGAGACATTCCCCAATTTGTTATATGCTTATTCTGCAAAATAAATATGCTAAATAACTTCAACATACTTAAGATTGTACATACAGAACAATATCTTTATTTGGTATAAAATGTCGAAACAGCACTTCCTTCAGTGGAATTATACTGTGGGATTTACAGTAACTGAGAGTCTGGCATAAGAAGTATCTGAACTGTAATTATTTGATTAAGATATACAGCAAAAATGTTTGATTTTTAAATAGTGGAGAGGACTTCCCTTGCACACAGAGGAACACTTTTTCATATAAGCAGAACAATGAAGTCCTGGTACTGGATATTGGCAGCTGTGTTTCACACATCCACTTTGGAAACAGAAAACATTTACTAGGACTATCTCTCTTCTTTGGAGTTACTATACTTTTTTTTCTTCTGTTTTCACTTGCTTAGCTGTTCTGTTCTTATTGTTCCTTTCCTCCCCCAAATTACAGCCTTGCCATTTTACTGCAAAATTAAAGCAACTCTGGACAATTTTTACTTTTATTTTAAATCAAAAGCCTGATGAAATTAGGTACTTTTCGCTAAAGTTCCACATCTTGGATTTGTTATATTTTATATCTGAGCAAAAAAAAGTCGAAATTTATGCTTCATGAATGTCTCTTCTTCTTTCACAGAACTTACTGACATCATTATTTTTCTGTGCAAGCACTCCAATTTACACATAGGATTTTCTTATAACATGCCTGGGATAAATGGTATGTGTTACATCCCCCAGTTTGTATAACCTGTAAGCAATTCACAGGCAGCTGTCTCTTCTCTTTCAATTTACTAATAAAAGATACTAAATCAGTGCCTGGCCATGGATTTCCAAGAGTTTTTAAAATGTAACAAAAACAAATAGCTCCAAACCTCCAAACCCAGGCATTGCTCCTCTTAATTTTTTTTTTTTTTTTTTTTTTTTTTTTTTTTTTTTTTTTGCTTAAGCTAAAACCAAGGAAAGAGCTGTGTTTTCAGACTTTTTAGCAGATCAGTAACAACAAGCCGGTGGGTCCAGTGGCAGGTGTGGACAAGGCGAGCTCCTGCAGCTGCCTCCCATTCATGTGACTGCTCCAGACCTTCTGGTTTTCACATGGAAATCCTCTTTGGGTTACCCACCTCCGGGCACAGGGCATCACAAGCCCTCACAGATTCAGCGCAAGGCACCCAGCACCCTGGCACTGCCTTGGAGGGTTTGAACCCCAACACCACCCCACACCTCTTTTCAGCCTCCCCCCTCCCCTTCGAAACCTCATTGCACGACACAGCGCCCTTCACCAAGGTCCTGCTCCTCTCCTCCTTTCCCCGCTCCCCTTTCTCTCCTCCCTGCACCCTACTCCCATGGAGTCTCACCCCTTCATGGAGTTCATCTTCGCCTGAGCAAGTCCCACCATACCACTGATAGTTCCTGACACAAACCAAATGCAGCCACGCCACCACTGTTTTGTATTGTTCTGTTGGGTTTTTTTTTTTCCCTACTTCTGTGCAGCCTAGCAACTTGTGTCCACCTCATCTGTTCAGACTACGAGCTCCTCGAGCCTAAAGCTGCGTTCACACAGGGCCTAGCGCAACAGCTCTCACTCGCCATCAGCCCCTTCCTGCATTAGCCAGCGTAATAAAAACAGCATGTGTCAAGCAAGAGTGAATCAGTCTCTCCTTAAAGCATTTCAAAAATCTGGAGGAGTCTGACAGAAGGAAAAAAAAAAGAGAAAGAAAAGGGAGAGAAGAGGCAGGAGAGAAAGGATACAAAATGGAGGAGATGGTTTTCACCAGAAGCAGCATTCCCTCTGAGGTGCAACACCGTGGCCTGTCACTGCCATCCTTCCCTGACAAAGTCAGGCTAGAAGCAGCATTTCTCTCTTTTATTCCTATGTAACACTCCTTTTTCTCCCCCCCCGCCTTATATTGCTTTTAACGTTTACTGCCTGCCCAGTCTGGCACTTCCATGCAAAAGGAAGTACTTCTATGGTGCTCCCTTACTGACCGGAGTATCACAGGCCTACGCTCTTACTATGCGTTTGCCGAGCGCCAAGCGGTATTTAAACCATTTTCACCTCTTTTCTTCACCCTCCCACCTGCCAGCAGCAGTCACAGTCTCAAAAACTGTATTTCCTTCTTCATTTCAGGACTGAAATAGTTCATAATGCCTAACGTAACAAACTGTAACACCCTCACTGCTAAATACACCATGACAATGAGGGGCCCACGTTGAGCCTTAAAAATACTAACCACCAAATGCACACAGGCTGAATTACTTCTTTGGCATACCTAAAACCGCATTTTAGTTGAGAAGTTGAAAGATTTAACAAACACAGTATTTTCCCTTTCACTTTTATCAATGCATGAGTAATCCCCCACTACTCTCTCAGTTAGAGCTGTGGTGTTTTTTTTAGTTAAAAACTAAAATTAAGAAAAAAAAAAGCCTCGAGTTGAGGAAGAGCTGAGCAACAATTCACAGGTGATTCAAACAGCTTTGGATGCAACTCAGTGGAAATTCAAGTACAGTTTGCTAGTGGCTTGAATGCCAAATAAAAACAAAGACATCGAAAATATTGAGAGGCGGCTCTTAACAGAGCGAATGTGCTCTGAGCCACCTTTTCCCACATGGCTGTCACATGAAGCATATATACATCACACATATATCTTTGTATGACGGGTCTCATGCGGTACATCGCCTGTGTGACTCTAGAAAACTGATTTTTACCCTCCTTCCAACAAGATGGAAAGCAATTTTGTAACCAGCTAGCTTACCCCCTGGCAGCTGATAAGATGGGTTCGCAAACACTACCCTGGTGCCTGAGAAATCATTAGGTTATTCTACATACACAGCAGAGACAAATTACCAATGTGTTACGAGCAAAGTGCCTACCCTGGAGGCTCTCAATCCTATTTCACATGCAAGGTGCAATTCTTGCTCTTCTCCCAATAAACCCTGTCAGTACTTTCCAGCCCAGCCACCCTCAGCCCCAACATCTGTTGGCCCTAAGCGACCACGGAGGTGCACTGCCAACTTAAGGTGCTGCAAGATACTGTGTGTCTACAGGACTGCTCAGATTATTAAGAATTAAACACACAAAGAAGTACTTTCAGCTGAGTCAAGGCCACAACATTCAATACCTGGCAGTCTCAAGGCCCTTTTCTGGCCCAGGGTGACATAGTAATGTGTCAAGGGGTGGTGGGGTGGTGGTGCTGTAAAGATATGAAAGTAAAAAAAAAAAAAATACAGATATTGTATAACCTTTTGAGTAGCACAAGATTTTCCTGACCACAGCCTGAGTAAAAATAGTACCGTAGAAGGCACGTCAGGAACAGGAACAGAGCGCACTGCTTGCCCGCCTCCACTGGGGAGGGATGCTGTCCGTGGGGCTGGAAGCACGGCTCTTGATGGAAAAGCTTCACCAGCAAGAATAAATACAAATCTGCAGCAGAGGATAGCAAACCGCAGCCCTTCTAGGACAAAATGTGCTTCAAGGCCATACCAGAACACCTGATTTTAGCTGGAGCGTACATGAGGGCAAATTTGGCCTATATTCTGTACACCTTAAGTTTCTGTTGTAGGGGAGGGAAAGAAAGCCGCTGGAGTTAAAGCGGCAATCTGCAGAAGAGGAAAACTAACCCTACAGCCTGCTGGACAGGAACGACTCCAGTCCCTTAGAAAACAATATAAGGGCAGTATCAGTAAATCTGCATACCGAAGAGAAAATTGAGAAACTTGAGTCCTGAATATTGACCTATGAAAACTCCTTTAAAAAAAAAAACCAAACAAACAAAAAACCACCACCAAACCTAAAAACCAACTTTCTTCTGAATCATTTTCTGATTAGCCAATTAAATACTTGATTAGCTCTTTAGCTGTGACATTAGCAAATATAAAATGCAGCAGAAACCCTCCCGGCCCACCAATGCAAACACATCCCTTTTCCAAGATGTGCTTTTATTTAAGCCCATCAGTTCGCTGCTTCTTTACAGTTAAAGAAGATAAGGAGCAATTTCGCACCCAAAGAAATGAGTTTCCAGGTGCTGGCTAGTGACATCAGTTAAGCCAGTCACCTTAAGTCCTGTGAGAGAATCTGCTCTGTGACTTTAACTCTCACCTTCCACTCCTGCAACAAGGGCTCAAAGCTTGAGTTGAGCCAAGAAGTGGGACAGGCAAGAGATGAGGCGGCTCCTCTTGCTGGAAATAGAGTGCTTAATACAGAGAGAGCGTAGGAACAGCTTTCCTATTTGAACATCATGTGAAAAAGCGTTTTGGTGTTTTACACCCATCTCCAGAGAGATGGTTTTCCATCACAGCAGTTTCTGTAAGGGCACTGTACATTACACCAGTAAAACATGGCAGTCCCACTTAACTCCAGACAAAGCTGCAGTTTTATCACCGCATGTTGGTGCCAACCGTACCGAGGTGTTTTAGGCGGCACCTGATGGATTTTCACAAAAAGTATGTACAGTCCCAAAAGGAGCTTTGTTTAAGTGTACAAAATCCAACAGCAGATGGAAAGCCAAATTTTGAGTCTTTTAAATGGGCAAGTAATCATAGTGAAAATATTTAAGTCAGTTTGTCACTAGGACTTTTTGCAGTGGCGCTTTATGGAAAGGGCAAGAAAGCATACAAAAAGCTGGAGTACTTTGTTTAATTTACATTTCTGTTCTAGTGTGCACCCAAATTGTCCATCGGGGATTTGATCCAGGTTGCAGCAAAATCAAGTTTAGGACTGTTCTTGTAAGTTTAAGGACAAACAGATGGGTTTAATTTTTGACAATTTCAACCCTTTGGAGCTCTCTTCCCTCTACGCCTTACATTTTGAAAGTTACATTGCCAAGCAGTGTCGTCCCCAACTTCAGTTGTCCTAAAACTATGCGACTTTCACAAAAGAAGCTTAATGACCAAAAAAAAAAAAAAAAAATCCAACATTGCTTCAAAACTTTATGAAAAACATGCAGCTATTAATATGCAATTCTGGAAACTGTTGCTTTGCTGCTGCAGGGTCTGTAGCCAGGAGAAAGCATAACCTTATATAAAATCCTGAAAGAACACATCTAATTGAATAAATCCACCCTCTTCCACAATGGTGCAGATTACTTCATCTGCAATGGTCTTGAAAATGAGTTTAACTCTACAGATAACTATGTTCTTCACAACAAAAGGAATCAAAATGAGAGGAAGATGTTATTGTTCACCAAACAGAAAACAAACAAGCACAAGGCTAGTAAGGAAAGAATGGTTAATCTCACATTTCTAAAAGGATATTATAAACAAAGCATGGTGAACAACAAAAATAAAATATAGAAAAAAGATACAAAAGTGCTTAATGGTGTTCTTTTAAATATTTACTTTGCTGCTATTTGGAGAATAATTTGTTCCATTTAGTAGTGTTGGGCTCAAAGGACTGCTTTAATCCAGAGAGATTAATTATAGCCTTTGGAGTTATAAACACAGTTTGGGAAGCAAAGCGAAGCAGAGGAGAGAGATGCCTCTCATGCTGGAGATTAACAAGTTTATGCACTCGGGGCTACACCGCACAGGCTGTGCCCCTGCTACCAGCAGAACAGGGCACAGGGCACCCATAAATCAGGGAAAAAGAGCCCCCAAGATGTCCAAGGAAGACACTACCCTGCAGCCTTGCCATAGGCAACTAAGATACTTCTCAGGTGTCCTTCACCAAAATACAAGTTCACCTACACCTTATGAAGATGTCCTCTGATCTCACTTTTATTACCTGCATCAGAAATGACGAGTCGCCATGCTGAGACAAGCAGCAGTGCTCAGTGGGCACGGGACCCCATCCACACTGCCTTTAAACCTCTCCCGTGCTTTCACACGCCTCTCCCTCTGCTCATCGCCGTGTCCCACACCAGGAGACGCAGGGACCAGCGACAGTGGCAAGGCTGGGAGGGATCTTACCTAGCGAGGGGTTGGCTGCTCCCTCCTCCGAGCTCTCCTCGGCCCCCTCCTCCCCCAGGCCGGAGGCGGCTGAGTCCTCTGGGGCGGATGCGGAGCCAGGGGTGCTGGGCCCGCTGACGGACCCTGAGTCCCCTTCCTCGCTGCTGGAACCGTAGCGGTCGGGCTGGGCGGCCGTCCCGCCCTCGCCGCAGCTCCTCCGCTCCTTGCGGTGCACCCGGGAGTGCAGCACCATTTGGTGGTAGGTGCGGAAGATTTTTCCGCACTCAAAGCACTCGGTGGACTTGTTCTGGGTGGCCCGTCGGCTCTGCCGTGAGGCAGGGCGGTAGTCCAGGTCCCCCTGGGTGAGTGGGCAGCTCTCCCCTGGCGGGGCACCACCAGTTTTCTCCGGGCGCCCGCTGGTGCAGCTCTTTTTCTTGGGATTGCTGGAAGAGCTGGGTGAGTCCTGGTCTCGCTTGCGCTTCTCCTGGTTGACAAGGATGTACTCTCTCTTATCCTTGTCGTAAGTCACGTCCGCATCTGCCAGGGCCTCGTCCCATCCCACATACTTCACATACTCCGAGGGCTCCACTACTTTTCCTTTGGTGGCCAGCTGCCAAGCTTGGTAGCTACTGACCGGATCCAGCTCGGCTACTCTTTTCCCAGGCTGTCCTCTTGTAACTCTATCCATCCCTACAGATGGCCTTAGATCGAGACACTGCAAGAAAAACTGCTTCGTTACCGAGGAGCTTAGGCTCCCATCAGTTAAGCCCTCGGCCTTATCCCCAGCGCCGCCCCGCTGCGCCCGGTAGTGAACAGCATTGTGCGCCTTCAGGCTTTCCATATTTGTAAACAGATTTCCACACTTGGTGCAAACTTCATACAGAGACAGGCCCGTCACAATCGTCTCCTCCTGTATCACATCATTGATAGTGGCTATGAGCTCCAAGTCATTTTTTGGTTTGTTTTTGCTCCCGGACTTGGGGCCGTGCGACTTCATGTGGTTTTTGAGAAACCAGGGCTCTTTGAATCTCCTGCCACAAATGTGGCACCCGTGATCAAATGACCCCCTGTGCTTTTTCATGTGAGCTTTCAGAAACCAGGTTTGACTAAAGGCCTGACCACAGACTTCACACGGAAACTCGCCCGCGCTCAGCTCGCTCTTGCAGTTCTCAGCGTAGGCCTCCCCATTTGGGACCTGAGCTGTTATGTGGTCCTTCTCTATGTGGTTTAACAGCGTCTCCTCCCTCAAGGTCATGTAGCTACACAACCTGCACTTGAACGGTTTGTGGACCTGGTGCAGGTGCTGCTCCAGGTCCTTCTTCCTTTCAAATTTGTTTTTGCAGAAGGTGCACTGGTAAGAGGTCAGCTTGCCATCCTCCTCGGCTGGCACCGCCTCCATGACCTCCTTCTTGCTGCTTCTCAACAAGATCTTGCTGCTATCTACCTGAGCGGTACCGTTCAAGATCTTGTTGCAGGCGGAGGTACTTTTAGTGGGGCTCGTGCACCCGCCGAGGCCCTCTGAAACGCCCATCTCCCCCAGCTGTGCCTCTCCCATCTCCGCCTCGTGCCCCTGACTTAAAGTGCCTGTTCTGTGACTACGGATGTGGATCTTCAGGTTACCCTTTTGGGAAGCTCTGTGATCACAGTAAGGGCATTTGTAGGGCTTCTCACCCGTGTGCTTCCTCATGTGCTGTGACAAAGAGCTCTGAAACGGGAAACTTTTACCGCAGATGCAGCAGCTGTGGCACATAGTCTTGTCAGCATCCATGTCATTCTTGCTTAGCTTGCCTGGGCTAGAGGATCTCCGTAACTCCATTTCTGCCTCTCTACTACAATCCATCTGTATTACTGCAACATCGGGTGAGTGGGGCAGGAGGACAAAAGCATGTCCGGCAGCAGAGGAGGGCTGGACCGCGTTTTCAATCATACGGTTCTGCAGAGAGACCTTTTATTGCTTCATTCTTGGGGTAACATTTCTCCTTTCAGCTGCTTGAGAGAGTCCGAAGCGCTGATTTATTTCTGTGTGCTCTGTAAGCGGATGGCATAGATCACCTGAAACAAGAACAAAATCACACAAATGTACAGAAATTGTGTAAGTAGACTCTTAAATATACTTAAACCTATTCATATTTTTAATTCAACAGCTTCCATCACTTGCCTTGCATTCAGAAGCGTTCAGAAGTAAATACGACAATTTATTGTACCAAAAAGCAGCAGCTTCTCCTTTTGCTGATATTCTAAACTATAATGGCATGCATCATTAATAAACAAAATCCAAAAAAGAGCAAACATTAATTTTCATACACTGAAATCACACTGTCTTGAAAAAAGTGCAAACTTTAAAAATATTTTTTGTTTTAAACCCAGGCAGAAGTGGCTAAAAATACACCTTAAATGAGGAAAACATTTCCTGAGGGGGTTATTACGCTTTAAATCTGTGGCTTTACCATCATGTGTAATTTCATGTAAAATACTTACTTGCCAAAGATAAAAGCCTTTCCTAGAGACTTCAGCAAGTATCATATTCTTGCATTATTTTGCGTCTCGGACAGCTCTGCTGTGCTTGATGTGGCATGCACAGAGCAGGCGCAGAAACTGAGGACACTCAGTACTTTGATTAGAGAGAGAACAAGAATCCAGGGCCTGACAAAGCATTCAGGAAAACTAAAAGTTATTTCCTGTTAGACAATGAAGAAAAGAAATAATCTTGAAGTGTAATATTTAGTCTCAGTCTAACAAAGTAAACTGATAATGTGTGTAGCTATCAAATGATCTTAAAAGTTGAGTGATTTATGTCAACAAGATACACAGGAAACCACAGCACCACCCACCTCAATGAAACAGAATCTTAACCATAAACAAACAAAACAAGAAACAACTTTGATTAACAAAACAGATTAATAAAAGTTTAAAAGCTTTTGTGTCTTGATTAAAATGCAAGGGTCAGTATCTGCCCCAGCAATGCAAGATGCAACACACCAGCAATTCTCCACTTGTATATGGCAAAAAGCAATGGCTAAGATCTCCACAGATCGTTTCTTTTCCAATTACCACACTGTAAAACAAAAATCTTTCCCCATTCCTATCCTTATTAAGTACTACAAACACATGACTAAGATCAAAGAATACCATATTCTCTAATAAAGAGAACCAATCTATTACCACATTAAGAAAACGGCAGCTTCTTAAAATGTAGCTAAAAATACGCAGAGCAATAACAAGACTATATATTCACATATCCATCACTTGGCATCTATAACTCAATAAAAAACTACAGATCTACAGTTGCAAATGTCAAGGTTTCTCATTGTATTCACCTCTGAGCCTTTTCAATACATAAATAAATAAATAGTCTAACCACATCACCAGCATGAGCCTAACAAAAGGCAAGATAAAACTGATGCAATGCTCATCTCAGTTACTCGCTACAGAATAACTTCATTATGTTTAAGTTAATCTAGCCCTCTTATTTGCTACAAGACCATTCATTTCTGGGTTTGATTTTCTGCATATCTAGTACCCATTCAGCATGCTAAGAGTTATCAATAGCATCTACCCAAACCACCTTTTCCTCAGAGACCTGACAGTAATATCTAAGGGACAAGCTACAAATGCAATTTCATTTCCTGAATTAAACATTTGTATGTTATGACTAATTTATCATGACTTAAAAAAAAAAGATAAAAAATCACATCAGTTCACAAATTCAGAAGTCCATATGAGCAGGAAGTTTACATATAAGAGTATCTAAATCAATCTCTGAAATTAGCCATTCAAAACTAAATTGAGGGGCAGCCTTGGAAGAAACTCCTTGAGTATATAAAGGATGGCAGCCACTGGACATTGTGGCTGTACCAGAAGGTACGAACCTGCCAAACAGCAAATACAAATGCAGTTTACACTGCATATTGAATAGATGAAACAATTAAGAGTAACATCTTATTTATTTGACCCATAATCTAAATCTGCCAAGTAAATATCCACATTGTCTCATAATCAAAGACTTAACCTAAAACTCATTAAATCATAAAAAGGAACACCAGGGAAACTTCTTGCATTTTACACTATAGTATACTTGAACAAGCAATAGCTTTTTCTGAAATGTTCTGCACCATTGTAGAAAAAGAGATAGGAAGCTTTGGGGACAGATTTTTCCAGGTATTTTATACAATGTTTTCTATATTCTGCATTTTCTACAGTCTACAGCAGTGAGAACACTGCTAGTTGGTATGTTGACTTTTAGAAGAGCAACTTTTTTTTTTTTTTTATGTAGGTCCCATTTTAACTCAACTCTCTACAGTGTTTCTTGTCTGAAAGTTCAAAAAAGAGCTTGAAGAGCCAAACTTAGACAAGAATGCTGTATGCAGCAGTTCAGGCACATATAAATCCAAAGCTTCAGAGTCCCTTTGTTTACTTGGCCACAGCTTCCCTGTGCTTAGTCTTGACATATTTCACTTTAATTATTTATAGCATTTTCATTAATGAAACTTAGTTATGAAAATGAGGATATGAAGAAAGCATTACTTATAAGAGGGATATTAGCCTTTGGCAAGACAATCCCCTAGCCCTATATTAAATTAGGCCTGAGGGGGGAAAAAAAGAGTGAAAAAATTACCAAATTATTTTATTAGTCTGAAATACTTAATGGAAGTGTTATCATCTTCAGCAAAATAGTCTGAGAAAACTGTTTCATCTTTATTACTTTAGTTTGGCCAATGCACTGCAATTCATAAACGTTGAAATAAAGTATTCCTAGATTTGAATTATTTGAATTCATACACATTTAAGACTCACAAAATTTCAAGTTTGACCTTCCACAGACAGAAATTCCAGGGGGAAGAAAGGATGTTCACCCAATCCGAGTTTGCTTTACACAGCGTGTGGAGGTCTCCCTTAGGCTTTGGTAAATAGGCTGACAGAAATATATACAAACAACTTATAACTCTGTCCTCACATCATCTGAGTGCCACTTAAAAGTAATTCTTTTAGAGGTGCTCTCTGCTGAACAGCAAAGCCAGCGTTCATCAGAAAGAAGCAGCAAAAACAAAATAAAAATGTTAACTTTGAAAAAAGCTTCAGAAGACTGAAAGTACAAAATGAGGAAAACAACACTTGTAAAGAATCCTACCAGTAGAAAAGAACATTTTTGCTTAATCGTTTCCACGTTAGTATTAATTATTAAACAATTATTTCAACATCAAAGATGGCACAAGGGATGGAAGACATCAACTGGTAAATCAAACCACACCGATCACTCTTCCCACTACGAACAGAATTTTGCAATAGCTATTTTTGTTTCTTCCTGGCTGACTGCGATTATAAAAATATTTGTATTTTGAAATAACCTGAAAGTATTCTGAAATAATTCTCTTTCAGCACATGTGGAACGCGGCCACCTCCAGCTACCCTAAGGCTACTAAAAAATGTTTCAACTCTCAGTAGTTTCAGGTGGTAGCCAGTAACCTTTCATCGCTTTGGTCCGGCAGTTCCTCAGCACCAGCTTGTCACACAGAATCCGTAGCAGTCACATCCAGCCTGCAGATTTCTCCAGACTGTCACAGCACAGAGATCCCCACTAGCACAGAGGCAAGCCGTAAGGAAATGCAAGTGAATGTAAACTGTACATTAATACATGATCTTTAAAAATACTTTGTGTGTTTTAATGGCATTGCAGCCTATGCCAAATGCCACACAACTCCTCGAGGAGGGGTTGATATTCTGTTGTAAGGGCCGTATGAACTATGGCCCTTCATTTTCTTGAACTAGGGATCAGCAGTTCATGTAAGAAGCTGCTGGCCAGTGTCTGGGAAGGAGTTTTAGCCCCTTTGAAATACACTGAGGCACTTAACATCATCACTATTTACATGCAGGTTTGGTATATAAAGCAAGGAGGAAGAGAAAAATGAAGAAAGACCCAAAAACAGGAGGGGTGGCATTCCAAGAAATGCCTTTGCTCAGCCAAATAATTTAGTTATAAGGCTTGTTCCTGCCTCACAGAGGGTCTTTGCCTTGACCCACACAGGAACAAATACAAATAAATTTTATTATCCCCCAGCCCCCAGCAAGGAAAACAAGGTTTCCCACAAGTATTTGTCAGAATTGACTCTATTTCAAACATTTAGGCATGAAAACTTCTCTGGTTTTAAAAACTAACTCAGAGTTCTGGGCTTGAGAGAAAACACATTTGGCCGAAGCAACCTGCTCTCACCACGGGGCGCCGGCACCTTTGCCAGCATCAGCCCCAGCTTCCCCAGCGAGGCTGTGGTAGCCCGTCCCCACCGGCGGCCCGGCAGGTACGCCGGTGCACGGCTGCATCAACCTTGCAACTTCTGCAAGACCCTCACGTGGTCTTGAAGCGAAGCATGCGTGGAAGTACAGGAGAACAGCACTTCCAATCAAACAGGAGCACTCTGAAATACCCATTACTCTTCGTTCCACCTGCGTGTTCTGGAAGAGGACCAGGTATGCGGTGAGGACTCCTCACAGGATGAGACAGGCCCTCTTAAGGACCTTCTGTGCCTCTTGGAAAACAATTAATTAAAAAAAAATCAAAAATAAACAACAAAAGAAAATTGAAAAATAGAATGCAAGAGACACCACACTGAAAAAGGAATTGCAAATTTATTTTTTACATACAAATATCCTGTGCAATGCAGACTGAGAGGAAAACATACAAGAAAATTATTCCTGTTCCAACATACAGAAGACTATACATCACTTTTTAATTTCTCTTCAATTAAACCTGACTTTGAAAGTCACATTGCATGGGCTGTACTGGCAAGTAGGCAGAACTCTTCAGTAAGTAACAAGAACATACAATGTGGGAAGCTACACAGACCTATTCGAATAGCACGGTGTATATTTTAAAACAAACGTCTTTCAGCTTGGGTGTCAGTATTTCAAGTCCCATCTGAAAGATAAACGCACCGGAGAAAAAAATCGCTCCTCTAATCTCCAAGAGGTTTGAGTATACACTGCAATCACTCCACCGTGTTCCTCTGCCAAAAGCAACAACGACTTTAAAAAAAAAAACACACCACCACTGTGAGGTGTGATCTTGTGGAAAAAATATCTTACTGGAATTCCTTCTAGATGATGAAATGATAGCACATAGCACATAAACATCTAGGTGAATTTGAGAAAGTTGGATCTTTCAAGGAACAGCAACCTGGAGAGCTGATGTCTCCTGATTTGAGAAGGCTCAGGCTGCCCCGCAGCCAGACAGACCTGGCAGTTCAAAGTAAAGAGGGCAGAAGAGAGCGAAGTGCAGGAAAAGAGTGGTTGAAAATCAGAGGACGTTTTACAACTGCCTCGCCAGCCTTCGTGCTCGCTGACCCACAGAGACCTTTCTCCCCCCCACGATTTCTCCCCAGGCTGCAGAGGCACTGCCCTACACACACACCAACCTCGCTCTAGCTGCACATCCTCCTCCTCGCTTTGTGAGGGGACATGGCTGCTCCTGAACACCCCAATCCCATGGGGGTCATCAGTCCGCCACCCCCTGATTAAAGGCTTGATCCTGCTGTCCTCATTTAGGCACCAGTCCTACCAAAATGCCTCTTATGCACCATATCACAAGCCCATAGATCCCTTCCTGCCTTGAGCTGATAGCACCCTTTGGACTACACCAGAGGGTAGAAGAGCAAGCACATCTTTAAATAGTAAGGCCATACTTGAATTTGCAGGATATCCTGGCATTCTGCAACCTATAGACTAAACTTGCCGTTAGGTAAAGGCAGGATAGCTCTGAACTGATTTTCTGAGAGTAAGTCAAACTAACCCAGTAAAAAGCTACCCAAAAACCCCGAGCCAGTTGTAGAAGACTGACAAATTTTCAAATGTATCCAGCTATTACAAGCAGCGATCTTGACAGCAGACCTCCTGAAGTTTGTTTAAGCCTGCCAAAACCAACACAGGACTGAAAAGTAAAAATAAAAAGCTCCTGGAAAAACAAACAAGAAATTTCTATTAGTCTATTTCCGCTTAGGCTTTATAAAGTCCTTCGGCAGCATTTTGCAATACATTTTTGTTTAATTATTTTAAACCAGCCTTCCCCTGCAGCTGGGGAAGCTCTTCCCGTTTGAAAAGTGTGCTGTCTGAACCCTGAGATATTATTTTGAGCTCCTCCAAATACATCATGTGTTTTTGTGCCTTTCTCCCTCCATGAGCTAATGACATTTTGCAGCAGGCTTCAGCGCGGCGGCCAGGGCTGCGGAAGCAGAGTCAGGCCTTTCTCAAGCGATGCCACACCCTTAGCAGGGGAAAGAAGACGCTGAAATAAAGATAAAAACACTAATGCTGAAAAAGCGGGAGGTAGGCGTTTGCAGCAAGGTAATCTCTCTCAAAACAAAGTCAGCAAAACCTCCGTAACCCAGATTTTTCTGTGGCTCCTCAAGAAGCAGTTCAGGAGCAAGGGGCTTGGGGAGGGTAGTGCTTTTGGGCAGCTACAGGGTATGTTGAGAAACACAGAGTTGTCACCCACTCAGTACATATTTTGTGTTTTAGTATACTGTGCGTGTTTGTCTTCTGGGAGACAAAGAAATGTACTTTATTAGTTACACTGTAGTATTCTAAGCAATGAATTGAAATATATCATTAACATCCAGGACAAGCTTTATCTTGCTACCAAAACAAAGAGACTATTCTTTGAACAAATTGAGGGGGAAAATCCCATAATGACAATGAAGAGTTCCTCTCCCTAAAAACTGCGCTGCACAAGAGTAACAATTACAGGCTTATATTCTACAGACTGGGGTTGCGAATAGCTGCATGAAGCGATGCATTCACTATTGGGAGAGTAAGTACCATTGATGACAAGGCCTTGGGGCTTCTGCTGTTCGCAGACCAATCAATAATCCATTATGAACAAACTACATTTCCCCTCTAATATGAAGAAATGAATAAAAGGGAACCAGTATCACTAGTACTTTCATGGAAAAAAAACCACAACAATGCAGAAATCACAAAATGCCATCACAAGACTTAAGACTAGTGGTTATGTCTAACACTGACAGAACTACCCACAATAACCCTTTATTTTACAGCAGTTGTTGGACACCACTACATTATAGTCCAAAATAATAAAAAAAAAATAAATAAAGGAAACTTATTTTAAAAGCAAGATTCTTTCAAGACTACTTATTCTGGCTGCAGGACAAAACAAAAAAGCAACATTAATCTTTCAAGGCAAGGAGAAGAAGATGAACTAACTTCATCCGTGTATCTACCAGTTTGCTTCAAACTATTTTCTAATGCAATGTAAATGAGAACTTCTAATTAGAAACAACTGTCCAAATCTGGCTGGTCAACCATCACAAAACCTCACTGCTGCAGCTGTGTTACCATCGAGACACGAGGGCCTGAAATTATTGTTCTCCCATTGTCACTGTCACATGCTACCATACAATCAAGAGAGGATCCATTTAAACAGCAAAACCATAGCAAACCTCAGCATCCTCAGTCCAGTCCTACCTAAACCTCTCAACACAGCACCAGAAGGTAGGAGAAAAGATCTCCACAAAAATTAGAGATGAAGTACTTAAATTTAAAAAAAAAAAAAAAACACTTTACTGATTTTTTTGATGGGTAACTGTAAATTAGATCCAAAGGAAACACTGAGGCCAATATTATTAATGCATAAGCCAGTCTATGTCCTTTTTCTGAAATATAAAGACTAGTAGTTAAAGTTGACCTCGCGGGGTGGGGGGCTGGGGGAATGAATACACAATGTGATTATTGATCAGCCCTAGAAAAGCCAAGAACTGCACTAGTGCAGATGTGATTCTTTTTTTCCTGGGGTCATTGATGATATATGTTGGAAAGTCAAAAGCTTTTATTTTGACATGCTGTAATAGTATCACTAATTCTGAATACAAGCATCATCTTAGGTTCAAAAAATCTTAAAAAAAAACCCACAAACAAACAAACAAAGCCCTCCATTTTACTTCAGTTTAACAATAATGCTTTCCTATTTGGCTACACCCACCAAGTGAGTTACTTTAGCGTCTTAGTATTCTCAAGTACTAAAAATGAAAAGAAGAAACATCCACAATTCTGGTAGCATCAAACCAAAAATAAGTCAGTTACAAACACAAGCAAAGTCACCTCAATACTGTATATTACCTCCTTATTCAAATCGATGGCATTGATGCTGTCTATTCATGCATGTCTATGGAGATGCGCATATACATGTGCAGCACAGTATTTTCCCAGCATCCAACAGTGCTTTTATATTTAATGATCTTGTGAGGGTTTCCACTGCAAACCCATTTACACAGAGTTGTAACATGGCCATTTTAATTCTGCAGCATGGGGCAGGGCAGGGTATTTTCCTGCTAATATGCTCTGTTACGTTCTGCTCAGTTTGCATCTTAAAATGGGGAAAATTTTCTTATGTTTTTATTTGCAGTGTCATGACAAATAAATACTTAGTTTTATTATTTTTACATTATCTGCAGAAGAGTAAGGACTGGAATGTCAGTTGGTATAAACCACTGGAGTGCAGCGTATCGCACACATATACACCCACCCCTTCTTGCTGCCTCTTTCATCTGCCCCATCAATGCAAGCTACACACAAACCACATCCTCAGCTGCCGTAAGTGCGCACAGTGCCATGAGATCCATTTGTATCAAATGAGAAGCTATACCACCAGCTAAAACCAGAATGCCTTTCTGCTGAGTAAATAAAGACCTGAATGCAAGAAAAACATGACCATAATTAAAAGTAAATATTTTGAACTGTTGATTTCCTACCCCAGCAAAAGGTACACGAAGCAACCTTGTCCTAAATGCCCAAATTCCTCCCTGTCACAACTAACAAGTACACCAGTGAGGAACAAAGTGAGGAACAAACTTCAGCGCGTTAGTACATACATACAGCACCGGAATGACTTGCCCATAGCAGACCTCAAATGCAAAAAGTTTTATGTTTAATACCAAGCAAATTTACTAGCTACAGCTATGTGTTCAGCAGGCCAATGGAAGGTAAAGATTATTTCTACAGTACGTTGGTATAAAATAAGCTGTGTGGAGAATTAAGAAATTCAAGGTAATAAATTAGTTTCTCTTATACCTAATATATCCTACTGCTCAAATTGCCACAGTAAAATCATTACCTTATAAATACAAGTGTTGCCAAGCGTTAACCTGTTAACAGATTTAGAATTACAGCACTGTTGTTTGATTAACTATTAAAGTCTTACTGTAACAAAAAATTATTTCTGAAGTAACACCAGCAAAAAACATTTGCTTTTTACTCCCCCCCCCCCATTTTAAAGGAATTGTAAAGCACTGAAACAGGTTTTTGGACTGTATTTCCTTACCTCTTTTCAAAACCACATTTTAAGAGAGTAAAAAGATTACATTAAAAAAAAGAGGGAGTGGGGGGAAGGAAAAAAGAGACAGAGGGAGAAAGAAAGGGCAGAGGGGAAAGGGAGAGACTGTGCCCTGAAATACAAGGATGGATAATCATACGCCAAAAGCCATAAAAGCATTCTGTTAAACACTACCTTCTGAGGTGGCACTGTTTAGCACTGAGAAGCAACACAAAACTCACAAAACACACACCTCCAAAAGCTCATTTTCAGTTTGTTTTTTTTTTATATATTTTTATACATACATATCTATCTATCTGTCTCTCTCAAAGAATCACAGAATGGTTTGGGTTGGAAGAAACCTTAAAGATCACCTAGTTCCAACCCCTCTGCCATGGGCAGGGACATCTTCCACTAGACCAGGTTGCTCAAAGCCTCCCTCGACCTCTTCTTTTGATACAGCCCAGGATACAGTTGCCCTTCTGGACTGTGAGTGCACATTGCCAGCTCACGTTGAGCTTCTCGTCAACCAACACCTCCGGTTGGTTCTTAGATGGTCTTGAACCTGATCTTCTCCGACACTGGGCAGTTACTCATTCTCGCAGTTCATGCCTTTGCCTTCTGCGACTTGGGCGGCATGGCTTGAGCAGTTGCTGGTGAAGACTGAGAAAAAAAAAGTCATTGAGTACCTCAGCGTTCTCCATATCCCGGGTAACCAGGTCTCCCATTTCCTTCCAGAGAAGGCCCACATTTTCCCTAGTCTTCCCTTTATCACCAACATACCTATAGAAGCTTTTCTTGTTGCCCTTGACATCCCTGGCCAGATTTAATTCTATCAGCTTTCCCAACACAATCCCTGGCTGCTCAGACAATTTCTCTGTATTCCTCCCACGATACCTGTCCTTGCTTCCACCCTCTGCAGACTTCCTTTTTGTGTTTGAGTTTGTCCAGGAGCTCCTGGTTCACCCTTGCAGGCCTCCTGGCAGTTTTGCCTGACTTCCTCATTGTTGGGATGCATTGCTCCTCAGCCTGGAGGAGGTGACCCTCGAATATTAACCAGCTTTCTTGGGCCCCTCTTCCCTCCAGGGCTTTATCCCATGGTACACTACCAAGCAGATCCCTGAAGAGGCCAAAGTGTGCTCTCCTGAAGTCCAGGGTAGTGAGCTTGCTGTGCGCCCTCCTCATTGCCCTAAGGATTTTGAACTCCATCATTTCATGGTCACTGCAGCCAAGGCTGCCCTTGAGCTTCCCATTGCCCAGCAGCCCCTCCTTGTTGGTGACAACAAGGTCCAGCATAGTAGCACCTTTCCTCGTTCGCTTGGAGAAGGAAGTTATCATCAACACATTCCAGGAACCTCCTGGATTGCTTATGCCCTCCTGTGTTGTCCATCCAAAAGATATTGGCGTGGCTGAAGTCCCCCATGAGGACCTGGGCTTGTGAATGTGAGGCTGTTCCTATCTGTCTATAGAGGGCCTCATCTGCTCGGTCTTCCTAGTCGGGTGGCCTGTAGCAGACCTCTACTATAACATCAGCTGTCTCTGCTCTCCCTTTAATCCTGACACATGAACTCTCAGTTGGCTCCTCATCCATCCCCAGGCAGAGCTCCACGCACTCCAGTTGGTCACTGATACAGAGGGTGATACCCCCTCCTGGTCTCCCCTGCCCATCCTTCCTAAAGAGCCTGTATCCTTCCATTCCAATGCTCCAGTCATAGGAGAGATCCCACCACATCTCCATGATGCCAATAACATCATCGCCCTGCAGGCATGCACATGTCTCTAACTCCTGCTGTTTATTCCCCACGCTGTGTGCGTTTGCATAGAGGCATTTAAGTTGGGCCCCCGATGAAGCTGACTCACTGGCTGGAGGTGCTGGAATTCCTTTGTGTTGCTCTTCACGTGTTCTCCTACTGAGCTGTGAACCTTCTCCAGGCTCTGGGCATCTACTGGTGGCACTGGCATCAAACTGGTAGGAGTGGGATGGATTGAGGTTCCCCTCCCCCAGCAACTTTAGTGTAAAGCCTTCTTCACCAGCTTGGCAAGCCCATGACCAAAGATGCTCTTCCCCTTCTCTGACAGATGGACCCTATCAGCCCCCAGTAGACCATGTTTCTCCAAGTGAGTCCCATGGTCTAAGTAGCTGAAGCCCTGGCTGTGGCATCAGTCCCATAACCACTGGCTGATTCACAAGATTCGACTGGCCCTTTCAAACCCCTTCCCTTTGACCGCGAGGACTGATGAAAAAACTACCTGCACTCCAGCTCCTACTGGCTGCTCCCAGGGCTCATAATCGTTCTTGATACTCCTCAGATTGCTCCTGGCCTTATCACTGGTACCCACACGAAACAACAGCAGTGGATAATAGTCAGTGGGCTGTACGAGGCTTGGTAGTCTCTTGGTGACATCCCTAATACGAGCCGCTGGTAAGCAGCACACCTCTCTAGAGAGCATGTCAGGTTGGCAAATGGGTGCCTCTGTACCTCTTAGAAGACAGTTGCCTACTACTATCACCCATCCATCGCCTTTTCTTAGTTGTGCTGGTTGTTATATATACATATGTTGTTTTATAGATATATATTTATGTGTAATATATTTATGTATAAAGTATTTCACTGGAAGCTCTTGCAAAGCAGAAAACAACATGGACGAGCTCTATTCTAGGAAGCTTTCTTAAACCCTTAAGAACTTAAAGCAGGTAATTAAGACTTTCAATCAGTTTTTCTGTTCTCTGCAACATTTCTGAATGTCAAGCATGCAGACTATGCCCAGGCCCGAGCGCAGACACTGCTCTTCAGAGATCCCAAACCAGCCAAGCTGAAGCTCACTCTGCGCTAGCTGAGACTCGGGACTCACTGTGCTGCTTCCACGGCGCACACCTTTGGCTCAGTGACACCAGCCCCAAACCAGCAGAGGACAGTGCTGAAGGCCAATCTGTGGATAGCCAGTGTCTCAGAAATACTTTCATTTCACCTTCTTTCACTTAGGTACACAGTACCCCTGAAGATCACTTCATCCACGAGCATAATTTCTGATGATGAGCTTATTTTACACTCAGTAATAAGACAGGTGATTGCTAGTAGTTTAAAAGAGGGGTTGAGAAGTTTCTAAGTTCACCAGCAGTTTTAAAGACGAGATGTCTGTTGTTGCTTCATTAGTCCATTAATTCATTTTAGAGTTTTCTGTAGTTCTCACCAGTAAAAGCTACTTCCACTATGTATGTGATAAATACAGCTGTGAAATATACTCAGTTTTGCACTGGTCCATCACTGTCAGCATAGAAAAGCAAACAGGTATAGCCAGTAAACAAAAGTGACTTACCATAAAGCATGAGCTGACTTACCCAGCAGGGTAACTACTTTCGTCCTCTTTTTATTTATTTACTTTTTCAAACACAAAGGAAAGAAAGCAATAGTCCTGTATATTGAATGAATACGAAGCACAAAGATAACTTTTTCTGGATTTCAAAGCTCCAAGCCCAGAGATCAGAAACTAAACCCAAAATCAAATCTTTCAGCTGTCAGCTGGTACAGCTTATTTTGGTATGCAGTGCAGCATATCATCCAAAGAGACAGATTCCACCCGCTACTTATAAATACAACTTCAAGGCACATTTTACCAACACTGCTAACTTTGCTCTCATTACTGCACAATGCATGCTTCAGATTTTGGCAGGTCAGGACATTGTGAATATCACAAGATAAATGCTGACAACTCTGTTCAGAACTACTCCACTTTCCTTACATAAACAGGTACACGTACATCCTCTCACCTTGTCATTTAATCAAAGACTTCGAATCTTCGGGCCAATCCCTCACCTAACAAGGTACAAGTCGTTTCCCCAGAAATCCACAGACAGACAGACATTTACAGAAGTGCAGAAAATTATTCTGTGTTACATCCATCCCCAAAACCATTCCTGAGCTCATTGCCAGCCTTGCAAAAAGGAAGGTAGAGCTAAGAGAAGAAAAAAAACCCCAAAGGAACAAAATCCATCCCTTACTTAAAAACTCTTCTACAGCCTCAGCACACAAATGCTGAGCAACTACTTAAAAACAAAACAAAATCCCTGAAATTATCATTCATAGGATAGCAAGCAAACAAGCCTGCAAGGAAGAGAAGGCTTTCTTACAGGCTATTGCCGGTTTGTTTATTTTTCCATACACTACAACTTGCAAGACAGAGCTATCAACGGGTAAGACAAACATGAATTACACACACCAAGAACATAAATCTGTTTGCATCAGCAAACACTATAGTTAGACTTTATTTCTCCGTTCAAAGAAATGTGGCTATGCACCACACACACACCAACACCCTCCCCTCTCACACGCTCCTCACGACAGAGAGCTCAACACGCCATCACTACTACATACATGTCGCTTCGTCTTCCGCCGCGGCGCGCGTCCCTGCCCACCCCACTCGCGGTCGCACCACTCCTGTGGCAACGACCTCCTTACTTCTACCCTCCTACCCGGCTCCACCCTGCCTCCACCACCACCGTGGCTCCGAGCATGCATGCACCGCCTGCCTGCCAGGTCCCTTCTGGATCACCTGCAGGCAGCTGCCAGGCACGCGGTCCCTTTGCCACGGCGGTGGATGGCCATCGCCATCCCGCCGACGCAGCTTAAAGGCTGCTTCTTTTCCACTCTCCTTCTTTTCTGTCTGCTCACTCTTCGGCCTCTGCCTTCTCCGTTCTCCTCAACGCTTCTGCTTCTTCCAGAAGCACCTTCGCCTCCTTCTCGTTCTCAAACCTGTTTGGGCCCTTCGTGACTAATTCTTCCATCTGGGCTCTCCCTGACTTGCACAGCTTTGGTCCCTGCTGAGACTCTCAGTCCCTGTTTGCCAGGACATTTTGGCACAAGTTTAAGTGCCTCATCCTTGCCCCTTCTGTCCTCTTCCCTAGAAGATGCCCATTCTTCAGGTTTTTCTATCTTCAGTTACTACAGAGTTATCTCCAGCCACCAAGCTTACAACTTGTTCCCCTCCAGTCTATTCAAGTATCTCTGCTGCTAACAGCATAGTGCTCTTCCAAAAACCAAAGGATGCCAACACGCAGGGCAAATGTCTCGCGTGCTAGGTTCAAGTGCCATTCTTCTCCTTCAAGGACCTCCACAGTTCCACCCTACTGTCTTTTGTGTGGGCAGTGATACTCTCTACCTAATGCATCTTCTGTATCGGTTTCCCACTTATGGTCTTGTGTTCAAACACTGCATTTAGAACTGTTTTTTCATTACTTTTTTATTCATTCTTAAAAGCGTATTTTCCATAAATGACTGCAATTTATTTTCCTAAATGAAATCCATCACTCAGTTTTGTTGGGGTTTTTTCCCCCCAATGCATAGTCTGTGTAGTACATATTGCTATGTTCTAATTGGTACGTATATTCTTCAAGGCAGGGACCTGAAATCTTTTATGCATGCTCTTTTATATACTTTCATATGGTGCCAAAGGTTCTGACTTCAAATAATTTCTAAGAGCAATTTATCATTATAAAGTCAAGCTTCACCTTTTCAAAGAGTCAAACTCCCTCTTCTCATCAGAGGCACAGCCTGAAGTTGAGAAACAGTGATTCTTTCCTGTGAGCCCCAAAAGTAAACTAAGCCCCTCTTCCGCCTATCCCGAGTTCATCTCCTAGTGAGCCGGAAGGACCATCAGAAGGACTGTCAGATAGTTAAGAAACGACCAAAGTGTGCATCACATCACTAACGTCTCATCTCTCTGCTTTTCTGAAACATAGGTTACCAGCCAGTTTTATCCATTTACAGGATATTAATAACAACAAGCAAGAAGCAAAACAACAAGTACGTTTCAAGTGCCACGTACCACCAAAGGAAACACTTCTCTCTCCATTTCTTCAATTCACAAGCAACTGGAAAAAAGTGGGCTATGGGGAACATCACATTAAAGTATAAGATCCCTAGTGGTGAGTCTCACCCAAGTGAGGTATTCTTCTTACACAGGTTAGTCTCTTTCTACACCTAGGACTACGAGCCTAATTTAAAAGCTTTCCAAACTTACTTTCCTCCAGCACATGCATGCTGCTTTGTATCACACATTTTACCATCTGCAAATACAAATATACTCCTTTACTCTTCAGGGCGATGCTGAAGTGAGTAGATTTTCCACCAGAGAAACACAACATAACCGTGACTCTTTCACTCCGAGAGTAGAATTTGAGCCACGCTGCTAAGTCCTTAAACCTGTTACACAACAAATAAGCATGGATTACAGCGTGGCTGGTTCTTTATGGGATATTTTGTGATGCTATTCCTAACACACAAACGCTGTTTGTCTTAGCCACATACATAAAGATCATTCTCCTATTTTTCATTACGCATCTTTATCGCTTTCACTTTTCTGCATCTCACCCATTTATTACTCACCTGCTCCCTATTTAATATACTTTCACACCACAGAGAGTGCTAAATAATCATGATGTAACAGCACAGTATTATACTTCCTCTGTATATAAACTACTGCTCGCACTACAGTTACTTGACACCTCCTACTATCAAAACAAACCATTTATAACTATATATTATCTTTAGTACTCCATGGCTACTCCACTTGCAGTGCTAAACACAGAGTGTACAAATAAAAAGAAACAATCTACACTGAGGAGGTTTTTACATCAGTAGAAATATCAAGCAAAACTAATCAAAAATGCCTAACTAAAAGTACATTTTTAGGCAGGTGTAAACTAATTTTGGCAGGTGTACAACAGTCAGCTACAATGTTCACTAATACTTTAGAGGATTTTGGATTTTTTTTTTTTTCAACAGGTTTAGATAAGCACACCCATATTTACTTTTTTAGGTAATGGGTACGTTTATCAAAGTCACTGTTTATAATCTGAAGAGAAGACTTCCCCACAAGCAAAAACTTGCCATATAAAAAAAAAAGAAACCCAGCCTCACAACTTGACTAACAGTAAAAAACACATTCTTGAAAGAAAAACCACACATAGCATTATTACTACTGTGTATAGGGTCACAAGTACAGCAGCTTATCTATAATCATGTATTTTCTAAACATAAGGAAACATTTTTCAGAAAACCCATGTATGAGGCTTGTAATCAAGTGGGACAACTCATTTCAACATCACAACTTTTCAAATACAGCTTTACTACTAAAGGCTAGGTATCATTCCTCATTCTGTCACACTTCTCTACTGATAGGCTTTCAAGTACCCCCTGAACTTCCTACATGTGATTAATTCAATTAACATACAAAGTCAAGGTGTTACTTAAAAACACTATCCAAAACGAGGTATGGTTAAAACTTGCACAGAAAGCACAATAAAAATGATGATTATAGTACTCAGAGCATTAAAACTCATGGGTCAAGCACTCAAATACCATGACACAAAGACTTAGGAGAGGTTTTTGAACATAACTTAGCTGTGTTAAGAACAAACTTCTCTTATTTGCCTTTTGAGCTTTTACAGTACACTCAGTCACGTCTCAAACTTCTTCCAACAACGGCAAAGCTGCGGGACTTTGTTTTCAGAGGCTTACATCTTCTGTTTTGCAACCACCGGACTGCAGAAAAAGGGGCTTCAGGAAACGATCCCAGTTTCCGCTGACAAAATTGTAAGTGGGAACATCACAATTGAAGCACACAGCTGTGGTATGCCTTTCCTCCTCTGCTTCACCCATAAAATACTCCTCAGAAGGCTACAGCAGCTTACTGATAAACATCTAATGCAAAGGGACAGAATAATCCCTCCATGTACTCATTCAGTGGATGGTCAGATCTGCAGAGCATGCGTAGCCTCCACTTACTCCATGGGATTTACATGTAATCAAAAAATTAGGCAAACGAAAACAAACTATTTTGAAAAAAAATATATTTGATTTAGGTATATAACATTTGAGATCTAGGTTCATAAATATCTTCCTTAATGTGTCCGACTAGATTTAACAAAATTAAGAATGCTAAAGATAAAATATAGTGTTAAAAACCACCTTAATTTGACGAGCATGTATAACCATTAAAAAAAAAAAAAATCAAGGTACCCACTGACAGGGATCCAGTGCCATATACTCCTCGGCCCCAGCTACTTCTCCTCCAGGACACAAGTCCTTTGTTATATCTGCCGGGTGCCTTGTGGTGCAAATGTAGCACAAACATTGCAAACCCTTAAATGGTACTAAAAATACCTTGATCTTCTGCCAGAATGTTTCTAGTAAACCATAACCCTGAATATACGTAGAATAGACGGTGATAATACTATTGTAAGACAAGCCAACTCGGAGGGAGCCAACAAACCCCACTGTGTCTTACTGGGTTTGTCGTTTGCAAAACTGGGTCTGTCTTGGGTACCACTACAGCATCTGCTAACACCGAAAACAGTAAAAGGAAAGGATTGGGGTGTTTTGACCCAATTATTAGGTATCCTGTAAAAGAGAAGTCAATAGTCCAGCCCTCTGAGACACACCAATAACGTTGGAAAATAAAGGCCAGCATTAGCATCTGTTTCACCACCTTACTCTCTAGCATATTACCACCTTCAGACTTGTGAGGACATTTCTCCATATGCTGCAGACTACAAACCAAAGGTACAAAGAGTGGTCTCATGATGCTACCCAGATGCTTCCTCATGCTGCCTTCTGGATGACTGGACCAACCAAGCCTGGTCCAGCCTCTGACACAGCGTTTGGCCACCATGGGGCCCAACCGTGGGGCAACACGGTACCTCTTGCACGAGGCAACTGCTCTTTGGGAACCCCATCACAGCAGTTTTATATAGCTATTTTATTCCATGAGGACCTCTCATCTCAGGACTAGCAGAGAGATCGCCGGCTCACAGGAGGTTTGGCACACTCAAGGCTTTTTTGGTTACAAACTATGAGTCAAATTCTAACCCGTCAGACGGGTGTCCACCCCGACTTACTGCACCGAATTTAGGTGCATATCAGCTGGAAACCAAGGCGCCCAAAATTATAAGTTCCAATTCACCTAGTGCCTCACCACTACCTAACTGATTCAAACGAGGCTCAACATTTGCAGGTGGACAAACTCATGAAAGAGTTTGTCCAGGGCTAAGAAACCAAAGACAAAAGGCATGACCTCTAGCTTAGGAAGTCACTGAGCTACAAACTGGTCAAACTGGGAGAGTACCCCAGAAGGAGTTACCACCAAAGGCTTGTCCCACTTCTCATGCTCCTTCCCCAATCAGCCACCGCCGAGCGCCGTCAGAGGGAGGACACTGGAGAACACAAACAGTCAGCCTGACCCAATTCAGACCCTCTTATGTTCCTGTGACTATTAATAACAAATCTCAAGCCATCTGCTGCTGCACACCGAAAAGGCTGAAGGCCTCCCCACATTTAGATCTTACAGCCCAGCCACCTCCAGTCGAAGGGTGGGGAGTCACTTTTATGTGACCACAGAATTTCAGGGCAAGCCTTATCTTTCACGCCGAGTTGCGAAACAGCCGGCGCTGCGGCTGCCCAGCACGCAGCCAGCATCTCCGGCAGAGCGGTGGGAACGCGCCTCGCCAAGGTGAAGCCGAGTCCCTTCCCTGCCTATTTATGAATGTACGCGAGAGGTCAACAGTCTCCAGAAAAGCTGACAGCACAACTTTCAAGCTGAGAAGGCAAATAGTGCTGGTACCCCAGGACATAAAAAAAAAGCGCTCTAAGAACACAGACATCTCCTCCCACTCTGCTACCTGCTCTGTTTCTGTGTCACAACTTCCCACCGCACAGGCTGTCAGAACACGGGTGGCTTCCTTACTGCAAACCAGACACCGCCGCGGCTGCCTACAAGGAGCTTCAGAGACATCCTCCTTCTGTCTCCATCGAATGGACTCCAGTGACCCACTCCCGTGTCTTGCACCCAAAGGGAAGGAACAGAAATCAAGGAAAATACTCCAGTAATTAATCACGGGGAGTTTGTTTTGTTAAGCAATACCATTTTAAAAGATGCTGTAAGCTTTAAAAAGCTTCAGTGCCCGAACACCATTAGATTTCTTGAGTGAATGGCATGCTACTGTGAAGAAAGGGAGGACATTATCAGGGTATTTGCACACACACCAGCCTTCACAGCTTTCACTGTAAGACCAATAGTTTCTCTGTTTGAAACAATGAAACTCATCTGTAGAGATTTTGTGGCTAACAAGCATTTGATTTCACTTTCCAGCAACAATACAGCCATCATATTACAAATACCATCAAATGAAATTTTAATTATTTACCAAGAGTCATTTGGTAGCTGTTAATGAAGGCAAACTGTTAGGGAAATCCTGCCAAAATAAAGTAATGACCAGATGTGTATCAGTGCAGCAAGGCCTAATTTAACTAACAACTTCATATCATTAAAAAGAGTCAGACCCATCTATTATCAACATTCCTCGCAACAGTCATTTTAAAGTACTTCTCCTAACCCAGAATCTATATAGGCCCTTAAAAAAGTAGTTCAGAAACCATGAAACACATGTAAGTATCTGAATAAGAGAGACAGACATAATTTTCAAGGCTTTCCCATTTAAACCTCAAATTGTTTCCAGTAACTTCTATTAACCTCTCTTCACAGCTTTGTCAGAGTTCACAACGCTTCCTGCAAACAAAAATAAAACAAACTGCAGAGATGTCAGAAAGTTATAGGTGCACACTTTAATTACCTTACGTTAGTTATGTCTGTCATCTGCATTAGCACTGTAAATGCAAAGCAACACATGCAAATTCGGGGATTTGGCTTGCAATAGTTTGCAGCCTTCGCCGCCGCGCCTGCGCGGCAGCAGCCAGCCGAGGCGGTGAGCTATGCCGGCACGGAGCTGTTGCTAGGCTGTGAGATGCTACGTTCTAACCACCTGTGCTGCAAAAACAAGGATTTATAGTCTGGCTTAGTTTTAGCCACGCAGTGCGGGGCTTTGAGAAAAGACTCACATTTCCTGCTGATGTTATTAGATGGATTTTCTCCACAAAGCTGAAGTGAGCTATGTTTCCGTCTACATTAAATATCTGGAAAGAGCAACTGAACGAGCAGCTTGTATCACCTCACATTTCCTTATGAGGGATTTGCAACCCAAAAAATATTTAAACTACGCCGATAGCCCTTTGACATAAACATACTAAACTCCAAGGCATAAAATCATCACGTTATCTTCAGCACAGTGCAGAAATAGCGAAATTAAAAGCTATTTCATTTGTAAACGCTTCTTTATTAGAGGATTGCTTATTGCTCCACTGGTTCATACTCCCGTATCTCCGGCCTATTGTGCAAGTAAGTGAAACAACATCTATGCATTTTATAATGAAGTTATCTCCACGTTACTGTTCTTGCTCTCCACTGGTGAAAGCCCTACGGGACCAAATGCAGCTGCCAAGCGGCGAAGGCGCTCCTCATTTGAAGTACCTTACAGAACAAAGGCTGAAGCCCAAAGTTGGTCTCATTCTCTCTGCACAGTAAAATCTTTCCAGGGAGGGTCTCCACAATGATCAAGTATCAATCACCAAGCGCGCACAAAATCACAGTTCTTCACCCATCAACTCTAGAACCCACAGGAAGATTTCCTGGGAGTGTTACTATTATTTTTATTCATAATTATTTGAATGGCTTATCTAAAGAAGTGCAACCAACAACTGAAAAACTACATGCCAGGTTTTAATTATTCTCCTAGTGTATTGCCATGAAGTTGATTCTAACATTTTTTCAGCCGGCCAAGAAAAGCAAACACGTATCAAGGTCAGAGGGAAATAGTTGGTTCTTGCTTCATCTGAATTCCAGTTCTGGGCAACAAAAAACCCAGCAATTTAAACAGGTAACTGGCTTGATAGTTCTGAATTCACCTTTTTCATGGATGGAAAAGCAACATGCAGCAAGTCTGCCTGCTTTTACTTGTTTCATCATTGAGGGAAACATTTTACAAAAAGCCTCAGATTTGGGTCTTGCTGGAAAAGATCTGCAAGCAGTGGCTGCTTTAATAAAGCTATTCTTCAATGAAGCACAAAATGTAAACTGCAGAGCAAAGTAGCATCTTGCTTTCCTAATACTACAGTGTTTGTTTCTAATATGAACTGGATTCTCTTGTACAAAAAAATCTCTCACGATAACGAAGTTCAAGTGCCACCAGGTCACCACTCATTGTCATATAAGCTAGTGCAGTTTCAGTGACACTGCAAGCACTCTGTGGCTCTACTTTGGCTGACCTAGAGCTTAACTGCTGCACTAGGCTTTTAAGTATCGATTTTATTGGAGTAAAAAGTCATTTTATGATGTACACTGTTCACATTTGGTACCAAGATAACAGATCATGCACAATCATGAGAACACTTCCTTAAAATTTGAGCCACTCTAGCAGTGATTCATAGGAAAAAAAGATAACTTTTTCTAGAAACAGGGCCATCGGTTCATCGTAAGCACATTCATAAGAGATGAGACCAATGCCCCCCAACTTTAGAAGGTGCAAAGTAATTCTGAAGTAGGCAACATCATCCTTGTTCAAAAAGGTGTCTTCTTGACTTCATGCTTTGAGCAGTTCTCTTATGCCATAAGCCATATGTCATAACCTCTCCATTAGTTGGCCTGAGCTGTAATGTTTTACTCTGGTAATATCTTGGTATAGCGTGTTCCACAGATGAAACGCCTTTGAGAGGTCAGCTCATTCTTGCACCCAGCCACATGAAGACATCTCTTTTCACCCAAGCATTGCGTCAACTCCACAAACTGTTACAGGTAATATTGATTTTGAATAGAAGTTCAGTGTAGAATGCTGGTAAAATAACCTGAGCCTAAAGCAACCCTTCCTCAAAGCCTTCACTTAAGAGTGAAAGAGATGTTAAGCCAGTTTTACAATACAGTAAATTTTATATACTTGCATGTGCACAGATGCTCAATACCAAGAGGTATAAATTGAAATTTTCTAAGTAGCCAAAAAGACTCAAGCATGTTCTTTTGCAGGTTCCTTTGAAAACTTCAGCTCTGCTTTTTGCAAGTCTCCTCATTTGCTTTTTTTGTGTAAGGGTTAAACAGATAATTTAGTGGGAAGTACTCAAGAATGCATACCCAGGAAGGGGGGGGGGGGGGGGGTAAAGGAAAAAAGAGAGAGGCAGGGAGGTTACAGAGTGAGTTTTTGAAGGACATACTCTTTGGTCTACTCTTTAGTGCATGGGGGTTCAGTATGCTTTAATTGCTACTTTGAAAATGCCCTATTTTGTCTGCAGAGCAAGCCAAAAAGTGTCTGAAACCATTAAGCTTCCAGGTACTACCCAGAACAGCTATTTAAAAGGACACATAGTGAATCCTGCTTAAAATTTAATAAAACGAAGTTTTCCATATTGTCTGAGGAAATCCGTGGTGTTCTGAGCCTCACAGCTTGGCCATACTGTGTGGTACTATCTGCTAGTTCATGAATACATTTTCCTAAAAGATGTAGTCTTAGCATTTCCACATGTTTTGTTGTATGCTGGCTGAATAAAAATATCTGATGCACATAATTCCTGAAGTGGCCTGCATTAGAGACAGCCTCATCAGTCTCCTCATTCCACATAAAACCATTAAACTGCTCCAAATGGTAAAGTCAGCAAGGCTTTTGTGTTGTTATTCTCCAGGAAAACTTGCACCTATGTTTTACAATGTGAGGAAAAATATAAAAATACATCTTACTAAAGATTTATGAATGTATCGATTGCATCAGTGACAAAACATCCATAAAGCCAAAATCCATTCTATTTCCACATTACGTTTTTCTTCCTTCTACAGGAACAAAAGTTGACCTAAAATGATTTTCCTTTCTGAAAGCAAATGCAGAGGGTGGGCTGTGCTGTAAATACACACTTCTCTGACATCTTAAAAAAAAAAAAAGTTATTAAGAACGGAACAAAAAGAAACTTAAGTCTGGAACTTTACAGTTCAGAAAACTGAAAAGTTTTCTGAAACTGAAACTTTACACAAGCCCCAATTCTGCAAACACTTATGCAACCTAGGAACTTCACACACATAAATAATCTGATTAAGTCCAGTGGGGCTACTCATATTTTCAAAGCTACTCATGCCTATTAAGTGTGAGTAGAATCACGTCACAGTAGATTTAATAAGAAGTGAAATCAGAGATTTCAGCACAAAACTTTGCAATTTCTTCCAAAAAGGCTGTACTTAAAACACTTGATCAAATTCTACTCATCTGCTCTAAGGAAAAAACCCACAATATTTAAAATTATTTAAAATTAAATGTGAAATTTCCCAAATGATGTACAAATATTTTTCAAAAGTTAATTGGCTCTGGAGATATTAGCTAGGTTACTAATTTAGGCAAACCCTTTTCAAGTCTGCGGTATCTCTGTAAACCATCATGTTTAAGTGCTTAACAAGGAGAGCTTGCTTTTCAAAGTGCTTATTACTGCAATTCCCGTTGACTGCAATGGGATTTCTAAGGAGTCAGCTCTTCTGAGTAAGGGAATACTTAATACCAGGACACAGGAGTGCAAATTTAGAAATCTATAATTAGGTCATCCAGATTTTACAGTTTTTGTCTGAGTAACTAATTTGTGCATTGTTCTAGAGATGATAAATTATCACATAGACCAAAAAAACCAAACCCAAATCCCTAGAAATTATGACACAGTAAAATAGAAAGCACACTCCCTTTCAAAGAATTGTATGAGAGGGTGCCAACAGAATACTGGAGCTTCGATCTTAACAATCACCCATACAGTGGCAGAAATTTCCTTAACCCTCCAAAATATATTCAGCCAACACTACAAGATGCTAGTGCTTTCTCAACAAGCATTAAATGGAGGGTGACTTCACCTGAGAAGTCCTTTAATCCTTCCTGTATTACTCTGTTGTCCAAGCACATGGCAAAAATCTCCCCATCGCACTTCTCCCTGTGTCTACGGATAGCATTCTCTACAACTTGGATGCAATAAGCTGCAGTTCATTTTTCAAATGTAGAATCAATACTGTTAAGCAAGAATCGGGGTGGGGTGTCCCCTTGTATGAATGCTTGCAACCATTACCGAATCATTTCTCATCTGCTATCTTGCATAACGTCGGCATTTGCTCTTTCAACTTTTGCCTTTGTTTCTGCTGCATCTCCACTTTCAGAACCTGCTTCCAGACTCATTTTGGAGGCATTTAGTCATAGCAGGGTTGTAAAATCACCTCCTTGGGATGCTCACTTTGTGCCGTGTTAAACAAACAAACAAAAAAAGCACACCAAACATTTAAAAAAAAGCCCAACAAACAACTTACTGATATTTTTATTGATTTTTCTTCCCCTCAATCTTAGGGTGTTACTGAGTCAGCTCCCAAATGAAACTGATGCTGGAAAGCTGTCAGGAAACTATTAATATCTTGCAAGTTATTAAGTGTTGCAAATGTTTATGTTGTAATTTAGAAAAAATTATCTGCTACTGATACTTCAACCCTCTCAATCACTGATTTCCTAATGTAACACACCCATAACTGAAAGGCAGATCAATACGCATTTGATAATCACCAAACATAAATTGCCCATTTATCGTATTGATCAGCGACTTTTTCTGCACGTGCAATAGTTCGAAGAAGTAACAGGCACTTGGCAGCATCAACACCGCAATGACAGAAAGAGAAACTGTCTGGCGCTCGTGCAACATCATGTCAGTAGATACCACGTCCATCAAACACTGACAGTTTGGCAGATCAGGCGCTTTCTGCCATAATGTCATAATGACTTCAATTTACTTCTCTGCAGCACCCAAAGGCTGCGATTTCATCAGCCGTCCAAGTCTCTTCACTTCAAGAACAACTCTCTTGCTTTTTACGTCCTTGACAGCTCCATATATTTCCTTGAAGTTTCCTAGCAGGCATAACCAGAACGGTAAGAAACACGGAGCTGTTACTGCTTCCCTCATAATTTATAGGAATAACTGAAGTTTTATCTAGCAACTAAAATTCAAACAGCGGCAAGTTTCAAGTGCTCAAGAACGAACAGAAACAGAAGAATGAAACAAAATAAAACCCACTGGGGTGGCAAATTTTACAAGCCCGAGGTAGGCAGGGCTGCCTACACTTGTAACTGAAGACTGACACGCTAGCATTCAATGTCCAAGAGATGCACTTCCATCTGCCAAAAGGAGGCAATAACAGTTTTAATCGAGGATGGGCAGCAGCACAGCCATGAAGCCCGGCATCTGCTCATCTCCACCTGTGGATGGAGGAAAGCACTGGCAGCCACATGCATTTGGGCCCGAACAGGAGAAAACGGGAACATCGTTGCATGAGGTCACCAAGACATTGTCAGCATACAGGAGGTACTCAGGTGCTTCCTCACAGTTAGTCAGATGCTGCAACAGGGTCAATGATCATGCCAGTCAACAGTTGAAGTGAAATTCCTGTCTGAGTTTTGGCATAAAAATGTTACAGGGCCCTTAACATCATGCACCATTATTTTTACATGGACAGGTTATCTTCATCTCCTCTTCGTTTGCCATCTCCCAATTCCCTCAGGTCTTCTCTGCTGGCCAAGTTGATTAGTTAAGTTACATGGTCTTGAATAGTACAATTTGAATCTTTAAAACATAACAAGTGAAACAAAAAGGAGTGCATCAAACCTTTTCTTCTGAAAGAACAGAGAGACTCAGAATTGAGAAATCAAACACGGGTTCCTGTATGCAATTTCTGTTTGTCACAGGAAACATCTTCTTCTTGTAAAGCACAGCAGCTAAACCTACACTTCTGGTAAAGTGTAGGTAGAAAAACCTACCCACCTGAAAGCGAAGGCAGGGGGTGAGGAGGCAGTCTTTCCACCAGAGGACTTCAAAGCACTCCCCAACTCGAACAAAACCATCTCAACACTTCCAGCAGGGGTGATCCACCACCTCCACGCCATATCCCTGCCTTCCCCTGCCTCCTCACAGCTACGACATCTCCACCTCTCCCTCCGCTGCGGCTCTGCCTTCCACTGCACAACCGCTGCGACAAAGACACCATGCCACGAGGGACTAGGGCTCTCTTTTTAAGAGATGAGGTTGCTCAAGAAGCCTGGCCCCTTGGGCTTGGAAGGATGGACAAGAGACCCACCCAAGGCACTCCAGCAACAGACATAACTTCCATGTGGCTGGGTCAGCATAGAGCGAACAATGCTTTCATTTCAGTTTGCACCACTGCAGTGGTCACATCCTATGCACAGAGGAAAAAAATAGCTTGATCTTATCTTCAAATTTTATTTACAAAAAAATAAAACCAACTTCTCAGCCACCTAATAGTTTTTAAAAACAAAGTAACAAGAAACAATCCTGAAGAAAAGTTTATATAAGCTACCTAGCATATACCACTAGAAGTTTGTTTTCTAAATACAGAATAATTACATCTTAATCCCCTGCTTTAAGAGACAGAACTTGTCAATCTAAAAAAACTCTTTCTGTCGTGCTGTAAAAACTCTCCAGATTATTAAATCAGTAAGATGAGGTACTGTGTGACCTAGCTCAAACATGCAGACGCTTGCCATGCTACCGGATGCCTCACCTGTCAGTAACCACAGGAAGAGTAACTAAGCACAGGACAACTGAATCTGACTGCACCCTGGTGACTGCATCGGCTTGGCCTTATCACATCTTCGCATTCCTGCCAGCTGCTACATCCCAACCAAATCCCTTCCTCCTCACCCTTGCAAAGTTGCATAGGACTTCTACTATGTTAATGATGTCTCTCAGCAGACCTGCTCTTCACATGTATCAGTGTCACAACCACAAAAAAGCAAAACAAAACACACCAACGTGCATGGATTAAAAAAAGAAAACAAAAACAAACCGCACCTCTCTTAATAGCAACTCCAGCCATTTCATAGCAACCCTTTCCTGAAAGAAGGGGCACAGCAGGCTGAGGAACCAACCCGGCCCAGGACTTCTGTTAAGGTCACCTCTACACCAACAGCCATGGTGAAGTGCCATCTCCATGCTCAAGTGCATTGTGCTTAAAAAAAGAACAAAAAAACCCACCCCACACCTCTACTTTTGGCTGGGCAAGAGGGTGTATTTTTTGCTCTCTGAAGATGTTCTTGGAGTTTGAATCTTGCTTTCAAAGCCTGAAAGTTTTTCTCCTTTCACGCAACAGGGAGCATTCCATGTCCATACGTGTGCCCAGATACTGACAATAGGATCTGGCGAATACATCAGTCTTGCTTATGAGCTTAATATTGGCACATTCCTACTGAGACCACGCAACTAAGTAAAACCGCTCATCTGTGAAAAAGTAGCAAGTTTGGGGTAAAATGGGCGTACCTGACACTGCAGCGAGCACTTCCTTGAAAACGTTAAACTACCATTTTGGATTACCCCAAACCTGTTAAACTTGCAACATGATGTCCTTCACCTGGAACTTTCTAAAACAAACATTTCCCATTAAAACTAATCGCACTCTACTGTCCTCCAGGTACCCAGCTGGAAGCCTCAGCTGGGACCCAAGCCCCGACCTGCAGCAGCAAGGGCTGTCCTGCACACTGATACTGTGTTATATACCTAACTAGGCTTTTACGTCATCTTGAAGATGGCAATGCTGTCATGTGGGCTGCCTGAGACCCCTCTGATTGAGCATAAATTACAGCTGACTTGGGAAGGGTACCGAGTGCCTGAACATCTTGGAAAAACACAGCCCGTGGGGAGCTGTAAGGATCCAGGCACTTTATAAAGCTGAAAACTACATCTAAGTGTCAAGCACTAAATCCAGTGCTCAGGGACACTACGGATTCGTGATGCTTCCGGAAGGACTCTGAATCCATAAACTAACGGATGGATTACTCTGATACATAAATATAGAGGTTTCACACAGTAGACAAACTGTTTCTCCTGCCATTTAATGTAAATTACCTGGTTTTACACCCTAGTTAGGAACATTTCAAAGAGAAGCACTGTTTCTTCTCTTGAATAAGCAAAGCAATTATTTGAGCTCTAAAATTAGGCAACAGTGAATCGTTAATTGCCTCTGAAACTAAACCCCACAGTTGTACACACTGACCCACATGAACAAATCTTTGCAGTCAGCTCAATAGGTTTCCAAGTGGCCGCTAGCATCTGCCTACATGGATCAGCTTGCCAGACCAAGGACGAGTGTTAAATTACAAGCTTTGTACTCACGGCAAGTATGTTGATTAAATAAATAAATAAATAAATAAAGATCCAGTTTATAATTGGCAGCATGGCAACCCCATGCAAAAACTTCAAAACCTATTTAGTTTTGAGCTCACTCTAATATTAGTTTAAAAATATCAGATCAATAGCATCCTTTAATGTTTAACCAAACAGCTACATTTGTCCCTGGTTAAACTCTGACAACACTGGAAATGAACCAGAGATTAATTTGGTTCAATGAATTTGGCTTTTAACCTAGACAATAAAATTTACTTGTATAAAAGCTCAAATCCCAACTGGCAATGTAAGGATGCCTTAGGGTACACTCTGGTTCTTGCCAACATCACATATCCACCTTTATAGCTTTAAAATAAATCTGAGACTTTTGTTTCCACATGTATAGGCATATACTACGCTTACCTTACAACAAAAAAATCAACATTGACTTGTAAGGGTTAATAATATGACGCTTGCTAATGTATAACCTCAGAACTATAAAGGAGTACAAACAACCTACTTCTGCAAAACTGGAAGTAGGGGGAGGGAGAAAAAAAAAAAAAGGAACTATTTTGCTCTTTACCAAGATAAGAAAAGCACAAATACTGAACGACTATAGGGTTCTGAACTCACTATATTAAATTGCATTCCCACCTTTGGCATTAACTTTATCATACATTCACTGCTATTCTAGCGAGCAAGTATGTTTTTTAACAATACTTAGCTAGGCGTCTTCTCTCATATTTGAGGAACTACAGAAAACAATCTGTTACTCAAGTCGTCATCATGACAGTATTACCTTTGGTTTCCCATTACCTAACAAGTCATGTGCCGTTTTCTCTTAACAACTGACCTGTACTTTAAATAAATATATTCACAGAGCGTGCAGCTCTATGTCCCGTATACACAGAGAACCAACTTGGCCTGGCCTGCAGTCCTGAAATCTCCACATCAGCTCGCAGTGATGGCAAAGAGTCGAGGAGAGTCCAGCCCACGATGCCAAGGAGGCGGCAAGGGGACAGAAGCACATCACAGCACGCTATCATAAACACAAAGCGTTCTACGTCATCATGCATGGCCAAGGAGGCACACGCACCTACAAGGTTGCAGGTACTCTGTTTGCCTGGTTTTACACAGATGGCCAGCATCAATAACAGAAGTGAAACCAACAATTTTACCTTTTTCAAGTCCTGGCCTGGTAACACCAACACTTCTTTTGTGCGTGTGTGTGTGTGCGCCCAGGCAATGCAAAGCTTAGGATGACTGAGTCATAACACTACCCTATGGGGGCAGGCTGGGTAACCATTGCTAACACTGGCAAACTCGACTCACGAGAAAGTGTCTCTGAAGTCAGCAAGACTCCTCAGATGAGTAAGAAGTGCTCACTGATGTCAGTAAAGATTATTCAGTGAGGGCTTTGAAGGTTTTATTTTGTAGTAGTGCGTGTGTCTGTGCGTGCACATGCACAGGAGCAGACATGACTACCTAAAAGCCATGAATTCATCATCAACCTACAAGGCAGTATGGGTTATAGAGAAAAGCAGTCATAAAGTGAGATAAATGACCCTATGCCATGACCTCCAGGGAGGAATAACCTCAGCATAGGCTGTACCTACCTACATCAGGGCTAAACATGACTCAGGGAGTACAAGGTTGAAGGAAAGTACGCAGAGGCACAAGATACGTGCCATTAGCATCTCTCCTTCTGCTGGCTCAGTGCCCTGCCATCCTGTTACACTTTCCATGCCACAGTGCATATTTAGTACACTGAATGCTAACCTCTAGTCTCACATATGCTGACGTAAGTTTAAATGAACACGACTGAAGTCAGTGGAGAAACACCAATGAAAGGCAGAGTAACTGTGCAAGGCTTAATCTCTGGGGTTGAGCTGATAAAAGGACCTGAAGCGATGGAATTCGTATCATTTTCTGACCAATGTCTAGAAGAAATTACAAAGCCGTTTACATGTCCATGGGATACGGCACCGCTTGACTCCCAGCTGCACTGCTCAGAAAGTACATAAAAGTGAGCTTTGTATCCCCGCATATTTACTATGCCACACAGCTCTTCCTAATAAGCTGAATTACCAAAATCAAAAAGTCGCTACTGCTGTTTGCAAAAGCAGAGTATCTTTGCAGTGAAGGAAAATTGCATAAACAACACTTCACCCCAGGGGCGAGTGCTGTACTCATATGCATACACCCATGCTACACAGCATGCCAAACCTTCTCCTCCTCGGTTGCTCTCATCTCTTGTGTGACTTTTCACTGCCATCCTTTCACTACTACCCCTCTGTAAAAGACACAATGAGGGCTAACTTACAGATGAACCATCCTCATTTTTCCAGCTGGCAGGTTAATTTCTGAGATGGCCCAGGTACACGGCTGTTGATCACATTTCTAGGCACCCACGGAGCGATGCAGAACGGGAGCCCCACGGTGCTGTTCCCCTGCAAGGCTGGGGCAGGACCAGTCCCCACACAGAAACCACCCCAGTTTGGAGGAGAGCAGAAAGCACTTCCAAGCATCAACACAGAGGCAGCCTTCAGCACCAGGAAGACTGTTGCCAAATTTTTGCCTCATACTGTGGATACACATTCAAAGGCCAGCTGAGGATAAGTTGGCTTCCTCGCTGAAGTTCCTTCCATCACTGAAGCTGGCTTCCCCCTTACTCTAGTAAAATGCACAGTAAATTCAATTCTAATAACTTATTATTGTGAAGAGGGCTGTGATAATTAACAGACATTTATTAGCATTTAATTTGACAGCAGATATGCTCTGAAGAATTTCAATGACCTATTAATGGATCCATACAACTACATGTACACAGAGAAGATAGAATCAAGTCCTGGGACTGATTCCTACTATGTGTTTGTACACTACAGCAACAGATCATCATTGCTACTGGGTGCCACCGTATGACAACAGCTGTAATTATACTGCCCTGATAAATCATAATCTTCTGTAAGCCTAAACCGCTGACTTTGTGTCAGATAAAAACAGATGCCTGCCATGTTCCCACACACCTTTACCTGATCATCATGTTGTGGTTCGACTTAGAGGATGACTGTTAGCAAAAGGAGCTGAACACAGCAGAAGTTTGGAAAAAGGAACTTGCTCCATGTCCTCATTTTATGTCCTTTATAATGCTTAAAACATTAAGTTATTCTTTTTACGAGGCCAGAAACATTATACCCAGCACATTCTTTGTAAAAGGAATCAGAGCTAAGGTCATAGCAGTAAAAGTCACATCTAGAAAATGTGCTTTCAGGACAGATGCGTGAGTATTCACAGAAAAGACGGGGGATGAACAACAGACTTTCCAAGACTTCTTTTTTTAATGGCTGGTTTTGCTGGCACACATCTTTCACAATCCTAGCTAGTCCTAACAAATTCTATTCATTCACAGCAATTTCTTTGTTTCCTTTTTTAAGGAAGTTTGCTGCCGGTGCTAAAACTTAATCAGCCTTAGGTGGCTGTCAGCATCCCGCCTGCCACCCTCCCAGCCCTCCTGGGCCAACAGCCCAGTTTTCAGCATAGCCCCGTCCTTCTCACAGGCCCCTTGCAACACTCGGATCGCTCCCATTTTCATCCTGAACGCAAACCTGCTCCGCCTCATATTCCTCCTCCGAAAACTCTCATGCTCCACATGCCACATCCACCCACTCATCCCAAGTCTCCGCCACCTTCAGGTTTTGAGTGTTGACACCAGCTCAAGATTAGGCATGCACAGCAGCAGCCGGGCAACAGGGATTGCAGAGCAAAGCGGATCTGGGGGACAAAAGGCAGGAAAAGGGTCTACAATACACAGTGATTTGTGCAGTGGTCACCAAATCTTAAGTCCCTTAAAGTAACTACACAAAAGAAAAATTCAGTTACTTCACACACATGCAAACACACACACCTGGCCAACCTTCTCTTCTCCTTCTGCTTAACATCTCCTCTCCGTAACCCCCACCATCACCATTACTGGCACTGTCATTTTTCCCAGGAGCCCTGGTGATGGAGCAGGACATGCTAGGTGCCAGGCAAACACCAGGCATCTCCATATCCTGCTCCTACACAGCTCTGCACACTCCCTGTCTCCTTCTCGTGCTGCTGAGGGACAGCAGAGACCACCCGGCAGGCCCATGCCATGGGATATAAACCAAGTAAGGTCACAGTCAGACCACATTAGCCTATCCCAGACAGCTACATCCAGTGACTTCTGTACAGGGACACGGCAACGCAGGGAGCTCCAGCCGCCACCTCAGCCTCACCACTCATGAAGAACAGCATTACCAAGGGGCAACAATCCTTTTACTACCTCAACAGAGACAACTCCAGATGCCTGCCGCGGTGATTTCCAATGAAATAAAGAACAAAGACACCTACCTACAGAAACCCAGTGTCCCTAGGTACAGGGGAAACTGGTTCCCCACCTTCAGCAGTCTTCCTGGACATCCACGGCTCCACCAAACACTCATTTTCTCCCCCCTTATTTCTGTATGGTCTTGTTACATCCTCTTTTCCTTTAAGGCTGCATTCAGCTCTTCATGCCCTGCGTTTTCCTCTCCTCCAGCCTTTGCTGCGGCTGCTGCCCACACCAGCTCTCACTGCCTCTGCAGAGACCAATGCTGATGCCAGCCATGAAATGGCTGAGACATCTTTACAAGTCAACCAGCCCATCCTGGCACAGCTCCACTATCACAAACGCAAGGTGTAACCTTGGGGGTGGAATTACACAAAGAATAATTCTGTGTATCTGGTCTTCAATAAACTTTGCAGAGCTGCTGTAAGACTCCACGAGAAAAATCTTGAGTTACGCTAGTCAAAACCCACTAGACCCTAATAGCATGGAAGTAAAACTGGGATGACTCTCTGAAGAGCATTTTTACTATTCCTCCACTAAACTCTATTTCATGTATTTTTTCCATATTCACATACCCCTATGCCTACACAATATTTTTTTTTAAATATTACTGGGAAAATTCAAACCAAAAACTTAATTTTGCATATTAGAATAAGAAACTGGGATTTCAGCCCTTCAAACACTGTTCTCTTCTCCAAAGCGTAAAACACGCTAAACAAAGCAGATTAAACTGGGTTTGTAAGAACAAAAATCTGTTTCACGTCTAGCATGTTCTTAGCTGTCAGACTTGCACTTCTGATCATCTTGTCCTTTTTCTTAAATGTTGAAGACAGTTTAGTTTAAGAGAGAGGTGTGACCTCTTCTATGGGGACCACAGAAGACAGAGACCCCCCCTGAGGGACGGTTTTCTTCCTGTGCAGGGGAAGTACCAACTTGGAGGGCAGCGTTCCCGACCCTACTGAGAGCGCAGGACCGCTGAAGGGTGCCTACACGCTGCAGAGTAACCTGCACTGGTCTACACAATGACCTGCAAGAAAGAGGACTTGAACCCAACTGTAGACAACCTTCTGGATCCTACCAGCCCGGGCCTGATCATCCTTCACCATGTCCATTACGTTTTCTCTCCCACCTCCCATCCTCCAGCAGCACAAAACTCAAGCATAGAAGAGCCATGTTAAGGGGATAACCATGTGCCTTCCTCTCCAGTCTGGTGATACAAGCCTTGAGCCCTGGACACCAGTCCCAGACCCTGCAGGAGGCTTGGACAAGCTTTTTGCAAGGGGAGAAGAGGACCTAGGCTTTAGAAGGGCAAGAAATCAGCCTGATTTCTTACATCTCAAGGACCTCATTTCCTTCCCTTTCCTCAGCCTGCCAGACCAGCCAGTCCTCAATGGATTCCTCTTTAGCTAGTATCTTCCATTCCTCTTTCAAACCAGTTTAGCATTTCTCTTCTTGGACTCTTTGTTCTCACCCTTATTTTCTGGCAGAGCCAAGGAAGTGAAAACAGTTACACACCTCTCCATCAATCTTCTCCAGTGCTCCAGATCTAGCTGAAAAGTCACAGAAATCTTCTTCACCTGCCATTTCATTGCATTTCACTCAGCAAGTACTGAAGAGCCAATAAATGTCACTAGGTCACCTCAAGTCATACACCAGAACAAGGTAGCAAAGGGTGTGAAAGCCATAGCATCTCCTGAGCTAGACAGCAGAAGACAAGAGCAGTATCTAAAGGACTCCATCGTGGCTCTCACCTTTTATGAGGACTCAGAGGGGATGACCTGGTTTGCAATTCTATGTCTAGCTTGGAGATGAATGCATGGCCTGCAACATACAGGTGGGAGTTAAAAGATTTTGTTACGCAGGGGTACACATGAAGACAGGTTGTTTGCAGGTTAGAACAGGACACACAGAAGTCATCAGTCTACTACATAGTCTGCACATCATAGACGGTACCGCGACTTAAAAATGCCCTAGGTTCTGCACTGAAACAGGAGACCTAACAGCAGACAATCCAGCAACAGGCATTTAAAATATCATGCTTAGTGGCCTGCATGAATTTCACAGATGACCTTACTGCTTTCGCTCCGTTTTTCAGACTTTTAACAAGCCAAGCCACCCCTTGACAATACCCAGGCTCCTCAGACATCCACCTCTGAGCCTCGAAATGTGGGGGAAAAGGCTGCCCAGAGTCTAGAAGATACTTGTGAGCTCCAGACACCCTCCTTTTAAGTACGTGAAACTTTGAAGTGAAATATTAGCAATCCTCGCCTTTTGTACTGCTTACTTTTGTGATACAAATACATGGCAACCTATAATCCCTAATCAACCTAGAAAATAAATGACTGATAAACCAATCTGCTTGTAACCCCATTAACAGATTCTGGCTTCAGTACCAACAGGGTAATTTGCTGAGACTATTTTTAATCCTGACTGCTAAACCATTAATCCCACAATTTCCACATAGTATTCCTCCTTCCCCCCCCCCCCCCAATTAACCCAAGGTTACTAACGATTTTGCAACTCATTGAAGAGCAGATAAATAAATAACATTTGCAAATATACACCTCCTGGCACTGGAGAACTGAGAGACTCCGATTACTCGGCTGATCCCGTTAAAGCCATTACTTTCTAATTGGAAGGAGTCATTCAGAAGCAAAGCCGTGTGTCTGGCATGTCACTTGACACCTGGTATGTCGCGTTCGTGATAAGCTCGCGCCAATATGCTTGCCACAATAAGTGGGTTATTCCACCATACCACCCATAGTCACGGTGCGCTCTACTAAAATCTGTTCCAATTTAACGGGACCAGGGTTATCACCAGCAACTGTCATGTTTTCTCAAACCGGCATTAAAACATTCTCCAAGTACCATTATTAATGTCAATATAAATTATGCATTGAAGATCACAGCATTCGTTACAGAGGTAAAATTTATCTGGGGGGAAAGAAAAGAGACAAACAGAGCAAATCTAATTAAAGTAAGTATTTATAGATTCCGTACAGCTTTTCTCAGCAGTGATGAGAGTGCTTCTCTAAAAATGGTCTTAAAATAAGCAGTCACAGAGTCATTAAAAACAGTACCAAGAAAGTACTGTGTTAATCGGCTAAAGGTACAGTTATACACAGGATGTTGCAAAGGGGCTGACGTGATGGTACGCGAGACTGGTAGTTCATCCAAGGACGTATCAACGCGCTAGCACAACAATCTGGAAGACAGACCCTTGGTTTCATGTAAGCAGCTACCCAGAGGAGGAAAAGCTGTATTTAGCGTTGGAAGGGTGGTGTTTAATGCTCCTTTCAACTTCTATGAATTACAATATTAGCCATTCCTAATTGGTGTACATTAACATTCAAACGACACGTTGAAATGAGAAGCTTAGCAGTTTTTCAGTGCACTTACAGACACTTCACACAAACAGGCAAATAACCTCGCTGAAGTTATTTCTGTATTCCAAGGTTAAAAGAAACGACTTTAAGAGACAGATGGTGAGCAACTGGTATCCCACCGAGGAGTGCCGCAGACTTGTGGAAGTTCTCACGTGACGCACGGTATGGGGCTAACTCCTGTTCGCTGCGTGCCTTGGGACTTCCGAGTAGAACCCCGTCTCCTGAAGCCTTGAGGATCTGCACAGCGAGGACAGCATGGGGCAAAGAAAGCCTAAAAATACAACTCCCGGGGGCTCCAAATACAAAGGGAAAATAAGAAGCCTTATTGCCCTAATTGCGTAGTTTAATCCTGAAGCTGCCCGATTCATGTCTTTATCCTGCTTGTGGCTGCCAGTACTGGTACCAGCTCTCCAGTACAGGTGCCTCAGAGTCTACCACAAGGGAAGCCAGAACGCATCCATGAAAACAGACCACTGAGCACCTCTGTGAAAAGACTGGAGCGGGAGGGGAGGAGAACGTCTTTCCAAGCACATCCTCAACCATCACAGCAGCAGCTCTCGTTTCAGCCAGCAGAGACCGTAACACCTCGCCCCGCAATCCTTTACAACACACTGTGTCGCCGGCTATTGTTCATAACTCTTCCCGCAAATCATTTCAACATTCAGAGACTGGCTGTTTCTTAAGGAAATTATTTCAGAGGCAGGGGGAAAACCAACACTGCTTACTCGTGAACCTGGTATCATTATAATGATGAGGCAAAACAGCGGAAGACACAGTTACATTGCACAACCCTAAATGCATCATTTATTGTATTAGATTTCAGAAAAAGAACATTCTGAAACACTGAAATAAATCAGAGCATAAATGTGACTTCTTGTCAGCTCATACAGTATGGGTTAAATGCTACCATATGGTGAGCTCACACACGCTACCCTTTTAAAAACAAAGAACATGGCTAATTTCTTCCCCAAATCTATTTTTAAATAAACAAACGTGATTATTTTAAAACGAGGCTGCAACTGTGACTAAAACACCTCAGTTTCCACCAAGCTCTCTGTTTTTCTTTACCAAAAACTAATGCCACTTCACTGCTCGCCATCTTTTTAGAAAAGACAGGAAAAATTACTTTTAAGTCAGCTTCATCCCTGTAATAAGCCAACACAAATATTTCTATGCAGTGTAAAAATAGCGACAGGCCAACTCACCATTCTTCCTTTATTTTACCTGCCGGAAAAGCAAAGCATGCGTGCGTGTGTGTGCGCAATACGTTAAGACTCACTGACATATGATCCGATTTTCAGCAAATGCTCCCAACAGGACCTGTCCGATACACCAAGCAGTGTGTTTTCTCTGCACCCCCCCCAGCCGTGTACTGAAACATACAGTTTCGGTACACTCCCAACCACAAGGAACCAAAAAAAAAAAAAAACCCCCAAAAACCCAAACAAACAAAAAAAACAACCCCACCAAAAAAAGACCAAAGCAAACATGTACAAAATACACGCAGGGTAGCTGGAGCGGATACTGTTGGTTTGAAAATTGTCTGTCTAGCTTCTGTGCTGAGCATTTGTTTTTATCATTATACTATAAATGAAACATGTCAGGAGTCTAAAAATAGCTACAAATTGTAATTACATATGCTTTGTAGTTTCTGTTTTACTTTGAAAAGAAGATTAAAAGCTAGATCGTTTTAGAAACTGGCCTTAAAGATTTGGGGAGCCACAAAATTATTCTGCTTTGCAATTTGGAGTACACTGCTGGAAAACATTTCCTTTGGGAGGAAAATACGACAGCCCCAACACGGAGGAGCAAGCTCCCAAAGCCATGCAGCAAGATGGCAAGAAAGAAAAGGGAAAAGAGTAGACAAAGAAAAAAGTAATTTCTTAGAGATTCTCAGAGTGCCCTGATTACGGATGTAATACTATAAGCTTTAATTAGGAGCTAAGTGCTGCGTGCTAAATTCATCCCCACACACAGCCCTGTAAATTCAGAGTCACTCTCCTAAAGTTACCTCGGGTTTACGACGACTCTACAACAGCAATGCCTAGCCTAGTGCTTCTGCAACAGCCCGTAACAAAACGCGGATTTTGTTGAACAAGCGTTAAGCTACGCAATATCCTGCTGATACAAATTAAATTATTTTCTATAAGCCATCACTTTAAGGAAAGGTTGGCAAAAACAGATTTTAAGTAGCCATCAGAACGTTAAGCAGTTTTGAACCCACAGTAAGAAGCCTCTGTTCCTCCGCGACGTAAGACTTAGCACCGTTTAGACCAACATCCCCATCAACACGTGACTTTGCCACCACGTCAACAGCCACCATCGCAGCGTCCGCACAACAGGCACTGTTTGCAACGTCAGCTCATGACTCGGGAGCTACCGGTAAACAAAGGAACCACCTTACAGCAGCCCTCTGCTACTGCTATAAAATACCTGCTGGAACTTATGAGGCAATAAATACTCTGGCAGCAACTTAGGGGATGCAAGTATTGTCCGCGCGCTAATTTGATCGCAGAACATACACTTAATGCCATGAGCCTGTTTGCATAAGTGCTGTTGCCGTAATACAGTTTCAGGAACGCAAGGAGAAACTGCTAACGCGAAGTGTGTAACAACGCTGATGGGCCTCTACAGATAACCAAGACATAAACAACATCAGAAAATGCATAACCGACGTTGAGTAATCATCGCATCAAAAAAAAAAAAAAAAAAAACAACCCCAGAGCTCGCTGGCTTCGAATAGCAGAGCAGGTTCAGCAGATCAAGAGACCCAACATTTGCTGACTAACAGTTAGGTAATGAAAGTAAACATTTGCAATGAAGTCATCATCCTAATGAAAGCCATGGCCATGTTCACTACCTGGACCATAATCCACTAGCATGTTTCAATGCCGTCTCACTAACATAGTATTTACTAGAATCGCTCCTGCTGGAAAAGGAAAGGAAGTCTCATTTACTTTTAATGGAGAAGTGACAATCGAGAAATACTGCTATCTGCCAAGTCATTCTAACTCCCAAGTACGGTACCAATGACACCCAGAGAGTTACTGTGAGTTACAGCGGGTAAGTGAAAAACAGAATTTTGCCTTCACTGACTGAGTCAGAACAGCTTTATCCTACCACTAAGTGTATAAACATTTGCAGCATGTAAAATGTCTGCTCTGAAAAAGCAATGTTGCTCTAAGGTTCAAATATTTATACTGCAGATATCTAATCAAATAAATGTGACTTTTTCTCGGGGGGGGGAGGGGGGGACACACGAACGACACGGACTGTTTTTTGCCATGCAGTCATTAATTATCTGGATTAAATTTACAGCTACAGAAAAAAAGAAAAAACAAAACACTGTAGTAAGTTTTAGATGCCAATATTCTTAGGGATTTTGGCTCTCCGTAATTCCACCCAGAGACACCCTCACGCAACTCCCAGTAGTCAATGGGAGCGGCAAGCGCGCTTATGAGGGGACAGCACTGGGCTCACAAGCAGCAAGTCAGCTTATAGGACAGCTGTACACGCTCTCACCCAATTGAGTAACACCACACAGCGATAAAAAATGCTAGCAGTAGTCCATTTCTCCTTTCTGCACAGAAATCTAATGCCCATTCAGGCTGAAAAGGTATACAGATTCATACTTGTGTCTCAAAAACTTAAATAGGCACATATTACTTGCAAAATTTGCAAGCTCAGACAAGTTACTTCCTGCAAAATGCAATCGCTTTGTATTTCAGCTTTCTATTTTGATGACTTTAAGAAACAATATAGTCAAACCCAGCTTTCCAGTTTGAGTATGCATATACAGACTTAGTCACTGGTCTCACAGAAGCTTATGCATTGGCTCATTTTGCATATTGTATGTAATCCCAGAGAAGTCCTGGAAGTATTTGCCATTAATGTAAGTCTTCACAGAAGTGAGGTCTTTCAAAGTTGACAGGTTTTGGATCACACTAAATACAGATGCCCCCCGTTAGATGGGACCTCAGTGTAAAAGTCACCAGTTAATATCACAGATTAACTACAGGTAACTCTGTTGAAGACACCTGCACATAAAGACCTCAAAAAACAACCTGAATAAACAGACTGCCCAAAGTCTGCAAGAGTTGGTGATGACTTCATTCATCCGATGATACTCTACCAAGCTGCCCCCGCTGGCACCAACTACATACCAAGGTGCATTTTAAAGGCCACTCGTTTTTCAGTCAATCGAAGGCGTCCGAAGCAGATCTGTAAAGTGTGAAGACATCAACATCCTCCTTTGCTAAAATGAAGGACGGCTGCACTTACGGGCAGTTCAACAGGCAGAGATTCAGAACGATGGCACAATTGTTTTCACCCCTTCAATAAGGACTTCTGTACTGATAATTGCTATTATTAAATCTTGGTGACAGCACGATACTATGACCAACTATAAAAACATATGATGAACCTAATCTTTAAAGCAAAGACATTAGTCACTGTCACAGGAAAAATTTAACCTACAAAAGTTGCATGTCACTGGTGTTGCTCCGTGCAAGCCAGTTATACTGTTACTTACTGAGGTCACTTGCAAACAAGAAAAGGTAGCGTTTACCTTAGTGATGTAAACTGTTTTCTCTCCTATGATGCAGGGAGGAGTTGTTCACATTCACAGAGGGACTGTACGCAGCTCTCGATGCATCTCGCTTTAGTCACATACAGCGATTTAGAAGGTCATGCTGAGCTTGGATAGGAGCCGCGCTAACAAATACCACTCCGCTCTTTAAACGTGTTTTGGATCATTCCTTAAGACAATGTTCTTCTCACCAAAGCTTAATTTTTCTCTTTTTTTAATCTGGTAAGTATTATCTTTGCATATTAAACTGTGTAGAGGGGGGGTTATAATGCCCTATTTTTATGTCACACAGACCATTATATAAATATAATGCCATATTTATATGTCACACAGACCCTGTAGTACTTATCACTAACTAGATGTCACTTCAGCATCACCCGGTTTTAATAGGAACTAAAGGCTTGACAGCAAATCCCAGGGAAGAACTATTACAGACACCTGAAAAATATTTTACACCAGGAGCTATTAGAGGTGTGCGCCATGCCAGTCGCACAAAGCTCCACACAAATCGCTTTATTGTACAGAGCTCATTCAAGATGGCTATGGCAGCTACTCTCGTGAAACTAAAGATGTCTCCTGGAATAACTGCACCGTCATACTAACTCCACCACAGGTCCTCCCACGCAACTTCAGCTTCCAGTTTTACCGGGGGGAAAGCTCCAAAAACCACCGCAGCCGACCTCTCCTCACCGCCCAGTGGGACACGATGGGGCGCACAGAGATGGCTGGCTGTGGGCCTGCTGTGATGAATCCGAAGGACACGCTGGTGGGAAACAAAGCGGCAGCGCTCGCCGAGAGACGACTCATCCCAGCCAGCCGCCATGGACAACACTACAGGAGCAAAACTCCCAAAATATTCCCCGCCTTGATGAAACCTTTGCTCCCACCACCACCCTCCCTCCCCTCAAAACGCCCAACACCTCTCGCAGTACAGTTATTTTTGGGCCCCGAGCAGCAGCCAGCCGGGGGGGCAAGGGCAGAGAGCCCCACTGGACGAGCAGGTGTGCCACCGTCCCCTGCACTCGCTACCGCCCGCACCCCTCTGTGGGGCACAGCCCCGGCGCCACACGCACGCACGAGTAGACACGCGGGCCTACCCCAAGGCAGCACGCCCTGCCCCACACACACCTGCACCCATGCGACCTCCATCCTGGCGTCTACACACATACTCGGCCAGACTTGCAGGCACACGCGTCTGCCCCACGCGCAGCGATGCAGCGAACCCCACCTGCAACACGCTCCCCCGGCCCTGGCCCGTTCGCAACAAACGCCCCTCCCGGCCCCGCGTGCACCTGCCCCGCGTGCAACAGCGTGCCCCCCAGCATCTGCGTACATCCACGGGCCCCCCCGGCCCGCTCCAAGTGCCCCCCGTGGAGCTGAGGGTGGGATAAAGGGGAAGGCAGCTGCAGGTCACTGCCCTCCCTCAGGGTCAGCATCCTGCCCCCCGTCCCCTCCAGGACACGCGGGGCCCTCGTGCACCGCGGGAAAGCAACGGTCAAAAATCATGAGGTGCGCACCCCGCAAAATAAAGCCCTCGGCTACCAACGCATCCACACGCTGTGCGCGGGGCGGAGGGCGCAAAGGAAATCTGACAGAAGAGCTTGAAAAACAGACTGCCCCCCAAAAAGCAACCCATGTTTTGCCATTCAGCTTCTGCTTAAAATTATGCTTCTCTTTTTTTTTTTTTTTTTTTGCTTTTGGGGGGGTGGGGGGGCGAGGGGGGAAAGCCAACCAAATACACGGTTGCCAAGTCGAGTTAATGAAAAACCCTTTGGCTGTTAACTCATTTAGTGCAGCAAGCATGAAATAAAGCCCGTGGCACGGGGCCAAGGCGCAGCGGCCCTTTGCCGGGCGGGCTTCTGGGACCTCTCCCCGACCGCCGAGGAGCCAGTCCAGAGCAGAGCAGCCAGCCCGTAATTTTGAAGAGCTGCGACCTTCCTCTAGAAATCAGTGAAACCGCCTCAAAAAAAAAAAAAAAAAAAAAAAAAAAGAATTAAAAATACGGGTGGGCACCGCCGTGCCCGAGAAGATTTATCGTAACGGCACTTCTGCATCCACTCCCCCCTCCCCCCCCCCCCAAAAAGGCCAACCCCCAACCCACCCACGCCACCGCGGCGAGGGGCTATCGGTAACGCGGCTGGGCGGAGACGGAGCACGACGCCGGGGCAGGCTGAAGGCAGAAGCCCGGCCCGGCCCGGCCCGGCCCGGCGGCTCCGCGTCCCATCTCGCCGCGCCCCGGCACCCCGGGGCCGAGCGGGGCCGGGCGGCGGCAGGGGGCGGGGCCGGGCGGTGGCAGGGGGCGGGGCCGGGCGGCGGCAGGGGCCACAAACGGGGGCCGCCCCGGCGGGGCGGGGCCGCGAGCGGGCGGGGGCTCCGCGGCGCGTCCCTCCGTCCCCACACACCCACCCACCCGCGGCACCTCCCGCGCCCCTCCCCGCCGGGGAAACTTCTCCGCTCGCTGGGAAAGAGTTCGGCTCCGCATCCGGGGAGACGCTGCCGCCGCCGGCGGCGGCGCGGGGGGGGGAAGAAAAGGAGAAGGCGGCGGCGGGAGAGTTGCGCCTCTCCCCAAAAAGGGACTTTGACCTCGCACCGCTCTCCTGCGGTCCCCGAATTACATGTTTTTGTCACAGGTCGGATGCTAAGGCACGTCGGCACAGCGTCTAATTTATGAACTCATCAGCCTAATTTCATTATTTAATCATGCGCCCAGCAATCGTGTTTCCTTAAGAAAGGACTGACCTATTTTTGGCCGGAGATAAACGATCATGTTAACAGATGTTAATCTTGTAATCTGTTTTTCCTGTAAGCACTTCGCATACCCGCGTTTCAGACATTAAAAATAATAATAATTAAAAAACCCCTCTCCTGAACGACTTGACGTCACGATTCAGTTCTTATTAAAAAAAAATAATAAAAAAAATCTCGCAATGGTTTCAAAGACATTAAATCTTTTTCACTTTATAAATGCTGATTTGTTCTGCCTCAACTCCCACAGGCTTTTATTTGCATTTCAAATTCCACAGGTTACACCAGTCGCCTTTTCAGAAAATGTAAACCAACAATAAGGCAGCAAATGGGGGGGGGGGCGCGGGGGAGGGGAACCCTGCATCTGGATTAAATAAAGCCCAGAATTAATGTTTAGAAAGTAGTCCGAGCAAAATCATATTTGCACGCCCAGTGCCCGAGCGCCTCCGTATCTATCTATAGGGGTAATGTAAAGGGTAAGCTGCGGGCACACACAATGCGCATTCCCCAGAAGATCCCTGTCTGCTGCTGGGAGCTTATTAACGCTCCTAATAAACGGTGCTGACTCCAAACCGACACTTTTCGGCTTAAAAACACAGGGTTTGTCTCCAGCAGTTAATTGCGGAGGTTAGCTGGCTTGAGGGGAGGCACAACGGCCGGCTGTCATGCCCCACACGCCTCCCCACACGTACCGCCGATTTTAACACCCCACTTTGCTCCCTCATAGCGAAGTTTACCCATCCGAACTTTCCTCAACTTGCCCAAAGTACTTAATTCGCATTAAGATCGCGACTAGGCGCTATGCTAATTACCACCGAAGATAGTAGCGGGGGGAGGGAGAGAGGGAGGAGGAGGAGGAAAGCTTTTATAGCACAAAATGTCTGGAACTGCATTATTTCTATTCTTCTTTCCTCCTTCCTCCCCTCGGCCCCCCTTCCCCCCCCCCCTTTTTTTAACATACACATTGAACTCCCTGCCTCTCTCCCCACCCCACCCGCGTCAAACGGGCTGTTTTTCCCCCTCTTCTGGAAATAATCGCTCGGGAGACATTGTCCTCCCGGCCCTCCTCGCTGCCCGGACGCGAAGAATTGTCTCCGCCGCCCGCCCCCGGTTCCCTTTGATAAGCGGTGCGCTCCGGGCACCGGCACCAGCGTCCCCGGTAACCCAAAAACAACGGGGAACACCCCCCCACACACACACACACACAGACGGGACACAACCACACACCGGGCACTGCACGCACACGCTGAATCAATACTATCGGGGGAGAAAAAGAAAAAAAAAACCCCAACAACAAAAAAACCCCACTTAATAATTTAAGGGGCTACTCGGGGCTGGAAGACCCATCACCCACCTTCATCAGCCGAAGCGTTTTACTTTCAAGTGAGGCAATTTGTTCTTTGTTTCTTAATGGATTAATATCGCAGTCCGCCCGCCTCTGACGGAGCGTACAAAGCCAAAAGGCCCCCAGAGCCCGCACCCCCCCGGCACCACCACTGCAGTAACACCGCCCTCCTCCTCCTCGCCAAACAGCGCAAAGTTACCATTCTGGAGACGCTCCGGTGACCGGGGGGGACAGTCCCCTTTCCCGCGGGGTGGGGGGGTAAAAGGGGGCGCGAAGTTGTTTTTTTTCCTCCCCAGGGGCGCAGCCCGAGGGATCCCCCCCCGCCCCGCCGCCCCTCACCTCCTGCGCTGCCGGCGGCCGGGGAAGGGCGCGCCGAGCCCCCCGCCGCCCCGAAGGCGAAAGCAGGCGCCGCGTGCGAGCGGCCGCCAGCCGCACATGATCCGCCGCGCCGCTCCACTGGCGCGGGCGGGGGCGGCCCCGCCGGCCCCCGCCGCGCCCCGCGCCCGCGCACCGCCCCCGCCCGCCGCGCGCCGCGCCCGCGCGCCCGCCGCCGCCGCCGCCGCCGCCGCCGCCGCCGCGCCCCGCCCCGCCCCGCCCCGCGTCCCCCCCGTCGCCCCCCCGGCGGCCGCAATGGTGGCGGAGCCCCGCACGCCGGTCGCCGTTGTCTCCGCGGAGCAAAGTTTTTGGGAGAGAGGGGGTGCCACCGCCGCCCCCGGGGGAGCCGCCGGCGGCAGGGAGCTGCGGGAGCGGGGCGGGGGCCTGTGGGGGTGCAGCGCGGAGTCGCTCCCCTGCCCGCCGCCGCCGCCCCGGTTCCCACGTACCTCCGGCGCGAAAGGTGCGGGCTGGAGTTGCCCCAGATGCATTTCTAATAGAAACTTCCCCCCCCGCCTTTTTTTTTTTGGGGGGGGGGCGAATTCCACTGGTAAAATATTTATGGATCTATTGAAATGCGCAGAAACAACAACATTAAAGTCCTCAATCAAGATCAAAGAGGAATACTGTTCAACAGCCACGCTGGGGAAGTTGAAAGACCTCCGAACAAATCAATCTGCCATATGGCTTTTTTTTTTTTTTTTAAGAAAAAAAAAAAAAGACAAAAAACCCAGCACCGCTCCTATGTCTGAAAAGTTCAATTCTTGTTTTCCTGCCTGTTTGCGAAGCTCAGCTTAATCACGCCAAATATGTGTGCCATAGGCGAGGGGAGTGTGTTTAGTCTATGGCTAGAAAACCTAATTTAATCTGCTAAAGCTTGGTACTAGACATCAAGGGTGTGGATCCTTTTTTTTTTTTTTTTACACCCCCCCCCCCCTTCTTTCTTTGTCTCGTAATGTGCGATGACGTAGAATTGACACGGAGGACTTTTGACGGAGGGTCGGGTGTTATCTCGACGCCCCGGGCACCTCGGCACCGCTGGCAAAGAAGAGACAACAAAATTGGGGGGGGGGGGCGGCGGGCGGTAATCCTGCCCTTTCCAGCGCTTATTACCACAACCCTCGGAATAAAGGAAAGGGGGGGGGGGGGGAGCAGCGAGCGAGGGGGAAAGTTGGTAATGAAGGATACACGAATCATAAAATGTAAGCTATGTGTGATTAATGATCTGCACTAATTTGAATAGCAGGCGTGTTAAAGGTCATTGACAATTGTTGCTGCTTTCAGCATGAATGCCTGAGTGGGATGTATTTGGGACAATCAAATTTAATTCTAATTCACAGGGAAAAAAAAAATAATCATCGGACGTGCATAGCAGCTGGTCAAGATATCGAGAGGACGCGCTTTAAAAAATGCACTTTGCCTCTCCTTCAAAGGCAGCTTCATCACATTACGGTAGCGTTTTTAAATGCCTCAGTAGTAAATAATGTATCTGGAATGTCTGGATTTCATTCCTTCTGCATCAGCATCTTTTCCTGCGCACTTTTTTAATCGCAGGCCAAATTGTGTTCCCAGTTACTCCAGACGTTTTGTGGGAATTCCAAGTTCACTGATGCCAGATTTACCTGCGAGTGGACCGGAGCAGATGTCGCCTCTCGGAGCTCAAAGAATTCACCCCAGGCACACACACCTAATAACACAAGAGTGTAGCTTCTCTAATCACAGTTTATATAGTAGTTTAGCATTTCTTTACATAAAGAGTAAGAAATCCATTATAAATCATCATTCCTAGGCAGTATTTAGAACTACAGTATTAAGCTAATAATTTCCATATGGTGAAAATTGACAAGTCAGAGCAATGAAAGGTGCATGAGACTTCCCAACTCCTCTACGTAAAAATGTGATTTTTACAACCTACTCCTTTTCTCTCATAGTCTGTAAAGATTCTCTTCCTTAGACAGTAAAACATGAGAACACACAACACACTGCTTGCTCTATTGCTTGATCGAGTAATGCTTAAAATGCTTAATATTTTCCATATTTGCTTCCATAGGGACCAGTCTTGCACTCCTTGTTCCTATAAAAACATAGGCTATGGGGGTGAAAGGACTGGAGAACCCATCTCAAGCTTAGTAAGTGAAGGGTATTCCACTTTAATGGAAAGGCAATTAAAAATTCAGAAGATGCAGAGACTTTAAAAACAATCAAGCGGTATATTAATTTCATGGAAAGTCACTACCAGAGTTCCTCTGTCCATGTAATTTTAAATAGGGGATTTTCTCACATTTCTTCTGCTGAGTCCAGCACTTCTGGGTTTTAAAAGTGAAACTGGAACAGTATAAGAATTTTTAGACTTAAAAGATATGCAAATATATTTGCATAACATCGTCGATGTCTTTAGAAATTTCAGGTAGAGAAGGTATTCTTAATTTTCAAATCGTTAGTAATGTACCATTACCGTGGGTGATTAATCTGTTTGCAGACACCGTTTGCCCATTTTATCTTTGCCAGAAATCTTCCAGGAGATGTCCTCCCATTCCAAATTCTTTAAATTACAGTATTTCGTATGAGAATGTCAGCGATATTAATGGCTCAATACGTGTTTTGCTATTTATAGACTCGCATGTATAATAATTCTGGCTAATGAAATACTTGGAGCAGGAAAACATTTATTTACTTTTGCTGTGGTCTAATAAATTATTTGTTCAGCATTTGGGACCAGACTTTCTCAAGTTAAGGAAAATGGCATCTTGATGAAAATCCGTACAATGACTTGTCGGCATAATTTAGAAATGATTGGTGGAAGTTTGGATAAGAAAAGGTTCCCGAGAAACACCATTGTAGAATAGCAAGGAAAAAAGGCTGTCTCTCTAAAAGCAAAGCTGAAAGCATATATAACTACTTCAAGGCAAGCAAACAAACAAAGTTTGGATTACATTTTATATGTAAGCGTGTGTGTGTGCGCATGTATACGTGTCACATGCACAGATATATTCAGTGCAATGTCATCTAGAGGGGTCGGTTGCTTTAGGTCTTGCTGTGTGCTTGCTCAGGGTCACTCGGGTTTTGTGCCAATTAATATTTTTTGAGGTTACTAAATCTATCTGAAATTTAGAGAAAGCATCTAAATAATGCTAATCCAGGATGGCTTGAGGCTCATGATGTTTTTTTAAGGAATCAGTCTCTCCATCTCAAGACTGGGACTAGCACTTTCCTTGGTGTCTCCCATCGTATCTGTCTCTCAGCAACCCTTTCTAAACACAACCCTTAGCTTTGGTGAGTTCTCCAGCTCTGCCAATAAAACAATATGTATCTGTTTTAATCTAAACCAGAGATTTTGCTTTCAAAGTGTGCTTGGGTCAGAAAAAAAAGAGCACGCAAAGCCTGACGACAAATAATCTCGTATGAGTCTTCTAAATTCTAAACCAGACTTCTTGGTATGTTTGGAAACACAAAGAGCATGCGCAGAAGTTCCGAACTGGAAGGCGCAGGCGGCTGTAATACCCATGTACATCTGCAGATGACTGCACAGAAACGTTCCCAGTGATGCTTTTTAACAAGAAGCTAAAATTTCTGACTCCAATTAAAATGGGCCGTTCTAGCACTGGTGTGCTTTCAGAGTTTACGTGGGTGGCACAAATTTCACTCTGGAACAAAACATTTTCAGTCAATAACAAGAGTATATACTCTTGGATAAAATACATCAACTTCTCATGTGCACCACAAAAATCTTCCTCTCTTCTTTAACCGTGCCTCGGTAGCTGTGCGGTGTCAGGCTGCTGCCACAGTTTGTACTATGAAAATGCTCCACGATCCAGCAAAGGTTTGCACGCCGGTGTGCTCTGGGTCTGCATGGAGGTCAAGCTCTTGCACCCCGCTAATTTTGTCAGGCACAGGTCTAGAAAACAGAGTGGAAAATAATTTTCTGTTTGGAGAGCTGCACATATTTCGGGATCTGAAGAATTTATGAACACGTAACCAAAACAAGCGACTTGAGCGTATCTGATGACAAATTGTATGGGGTGTCAGGATGTGGTCATGTCCTCTCTACCTTCTACTCATACAAGTTGTCCCCTTGCTGTTCATGGCATTGCTTTAATAATAAAAGATGATCAGTGTTTGTCTTCATCATCTTACTTACGGCACATAATGAGCTTTTCCGCATGGCAGAAATGATCCAGAGACTTTTCTTGAAGAATCAACATTTTAAACTCTAATATCTTTCATATTTGCCCTTACCATCAACACAGTTGCTAGGATATAGCCTGATTTTGATTCTTGTGCTTTGATCCTCTCAAACCCACATTTTTTTACATTGCGTTATTCATCATGGCTTTTACAAAGACACCGAGGAAGAGAGCAGAAGAAGTTAATATTACAAAGTAAGTACAGCCTCAGTGTACATGGTTATTTTAGGTTCATGCTAAATGCTGTATATAGTACCAACTTTTCCAGCCCTGGCAGTCAGATTTTCTCACCCATATGTAATTTTATAAACTACATCACGGCTTCACAGCAGGTAGGGAGCCCACAAACCTGTTCTTAATTTCAGCTTAACTGAAAGAATCTCAGCAGCAGCTGGTTTCAGAATAGCTGATACAGACTTCCACAGATGTGGCCTATAATAGGTTCAGAAATAAAAAATAACTAGGCCACAATGTAGAACTAATTTCAAGGAATACAAATTCAGTAAGGGTGCTACTCTTAAGAGATTTCTTCTTCTTCTTCTTCTTCTTCTTCTTCTTCTTCTTCTTCTTCTTCTTCTTCTTCTTCTTCTTCTTCTTCTTCTTCTTCATCATCATCTTTGGTAGGGCATATTTCTGTGGCCTGGGTTTTTTCATGCTGTCTACCGATGGTAATACCGCAGCACACCGATTTTCTGGCAGGCTGGACCTGGCTGCTAGCGGGCTGCGCTCTCTCCAAGCAAAGAAACAGGCGATTTCGGAGTTTGTGTCGCCTCCCCTCCCCTCCCCCTCGCCCTTCTTATGTTCCTCCAAGCATAACTGATAGTACTGGAGTGCTTGTGCGCTTTTCTAACCGGACCGGACAAAGAGGTACAACAGCTAAAAATGACCTCTGATGATACAGCAAACGCGCCGCTCGATGAAACTGGTTGCTAGCTCTGAAACACCGTGTTATTCGGTGAGGCTTCACAAACTTGAAACACGGGAATACAGAAAAAATAGTTTCACAAGTGTTAATTTCTGGAGTTTGGTAAGGGGAAGGCTTTAAATGCTTTCTGTAACGGCATGGCAAATACATCGATGTACTTACTATCTTCTGCTGAGCAAAAAATACCTCAAAAGTAAAAGTGGAGCAAAACAGTCACTTGTTCTCGCTAACAAAATTTCCCTTGACACTCTGTGCAGTGGTCTAAGTGTTTGAATAATCTTGGTTTATATGGTCTTTCAGCTCAGGCATGCGAGGAAAAAGGAACTTCAAAAAGAGAATATTTTACCTGACGTGTACTATTTTAAGGCTTCAGTAATTAGAGAACTGCAAAGGTCAAAATAGCCATCAATATCATGAGCAACAGAGTAGAAGTAACATGTTTAAGAGGAAGTTAGTTGGTTGGCTGTAACATAATACGCTGTAAGCACTAGGATGTGGATCTGCAATGACGAGCAGCAGAGGAGACAGAAAAACTTAACCAGCATCAGACATTTATTTTGCTGAAAGCTCATGAGAGCGTGCAAATAAGAAATAGAGAAGCTTTCGAGCCTAAATCCCAGATTTTATCACCTCACTGCAGAGATGCTGCAACCTGTGCTGAGGTCCATCCACACAGATGTGTTCACAGGCTGGAGAAAAAGTTTGCCAATGCCTTCTAACCTTTCAGTGAGCCAGACAAAAACTCGGGATTCAGAAGCTCCCAAACTTTTTTTCCACTTTCTGGATCTCATTCAAATCAGAAATGTGTGGCATTAGCCTATTTTTAGCGTACTACTGCCCACCTCTTAAAGTCAAGTCATGAAATGCTGGATCAGGGTGGGTAGCTACGATGTTGCTGTGTAGCTGCTACTGCAAAAGATGTGTGTTCCAGCCTGTATTTCTGAACTGGCATAAATTAAAAATGAGTAAAACTACAACGATTACGTCTGAAGGTGCAGTAGTTTGCAAGAGTATAAGTCATAGTAAAGATGCACAATTCTGGGGAAAATTATTCTGAGAACGGGAACTCTTCCAAAAACTTCCCACTATTTCTTTCATTGCTGACAGACCGTTTTTCTTCTCCGTACAATTTTATGCCAAATTGGCTACTCTTCTAATTTCCCCATAAATCACGCAAAATTCATGACTCCTTTTTCCACATTTGGATCCACAAATCAATCGAGTGAATTCATTCTACTGAGAGAAAGAGGCTGAAACAAACGCCCGGGATCATTAGCATAAAATTATCGGCATAAAACAATCCTAACTTTTAACAAAAAAATTGCAGAAGCCTTCTAGTTTGTTGCTTCCATTGGGTTCGAGAGACAGAAGTGAGTCAGGGAGGTCGGTCCGCTTTGTAAGGCATTTGCCTTTTTCCCCCGTTAAACTCCAAAGCTAATAAACCCGGAGCATTCAGTAACAAGCGAGGCACTCATGTCAACAAAGGCCTTACTTAGAGACGGCGAGGTTTTGAGAAACTTCTGTGGCGAGGATTTGAAGATATTTTAGTCATATGCAGCGTACTTTGAACGTGCACTTTTGCTTCTCTGTTTCCTACAGTATAATCCCCTTTGCTCCCTCCCCCTCGGCCCCGAGTGTTTTAAAACGAGCACAGAAAAGGCTGAGTGTTAAACTACACTGTTCAATTGTCTGGTAAGTACACAAATTCTGTTCAAATCAGAACAAACTTTCAAGGAGACAGAAAGGGGTATTTGGATTTCTATTTTATCCCGGAAACCCTGCTGAACACCAGTGTGGCGGGGAATATAGCCATATCAGACCAACAAAAGGCTCCTAATGTAGTTAAGACCTCCTCCCCCCTCCTCTCCGAGGAAGCCGGCTGGCACAGCTTTTGCTATCGGAATTGTTTGTGGAATACCCAAACTAAAGCATCTCCCTACGTGGGTGCCTTGTTCGGGAATAAGCAGTGCTTTAATTCTAAAACACTTATCTCGCTTCCTAAGGAGACGAACAGCCTATATTTGGGAGATATTTCTTCGTTTTGAATGTTGTCCTTGTAGAGCCATACCTCAACTTTTTTTTTTTTTTCTTCCTTTCCCTTCTGTTTACATTTTCATTCGCTTCTCTCACAAAAGCAGCGATGTACTCGCTCAATAAAGCAGTTATCACATATGCCAGGAACTCTTAGATTGCTTCTTCTGTGTAAAAGATTCCCAAGTACTGTTTTTATTGCAAAGGATCCCATTAATATCAATGGGGCAAGCATCCTGTTATCTCCTAGGGGCTTCATATAATAAAAGGGTTACGCTTAATAAAGTCAAATGCAGTAGATCTGCTCTTCACATTACTAGTACCACAACGTTCTCGTAATACAAGATGTACCAGTAGTCATACTTTTATTGCTATGGAGTACGTTGCCGTGTAATATCCCACATATTTTTCCCTAAGACATTAGAACGTTTCATGCCAAATCCCTCTGTCATCTAAGGAGTCCAGGATCCTATTTATTTTGGGGTGGGACTTGCTGTAATAGAAATAATACATTGCAAAATAAGTGTGGTAACAGCGCTGCCAAAAATGCTCGCAGCGTGATGCTGTCGGTACTGTCCGAGCCAGCGTTTCGTCTCTTGAGAAGAAGGACGCATACGCGTGCGTACCCGCAGCTCCAGCTGCTGTGCCTGCGTAGCCGCTAAGGCGAAAGTTTCTGTTCCTTCCTTCATTTGTTTGTTTGCTTTACAGAATCAGAGAGGGTCGGGTTCACCATTTGGTGCTTAACTCCCTGAAGGCTCCGCTAGGTAGAACTGACCTAACGCGCGCATCCGGACTTCTGTAGCCCACGGGAGAGGCAGCACAAGGCATGGCTGGGAAGGGGCCAAGGAAGCGGGAAGAGAGGCCCGGAGCCCTCCGGCAGGGCCCTCTTGCCCCACCACCGCCATGACGGCAGTCCCGGCGCCAGGTCCGTGCGAGGTCGGCGCCTGGAAGCTGGTGTGAACAGCCGAACAGGAACCTGTGCTCGCCCCGCCGCCCTCAGCTGTGAGCCCCGGAGGCTGGGGGGGTCTCAGCCAAGAGGTGGGGACCTGCTCTGCCGCGGGACCCGGGAGGAAGCCGGGAGGACCCTCGCCCGCCGCCCGGCTCCACATCTCGCCCCTGAACCCTGCGCTGCCCCCACCGCTGGCCCTCGGAGGAGGCGAGGTGGCAGAGCATTAACCACGCCTCAGCACTCCTAATTTCAGCGTGGCCCCTCCCAGCGGAATGAAGGTGAGCACGAGTGCTTCTCCAGGGTGCATGTAACCACGTTGGCTTTGCTTTCAAGAGGTTTCTGCCCGGAGTCCCGCCACTCTGCTGTGGGGCAGGCCGCAATCTAGTTATTAAACAAGTGCCGGTGAATGGGATATTTGCATGAATGACCTCGTTTTTTACTTGCTCGCTAGAACATTTTTAGAAGGGAGTATTTGCTTGGTCGGTAGCCAAGTGTTTTCGCTTTGACTACCGAATGTGTTTGGTCCACATGAAGGGTAAAATTCTCTCCCGAGTTCACTGGTGATTTCCAGACCCTGTAAGATTTGCACACAGGAGACTGACAGCAACATTCTTATTTAATCATTTCCCACCATATTTCAAAAAAATGTGGTTTTCCAGTTCCTCCTCCTGACTTCCAAAGGCAAAGTGGAAAATGTCCAAAAAAGGCATTACTTCATCTAGCGCCGTTTATTTAGCACACATCCAATCCTACTGGCCTTCTGCTTTATCGAAAGCAAGGAGATGTGTGACTAGTTTATATAACCTGAAGTTTCTGCTTATCTGGACTCGCATAAGTGCATTCAGCAACTTCCTCAGATGTACAGTTAATGGGAAATTCCATGAGTTTTGCACCTAAACTTAATCAGAGATACGAATGGAAGAATGTAACCATCAAAGCTATTGCAGAGTCCTCCACTCCCTGACCTTTGGGACCATAAACCCGTGAATGAGTTACATTCACCCACATATTAGCACATTTTTTTCCCCGGTAACGCAAAACAGGTTTAGAGCTCCAAGTATTAATCTAAGTTGAATTTTGTGTGAGCTGTTCAGGAGTAGATACTCAGTCTCTACCAAGGGTTTGTAAAGACTCATCCTCTTTTCACCTCACGCAGCTTGGGTCCCAGCGCAGGGGCAGGCCCGGACGAAGAACCTGCTACCGAGCGGATGAGTGAGGTGAGAGGAAGGGCCGTGCCACCTGGCAGAGCTGACGTGGCTGATCTGGATTCCAGGCGATTACTGGCCGGCTACAGCTGCGGCTGCGGCTACCTGCCCGCCGGGCGACGTGCGCCACGTTCCCCTCTCCCCGGGCACCGCCCGCAGCCTGCCGCAGCCTGGGATGCAGGCACAGCGCATCGCTCCCCCGCTCGCAAGGCGCTGGGCCGGGCCTGAGCCCTGCTGCAGCCATGTGTACTGGGGCGGGGGGGGGACGCGCTCCGCTCGCTGCAGAAGCCGGTTTTTCTCTCGGAGCTTCATTTTTTTTGTAGCTGCGAAGTGAGTCGGTACTTTTAGAGAGCTGTGCTCACTACTGCCGTAACGAAATACTCTGAGACCTTTTCTGACCCCGGCAGAGCAAGCCATGGCACAAGTCATGCATGGTACCTGTGCTCGGAATTGTGTTTTTGGCATTTTTACCTAACACCGCGCGAAGCGAGGGCTATATCCCTTCAGCAATCTCTGCCGAAGCGTTTTGCACCTTTCTTGAGCTGGCAGTGCAATCAGAGAGAGACCGTCACGCAGCTAAAAGAGAATACACGTACTTTGAATAGTCTGTCCCAAAGACTGTCCCAAAGACAAGAGGGAGAAAAAAACAGGGTCTAATGGTGATCCAGTATGGGTTAATTCAGTTTTCCCTCAGTACTCCAAGGTGGAAGATCAGGAAAGTGTGAGCGAGAAGTGCCCACTCAGAGATGAAGACCTCTAGGATAAAAATAGTCCCGTCAATACAAACTGAAAAGGAACCAAAAGATTCAATCCACCGATTGAATGATTAGGGGCTTTTTCAGTGGAAAGTTAAACTTTTGTTTGTGTTCAGATTTGGGAAGTGAATAAACAGTGCCTGAAAGTAAAGAAAAAACCAAAGATATTCCTCAGCTCCGACTGATACGATTTAATTTTGTTGTTTAAAAAACAAAAAGCGTACCATCCAGACACACCTGTGTGCCAAGTTTCGACCTGATGCAATGTGATACAGGTGAGACATTAGACCCCGAAGACCAGGTTAACAATGGAAACAGTGACAGACGGTTAACAGTAGTGAGGGGCAGTGGCTGCCATTATAAAAGCAAGCTATATGTTTTTCACAGCGTAGTGGGATAAACCCCGAACCTGCCTGCTGGTTGCCTTTAATTTGCCTGTAGTTTGTTTAGCCAGCGCCACTCTAGGCTTGACCTTGTGTTTACTCGTTAATTCTGCGAGTCACTTCATCGGGAGTTAGAGCAGAATATTTTTAATATCAAGAGCATTTTGCCTCATTTCTTCATTGTCTTTGTAATTTAAATATCCTGTTGTGTAAGCCTAAAGGCAGGAAGTGAGCTGTACAAACCCTTACAATAACAGTATTAGGTTGCAGATAAGCCCATGTGCTCAGTGGTGTCGGGTATTTTTTTATTTCCCGGGGTAATATAAGTTTGCAAATGCTAGAAGAGATTATGTTTTCTCTTAGGAACACATTTAAAATCTTTCAAAATAAGCTTTGTCTGTTATGCACACAAAAAACACTCTCCCAGTAACAAGAAATGACTTGGGCCCGTAATGCCAGGCTTTAATTATTTAGCTTCACACTGTATTTGTGTTTCTGCCGTGAAACCCAAACCTTTCCAGCAGGCAGAGATCGGGTAGGTGCCTACCAATCCTCTCTCTCATTCTTTTCCCTCCAACTCATCACTGTTTTAATGCAAATCAAGCCCTTGGTGCGTGCATAGCTAGCACAGATATCCTTACACTTCACGCACCTGGCAGCCAGCTTTCCTGCTGAGGCTGCTGCGGAACTGGATTGTTTCCTCTCCTGGCAATTGCACTTGTCTCTCTGCAGTAAAAGACAACAGAGAACTTCTTTACAGGTGATAAACACAAACTTCTTTTTTTTTTTTTTTAAATATACCCAGATTTACGGGCCTAAGGAAGAAAGCTCTGTTAATGGTAATATTTGCCACAACTCGAATACTGTGTTTGGTTTGGGGCCCCTCGCTACAAGAAGGACATTGAGGTGCTGGAGCATGTCCAGAGAAAGGCAACAAAGCTGGTGAGGGGTCTGGAGCACAAGTCTTATGAGGAGCGGCTGAGGGAACTGGGGTTGTTCAGTCTGGAGAAGAGGAGGCTGAGGGGAGACCTTATCGCTCTCTACAACTACCTGAAAGGGGCTTGTGGCGACAAGGGTGTTGGTCTCTTCGCCCAAGTAACTAGTGATAGGACAAGAGGAAATGGCCTCAGGTTGCACCAGAGGAGGTTTAGATTGGATATTAGGAAAAATTTCTTTACTGAGAGAGTGTTCAAGCATTGGAACAGGCTGCCCAGGGAGGTGGTGGAGTCACCATCTCTGGAAGTGTTCAAAATACTTGTGGATGTGGCACTTGGGGACATGGTTTAGTGGGCATGGTGGTATTGAGTTGATGTTTGGACTTGATGACCTTAAAGGTCTTTTCCAACTTTAATGATTCTGTGATTTAGAATTTCTCAGATGAATCAAATCATTTTTGCAAGCCAGATACATAAATATCGTTTCAAACCATAAGCAATCCATGTAAAAGGAGGACATGACTTCTCAATCTATTCTTGTTTAATAAGTTTATCATCCTGACTGTCCACTTCTTACTGAAGGCAGAGGTAGCGTTGTTGCCGAGTGGCTGATGAGCAGAAGGCTGGTGTGCTTCCATACGTGATCCGGAATGATACACACTGACTGCCTATAGGTGCCAATCTTGAACATGATAAAACGTTTGGTGTTCACGTATATTAGCACAAGCACACTTGCACCGCCATGGCACATACATGTTTGGATTACATCTAATGAGATTATTACACTTGTGTATATGCACTATGTGAAAAGACAAAATTGCCTGGCACTTGACCTTTATAAACCTTTATCTTTATAAAGATAAATTTCATCAGAGTTTAGCCATTTCTGCTGTCATTTGCATGCACAGTGTCTGATTCAGGCTCAAATTCTAATGAAAATTTCAGCCAAAACAGTTTAGCTGTTTCTGAGAGTGAGGTTGACAGAAACCAGGTTGTTTTGCCCATCTTGAAACATTCTGGATCTTCCCTGGGAATTGTTCTAGCACCTCCACAATTTGAAGCCAGAGTCTGAAAAATCTGAAGAGGCTCTCTGTGCTAGGGCTTTGCCTTTTGCTATTCTCGTTACACATTTGGCTGTGTTCTAAGTCTGTGAAAAATCACAGTTTGCACATGCTCCATCACTACCTCTTCAATTGGAATCGCTAAATTCTAAGAAGATTCTGCTGTAACTGAGGATGCTCAGGTTTCTCACAGCTGGTAGCACCGACTGAACCACATATGCCACATCCTCAGTTATAGACTTGTGTCCTCACTATTCCGTGCTCGAATATATTATTCTAGGATAGATTACAGGGCAAAGCCAAAATTTCACTGTACTAAGAACTCCGAGCAGTAAGGTTGGGATCAGTTCCAACAGCAACTGCTAAGAGGAAGGTAAATTAATTTATGTTCATGAAGCATTCAGATATTGCAGAACTGGTCACCACAGAAAATCTCACGAGGAATTTAACTATTCCTTTTTGAGCAAAGTGTTTAATAGCATACAGTAAATAAGGCATGGGATAACAAACTGCTTTCAAGGTAGCAAAATATTGAATTAATGCTAATTCCTGAAACGTAAATGATGTTTTGCAATAGAATTAGTATGTGGCTGTGCAGCTGAAGATGATACCATAAAGCACACAGAAAGGGCTGAGTGAACAGACATCCTCAGTATTGGCACTTTCTATATTATTTTGTCTATACAACTTAAGGAGACAGTAAAGAACATAGTTCCTTTAAAGTATGCTTATACATTCACACAAACACGTGCCTATAGACAGCTTGCCTCCAGTTCAAAATAATCAAATATTGGTGGACCAGGCAGTGGTTAATAGTTAATTGCATTTGACAATATAAAAAAGGCAGGAATAACTAATCCGGAGTTATCAGAGACAATGATTTACTAGACATTATGGTCAACTCAGAGCACAGGGCTTTCAGCTATCCCCTGGAATATTAAAATCGGTGATAACCAGTGAAGTACGAAGTGAGGGGCTTTCTGGAGTTTCCATTCATGCCTCAGCTAGCTCTAAACAGAGCAACCAGGGGAAACTGCCTGTGATAAACATCTCTTTGCCTTCACCTCTTCTAGCTGCAGTAAGCCAGGAGCTCCATTTTCAGCTATGGAAATGAGCTGTGATTTCATTTTTTACGAGATCTTATTTCAGTAGCCTACTTTGAATAACAAACTATTAACTTTCAGAGCACAGAGAAAAACATATAATTTTTAAAGCACATCCTGTTTCAAGGACTCCGGGATATAAACTACTTAAAAGAAAGAAATTGTAGAAATATATGTGAGAGAACAAAATTGTTCCTGGTACAGTGAGGTGGTCAGTCTTTCCGCACTCCTGCCCTTACATATATACATATATATATATAAAAAAAATATATATTCTGATTCCTTGACTTCATTTGAGACTCCTTGGGGAAAGACAGAAGTAACACACTGGAGAATCATGTTCTTTTCCTAATATTTATTTTTTGGGCAGCGAATCTAATGTGGTTCTTAAAAGCCTCACAAGAACAGCATCGAGCTTGCATGATTTCTTTTGGCTTGCTGAAAGGGTGAGTATGGCACCGCTTGTGCAGCGGTGTTTCCCGATAGCCCATTTAAGCAGGTTTTAGCGTTAACTTCAACTTCTTAACAAGCTTAGGTACAGCACCACATTTGATTTGGTTTCACAAATGCCTGGAATTTTTCATGTGGAATTAGCACATCTCAGTCTTCAAGCCTAATGAACTCAGATAAAACTCAGCAGGATGTCCTGTTAGAAACTAATTTTTTTTACAGAGACAGCTCTTTGGTCCTCTTTTCTTGCATTGCATTTGTTGACTTGTTTCAGAGGCTCGTAAGCTATCAGCTCTCATTGATCTGCTCCGGAGTCACTTGAAAACATAATTTTGAAAGCAGCATTTCAGCATCTCTCCTTGTTTGATCTCTTTGCTGTGGCGAACTGTGGCACAGTTTTCCAAGCACTAAGCTGAAAATCAATGTGGGATTTTTTTTTTATGGTTAATAATACATTTTTCTTTAAATCTTTACATCTGCCTAATTGTATTTAAAATGCCTCTCTATATGTTACATTTTCTGCTTTATTAAAATCTCTCCTAGGATTCACATCCCTCCACTTTAATTTAGCTACAAATTGATTCTTAAAGTATCACATTTAATAGCCTTTGGGGTTTGATGCGCAAACTATTCTGACGTCTATTCATAGACCTTTATAATGGGACCCTCTCCAGTTTATCCCTTGAACTGTCAGGCTGCCTGGGAAATAATAGCTTCTGACAGTTGTAGAGTTAAAATATAGGATTAATGATCAGCTTTTAATGTGCAAATAGGGTATTCAGCTTTCCTCTTACCCATCTTATTTAATGCAAATTCACTGTTGAAACAGGTAGTATGAGTTGCTTCTCTCACTAAACATAGATTAACCTATCAGGGTAAATCCCTGAATCAAAATAGAAATTTAGATCCACACCACGGAATAAATACCAAGCAGCACATTTGTGCTGACTTATAACCAAGTATTTTTTCCCCTGCCAAGTCTATCATTTATTTTTAAGGTTTCAAAACCTCCCTTTCACACAAAAATAAAAATAGCTGTGCATCGCAGCAACCAATTTAACCAGCAGGAAGGAGTCTACCCTTCTCTATTAAATACAGCTGTAGAAAGCCCCACGGACTTTGATTTAATTGTTTCCAATAGGGCAAAACAATCTGCTACCTGCGCTTAGTAAAAAGTAAAAAAGAAAAAAGGAAGGGATTTCTACAGTGAAGCATGGAGCAGTTCACATGCTTTCATTAGGAGATTAATGACCTGTTTGCGATACCGGGCCTTAAGAATTGTATGGTAATTTTCGATTGCGGCATCTTATTTAAAAAGCTGCCTACATATACAAAAGTAGACTATTTGTTTAGAAAATGTTGTATATTCGTGTAATTGGAAAATACCTTTGAAACTACGGTATAATAAGAAGCCTTTGTCCATTATGTTCTGCAGTGACAGTCCGAGGAGCAGAGCACGGGGAGGAGGTGTTGGATTAAGGTGACATTTAGAGAACCTTGTACCTTTCTTAGAGTATCTGGAAGAAAAAGGATTTGAGGGAAAGTTAAATGAAAGTCAAAACATATAAAAATAAAATAGACATGAAGTCATTCAAAAAAGTCTTTAATTTTTAAGCCAGTCACACACCTGCCCATACATCTCTAATAACCACTAGCTTTCCCGAGAACATGAAACAGAAATGTGTCCCTCAAAATTTAAGACTTAATCCTTGCAGTACTGGAGTGCCATAAGCTGCCAATAAACCGAAGAGTGAAGCCTGTTGTCTGCAATTTTTCCTTTAAGAGGAGGAACGTCAGAGCAGCAGGCGCGTATAGGTACCCTGAGCGGCGAAGGAAGAGGAAGAAGGAGCGAGAAGAACATGCTGCGCGTCGCATACATGCGACGTCGTGCGTTCTGCTATTATTGCTTATATCTTCGTGGACATGCTTTAACACACTAACAGGGAAGAATGCAATTAGCATTATTTGGGAGACCTGGTTCCAACAGCTCCTCAATGGCCTGCAGGGATTTCTTTTGTTGTTTTGATAACAGTGTCAATGTACTTGGATACCCCCCATTTCTAAGAATGCAAAGCAATCTATCATTAATAGCTCTTGAGGAACACAAGCTAAATTTAAATTAACCTCACAGACATTGTTTATAACATCCTTATCTGTTCTGTTCCTAATTTTCTGCTGCCTTCTACCTTGTATGCACAGCTGCCCAAAGCAAGTCAAAACAGCAGTCGGGCAGCGGCGTTCTGCAGTCATGCTGCGTCGCGTTGCCTTGGTGTACATTGGAGACAGATCAGTTGCAGACGTGCTGATAAATATATATTTAATAACCATAGCAGGCAGCGGGTCGCCAAATGGACTAAAGCTGTGATCCGGCACTGGGTGGGCCGGAGGATGCTTTAGCTGCCCCGTGCAATTTCTGGCCCTCACCAGCAACTTGTTCCTCCCATATCCCTCCTGTCCCGGCTGTGCAGTAGGCTGGATGGTGGACCTGATCCTCTGGAAGAAAAACAACACTGAAAATACAAAGCTGACAAATAAATAGGGAATATTGAAGACTAAATTATTATTTTACCAGGGATTCAGCTCCCTCACCCAGTTCTCCGCGTGGCAGGACAAACCAGTACGAGGCCAACATGAAGCAGTGGCAGGGGAAGGGGGAGAGGAGGTTGCTGGTAGCCTTCATGAAATGTTTGTCATCAAATTATGCCAGGAGAAACTGGAGTATTGTAAATCCTGGCAAGGGACCTACCTTCCATGGGAGGCAGAGAGGTAAGGACCGAGCTACAGCTCAGACTCCAGCCTTTTCATGTCTTGCTGCCGGTACGTCTTCCAGGCTTTCCTGGACGGGGGGAGGAATGATGTTTTCCCAACACAAAGTATTGCTTGTGCTGCAATACGTACACAGGGAGGCAGTTTGTCCTCAGGCTTGGAGCTTTAATTTTCAGCATTGCAGTGTTTTTGGTTTACACTGGCCCCAGAGCACCTTCATCTTGCAAAATGGTTGTTGTGCTCAGTGGAAGTCAAACCCACAGGTTCTAAATTATTTGACCCTGTTTTGTATTTTGAGATAATTTTCTCTGGAGATATGTTTTTAGATAGAGATTTTTTTTTACTTTCTGCAAAACTCTTTCAGAGTTCACTTACATTAAAAAAAAAATAATTAGACCTTGCATTTATCAAGTTTAATTGATGAAACTTTAAGTGATTCGTGGTTGATTTGATTTCACAGTCATAGCCAGTAAACTTTTAATATTTCCTTTCCAACTTGCTTGTTAGGAATTTAAAAATACAGCTCACAAAAAATGCAGCTCATAAGAAAACAAAAAAGTTTTTACTAATCCAGTGAGCAGAGATTAACTGAGCTTAGAATTCAACTAACCAAGGGGAAAATCACTGAAAACCAGGAACCGCAATCTATGTCAGAGGGCAAGTTTGGGGAATGGGGTGGGGAAGGGGGGCTGCAAGGAAGGAGGAGCTGCTGGCGGCTGTGGGGACTCATCCATTTGAAGTATCTGGAGAAGAGAAGGCTCTGGGGAGACCCTGTAGCAGCCTTCCAGTACCTGGAGGGGGCCTACAAGAAAGCTGGAGAGGGACTTTTTACAAGGGCATGTAATGATAGGACAAGGGGTAATGACTTTAAACTGAAAGAGCACTGATTTTGACTAAATATAAGAAAGAAATTCTTCACTGTGAGGGTGGCGAGACACTGGCACAGGTTGCCCAGAGAAGTTGTGGATGACCCATCCCTGGAAACATTCAAGGTCAGGTTGGACGGGGCTCTCAGCAACCTGGTCTAGTGGAAGGTGTCCCTGTCCATGGCAGAGGGGTTGGAACTACATCGTCTTTAATGTCCCCTTCAACCCGAACAATTCTGTGATTCTATGATCCCAGAAAACAGATCCAGCAAAGCTAGAAATCACGACCCTCTCCCAGCCACCCCCATTATTCATCAGTCCACCCAACTATGAAAAGGCACCTGTAAATCAGAGTACACTTCATATTTCGCTTCATCCTCAGCCTAGCTATTGTGTCTAGCGTTTGGGAGAAAAAAGGGATCATCCTTTGAGATTGGGACACCTGTCTGCTCGCAGGTACTGATGTGAACACTGAATCCCAGACAGCCATGGCTTTGAGACCCCACCTGTCTCCCCCTGTTCCCCAGAGCTTGCTCTTGCTATAGCAGGAGGAAAAGGACCATTTCACATACTCACCCAGTCCAATGAAGCATCTTTTTTTAACCCCAGCTATTAGCTTAAAATGAAAATGACCCCCACCTCAGCCCTGTGCAACTCACGGCTGCCCTGATTTCACTAAGTGGGCATGATTGAAGGGAAAGGTCTCTCCTAGCTCACAGTTTTGTCCTGCGGCCATTCAGTCGCCCTGCTTTTTTTTTGGTTTTGTTTTGTTTGTATTTTCTGACCTTGCATAACTTTAAAATGGCCATGCATAATTTTTTGGACAGTTTCCATTTGGGGCAGAAACCCTTCTTGACAGGTTCAGCAAAGGCTGCAATTTAATAGATGCATTTCAAATTCACTAAAGCCAGAGTTCCAAGTGCTCACATACCAGTTTCAGCATTACTGGGATCACGACGCAGCGGAGTATATGCAAGCACGTGTTATTTATGTTTGTCTGCAGTTTTACTTCTGGTTTATGTGCTATTTGGATATAAACAGGGGGTCAGATTCAATCCCAGTCGGTGCTATCTTATGGTGATACAAACCCTCAAAGGGATCCCCTGAGGTGGGAATTCCGTTGGTGGGGGAATTTGCCACAACCGAAACCAACCATAACCCCTCTGTGGCTGAGGAGGACCTCCTGGGGATGGCAGCAGCCCCCAACCCTGGTTTTGCTGGCCGGGGGAGTCACAGGACGTGCCGACCCAGCACGTCTCCCACTGCCTCTGTTAATGGTCATAAACTAAAGCAAATGCCCGCACTCAGGCCCGTGGAAAGTCTGAAGGGGGGGGAGGACCCGGTGGGAACTTTACCTCTTTAGGGACTGAATCCCTCTGTGGCGTGGGGGGCTTGGCGACGCAGGAGGGGAGATCGTATGCCGGGTGCTGCCCACTCCTGCTCCCCTGCATGTGGCTCACAGGCTACTGAAAGCCTGTTTGTTGCTCTAGCTGCCAGCAAAAATACAGCATGAGGGCAAATATGTGTAGGAATGATGATAAACAATAGCACAGGGAAAACCAAATCTAATAAAATGAGATAGGACGGTTCACAGGGCAATTGGGTGTTTGCAGTGTCCCAGGAAAGTGCAGTCCTGTGGAGCTGAAGGGAATTGATGGGCTTGCAGTCTCACTTTTCCTAAAAGTCACGGTATAACACCAGCAACCTACAGGGAGACTGGGAAAAAACAAACAAACAAATCCCTCTGAGGATTCCCTCTCCTGCACCCCTTGTTATTTTTTAAAACAAGGAAAGGGGCAAAGGGGCTAAAGAGCAACCCTTGTAATTGCCAGCCAGTAAATCTAACTTTAATCCCAGTGAAACAATGGGACAAATAGTTAAGGGCGGGGAGGGAAGGGGGACAGAAAATAATGTGATCATGAGGTTTGGCCAAATCCGACCTTTGTTTTAATGTAATTTTAAATCAGCAGAATTATATCTGGGTTAAATTTAGCAGCCTAGTTTCTTGAATCTTTTTAAAAGAAATAATGCCAAAGAAACTCAGTTCATCTGGTGAAATCAAGAGATGTAGTGGGAAAAATATGTTTTCTTCTTGCTTGCAACAGCTGTTAAACTTCAGCATGCAAAATCATATAGGAGGAAAAAAACCTTTTTCTTAAGATTCTGGTATCTCTTTCAGTTCATCTAAACTGTGAAGAAGTTCATAATAAGATCCCAGTCCCTCCTTCAAAAGCCTCCAACCTCCTCATCCCCAAGCAGGGGAAAACCAGGTTTGGCATTCTTGATATTAGCAAAACTAAGTTTAGTTTTCCTCTCCCCCCTTCTCCCCCTCACTCTATAAATCAAGACACTTTCCAGATTAACTTCTACTGTGTGAGTGCATGCGTATTTATAAAAGAAAGGGTCACAGATCACATTTTTTGAAGAAAGGAAGCCTTTTTACGTTACGTTTTCAAATTAGCCGGGACTGGACGTTGCAACGCAGGAACTGCAGCCCTTGCTATTATGCAGCCCCGAGAAAGACGTCCAGGGAGCGATTTCAAGACACTTTAAACTGACGGAGCTAGTGAGGGTCCTCCCTCTTCCCTGGGCCATGCCACATGCTGCTGATGCACAGAAGTGCATTAGCACCGCTGCTTATCTGACCTTTTCTTCAGCCAATTTAAAAAAATAGCGTTCCCCCCCCCAGCCCCGGGTTACTTTTCAGCTGGTTTGAGACTTTAAATTGAGTCACAGAGAGGTCAGGGGAGCAGCAGGGCCAGCAGAAGGGCAGGGTCTGGGAATACGTCACCAAGGCCAAGGTGAGGATGGTGCGGTAGCGCTCCCTGAGACAGGGTCATCGCTCCCCATCAGTGGGCAGTGTTTCTTACACCAGCCAGCTTCAGCTTCTCCCGCTCTTACGGTTTATTTTGAACAATTTCACCCGGATCAGGAAATTAAACTAGCTAAAGATTATCCAAAACAGGCTATTTTGCAGCCAGATCTGTTCCCCAGTCCAGCTCACTGAGCATCTGTGCCAGCATAGCAGAGGCTTTTGAAGAGCAGAAGCAAGAGTGGGCATCCAGGGACAAGGATGCTCCCTAAAAAATACACTTCTTAGACACTGGGGCTGTTTTGTGAGGAAACAGTATTGCTGCTAAGGAATTTTCTGACGAAAATTGTCTGTATTGGAAAAAAAAAGTAAATTTTTTCATTCGGTCTGTTTGTTACAGACATGTCTGTTAATGGACTTTTAACCAAAGCGCTAGGATTCGTTTCACTGTTTCCTCTCCCACCATTCACTGCTCCATGTTCTCAGCAGACAGTAATTATCAACCCTAAATCCAACAAGAATGATGTCATTTTTAATTCATCAAATACCAGGTATCCCAGGGGTATCTTTCACCAGAACTGTAACAGTTCTGGAACCAATTTTGGATTTTGGCTTTGGGGGGGTGGTGGTAACTTTGGGACTACAAGCTTTTGAAAACTCAAAATTCATTCTGGAATAATGACTTTCTGACTGTCTCTGCAATAATAGGCTACCGACATGAATAACAGTTGACATTTCACACTCTGGGTGACCCCTGGGTATTTTCTATATGATTTTCTTTTTCCTAACCAGTAGGTTTCTGAATAACGGCAAGATACAACAAGGTGAAGTATGCTGAAGACATCAGATTACCTGTGTGCCTGATGCTGTCATTTTAACCAAATTACCTGTGTGCCTGATGCTGTCATTTTAACCAAACCATTTTGCATAAAGGCTGATTTTGTGTGAGGATGCCATAACACGTAACATATTGCGCAATGCTGTGTTTAAGTCAGCAATATTGTGTGATTATCAACAATAATGTGATGAGCTCACAATACGATGCAGAGATCACGTGTTAAATGTTGCATAGTCTTACTGGAGTTATTCTGTGAAGTTACTGAGGCTTCCTGCAAAGATTGTTTAATAGCTTCAGTGGAAATAGTCAAGCTTTTATAATAATACTGTTGAACAAATCATGGCTTTGCAATATCCAACCAAAGCCTGATTACACTCATTGAAATACTAATGTCAATATTTATTAACTAATATTAAAATTACTGCCATCTCATTTTTGCAGTTAGTCAGAAAATCATTATGTATCCCTTTTCAAAAATCATTGGCTTTTCCTTAGCACAGAAAACTCTATTATGAGTCTTTATAAAATATTTATGGCTTTTCTTGACATTCTTACAATATCCCTGGGAGAACAATCAGCATTCCTGTTGCTGAAAATAAGACAAACTTTTTCTCCCTAAAAAATAATTAATGAACTCAATGTAAATGACACCAAGACAGAAAGGTAAAAAGCTACAGCTCATTCATCTGCCTTTTCCTCTTACTTCAGGAAAAATCAAAGGGTTCTCTGTTTTAACTACTTGATCACTATTATTTGGAAAAAAAAAAAAGAAGCTGTCTCAAAGGGTTACTGAAGGGCAAATTATTATTCGTTTCCCACCTAAGAATATGGGGAGTATTGCCAGGCTAAACGGAGGGGCTTTTCACCGATTCATTGGTTTTTCTTGTGCCACTTTGCTTGTGCCACTGTTTCTTCATTAACAATACTCCCCCTCCCCGAGGTCCAGGGCAGGGTTATTTTCACCGAAGAAGTGCTAAATCACTCATATTTTCAATAAAGGCTGCCAGAGCTCCGAATGATCTGAGCAAAACGTCACACTTTGACAACACTGTACTATTGTTTTTATGCCCATTCCCCCTCCTATACCTGTTTTAGAAATCTTGACGCGTAGTCTTTCACCTCCCCGTTTGCGTTTTCACCTGTAAGGGCTTGGTAAGGAGCGAAGACAAAAAGGGTCCTCCCCACCTCCCCCGGGCCCCTGCGGGAGCCAGGCATCGGCAGTGCCCCGCGTTTAGTTAGCGGTTCTGCCTTCGTGCAAACTTTTCGCGTGCAGTTGCCTCGCTGCGCTTCTCTGTGTACTCAGCCGTATTGCCATGGCAATAAGAAAAACATGATGATGCAGACTGGGAGAGAAAGGAAGGAAAAAAAGAGCTAAAACACCGCTGTCATCTCAAGGCTAGATGAGGTCGGAGTTGGCTAATTTATCCGTGAAGTTAAGAGACATGCAATTTGAAAGATCAGAGGGGTTAAAAGGAGTCCTGAAGTGGAAAATTTCCAATTCATAAACATACAAAGATGTTCAACGTGAGGATCTGGATTTCCCTAAATTGGGTCAAATAAGTCAGCCTGTACTGAGACAGGACACCCAAAAAAAGTCCTTGACTGAGGAGTGGGCATTGGGCTAGCGCTTTTTAAAGCAGACATAGCAGAGAAATTAAGATTCAGCTTTTGTCTTCGTATTTCAGTAATGTAAAAATGTATGATTATATACATAGATACATAATTTTACATTTTTCAAACATTGTTTTCTTATAAATTAGTTAAATAACCTATTGCTATTTATATAAAAATGGTCATAAAATTAGATCTTTTTCCCCCCAAATTTTCAACTATTTCTATCTTTTGTGTTTAAAGTGCTTTTGGTTTAAGTTTAATTTCCCCCCATTGTATTTACAATTCCAACATCCTGGTGTGGTGCTATTTCAATTTGAGCATCTAGAGAGCCGGTGAGCCGGCCCAAACGGACAGAACTGTATGAGGGCTTGGCCAGCGAGTACAAAGGCTAATCTCGCAATCATTTACTCATGTGAATACTTTTAAGCTCAATAGCATTACTCTGGTAACAATGTGACTCTTACAGGAATTGAATCTTTCAAGTGCTGTACACTTGAATAATTCTATGCATCTGAGTAGTCTTCTACTGTGAGGCTCCTGCCTTGTGTCAAGTTAACCATGTTCAGATGTGTTTCCAAGGATGAGGAGGTTCCCAGGATGATGATCCTGGGGGTTTATCCGAATAAGCCCTATTGACCACTCTATGAATAGAGCATTGTGCATGTGATCAGGACATTAGCAACGTGCAAAAATTCCACAAGTAATATTGATGAAATGGAAATCTAAATTTTGAAGAAAATGCAGATTTGATTTTTAATGGAGAATTTTAACATGAAAATATCTCTTTAAAAATTCACAGCAGCAAGATCAGTAAATATAAATAAAACATGTGAAGAATATTAATCTTAGTAAAATTGAAGAAGCAAGCTGTCAATGACTGTCAGAACCAATATGAACTGACAGTTGCATGGCTTACAGTCTGACACCGGGATCGTTACCTGTCTGTTTCTCTATCAAAATACCTGCAGGGAATAAGAGTTTGCAGACTGCAGATATGGGTGGGAGTGGGGAAAGGGGAAGAGCGGTGAGAATGGAAGCTTAATGACAGCTGTGAAACGTACATATGCAACATACTCATTAGGATTAATCATCGGCCTTAAGGAATGGCTTACGTCATTCATTATCATCATTACCGGAGAAAAGCTTTAGAACAGCATCTATAGCTTTCAGATCCCACTCCTCCCTCAAACCAAACTCAAACCCAAACCCGACACCCACCCCTTTTCTGCCTGCCGCATATACACGTGCCCTATACAAAACCTATAGATGGAGGTTTAATTGTGTTCACCATTAATACAAGTTACAGGAAAGGGTCAGAGAGTAGCAGTGCATCCTCACATGGAAGGATGCTGCAGGCTTTCCTACCCTCCTCTGCCCGTCGGGCTCCCCCGGGCCGGCCGCCCACGCTCCCGGGATAACACAGCAACCCCCCCTGAGTCCACCCAGCGTGACAGGCAGGAGAAAGGACTCCCGGGCAGGTACCTCTGCGACTCCCGTCTGCACCCGCGGGAGTCCATCCTGCGAACAGCCACCCTGGCATAAGTCGATTTTTCACTGAAATTAACAGCGTGAAAGGGGGTCAGGGGGAGCACTGACCGTATTCCCTCTGGGCTTCCAGGATGCTTAAGGTTTGCGTGACCATTTACGTGCCCAGGGACGAGCCGCTGGGGAGATTTCCTTTCCTGGCAGTCCCTTTCTACAGAGGGTTTTGCCACCAAAAATCTTAATCCGCAGCTGCAAGTCCTTGCTGAGGGCTGGGCACAGAGGGCTAAGATTAATTACACAGAACCGCCAGGAAAGCTCGAAGCAGCTCCCCTCACGGGGACCAGCAGAGAAGGTGGGCCAGGCCCACACCCGGACATGGAGCCGCTGACCCACCTGTTTGCACTCCTTCTTGGACAACGGGGTGCACAAAGCCCCCCGCCGCGCGAGCGTCCCCCGTCACAGCAGTGGGCTGGGGTCAGGCTGGCACGGGCGGAGGCTGCGCCGAACGGACCCGAGGCTTTAAAGGCGGCAGAGAGCATTGCACGCAAGCAACGCGCCGGGGTTCGTGTAACCCCTCAAGAACAACCGCGGCCGGGCTCGCAAGCAAGCTGGGATCCTGCCAGCTTCAGACTCTGGAAAGCACGCCAGGGAAAAGTCAGGAAAATTTGGCCTTTTCCTCTTCGGATCTAAAACGGTACCTTCACGTGCCCTGAGGAGCAGCATCCCACAGCCTCGGCGTTCCCGGCGTCCCAGGGTGGGTGGCTCGGCCAAAGGCCGCTGCGGGTCACAGAAGCCTTGCCTGTGGGCTTTTCTAAGGGTCCTGAGTAGCTTTTCCTGGATAAACGCTGACTAAGACAAAACACAGTTGGGCGAACAACACAAACTTTTTCTATTAAATTCTGCTTGGTAGTAAAATATGTATCTATTTCACCCACGCTGAAAGTCTTCACGTCCCCTTGTCATAAACATTCATGCAAGGAAATAGTACTGGTACATCTTTATGGAAAATGTTATGCACGTATATACTGAAGACTTTCATTTTGAAATGTATTTCTTGTGAGGCTTCAGACAAGAAACCTGATGAAGGTTGCATTCCTCCACTCTAGGAGCAGAAATAATACCATGTGACAAATCACCATCAAAAAATGCAGCTCTGCTGGCAAGTATTTAATATCAGCTGGAGAGTGAAAAACAGCTCACAGGTAGAATCTTTGCAACATTTATCAAGAATTTTAATAACAAATACATAAAAAATAATGCAATCTCCTTCTAGCTGTAGCTTGTTAAAACTTGACTGAATCTCAGAATTTCAGCAGAACATTACATTAAAATTTCAGCTGCCAAACAAAAATAAACCACATTGTCAACGATAATTTATGCGGCAGAATTTCATGCTTTTCAACTAGTTCCGCCAACTTAACTATTAGAAAAAAATCACACTTACAAAACACATTCCTAAGAACTCCCTCTGTTATACCACTGAAGGTGAAGAGAATGGATGGAGCAATAGAAAGAATCCTGACTGACCCCATGCAGCTTGTTTTGTTTTGTTTACTTATTATAAGTACAAAACTTGATCAGATAAATCTCTCACACTTGATAGTTTCTATAAAAATTCACTGGAAAGTGAAGAGGAAGAAACCTATATTTGCTTTGTCTGGTGACAAAAATATTATCCAGATATTTATATTTATTAAAAAATTCATAACTATTTGATATTAAGACAGTCTAGATCAGAAAGTACTAATTTTCAATCCTTCCTTGAATACAAATCCCCTTAATAATTATGTACAGCTATTTCTACTATGGCAGGTATCTGCAATCTGCAGCTACAATCTCTAATCTCTTTATAGAAGACACTTTAAGAAAATATAGAAGGAAACCTTGTCCCTGAAAGCTATAGTGCGGAGTGCTGACCGCTAGACTTCAGGGGGAGGAAACTGTATCTTCCAATTTCGTATTCACTGAGGATACAATCGAGTCAACATTATGATTGGCATCTTGTGTAATAAAGGTGATTTCCAAAGGCATACTGGCTCACACAACAGGAAGAAATAGCAGAAATTACACGATCCGTTATGTAGACACCTTTTCAGGCACTGGACTAAGTGGATTTTAGCCCCTGGGCTAGCAGGCAGGGGCTGAGCACCCATCATGATCATCACCTTGTCCTGAGCGGATGTTAGAGGATCTGGACTTGCTATTGTTCCGCGTGCAGGTGGAATTCTAGCACGTAAAAATTGCCTATATGCCCGCTTTCATGTCATTGCAGCGTATGCACAGAATTCTTAGGATATTAAAAAATGCATGTGCTTAATTCCTATTTGTTTAAGAAAATACCAAACCCTTCGGGACAACAAGAACAAAAGTTTCCCAAGGTTATGGCCATAATTTATATGGAGATTTCTTCTGCAGTGACTGGGGCCTCAGGCAGTGACTATAGGCCTTCCTGTCTCTCTCTACCTCCTCTCTCCAATGCCAGCCATGATGTACGCCATGAAAGTCTACTTGTTAGTGCCAAGGATTTGACCTGGGGACTGCAAACAGGTCTTAGTAAAAGTCACAGAAAGTCATAGCTAGGAAATGGAAGACTTTTTTTTGGCTGTTTTTTTTTTCTCATTCGCTGAAATGATGTGGTGCGTGATGCCTTTCAGTGAAGGGAAGTCTACGGGAGAAGGCCACCCTCGAAACGTCCCTCCCATCTTCCCCAGCATTGCGCCGTGTGCGCAGGGAAGGGTGCCGGCATCACCCCGAGGGCATGCAGTGTGTCAGGAGGCTGAAGGACAGCCTCTTGCAGGTGTCTCCGTGCCCAGCTCCTGCTCTACCTAAGAGGCGTGAGCACCTTGTCCTTAAGTCGAGTGTGCAGAATAAGGAACAGGTAGGCAGCGGACGGGAAAAAAGTGCCCCTAAAAACACATGGTGTTGGATGAAACATTTAGGCAGATGAAGAGATTTCTCCCTTTTAAGAACCTGATTCACAAGGGAAAGACACCTGGATTTGTTAGCTTTGGATCAAGGCTTTATAACCTCTCTTGATAACCATGAAGGAGTGCTCTCATTAAGGCAGAAATCATCCCTTTTACCCAACAAAAATCTGCACTTGCCCTAGGCTCATTACCATCATCCTCGACACAGTAAAGTTCTGTCTCTACTACTGACATGCAGCCCTCCAACATCTGCTTGGCGCCATGGGCTGCTGCAGGGCACGAGGTACCAGCTTTCCCCTAAAGCTGCAAGAGAAGCCACAGAGCTCCTTAAATTTTCTTACAGGTCTTGCTGACCAGCTGGGCCCAGGATGCTGAAAGCTCATTTCCTAAACCAGCAGTCAGACATCTAAATAACATTAGCCTAAGCTCAGTAGAGCTCACCGTGTTGAATTAAAGTAACAGAAGACTTAAGTGCTCTTCGTTTTCTTTCAGGGCCAAAAAGTTTTGGCATTTAACCTAGGTTTAAAAATTCTCTTTGAGATCTGAAAAAGCTTTTATTAAAGAGTGGCATATTCTAGATGTATAAGCTAAGTTAAAAATACACTTAGTTCATATTCCTTGCTTTTAAATTAACGTACATCATTCTAATGATTTGTCAATAGAAGCAATGCAGGGACAAGCACTGATTTCAGATGTGTCTGAAACGGTGAAAACAAACCATGACTAGATGGATAAAATAAAAGTGTTTCTCGAGTGGATATACAGGTTTGACTTCAGGATGGAAGAGGAGATTGAAAGGAAAGGGAGACCAAGAAAAAAAATGACTTGAGGATTTGTTTCTGCCACTGTTATTTACATGAAACCAGATCTTGACTTGTGTACAGTTAAAGCCTGAGGAGCTATGACATTCTCTCTTATCTGAGATTTCTGAAAATACTGAATAGTAACTTATTCTTAACGTGTTCCTTAAATTGATAATGAGGCAGAACTGGCCCCTACATAGGTAACAGTAAGAAATAAGTAAATCATCAGGTTCCTAGAAAATGAATCCTGAACATTATTTTACTTCACTAGGGCTGCATGGCCTATTCAAGAACAGAGACTTTCTGTATGGAACAAAGGAAGTTTGATAAAAAACCATACGCACACATTCCTCTCTGCTCCCTTATTTACACATTTTATATGTGAACCAATAAACCACGCAGTTTTCAACCACACTATTCATATTGAGCAGACTCATGACAGATTACTGCAGACTGGTAAAAGCTTTCAGTGAGAAATTTAACCCATCTGGAGTGCTGAAGATCACCTGATTGTTTCACGATATTTTTAGTAAGAATGATAGTTGGTCTTTAAATTAAAAATTAAAAATCTCCATCCTCCTCCAGATGCTTTTACTACCTTGCTAAAAACTTCAAAATTTTCCCCGTTGGTGATAATCAGATGGTTTGAGGCTTAAGTGTTTACTAGAAGACAAAATATGGTTTATTCTGTGTCTGATAGACAGTTTACATATTGATGTATACTCCTCCATCTTAATGACAGCTCTATAAGCCTTATAATTTGGTGGATTAGGAAATAATAATCTGTTTTAGGATGTAGCAAAGTGTAACATTATTGTTTCACTTCGGAGAAAATTCTGGGGTCAGTCTATGAAAATTTTTATTTTTATATTCTAGTCAGTTACTGTTGATCTTACCCACAGGGATCGTATCCTACAGGCAAGGACCTGAGCCTAACTCTACTGACAGCACGAACCAGTGGGTAAGTTTAAAACTATCCAAAAATGTACTGTGAAATCCGTATTTCTTATTCTATTCTTAAACAAGTCATAATTCAAACCTTTAGTGATCCCCAGAAATAGGCCATGCCAATGTAAACTTCTCCATACATCGGTTGCCCTTAATTGTTCTGAGTAGGACTTCAGCCGCCATCAGTGTCTGACCTGAAGTGTCTCACCTGCATCTCACCGTTGCAATGGCAAAGCATCAGCAAGACGATGAGGCACTTGCGGTTTCTTTCAGGTAGGTGCCTGCCATAAGGAACTACCTTATTTCTAACGGTGAATCTGCAATAATAACTTAATGTATGGGTAACAGTACCCTGCACAGGATTACACTTTGCAAGAATGAGATGTGTTTCTCATTTCCTGTTCCCATCTCCCCAGGCTTATCGTATTTCCTATCTCCTGTCACCCTTTTTTTTTTCCTCAGTTCCTTTCCCCTGCCTCTTCTATGGTTTTCCTACTTTTTCTCTACCTCAGTTTTAATCTAAGTTTCCCCTAATCCATTATATCCACTTAATATTCACATTCACATTAGATGCAGGAGCAGGCGTTCCCCACGTGCCGTAAGAAGAGTTGGTGGGGAAGACGACCGGCCTGGCTGAACAGGGAGGCTTTGCTGGGACTCAGGGAAAAGAGGAGAGTTTATCACATCTGGAAGAAGGGGCAGGCAACTCACGAAGAGTACAAGGATCTCGTTAGGTCATGCAGAGAGAAAAATAGAAAGGCAAAAGCCCAGCTAGAGCTCAGTCTGGCCATGGTCGTAAGGGGCAACAAAAAATGTTTTTACAAACACGTTAACAAAAAGAGAGCCAAGGATAATCTCCATCCCTTACTGGATATTGGGGGGGGAACATTGTCACCAAGGATGAGGAAAAGGCTGACGTACCTAATGCTGCCTTTGCCTCAGTCTTTAACAGCCAGACCAGGTATCCTCACGGTATTCAGCCCCCTGAGCTGGAAGACGGGGATGGAGAGCAGAGTAAACCCCTCATAATCCAGCAGGAAACAGTTAGGGACCTGCTAAGCCACCTGGACACCCACAAGTCTATGAGGCCTGATAGGATCCACCCAAGAGTACTGAGAGAGCTGGCAGAAGAGCTTGCCAAGCCACTCTCCATCATTTATCAGCAGTCCTGGTTAACAGGGGAGGTCCGTCTACAAGAAGGGCCAGAAGAAGGATCCCAGGAACTACAGACCTGTCAGCCTGACCTCAGTACCGGGGAAGATCATGGAGCTGTTCATCTTAAGGGCACTCACAGGGCATGTGCAGGACAACCAAAGGATCAGGACCAGCCAGCACAGGTTCATGAAGGGTTGGTCCTGCTTGACCAACCTGATCTCCTTCTATGGCCGGGTGACCTGCCTAGTGGATGAGGGAAAGGCTGTGGATGTTGTCTCCCTGGATTTTAGTAAAGTCTTTGACACCGTCTCCCACAGAATTCTCCTGGAAAAATTGGTGGCTCATGGCTTAGACAAGTGTGCTCTTCTCTGAGTAAAGAACTGGCTGGATGGCCAAGCCCAGAGAGTTGTGGTGAATGGAGTTAAATCCAGTTGGTGGCCGGTCACGAGTGATGTTCCCCAGGCTCAGTATTGGAGCCAGTCTTGTTTAATATCTTTATCGATGATCTGGATGAGGGAATCGAGTGCTCCCTCAGTAAGTTTGCAGATGACACCAGACTGGGTAGGAGTGTTGATCTGCTGGAGGGTAGGAGGGCTCTGCAGAGGGATCTGGACAGGCTGGATGATGGGCCGAGGTCAGTTGTATGAGGTTTAATAAGGCCAAGTGCCGGGTCCTGCACTTGGGTCACAACAACCCCATGCAACACTACAGGCTTGGGGAGGAGTGGCTGGAGAGCTGCCCGGCGGAAAAGGACCTGGGGGTGCTGGCTGACAGCCGGCTGAACATGAGCTGGCAGTGTGCCCAGGTGGCCAAGAAGGCCAACAGCGTCCTGGCCTGTATCAGGAATAGTGTGGCCAGCAGGAGCAGCGAAGTGACCGTGCCCCTGTACTCGGCACTGGTGAAGCTGCACCTCGAATCCTGTGTTCAGTTTTGGGCCCCTCACTACAAGAAGGATGTTGAGGTGCTGGAGCGTGTCCAGAGAAGGGCAACGAAGCTGGTGAGGGGTCTGGAGCACAAGTCTCATGAGGAGCGGCTGAGAGAACTGGGGTTGTTTAGCCTGGAGAAGAGGAGACTGAGGGGAGACCTTATTGCTCTCTACAACTACCCGAAAGGGAGTAACTGGTGATAAGACGAGAGGAAATGGCCTCAAGTTGTGCCGGGGAGGTTTAGATTGCATATTAGGAAAAATTTCTTTACTAAGAGAGTGGTGAAGCATTTGAACAAGCTGCCCAGGGAGGTGGTGGAGTCACCTTCACTGGAAGTATTCAAAAAACATATGGACATGGCACTTGGGGACATGGTTTACTGGGCATGGTGGTGTTGGGTTGATGGTTGGACTTGATGATCTCAAAGGTCTTTTCCAACCTTAATGATTCTGTGATTCTGTGATTGTCCTAGTCCTGACTTGCTCACTAGCCCTGTTCTACCAGGAGTTCATTGAGCATTCTTTAGTCTTCAAGAAAATACATGGCATTTAATAAACTGCACTTTAAATAAAATTTGATGCTTCTGTCTTGAGACCTTGGGGTACCTCAAACATGTAGTTAAATAGCAGCAATGCTCATTTAACAGTTAAGAAAAACATGTGAGGATGCAAAATGACTAATTTGGTCCAGAAAGTGAATCAGAGGCAGAGCTGGGAGCAGAAGCCCAGACTTGTGTTTCTCGCCCTCCATTCAATGACTTCTGTTGCCGTATGTCTGCAATGACTTTCATCTGGAGAGATCAATACACTTTCAAGTAAAGTCCATACCCCTAAGTAGAAAACATTGTATTTATCTATATCTCTGCTGCACATGTACAGAAAGGTTTATAACTTCTATGTATTATAAGGGCATATTTGGAGTCAATGGTAAGCAGATCCCTTGGTCAGAGATGTGACGTTTCAGACTACCTTGGTATGTTTATTCACTGTAACCTTGAAATTCAGACTAGACATATAAAGAGGTTCACTCAAATTCATCTGAGACAATACATATTTACACTGAAATAATGCATAATGTGTGATAATTTGCTTTTCACAGCAAAACTGAGACCATAACCCAACTACAACCAATATAAACTTGGTTTTGCTTTGGTTTTTGGAGAAACATCCAAAGCTTCCAACACACCCACAACAGGTATTCAAAGTAAAAGCCAACAGCAACTGTCTGCACACATTTTTGCAAAGTAAAACCATTATTCAGTAAAAGTCATTATTCAGTTCCTTTTCTGTTTCTTGCACTATCCTTTAGAGTATATTGCCTCCTTAATTCCATGTTACTAGCTGCACACATTCTTTGAGATCCAAGTCTTCATACTTAATCCAGAGTGCACAAGTAATAAATCTGTACCATCATACTGTCTGAAGTAATGATAATTAGAGATCAAGCAACTATTTTTAGCTTAATTTTACTATTAGCATCAATATTAAAACACAAGATAAATTAAAACAAAAGCTCTCAGAAAACAAATGTTCTGCAGGAAATTACTGTAGAAAGCTAAGGAAAGCAACAAAAAATAAGCCCTTTCCTTAGTGTTTTAATCAATGTCTGGAAAAAAACATCATTTGATATAAAGTTCTATTTAAGTTCACTATTACATTTCCCAGTAAGTTTTAAAATGCTGTAGAAAGTCTACTATTTTCTATTATGTCCTGATATTGATATAATATCTCCTACAAAGTGAATTAGCAACCTCTGCATATCAAAATGCATATTTGAATGGATTTTTATCCGATGTTCAGGTATCGCACAGATTCTGAAAACAGTAAGAAAGCGGGTAAATTTTTATTTCCATAGTAGTTGTCCCATATCTGCAAAGCTAAAAGGATATTCTTTATCTTTTTAAGCATTAAAGAAATGTTGAATAATTCATTTCCAGAAGTATTAACTCTACAAAAATGTATGAAAAAAAGAGAATTTCTTTCATTAGTTTCACAGTTTGAAGACATTTCAAAATATTTGTGAGGTACTAATTTTACAAATGTAATGTCCTTGGGAAATTAAACTTGATGCCTGCTTCCCTAACCAGACTTGACTCTTTATGTATTATTCAACTTCTGCCTACCCTGTCCTTATTGAAATAAATAGATGAAATTACTGAATAGTAGTAGAATGGATATTCTTAATTATTAGTAGCTATCATGAAATTTTAAATCACTACTGAATTCTTGCAATACTTTATTTATGTTTAAAAAGTTTGGATAGGAGGCAGAGATGGGACAGAGAGATAGTTGAGGCATTAAACTATTTTTTCTTCAACCCTAAAATGAAAGGTTATTAAAAAAAGAAAAAAAAAGGGGGGGGGGGGAATCTAGTTTTTGCAGCTTTTCCAGCTAGTCTGCATCTTGGCAGGTAGATTCATCACTAAGAAGATACTGAGGAGTTTTACCTTTGCTCTGCTTTTACGACTTATCACTTCAAAAGACTGAGCGACTTAGGAAAAGAAAAATCATCTTTGTTAAACAGGGTAACAATTACAATTTATTTCTCAGGCATTTTGAGCACCTTCTTTAACTTACTCGGTGTGATATCTTTGTGGTGAGATTACCGTACTTGCCACGAACCAGGCTTGAGACCCCAGCCTGGTGCGAGGTGAGTATATTTTCTTTATTCCAAAGCCCTGGGAAATTAAAAAAAAAAAAAAAAAAAAAGGCATCTCAAAATGTGTTAACCTTGGAAGAAGAATCACATAAGGATTTTCAACAGATACAAGGCCAGTATTACTTAAAATAAACTACTGAAATGATCAGATTGAGCTCTTCATTCCTGTGCTCTTCATTCCTGTGGTGTTTTTCATGCAGATAGAAGCATTTCCCTCCCCTCCACGTGTTTTCGTCTTGTTGCTTTACACAGCCATGTCCCCAAGGCAGGGACTGGCTCTAGCAGGGCTTGGGAGGGTGCCTAGCCCAGTGAGACCCCGTCTCGGGCTGGTTTGCAGACACTTAGAGCACCGTCAGCATCACCACCTCTGCCCACATTCCTCCTAATGAGACCTAAAAGCCCTAAGTTCCAGAAGGGGAAAGGTGGCAGGATGAAGTGAAACAAAAAAGCACAGCACACAAGGCAAAATCTAGATAGTTTTAATGACAGAAGCAGAGATGTTAATTCGTACTCTCTGTCGTACCTTTAATTAAACAGTGCCTCAATAAATCAGGACAATATGGGGAAAAAGTTGTGAAAGATTGGAAAGGAATTAGAGGAAAGGGAAGGGACATGTCAGTGCCCAGGAACCAGCTCTTGCCTTAGGAAGGGACTAAACTATGCATCTTCCTCAGAGGATGCTACAGTAGAAGATCTGTCAGTAGAAGATGCTGAAGGGCAGCTACCAAAACCAAATTCCTGTCTCTGGCCACAAAACAAGTGTAACGAAGTCAGCAGCGTGGTGGAAGCTCTGCCACATCTCCTCAGCTTGCGGTGGATGGGAGACTGGGATTCGGTCTGGGTGGGAATTTCATTCTCTGTACCCAAAGCTTGGTGTCTCTGCCTGCATAGCCCCAAGGTGCCACTTCAGGTGGTTCTGGTACTACAAGAAACTGGACTGCAACCAACAGCCCTTTTTCTAAAGGCCACTGAAGGCACATTGGATGGTACTACCACGATTTTCAGTAGCTAACAACTTGAACTTGATTCAAGTCAGTAACCTGGGAAGAAAAGGTACCATATCCTGTTACCAGTCCTCTGAGCCAGGTCCCCATCTGCTTTTACCTTAATGGCTGGTCTGCAAACCAGTAACTAGCATCCCTCCATCCCTCCATTTTTTTTTTCTTCTTTAGAAATAAGAGGAGGTTCCTTGTCTATCTTCTCATCCCATGGGAAGCTGCACATAAGAAGCTACTTTTACTGTTAACAGTAAATTACACCATGCAATTATTGCTCTATTTCTTTCCCTTCTATATGTTCATCAATTTTATAAACTGAAAATGTATTGGCAGGCAATAATTGCAGTCTTGACATATAACTTGTGCAATGTGTCACCAAAGGAATTTTGAATTGTTTTTCTTTTTGAAATAGCTATTCAAAATGCAACACACAGGGCTTAGGACTACTTGCTGTATCAAAGTAGCACAGAAAAGACATATGTGATTATTGTATTTTACTGTGATGTCAAATATGTATATACAGACTGAAGGACAGTTAGCAGACAGAAATATGCAATTAGTTATCAGCAAATAACTATTATGAGAAATTTTTCTTTTTTGATCATGATATCAAACAGCAGCCGTAGTATAATTTTACTTTCCAATACCACTAGAAATATTATAAGGGATTGCAATAGCTTCTTAATGGAGGGAGTCCTTGTCCCTGTGCATTTGAAAGGCAAGCATCACTAAAACTAGAAAATGTATACCTGCAGGTCGATCCTGCTATATTTCTGTGAAGCTCTTTTGAAAATGGTACAGTCCTTACTACTCTTAACATATCTCAATCTAAAGCCCAGAATACTGGGGAATAGTTTTAAACCACAGTCCAGGTTGGAAGACTTGCCTTTAAACTGACTAACGAACTCTGTGTGATGTCTGATCCTTCTTGGCAGCAGCAGCAGCACGGTTGGGGCTGCACTGGGCTTATCCTTAGAGCACTATCCTCAAGAGCTGGGCTAAGGCTTGAATTCCTGCTTCATGCTTTTACCCCAAGGAGTGGAAAATACTTACTACTGGTAGACCCCAGGTAAGTGGATGAGGCGATCATCTGCGGCTTTTAAATAGAAGACACCTACCCCACGTGCTACGATGCTGTGTGCTTGCGTAACGGTTGGCTGGTGGACTCAGAGGGCTGCTCCTGCGCTGCCTGTTCAGCATTACTGAGATGTAGTTACCTCTAGGGCAGCCATATGACAAAAGCCAAAATCATAGAATCACGGAATCATTTAGGTTGGAAAAGACCTTTAAGGTGTACACCAGCTGCTGCAAATGAGGGAAATTTTTTGCACGGACACTAAAGCAATACTTACTACTAAAACGCTGCTGTGGAATCTTTCCAAATCTGTGGATAACAGGTCTTAAAGTTATTTCAGCTATATTTCCACAGCTTTTTGCACAGAGAAACAACCTTATTTACTTGTACAAGTTTCTACCTACTTTTGTAACTGAAGGGAGATCACCCTGAGCCCATCGCTGCAATCTTTAAGCATTCCACAGATGAATGAATTCCTTTTTCTTGGTGTGAGAGAGGGAGAAGTTATAATCCTACCTCTCAGAGGGGATGAACTGCTGCTAGAAGCTCAAGATTGAAATCCTCTGAGATGTCAGACTTGTGTTTTGGAAATCAATAGAGGTTAGGGATACCAGAAGAGGAGTGAAATCCCTCAAAGGCTTTTGGAGCAAGTGGCTTTCTCCAGACTATGGCAAAGCAGGGAACTAAATCTAGATGCTCCCGTTCTGTGCCTTAACCAGTAGGCCATCGTTTCTCTCTAACAGTAAGGGGTGATGAATTGGATCAAGCAGGGTATAAAATAGTATTACAACCTCAGGCGGAGTCGTAGGTCAACTTTGCAATTGACTCCAGGCCAGGATTTTACATGGTGCCTTCCCCATGTGTCTGGGAAATAGAATGGAAGATAATAATATGAAGTTACACCGGATTTTTTCAAAAATATTTGTTAAAATTATTTAAGTTGGTTTACCACTTCTAATGTTTGTAACTATACTGCTGAACTACAGAAAAGCCCCAAAAGACTTCTTGGAAATTAAACTTCCTAATAAGAGAACGGCTTAGTCAACCAAGTTCTGAGCCCCACAGTGACTGGAGGCATATGGCATTTTGTCAAACAAAGGACAGTAGAAATACTGTAAACCTATTTTTTCTCCTGAAAGTACAAGACTTTGGGTCACTTTATCCATAGAATTTGCTAGAAGCAAAGTGATTCTGTAATTTTCTTATTATAAAATACATCCAACCTACACATCTTCCTAAATACAGTCTGGAGGGTGATACTCTTTAAGGGAGGATACTGCAGGGAAACAGACAAGGCCACTTGCAAAAGAGGCATCTGCAAAACTCATATACATCTGCATTATGGAAGAAAAATCACTGCCACTTACCTCTGTTAACAGCTAATTGCCAGTCCAGCCAGCAATCCTTCAGAGAAGCTTTGTGGATTAAAAAAAAAAAAAGTGAAAAAAGACCTTTTGTTATGCCTGGTCCTTTCAGCTCAAATAATGCAGCTTTACAGCTAAACAATTATACTTGCATGGAAATATGATGATGACGTCCTATTGCCTGTGATTCTTCTGAGATGCTATGTTCACAGGGACAGTATGAACTCAACAACAGCAGCTCCTGCATGGAAAGAAGCTGCAGGCCTACAGAAGGAGGGCTCAACCAGCACTGAACATCAGGGGACCTGGGAGCCCTACCACAGACTCTAACAGACTAGGTTAATAATTTGTACTTCTCTGCAAGCACCCAGAGTCTCCAAAACCATTTTTTTAAAGACATCTTTCACGCATTGACAACATTTGACCAATAAGGATCCAGCTGATACAGAACCTAGGATGAAAGATTGCCAGCGGTGACATGGTGGCCCCAGGTCGTACATTTGCCATGTGAAAGGGGAATGATTCAGGCTGAACAACTTCACGAACTTCAGCCGACTTCCTTGTTACCTATTAGGCGGGCTTGGAGCCTCATTCTGAGGACTGAAGTGCAATGAGGCCAAAGAGGATCCCACCTCTCAGTCTCAGCCTTAAGTCCTAAGCGATATATTTTCCACATTCTGAGGATAGGGCTGAGTGAGATACTGGCAGGAAACATTTTGTGAACCACAAACGTCATTGCACTCACACTCTCAACCCGGACCCATCTTCTGGCTCTAGGAGAGAAATGGGCAACCAGGTCTTCTGAACTGGTCATATAGGTCTTTCCATTTTCTCCCTGTCCTGGGAATGAGGGCCCCAGCCGAAGGCTGCGTTTCACTAGCTGCAGGAAAGCCACCAGCCTCATCCTCCCCTCCACCCTCCAGAGATGAGCTCAGTGGATAGGCCCTCCTGGGCATAGGTGAGGTTTTGTAGCCTTTTGACTGACTCGGGCCAAGGTGGTGTATGCTGATGACTCTTTACAATAGCCATGAGATACTTACAAAACATTTCTACATAACTGTGTTTCTCCTAGTTTGACAAGACAATGTGTAGTAAAACACATGGCCCAGGTTTCCCTTTGTAGGTGGTGTAGTGTGTGGCGCGGTGTATTCTAAGGTGGCTTCAGGCTGTTCAACCAGAGGGCAGAAGGCATTTTGCCCCCGAAGAGATTCAAGCCATTTCCTCTTCACTCCTGACCCAAAGGAAGAGAATGTGAATGCTCTGAGGCTGCTTTAAATTATGTAGGGACAAAAAAAGCCCCTGAGCAGCCTGAGAATGCAAAGGAAAAGAGCAGATAATGTAAGCTGTCTCTATGCCATCCCCTCTCAGCCGCATTAAGGGTACCTTGGTGACAACTAAGTTTGCGACTCTTGGTAATTACCTTGGCTGTTTTCATGTGGTATTGGCTGATAACAACAGAGGTTTCGTGAGAACAAATTACCTTGTGACAGACACTGGCTTTGAGGATCTGTATCCTCTGCAGTATTAGATATGGCCACTAGATACCAAAGTCCACCAAAGGCAGCATTACCTGACATGCTGTTTGATTATGGTTTTTTACTATAGCAGTTGACAAATCAACTGAGAGATTTTGCTTACAGTCAAAAGCAAGCTAACAAAGATAATGTTTTATATAACACTTAGAATTGTATAACTTGCTGAAATGGAAGATGACTGAGTCTGGCTTCTTTCTTTCACAGGTTGCCGGGTGTATCCTTACACACATTCAGACTGGACACATTATTTGAAAATATTTTTGAACAGGAGAAAGATAATTTTTTTCTTTCTGTTAATATCTTTACCAAATATTATCAAACAGTCCTCGCTTTGCTGACACAATACAATGAGGGTTACTTTTTAAAATGGACTATACAAAAATATTAATTTCAAAATTTTAAGAAAGGTTGTTTAAGCAAGGTAATTTATATTGTCCAGAAAAGACTCCATCAGTATAAACTATATTTTTTCCCTGTAGTGAATGAGCTGCTTGGTGGTAATTAGATAAAGAGAACAAAACCAAGCCAATACTCAGGTATCTGCCTAGCCCTGAGAGGACCTAACGTATGCAGCAACCTGCAACAAGGAAGGACATGAGGCTGCAGGAGTGACTCCGTTTGCCTGTGGCACCAAAGCAACTCCAAGCCTTTCTCTTCACGCAGAGCCCACTCAGGTGTGGGAGCAGCCTCCCTCGTTACGATCGCTGGGCACGCAGCATGCATCAGATGTGGTGGGGGCCAGGCTGAGCCTGGTGTTTCTCTGGCTTCCTTTGGTGCAAGGACCTCGTGGCAGGAAGGATGACTGGGAGGTAAATGCACAAGGGGCCTAGGGAAGTTGTAGCGTACCAGAGTGGCCATTGCTGACTGCTGAGGTGATGCTACTACAGTGGCTACCTAGGACGTTTTTGCCATGGCAATTATTGTGTGCAGTCATCGGTACACCGATAACAGTAACCCTCGTTTTTGTTTCTTCAGGATAAATCCTCCTGGGGAACCCTGCTTTCCAGAGCGTAGTGGGGAGCAGGGTGAGTTGATGGAACTCCATGCATTTACCAAGTCACTACAGAAATAATAACTTAATAGGTCTAATATTATCCATCTGGATGGGAAGATCCATGGGTACAGTGATTGACTGCGCAGGTGGTGAAACTGCATCAAGTACTGGATGATGGGACGAGGCACAAGCACGTGCCGGGCATGGCTAGACAGGGAGTCTCACTCCATTTATTGGCCAACTGTTTCATATAACCAGCATGTTTCACAGGGGGGCAAACCTCTGCCCAGGAAGCAAATACAAATCAAATATGCCATGGCCTGGGAGAACTAGGTTTCAATCCTAAACACTGAGTGAAGAGAAAAATCAAATCAAAATAATTTGTGCTTTCCACTACCAGAGTCAATAGGAAAAGCAGATGCAAATCCAGCTGAGGTTACGAGTACCTGCCACTTCCTACGGCTGTGCTGCCGGGCAGTCCCCTGATGGCCAGGGACAGCACGCTTGCCCTGTTCTCTGCGTTGTTGTAGTTCCTTGCTGCAGTAGTTTCTTAACAGTTTCCCACTTTAGATAAATTCCTCGAAAAATGTTAGGGTTTAGTATTGCACAAGCTTTTTAGCTTGGCGTGCACCACGGAGTGTGTTAATTCTGATCGATCAGGGGCAGAGGAGGAGGAAGCAATAGCGAAGGACCTGCATGCCCTCCCCCATTAGCAATGCTGGGATTACATGTAAGGTCGTGATGACACCATTCATTCTTAAAGTTTTTGTCAGTCTGGTCATGGCAGCTGGCCATGAAAGCAAAGGATTTGGGTCTGGGAAGCTCCATACAGGATCTTCGTCCATACCTTACAAACGATTCCCAATCCTTTCTCCCTAGCATGATTTTTCTATGGCTTTTTCCCTTTATGCCTGCCCTCAACTACATATTTGGACCCTGTGCTATGTCCATCTTTTCTTTGCCTCCTTGGCTTCTTGGGCAACCTTCCATTTGGGATTTCCTGCCAGCAGCACTACCTGTACCTTTTATCTCACCTGCTTGTGCCTGAGGTTCTCTGTTCACTTTAGCCGCAGACACAAACATAAAGAAAGGAGCAGGGACTTGCCTTCTTTAAGCTGCATTAAGGCACCTGCTTACTGAAACTCTCTATCTTTTGCTATCATTTGATGCCAATTCAAATGTAATGTGTGTGGTAGGGTTCTACCCACTTAAAAACAAGCACCTCAGATGCAGAGCAAGGAAGAATGAAGCCAAAGAACTTAATCCCTGCTTGTTTGCTGCTTAGGACGGGCAAGCGAGGTGACTTTATTACAGGTGACAATTACAAGCCAGGGACTAGGTAGGCTTTCTGAGTGAAAACAGTGCTGTTGCTTTGCATAACCTGTCTTAGGGCAATTCCTTAGTCTGCTGATGCTCTATAGGCAAAGTTAGCATTCATAAAACTTTAAGTCAGTACTTGATCATTGTTTAAATAAAGCACTTATAATAAAAGGAAGTAAAGGTTGATGTGTATAGAATAATTTCATCAAGGTCTCTCATTCTTCCTCTTTCCTCCCATTGTTTATTGTGATCCTTTTCTATGTTAAGCCTGGGTTATGCTGTAAGATCCTTTCGTTTCTTAAAACATTGTGCGTGCTTATTGTGGTATACAAATATAGGGACCAGGCCTACACTGGTGAATAGTGGGTGCTGACCCAGTGTGATGCAAAACAGTAATCTGGTGTGGAAGAACACCGGTTCGGAGGACTGGAGCCAGTAACACTATCTTCCCAGGGACTGCTGTGCTTCCGAGCTACCCACACCTCTGCGATGCTCGTGTCAAATACGCTACCCCTCCAGCAAGCGAGAGCACAACAGAGTCAGGGAGAGTTTCTTTCTCCAGTTAGTATTTATCTTGCAAAACAATAGAAAATCTGGTTATCCAACTGATAATAGCACTACAGCTCCAGCATGCTATTCTTCTTCTTCGCACCAGACTAAATCTGCCTGTGCTCAGTGAGGTTGCTTTTATTTTCTCAGTGCCAAGGCAGTACCACGCTGTCTCTCTCCTTCTCATCAGCTCAGTACCCTCTGAATTATTATGGACGCACACTTCACATCGAAGTCTAGCAAGAGTCAGGTGGTTTTTTTTAAAAGTACGTCCCATCTACTTAACAGAGATTCCTGATCCTTTCATAACAGCTAATTTGGAAAAGCCAAACTCAAAAGGCTTCTGTGCTGTTATAAACCAGTATTTTTAGAGACAGTTGTAACTTAATGTACCCATTTGGCTGCCTTTCACCGTCTCCTATGATGAGACCATCTTGAGATCCACAAACTTCCTTCAGTGCTGGGGATGCTGGTGGATGTGAAGAAAAGGAGTTTTGTTTTTTTTCTCTTTTCTTAAGTGTGTTAGCTAACAGCTTTTAGACTCCCGTTATTGACAGGACAAATTGTACTTTAATATGGTTTGGTTGGCTCACTCCTAGGGCTCATGTACACTACCTAACACATATTTAAACATGACTTGCTCAGCCCGCACCAGAATATATAATACAGTAGTTAGAACGAGTTAGCTAACACATTTTGGAGAAAAATGCCACTTCTACTTAAGCCAAGACATTCTGTTAATGAGTTGAATGTTCCTTCTAGCTGTTTCTCCAGCAAAGGCAAAATAGTTTTTACATTGTCCAGAGCTCTGGCATGGGCTCAGACGACGGGAGATGCAAGAAGGGATCGCCCATGGGATTGTGTGAGGAGGTGGAGCACACCCAGGCCCCACAGGGCTGTGCACTGGGCCATGGCCAACCGCTCACAGCGGCCGAGCCTCTCAGGAGAGGGAAAAGCAGGGCCAGGTTGCCTTTGGCTGGAGCCCTGCCACACGTGGGACCATGCTAGCTGCGGGGCCACAGCCTCTCCTGCCGGTCGGGCCAACCGCTTTGGCTGGCAGATGGGGGGGAGCTGAGCCACAGGGCTGCAAGAGTGTCTCAGAAAGGGGACGATGGCCAGGGGACATTAGGATGGAGGCCAAATGAGTGGGTCCTCCATGAAACGAGTAGGTCCTCCATAAAACCAGTGAGACACGACAGGTCTGGTTGTCAAACCTGATGACAGTGCCAGATCCTACGGGCGCTGAAATTACTAGGAAGATGCTTGGCAGAAGTGGCAGGTGGTGGTGAGGGACTCGTTTTGCATGCCTCCTGTGGGGCCTTTTCCCCCTTCACCCCACCACCCATGAACCCTTGATTTTGGGAAACCCTGGGCTATGAAACCAGACCTCTTTGCCTTCTGCCATTTCTGTTACTTGCCACCATCTTGAGACGCATCCCCAAACCCATCAGTCCAAGTGGCCTCTGGAATGCTTGAGCCCCCCTAAAGTAAACGTGTTTGGTTGCAGGTTTGGAGAATATATCTGGAGAATGGGCCTTTGGTATTTTCAAGACTTGATACTATTTTACTTCAGGGTTTGTTTGTTGTTGTTTTTTCGGCTATATTTACCGATTCCAGCAAGCTATCCTTAAGAGAAAGGTGCTTTTTACAAGTTTCCCATTCAGCATTCATGGCACAAATCATGGAAATTCCTTCAGGCTACGCTGGTGCCAGACTCTGAGCCTCCCACTTTTATGTACGCTTAATAAAATGCATCTATTTTCTTACGACCAAACTATCTCGGTTTCGGTCATATCAGGGATGAAATACAATTGCATGAGCAGCCCCACATGCGCGGTGCCCCATCTCCTGTTTCTCCGTGTTTCTTTAGGATCTTTTCCTGCCTCGGCAAGGAACTTTTTCTTTCCTCTTCAGCTGTTCTTTTCTCCCTTTTTAGCCTTTTTCCTGCTGCTTCTCCCTCCTTCTTTTCCCCTCCCCCGTTTACACTTAACCTTCTGTTTCTCCTCGTGTCCTGGCAGGAAGGATATAATGCAATCGCTGCTATACAGCGACAAAAGTAAATACGCAGCTCTGAGTAAGCGCAACAGGGTTGAACAGCCCTTTTGCAATATGATACCACATAATCTGCTTCCCTTCTAGAGATAGTTGTTTGAATGCTAAAGAGTTGCAGCTCTGCTGCTTTTACGACTCAGTACTTTTTACTCCGCTTTTCTTCTGCTTTGCGTAAAGGAGTTCTTTTACCGGGACCCGTTCCGGAGCGACCTTCCAGCCTAAATCTAAAACGAGAATAAAAGGCCCGGGTTTGCGTTTTGGATGATTCGCTCGTCTTTTGAATGCCCGTAGATTTTTCCACACGTAGGAGGAAAAAAGGCAAGCTGGATAATTTATGTGTGGCAAAGCCACACACACGCACAGAGGCACAGGAAGGCTTCTGGTGCTGAATCCTTATGACTAAGCACCCAACACAGTAAGCGTTGTCTTTACACAACTGCTGGTGGCATGTTGGGCTTTTTAACTTTCCCAAAGAAAATCACTAAGGGTAAAAATTTTTGAAAGAGCCTACGTGACTCGGGGGTCTAAATTCCATTGAAAATCAGTGGGACTTCGGCACCTACAATTCCCCGTTGCTTGTGAAAAATTAGCGGTACTGAGTGGTGCCGCTGAAGTGTATCTGTCTTATGCGTCTCCTACGAAGGGGTGCCTTTAATATGGAACCAGAAGTTTAAATTATGGGTTAGCTATTTCACGTAACCAGTTAAATACGACTAGTTTAATTAACTGCTTTACAGAAACAGATGCTTTTTACTACCTCTGAATTCCGTACTTTAAAGGCACAGGACAGCCACTGCAAATTCACCTGGGTCAGGAGACAGGATGTGGTTCTGGGTACATTTTCTTTGGCTGTAAAGCTGCCTTACGAGATCCTCTCCCGTACGCTCTCGCATCCCCCACGCTGCGGTTCACCGTCACCCTGGATTGTGCTGATACAACTGTCTGGGAGGCTGCGCTGTAAACTCACCATTAAAAATTAGCCTCCAAAAACCTCAGGTTCTCTCATTTCCTTGGCCATTTTATAGGGCGGTCTCACAGTTTTATTGGCACACATCAGAAAGGGATAAATCGCAATTCAAGAGCAGGAGCTTATGGGAAAACCGGGACTGGCAACATCTTTAGTCTTCTTCCCAGTCAAATAAAGCGTGCGTGGAACCACCCCCTGAAGTCACGGCTGCATCGTTACTCTTCCAGTACCAAGTTTGAGAGTTCCTACTGCCGGCTGTTGGTTACTGTCTCCTTGCTGCCCTTTCAGTTGGCCAGGCTGCGTCGTCACTTAAGATCAGCCAGCTGAGCCAGGTTACAACTGTACAAATAAACAGATAAATACGCATGAATAAAATACAAATAAATGACAGGTAAGTAAAATGTAAATAAGTATACAGATTTTACCTACTCCTACTTTTTTTTTTTTTTTCCTGGGATGTGGCAAACGATGTAGAAGGGGAAACAGGAGTGGCTAAGCCAGCATTACTGGTAAAACATAAATCTTCATAAAAGACACTGATGATAATTCGTATTGATTTCAATGGTGCAGGTTGAATTCCTGCATTTTGCAACCTTTGCAGTATATTCCTGGGAACAGTGGCAGGAGAGAGTAGTGGTGTAGGGGAGCTAGAATAGCTGAAAGGGAGGGAAGCAGAACCCTGAGATTTCCTAAGAGATTGCTTTGGGTTTTATCTTTAAAGGAAGTACCCTTTCTGAAACACAAGCATCTAAACTACTTCTGCTATTCAGGTAGCATTTGAATTTACATGACCAGGAATGAGGTAATGTCTTAATGCAAAATAAATGCAAAGCAGCTTAAAGTTTCAGCAGTTTCTTTCTCTGAAGATGACAGTACACACTAAGGCGTCTCAAGTGCTGGGGAACACAAACTTTTAGTCCGTGCCGATTTGCACAGATCTAACAGCTGAATCTGTGAACCACAGCTACAGAGTGTCACACATACCAGAGAATAAAGTAAAAAAATAGAATCCCACCAGGAAACAGAAGAGGACCAAATTCTGTACTAATGAAAGTACTCCTTCGTGACACCAAATAACTCTCACCTAGTAAGATAGAGATGAAATCTTATCGCCAAGAACCTAATTTATGGGCTAAAAGTGTCTCCTCAAAGCTCATATTTCTGTGTTACTGCTTTTGTGAAACACAAGAGCTGCGTTGTATAAGTAAGATTAAACCTAGAGCCTTATTTCAGCAGACTCATAGTTCTAGTTAATATAGAGCTATTTCAAAGATCAGGCCCATAAGAAGTCATACAAAGATGTAATCAGATGCAGATGCTAAAATTTTCAAAGTTAAACCCCTTGTTACCAGCTCTGGGAGGAGCCTTAAGTATTGCAAACAAGCATGATAAATTAATAAAAGCCACAGCTCTTGAATTCACATGACACTGTCAAGTTCTCATTTGGCAATAAAGGCGATTTCTATCCCCTCCTGGTTGTGAAGAAAAGAAATCTTGAAAAGAGAACTTTAAAGACTGCAGCATCAGCAAACAAAATAAATAATGGAAAAACAGAACTAGCTTTTGTTCAAGTTGGTTTTAATCTCAAAATTCTTAAGCCAATCTCTAGATTTTGATGACTCATGGATTTTGGACAGCTGGAGCTGGAAATGCCTAGTCTGGCACCAAGACCTTGTAAAAAAAAAATACTGCTAAGTTTTGATCTGAGGATGTTCTAGGTACCCACAGAACTGTAGGCATTGAGCTTCCTCCCTGGTACACTGTTTACTTAGATGTTTAAATATACATTTCAAGAACAAATGTAAGGCAACTAAACTGAAAATATTGGCTATAGTTAGCATAACTCAGTAGGATGGGAAAGAATGGAAATTTTATACAGTTTTTTAATATAAGTTTTATTAATCTGAGGGGCATCCGATTTGTTTTTGATATATCCTCTTTCAAATCCAGCCACAGAAGCCACAAGGTATGTTGTGCAGTGAAACAGAGGTTGGAAAGAGGGACATGAATACAGTTATTTAGAGTGATAAAAGAAGAATTGGAAATAGGAATGGTGTTACATGCCAGGTTCTCCGAGGCTGGGACTTTTTCTGTGTTGCAAACATAGCATGTTGTGGTCGCTACCCAGGAAAAAAATGAAGGAAAAACAGAAACAACTGAGTAGGAGGAAAGACACTTCAGAGTTGTGAAGACTGTCCCAGGACACTACAAATCACAGCAACAGCAGGGAGTGCAGCACTGGAGGAGCGGAGCCAGAGCCCGGGCTGGGGCCAGCCCCAGCGAGCCGCAGCACCGCTGGTAGCAATGGCACTGGAGAACTGGGGACGGTGACATGTCCCAGCAGCAGGCGAAGAACCTCCTAAGTGCAGAGGTAACCGACAAAGTGAAACATGGATGAGCAGAGATGGTGTTGGCACTTACACAGGGAGTTGCAAAGTTATAAAAGTCGTGTGAAGTGGTGCACAGAGAAAGAGAACAGGAGGGCTTTTACCTCCCTTACCGGAAAAACAGAGGTGTCTGACTGCTGTGTTTTTAAAGTCTTCAAGTTTAGAAAAAATGATGTTGAAAAAAAGAGGAAAAAGAACTTTACCACGGGTTAGAAGTGACTTATATGTACGTATATATACACACACAGTGTTTGCTTCCACTGCAGAGATTGGAGCTGTGGTTTTATGAGCTGAACTATTTTAGCAAAGAAATGACCAGTGAATAGCTTGACACTATAGTCATATCCTGATCGAATGTGTTTGAATCCCCAGCAGTAATTCCACACTGTATCACAGAAAAGTGATTTTATAGATAGGGGTACCTGTTTAAAGGTGGGACAGCATGTGTGCATGTACGTGTGTGTGTGTGTGTCAAGGTGCTCATCATCTGCTCTCTTTGCAGTGTTTTGCAAACGCACCATACCTCCATTACTGGGGTTGCAAACTTAAAAAGGCCACATTTTTCACTATATGCTGAAGCAATGAGTAAGAGAAGCACAAATGAACAAGGCAGAAGACATATCCCTCAGCACCACCTGCCAGCACGCTACAGAGGGAAAGAGAAGGAGGGCAAAGAAAGAGCCAGCATAAATAAATAAAAAACCTGATTTGTAAAAATCAGGAGATGAAGAAAGCTGCTAAATAAATATATGTACTACTGGGCAAGTTAATGCTACTCCTGAGGAGCCTTATTTGCGTGGTTGGCCTTTACGTGCCCGCTAATCCTTCTAGACACCAACCTTGTCAGCAGCGTTTGTGCAAACTTTGAATAAGAATACGAACTGTTCTTTCAAACGATACCTCCAGGACGGCGAGGTGAGAGTTTTGCATGAGCATTGCACATGTAAAGGGCCCAGGGCACGTTCCTCCTCACACGGTGGGGGTACCAGCCCCTTGCGCTCATGTTACGATACAAACAAGCACCTACGGACTTGGGAGGGCTCCGTCACTGCAGCACAACATTCGGCTCTGGGCTCATTGCGCTGGAGAGCAGAGATACCAAAACAGGCTGTTCCACAGCAAACTTAGATCTTGGGCAGCTGGAATGGATTTACACAGGTGAGTGTGTTAAAGATGGTTTTGCAGGGCATACTACAAACAACTCGCGTACTTCTGCGTGTTGGAGGCAAGAGAGGCCAACGGCAGCACGTGCTAAAACCTGAACTCGCAAGGCAAAGAACGCTGCGTAATACTTCTTTCCTCCAACCTGATCGGGAGTAAAGCTTTGGGTTTGCCAAACCAATGTCAAAACCCAAGTCATGTCAAAAAGACCAACAAAAAAAAAGAGCGCCATTTATAGCTAATTAAATGTTTTTCAAGCTAATTCTAGAGCAGAGATCTAGACAGAAGACAGAAGGACCTTGAAGTTTGGAAATTTAAAGATGCTCTGGTGGCTAAGGAAGCACTGAACGAAATGCCCAACACCGAGGTTAATAAATGTTAGTCAAAATTGTTGATAAATTGACTTTCAGGGCTCTTATAAGCTCACTCGGACAGAACAAAGTCAACCAAAAATGCATTATTTTAATAAAAGGTAATAAACAAGATCCACGTGGAAGGTTTTAGACATGAAACTCTTTGAAGCGCTCGTGGAATAATATACAAAAATCCACATTGTGTGAGAGCGTAGTCTATCCACACACAGTTGGTGCTGCTACCTGACCCTAGTTTAATTTTATGTTTAAACCAGCTAAGACCAGTACAGGTTTAACATATCACAGGCAAGAGTGAAAAAGACTTGCAGTTATGATCTGCAGCTTGTTTTCTCCAAATATCAAAATGTTCAAGGGGTAGTTTCAGATCAATTATTCCTTTTCCAGCAAATTACTTTCTCTGTGATAATATCCAGCAGTGGAAAGACTAATTTTAGCTGGAGAGTTCACAGAATCTTACAGTCACAGCCACAGTCACAGCTAATTTGAGGCAGAGAAAGTTAAAACACTGTCAAAATATAAATGTTTCCTTCAGCTGATTCATTAGTTTGCAAATCATAACAAGGACTTTGTGTTCTTGGGTAAGGTTAGTGCCTCGAGGACATCCTGCAGATGTGTGCATTCCCGGTCCAAATTTCTTTAATTTGTAATGCAAACATCAATTCTTTTTAAATACTGTAAAAAGAGGGACTTTTTATTGCAGCTAACAACCATCAGCATTAACGATAGCTGTTCCTGTGATGCTGCTTTTTAGGATACAGGAGGACACCATATTCTAAACGGATGCTTACCTGTTAATGAATGTTGTATTTCTCATTAGAAGAGGTTTAACTGGCAGACAAACCTTGAAACAGCTAGCAAGTGAACTCAGTAAGTCCTGCTCCGAGTCAGAAGACCTGGTATATTTTGAGACATTAGCTATTTTTCCCCTCAAGGAAACTGTGAGCTTTAAAAACTCTAAACAACCTAATAGCAGGAAAGTCCAAGGCTGGCTTGTATTTTCACTTTTCCCTTTTTCCTTGTATGGGTGTAGTTTAAAGCTACAAGGCAAGAACAGAAGTAGCAGCAGATTTTGGCAGAGCTCAGAAAGGGCTGAAATTTGGGATTTTTAGCCTCAGAAAGCAGCTGTGGCAGCTCCCCTGCAAACAAGGCAGTGCCCAGCTGTGCTCTGGATTAAGCAAACCGATTCCGGTGGTCGACTTGTCCATGTTATTTTACCCAGGCTGTCCTGCTGCCGGATTTTTGTTTCTCTGAGGCAGGGTGGGAGGGCGAGGGCAGGGGGACAGGCACCCAGGCAGCGGGAAGAGGTGTCGCGGGAGGCCGGCTTTCTGGGGGCCACCCAGAGGTCCCCCCCACCCCTCCGAGTGACCCCCAGGCTCGCCTCCGCCCGGACTGTGGGAAGGGAGGAGGAAGGCGGGGTGAGGACTTCTTTGGTGGCCTCTGGGGCATTTTTTCAAGCCAAATGCTCTTACTTCTGCTTTGGGTCATGACTGCAGGGCATTTTTTGGCTTCTCAAGGCAGCTGAGATGTGGCCCCCACCTGGTATTTGGTTTCAGGGCAACAGGACAGACCAGGAGACGGAGTCCTCTCTGCCCAGTAGGGTTCCCAGGGCTTCCAGATGATCATGGGAGCACGATGGGCCATTGGTCTATGGGGTCCTAATCCATTTTCCCAGCCCATGAAGAGGAGAGCAAAGATAGTTTAGTTCTCTCAGGGATTAAAATGGTGTCATTTGAAGCTGCACACCTCAACCTGGCTGAAGAACCCTGAGGAAATTCCCTGAGGGCAGGACCTTGCTTTGAGAGGCCGCAGTGTGCAGATGGACCAGGCATTCCCACCTCGGGAGTCTCTAGCCGGACCATCTCCTTATGGCACAAGTCAGGTTCCCACATGAAAATGAAAGGTTTCATTTCATACCCGGTATTTTAAGGATAAATTCATTAACAGCATGCCGCCCCATTTATGGCATCTGATAATGAGTTCTTGATCAGTGAACACTGTCCCAGTGAGGAGGTCTATTTAGTTTTGGGAGTCAGTGAACAGTCACAGGCAGAAGCATACACTGATCCAACCACACACCGACAAGCCTAGCTAAATCCGATGTAAATAATCTGTAGAAGACATCTTTATTTAAAGAACGATGTATTGTTCACTATTATCTTTTTGTTTTCCCTTCTGTCTCCTGGAAGTACAACTGCTGAAGCACAGCGTTTGGCCCAAATTCTGTGCTCCTGGGAGCGATGGTAGCCTATCTACCACCTGTGCTGGGCTCTGGGTCTGACGTGGCACCAGGGTGGTCGGCAATACACGCAGCTTGCACTGGCCGCAGTGGTCCTTCCAAAGCAGCTTCTGCAGTGTTAGTAGCTGGAACATGAAGGCCACCTGAAAATAGTCTTATCACCTCAGCTTAGACCATTAAATGGATGTAGTAATAGGTGTACCTAGATATACGCATCCACAGTGGTACTACTGCCACTGAAGCTAGTCATGTTTAGGAATTGATTTTCGCTTCCATTTTTATGAAAACTTTGCATAAGTGCACTTCCTCTTATTAATTTTTCAGACAGCTTTGGTTAACACAGGAGATGAATTTTTCATTAAGTCAAATTTAAATCTCATTCACGCAAGGGATTTGAAAGCTAGAATAAAGGGGTAGAAGGCAGGCTTAATATCACTAAATCTAGCGACTAAAGAAACTTCTACCTGAGGCTGGTTAACTGGTTATTTCAAAAAAGTCCTAATGACTAAGGACAGGCAGACAAAATTATATCCTTAACATAACAATTGACCAAAAGGCTGGTCTTCTAAAACTGTGTACCTAAATGGAAGAAAAGTAGAGGGTCCTAATGAATACGAGTAAAAGGAAGACTTTCCGTACTTCTTCTTCTAACTTGAGCATATGCTCAAACAGCTATTCTTTTGCATTGTGAATAATTAGTGATATTCTTACAGCGCTGGAAGAATCAGAAAATTTAAGGACTCCTTGGACATAGTGGGACAGATACAGTGCAGCCTTGCACCTCTTGAAAGACCGATCCTAAACTGATCAGGCATAAATGGGAATTTGACCCTTACCGATGCACCAGCAGTACTCTTCCTCTTCAACAAAAAGGCCAGCATGGCACAGCGGTAGCCTGGCACGCTCGCTCCCTTCCTCAGTGGTGGATCAATGTTGTTCCAAAACACTGACCAGCTGCTTTCTCTGTCTAAAAAGACTTTGGTTTGCGCTGCAGGCTCCCAAGGCACTGGACTAAGCTGAATGGCTTCGACTGTGGCTCACAAGATGCCTTTAACTTCACATTCCCCTTCTGATAACTGATAATCGGCCTTTTAAAATGCAAAGCCGTTCTGCGGTCTGCGCCCTAGAGCACCGAAGAGTCTCCTGAGCTGGGAGCTCCTCTTGCTCCACTGCTGCTCCTTTTACGCGTCTCTGGGAATCGGCACGCCGGGCTGTTTCAAACTGGAGCCCCTGAACACATTTTCAGGACAGAAGGGAAAGAGGATGTCTCTCTTCCCATGAAGACTAAAAGCTTTGAGGAGGAGCACGTTATAAACGCTGTGGTCGTATTAGGTGTTCAGTGGCAGACAGAGCCGGTCGGTTTTTTGTGGGAGGCATAGTCCTCAGAAGGATCAGGCAACCCTGGGACTTCAGGGTGTCTCAGTGTGCAAACTACATCTCGAAAAGAGGTAAGAGGTATTTCCCTCTGGTTGTTCTTTTTGTCTTCACCCCTTCTCTCCCACCCCTTTCTCCTGAGTTACAAACATCTATATGCTACTGGAAATAGCTTTAAAATATCAGGACAAGCCAGCTGTGAGTCTGTGTGTTCAATAGACAGGCCACAGTGCTACGCAGCTGATTTAGTAATAAATCTCAACGTACAAGTCAGCCAGCTACATATTGAGATAGAGGCAGGGCTATAAGGCAGAGACAGCTCAGCACTTTTAGGTAAAGGATGGAAAAACGCCTTCTTTTTGTCCCTAAAAAGTACGTTCCCAGTTTGTTCCTTCCCGGGGGGAGTGAGGGGTAAACTACTATATTGTAACAGGTTAGAGTTGCAAGCAGGTAATGACAACGCAAAGCAATTTTCCTCTAAGAAAATGCCATCCCCTGCATCTCTCTCAAACCACATTATTGAAGGGACACAAACGCTCATATTAATACACCGTAATTTCATTCACGAAGGGTCTGATGGGCCTGATACAACCCCCACCATAGCCTTTCCTATTAATGCAAGATCTTGCCTTTAGAAAAACACTCACTGCAGCATTTTGAACCCTGTCTGTATTATTATAAGGCAAGTCACAGTACGATTGTCTTTCAGTTAATGATGTGGCAGGGGGTGGCTTTTTGCCAGGTTTAAGTCAGATTTCCTTTTAAGTTGCAGCCTTTAAGATCCACCTGGACAAGCAATAATTAAAGGGAATAGCAAATTAAGTGTATTAGGAAGGGGAAATGATTTACTAACCAGGGGGAGAAATAATTTATTAGAAAAGAAAACTTTTCCTTTAAGCCGAGAGTGTCATATTACCTCTTTCACAAATCATTTGCTCTGTTGTTGGTAACTCACTTTCCAGCTTCTCCTCCTCCACAGAAAGCCTCCTGCCCCACAAGTCTGCGGCTATTTCTTTCCCTGAGGCACCATTCCCTGGCATATGGGGCCCATCCTGACATGCGCTTTCCCTTGCTGCTCAAGCAGACTTTCATTTTCCCTGCAAACCTATTTTGGAACAGGGCGGAGGGATGGAGAAGGGAGCCGGGGGACAGAACCCGCGCGCTCTCCAACGACGGAAATAACGACGGACACCTAGATAGCGCAGCCTGACGGAGAGGACTCCCCTGAGTCTCACAAACCGAGCCCAAAATATACAGCTTAAGCCAATCGACTGAAATTGAAATGCAAGAAGTCACAAATCAAGTGGGAGGCAGGCTGCTGTACTTTCCGATCAGATGAGCAAGCAGGAGCAATGTTCCAGTCAGCCCAATTGCTGTTTATTTCTTTAAAAACATTCTTCTGGAATGTATTATTGGATATATATAGTTATATGTGAGACCCTAGCATCCATGACAATTAAAAAAACCCATGTTTATTAAAATTCAGTCACAGTGGCACAACATAGCATGCAATTATCAACACAAAACAGATGCAACACCATCTTCTCTATAGTCAGCGAAGATTGCAATCTGCAAAACCATGGAAATTTGTGTCCTTGATTTAATGGTTTAAAATGCAGGAAAGCTGTTTACATTCACTGTCAAAATGTTTGCATTACATATGCTCACTGCCCCTGTAGTGGAAATATTTTTCCACTAACATTGCAGAATAAGCACAAAATGAAGATGCACCACTCTTGCTAACAAAGTGCTGGCGTAATGCAGTTTCACCTCGGCTAAAACAGTTGTTAATGACTCATCTCACTGCGCTCTTTGTTCCCTTTACCTTGGATCGGCTTCTCGAGAAACTTAGTATTATGCACATAGTTTCACCTCTCTGCCGATCAGAGAGCCTTTTGTACAATACTGCAGACACTCTTTTCATGTCCTGAAAGCATTAGCAATACAGATTTTTTTTCTTTTTAAGTCCTTTACTGCAAACTTTAGATTACACAAGTGAATTTGGGGAAGGTGCAGGCACCTTCTGTGGCACATGTTTAGGATCAAGTAGGTAAAAGTTGGATGTTTTGAATTCTGTCTTCAGTTAAAAGATACAGTGATGATTTTCAAGTGTTGGTACCCTTAAACCAGAGAGGATTAAAGGAGAGTCAGTGGCATTTTTTTAAATCTCCAGCTAAGATGCCAGTGAACATGCATTGCAGACGTGTAATATTCTGCTACCAGAAGGTCTCTTAAATGCATATCTAAACACATAGACAGTGTTGGTAATGCTTAAGATAATTGTTATGAAAATCAGGTTTTCTCCCAAGTCTGCAGAAATTAATTTAATTTACATTGGCACTGTATGGACTTGCCTATCTTTTCTCATGTTTTCCTCAGTTTCTATGGGACTATTCCCAAGATCAAGCATATGTGCAGCCCCAAAATCAAGGTCATAGTGTTTTATACTGGCTGTAGAGCATCATTCAGATACTCTTACTATGTGGCTGATGATTGCAAATAGCTTCTTTCTACAGATAAGCAACTGGTGTACCAGTACAACACAAAAGGCAGGAATATTCCACCCAAAGTTTACCAGGTTCATTTATTTTTTCTTAACAGGAATTGCTGATACGTTTGTTTCATCTTATGCAACTAAATCGAATGCATGAAATACATAGCAATGATGAAATCTTATGCAAGAGTTTTCCGCTGTTAAATCTTATCAAGAAAAGTACATTATTTAGTCAAATGCACACTGTGAAAAATTCTTACACTTTTGTTTTGCTCAGCTTTTTTACTGTGCAGTTTCTTTGCTTTTAAAGAAACAGAAGATGACTTACATCTGAGCACATCGAGTGAAGTCAGCAGATATTTTGGCTGCACTAAAGGATTCTCTTGACTATGTTAAAAAGTTTGTTGTCAAGAATATTTACTAACACATTCTCAAGCCTCTTTCCTACAGCCAGCCAGCATCTGCTAACAACAATTTGCCTTTGGTTAAATAAAAAAAAAAAAAAAGCAAACAGTAATTTATCCTAGTTAAGGCAAATATTACTGGACTGGAAGAATCTCTCCCTACCTGGTTTGGTTATGATGCTGCAAAAAACAGGGTCTTCTGCCTGCAGCTTAGAACATTTGCATAAAAGTTTAGAGGTTTGACTGTGCTGCGACAACCTGGCATTACAAGTGCTTAAAATGTATTATCCCCATCAGTCAAAGTACAAGATGGCAGGGATGTGCGAATGGTTGCGATCCACACACGGACAGCAACGTGGATTTCTTCCATAACTCTGTTTAATAGGAACGAATCGGGCTTTCGGTCTTCACAGCTGGGCATCCGCGCTGTGTGTTTTCACTGTGAACGGCTTCAGTTAGCAGCTCTAATCTGTTCCTCGTGGGATAGAACAGAATATTTTGGAGACTTTTATATTCCATTTCTGAAGGTGTTTGAGCAATGTCCGAACACACACGTATTAAAAAATGCATTTGCTGCCTGTCTGCTGGTGCTCACGTTACATGAAGATGGCATACGTGTATTGAAACAAACGTGACTCATATTTGAATTACACGTACACCCAGAGTAACGTATTTTAACGTACTAAAAATGCAATCCCCAGAGACAAATATACTGACATTGACCTCCAGCTGCTCAACCTACAAGTCCGTTCTTCTACATCCAAGTGAGCTACACTCTGTCCTGACTGTCTTGTGGCATTGCTGGTGGAACAGAAAGGGGTGTTTCCAGAAAGTTTCTGTTTCTCCCGTATTCAATCATTCAAAACACTCTCTGAAACAGAAGATACCATTTTTTTGAAAATTATTCACTCGTTTCTCATACTGAGATGTCACAAATTATAGCACGAGCCTGGGATTATTATGTGAAAGTACTTTTAAGTTAATCACCCTCTGACAGATCACAAACAGCCCTTTTCATATAAAATGCCCAATTTTATTTGTGGCGTTTATTTTCTCAAAGCTTTTTCTCTTAAATATCGGAAGATGCAAGGAGACAGTAAAAGAATGTGGGTAACATCTAAGAAGACCTGCACAAAATGTCTAAGATGAAAGCGACTTGGTTTGCCGTTTTGCCACAAATTCAAAATTTAGAATAGGGTCACTAATTCTGCGGCCTTTCAACGACTCTCAGGGTGATTTATGGGTTTGTGCTGAAATGCTATAGCAAACTTAATGGTTTTGCATGGTTGAAGCATGAAATAAGGTGGAACCTGAGTGTTTCCACTGGGTGTGGGTTTGAGTTTGAGAGAGTTTCAGAGTCCAAAATTTCAGGATCGCTGATACTTGCATAAGGGCTTGGCAAAATAGTTCTAATTAATGCTTTTCTGCAAATGGTACGAACTAAGTAACATCAAAATGCTCACAGACACATACCACTTTTATTTAATTGGCCATTCTAAAAGGAATCAAAAAAAGTCAAAAGCATTTTGTCTCAACAGTTTCTCAATGGTTTCACATTTTCTTGCTCAGAATGTCCTTTGTTTCTAAGAGGATTGAAAATCAAATGCCTTTTTCCGTTTCAAAGTGAGCAAAACAGTTCACGAGGCCTCACCTTGTTCGTTTGCTAGTTATCTTGACGAAGGTCCAGGAGTCAGGATCGTCCCTCCTAAGGAAATGACAGAAGTCCTAGGCACAAGTCACGCTTACTCTTTCTGGATGGTGGAGTCCCGCATTCTTTGCATTACAGTGACATGGAAACTAGCTCAATCTTCATCTTGTCTACAGTTTGATGGTTAGGGGACATTCCTTATGGGGACAGTGATGAGTTCAAGCACTCTCTGACCTAAAACCTAGTTTTTTGTTCCTTGAGTAAGTCCCGTAGTCCCTTACACCGGAGGCTGCTGTTGTCATCTCCTCAAGTTCAGGTGCATAAAACTTGGAGAATTCCAAGTTTTGACTGCTAGTCATACAGAAGTGTGAAGCTGCAGGCTGCAAACTGCCTCCTAAACCAAGAAAGAGGCAGGATTTGAGATTTCAGAGAGCTTTGGAATGCAGAAGCCTTTCCATTCCCTAGCTGGAGTTCATTCACAGCTGTGAACCCTAGGAAGGTCTGAGGGAAGTACTTGCTGTCAGGTGCCGCAGCACTTACCATAGTAATAACCGAGACCTTTTGTTCATTTGGGCCTTGCCTCTCAGGTTGTTCTAAGCCTTTACCTAAGCAAAAACTCTTTCATAGCCCTCATTTGGAATGCTGGTTAGTTAAGGAATACAGGATCTGGCCTATAATTTATTTGTGCCAAGCAAATCCTTAGAGCAAACAAAATACTGACATCCAGACTAGTAACTCTCGTGCAGCTGTACTCTCACCCACTTCGCATCCTTCCCTCCTTCCCATGATTCTCAAGGGGTACAAGTACAAGACTTAGAAATAAAAATATTTGGGCTACAGAACTCAACTGAATTTCCTTGGTAAATTCCTGTAAATACATTTTCCTAGTTGCAAAGTTCTATGATATACCTACTGAAGGCTTTGTGTACAGACAGACCAAGGTCATGCAGGCAGGGCTTGAGAGCAGCCTTTTTCCCTCTATCATTGCAAGCAGAACTGAAAAAGGTTCCTTTCAGGTCTCCACCCCAACAGTCTCCTCAAAACTCCAATTGCAAAACGTTATAACAGAAACATCATAATTTTTCCTCCTCTGGCAGTCTAGCCTACATCTGTTCAGTACTGCATTTCTTAGCAAACCAAAAAACATGCAATCCCTCTGTACAATAACGAGGAAGAGAAATTTATGAATTTTGTATGCTTAAATACATTAATAAATAAAAATCCATTTGTAATGCCCAGCCAGATTTGTTGCTAAGTGGTTTTTATGCTGTAATGCAATTTTTATTTAGCCTTGAAAGTTAGAACCCTTAAAGTTTACTGAGTCCAGACTATAATCAAACTCTAGCCATAATCATGCCTCAACTGATTCAATATATGAGGAAGAAAGTCCTCAACATAAAAATTCCCTACCTTTTCTCACTTCAAAAAGTGTTTAAATTGACATAAGCAACCCAGCATTTTATAGGACAGAATCCAGGGATCACAAAAAAAAGTTCATGGATAGCCAGAAAAGATAGAGGCTACATGTGTTTTAAAAAGTTAAGAGCCAAAAAAAAGAAAAAAAGCATGTGTTTAAAGATGTATCTATTTACTTGGTGGTTCTGCTGAAAATGTCTTCCTTTACACTCTACATAGCAACAACTTGAGCATTCTCCCTTCCTTCAAGATGGTATCCAAGTGACAAGAGAAACTAGAGAATTAATAAAAATATAACAGGGATCTGATTTAAGTATCTCACTTGTGCCAGCTAAAATAATTTCCTTCCACTGTGCAGAGTGGTTGTGATAGGAGAGCTTTGCTCTAATGAAGGTGGAAACAATAGCAGAAAGGAAATAAAGAACAATTGACTACTGTGACATTTGAGCATAATATTTAAAAGCAGTGATGTGAATTATTGATCTCACCTGTTAATGGCAACTATAAATTTCTTCCAAAACAACATTTCTTGGGGAAAAAAAAAATCTTCCTTTCCAGTTATCTTGTTGAAATGTTCATTTCAAGGATAAATTGATCCCAACCTACAGCAACTTCATGGGTGCAGGGGGATGTGAGAACCACAGAGCAGCTGGCAGGACAGGGACCTTTGTTTCAACTTCAGATCAGCCTTGCCTGGTGAGGTTTGTCTGTTAGTTTGACTACAGAATTTTAGGCTTGGTGACAATAAACTGTCACTTAATGCTGCTTTATTTCTTTCACCATTTGTTAACAGGATCCAGGATTACCTTCAAGCACTGGGTGGGACACACACACAAAAAATGAGTATATTGGTGTGTTTCTTTGAGAAGTGTAGGTAGAGATATGACAGTTTCTATGGTAACAACAAGATTTTTTTATTACTAACAGAAAAATAGGTGTGGAGATAACCTCTTGGAAATTTTCAGTGCATAAGTTATTTCTAGTCTCAGACATTACTTCAATTAATACACATTTAATTTCTAAATAATAGGATAACCTTCTTTAGGAGTTATACACTTCTCAGGTGTCTAATGAGAGGTGTTGAGTTTCACATATGTATTGGGAAAGAATGCTATAATAAGTCAGAGGAGAAATATTCTGCAAGGAAAGCTTTCTGTTTTCTGTGGGATTCTCATGGTATTGTTTTTGTAACATGGTGATTAGTTTATTCCTCATCAAAAGAACTCACCGCTGAGTTGAAACATTAAGGAAAGTCCAAGTAAACATAATGAAACTGCAGCTTGATTCCTGATGGTGGGGGTTTTTTTAATATAACATTAAGAAATCCTACTTTTGGTAGGTCAATAGCTATCATGACATCCAGACATCCTATTGTCATTGTTTATAGTCAAGCACGCCATTTCATAGGAAAAATAATATGACCAGACAAGGCTTCTGTATGCTGCCTGAACGGGGTACAGGAGTTGCCCAGAGGGGAAGATCCCAGCTGGGACAATTCTCCCAGTTAGAGGAAAACCCAAGAAATGGTTCACGTGCACATCTTTTCCACAGAAGGTCACATTTTCAGCCAGCTTTGCACCTGATGTAGAGGCTCCTGTTTCAACCGCCCCCAGCATCAGTAGGAATAGGGGCATTGCTGAGACAGAAGAGGGAATGGTTACAGTAATCTATATTCTCTATATTATGGCTTGCATATCCCTCATAAATTCGGTCAGTCATTCCTATTAACTCTAATTCATGTAAGCAGGTCACACATGAGCCCAAAGCAGCCCAGGAACTACAGGTAGGAAGGCAAGCTGGTGGTTTTCCTGAGCTTTGAGGCTGTAACGTACTGTTTGATTACCATAGCCCAAAATGTGACCAGACTTCGTGGCTTTACTGCTTTTTCAAGCCCATTGATGTGAGCAAGTCTTTGTGCAGGCACCCTTGTAAATGGTAAGAGTCTGTAGCATCTCAAGGTTTGTAACCTGCGCCTTCTCACAATCTTAATAATAACAATAATAATAACAACAACAATAACAGCCTGCCCATCCTCTTTTTCTTTACAGAACAATATGATGGCTCCTTTGCCTCATAAGAGAAAGAAGTCCTGCCCGCTATAACTGAAGCAATGACAGCTGTTTGGAGCGGCTTGAAATTCTAAACTGAGCAGCCATTACTTCTCAGCAGAAATTTTTTTTAAAACTAAGTCTCTGTTTATGGATGGTACTTATCTGGCCTCTGAAAAAATCATAGCTTTCAATGTGATAATCTTCGAGACAAGTAAACATCATTATTTTACAGACACAGGATCTTACAGACACAGAACCGAGAAATTTTTGTGCTTATACTACAAAATTTTATAGGTTATGCCTGCATCCACACTTAATTTTGAAACCAGATAAATCCTGAGCTTCTGTCAGTCAGGTTAGACCAGTTCTTCCAGCACCACAAACACTGCACAATACAGGTCCACTGCTATCACGCTTGTGTAGACACTCCTGTGTAGATATTACCTGTCCCACTACAAGCAGTTTTTCATTAACAATTCCACAATCATGCTATCGCTTTTGCAGGATTTTGCTAGTTGTACTTTTCAAACTTAGGTTTGGGACTAAAGCCATGATCAGTTTTGCCTTCGAGAGCCTCAGTGTCGTTCAGAAATGCTTCTGTTCTGACTTTGTGAGTTCAGAATAATTGACCATACAAAGCAACTTGAACCTGAGTGTTTGCCTGAACCAGTAAAATAAACAATACACAAGCCAATATCTGGACACTTAGAAAAAATACATTGCAAAATGTCAAAGCAAACATGAAAGCAAAAGAGGAACAGACGGTGGAACTACCACTGCAAATGTATTTGATGGTACTTTTCAAGCCACATGGTACTCAGGGTTTTAAAGAGTGTTCATGGGATTTTAAGGGAAGAAAAGCAAATGAAGTGAATTTAAACAGCAATAAGTGAACTAAGATGTCACCCAGCTCCTTCAATAACAAGCTGAACTCCTTCAAAATACTATGAATAAAAGGTTCCAAAGGATGATGTACAATCTGTCGTTATACAGTGCAGACAATTCCTTGTTCCAGGTATATTCCGGGTTTCAGCATCTTGTACTTTCTACTGAGAATCATAGAATCATTTGGGTTGGAAGGGAGCTTTAAAGGTCATCTAGGCCACCCCCCCTGCAATGAGCAGGGACATCTTCCCCTAGACCAGGTTGCTCAGAGCCCCGTCCAACCTGAATGTTTCCAGGGATGGGGCATCTACCACCTCTCTGGGCAACCTGTGCCAGTGCTTCACCACCCTCATTGTCAAAAATTTCTTCCCTATATATAGTTGAAATCTGCTCTCTTTCAGTTTAAAACCATTATGCTTTGTCCTGTCGCTACAGGTTCTTCTAAAAAGTCTGTCCCCATCTTTCTTACAAGCCCCCTTTAAGTACTGGAAGGCTGCAGTCAGGTCTGCCTGGAGCCTTCTCTTCTCCAGGCTGAACAAGCCCAACTCTCTCAGCCTGTCCTCACAGGAGAGCTGCTCCATCCCTCTGATCATTTTTGTGGCCCTCCTCTGGACTCACTCCAACAGGTCCATGTCTTTCCTGTGCTGAGGGCTCCAGAGCTGGATGCAGAATGATGGCATGAACTGTAAAACTGTCCTTTCTATGCATCACTAGTGGATGATAAGGAGTATTATGAGTACTTATCATGATCTCTGATGCAAATCAAAACAGCTAAAATTTTGGCATTTGTTTTTATTTTGTTTGTTTGTTGAACAATGGAGTCTCATTTTGGTATGTAGTCAATGTTTTTTTCCCTTAAAATTGAGATATAATGAGTAAGTATGAGACAAAATGGACATGAAGAAGCAAATAAACAGCCGTTCCATGAATATGTAGCTCCTCAGTAAGATTAATGAAAGTTCATGACAGTTATTATTGGCCAAATACTGCACTTTAAGAAAGCATCCTGCTGTCCAGTTCTTCTCATTTCCATCAGTCCCACAGGACTTGGATGGGTTTTGGTAAGTGCCTTTGTGCTTAGATTTCCTAAACCTTTCTGCCTCCACCTGATGGAATTTCTCTGCTTTATAAATGCTCATAATAATTTTGTTAAACAACAATCAGCAGTCATAAGATTAAAATTTTGAGCCCACTAACATCTGACCTAATCATAAGTCATTTCCACCATCTTTTTTGGTCTGACCACCATACTTTCTGCTGTTACCTCCCACCAACACAGAGAATAGGTAAATCGTTCTTTGCTACTGTCCAGGTCCTTATGAGCCAGAGGAGTGAAAAGGCGTGAGTCTGTAAAAACCAACACTTAGCTTTGCAACAGCATCTAAACATCTGTATACCCTAAGAGAAAATGTCTTTTTGTGGCTTTTCAATAACCATTATTGAAGTATCAGTCGTGCAGGTTCCCGGCTTAACGAGCGAAATACCCTAATGATTCACCAGTGCCGTTCCTGTGTAGGTGCTCAGAAGGTGAAAAGAAAAAGAAAAAAAAATTAAAGTATCTCCTAAACTATTACCTCAGGACAGTTCACTGAATCAGTCAGTGACTTTCAGTTCTTTCAGTTCCCTGAAGCAAAGCTGCCTTAAAGGTCTTGGGTGCCTCAGCGATATCAACTTTCTCTGCAGTTTTTCCTCAGGCTGAAGAGATTGACAGAGAGGAGAGTGAGACTGACAGAGACTGAGAGGAGTTGCAGCCTTCCTCCCTTCCTCACCCCGCTGCCGCTGCCTTGCCGCCTGAGCCTCGCCCTGCCGCCTTTGGGCGAGGGTGCTGGGCTGGGTGCTGGGCTGGGCGCGATGCCTCCAGAGCACGCCACCCATCTGGCTGACTCGGGAATCGGAACGGAAGGACCTGGAGGACCTGACCCAAAGGCTCTGCAGCTCTTGGGAGGAACAAAGCTTCCTCGTGGTGCAAAGCAACACTGCCCAGCGATAGCCCCATGACAGCTCCATGCGGAGACGGTAGGAGAGGGAAGGCTGGAGCACCTTGGTAAGGCTGGACATGTCAGAAGGATCATGTGCACCCCAAAAAGACAAAAGCCAAGCAAACACGACTGCACAGTTAGCAGCTGCAGAAACTTTCGAGAAGAGACACAGTCAGCAAGTCTATATACAAAGTCCAGCTGAGATCCAAGCTGGTATTTTCAATCTCTAGACACATCCTTGAACTACTGTGGCAATAGTGCTGATTCTCATATGACCGTTGAATACAAAGACCTGCAAAGGATGAAAAACTAAGCAAAAAAACCCAGACATGAGGTGCACATGGCTGTGTTCATCTTGAAAGACAAGTGATAGTGAATAAATGGAACAAATTTTTACACTGCAAAAGAATCTCCAAAATTTCTCTTGCGAGAATTTTTGTAGTGGTTTGAAGACATAAGTACCTTTGTTTCATGCTTCTTTTTTTTACCCCAAAACACATCCATCCTGGAGTTACTTGGGATGGCATTCATATCACTTCCAACTTGGGAACTGGGGCAAACACCAGGTCCTGGTCCTAAAAATCCTTCTACACATGGCTAGCTTTATAAGCATGAGTAGTAGTTCTGTTAGCTTGCAGCAGCTTTGGCTAAAGGTTGCATGAGCATATAGGTAGTTTTATCCTTCTGTGAACTGAAAAGATCTGCTGAACCTTTTGAGGTTAGCCTGCGTGTAATAAAACTGGGTCACAGTCATCTCTTGATCAGCTATGCCATTTAACCTGGTGCATAGTGGTCTTATGGTAGGATATGCAAAATCTTTATTTCTTAACAGTCATTTAAATACCGTATGCGTTAAAGGGAAGTTAGCATGTCATTTTGTTCTCCAGTTTTTCACAAATCTTTTACCAGACAGAAAATTACACCTTATTTTCCTCCATTGTCTGAACGCCAAGCTGAACATGGTTAATGCTGGTATTGCTTTGAATTACCTGTGTACCAATCATTACCATCAAAACTGGTAGCATTGTGGAAGCACACAAAGTGGTACACTGCAGGCAAAGATGTCACCAAGTTGTCAATCATCGCTTAAAGGCATTTGGTGCGGTGGCATTTCTGTAAGTTGGCCACAAGTCCTCTTTGTGAACACAAGTAATTTCACATGGAGTAGGAAATCTCGGTTTTTCTGCTCCCTTCCAATTACCTTTCACCTGCTCAAAAACCCCTCATGGGACCATGCACAAACAGCAGTTGGGAAAGGTTTTTTTGTGTGTTTTGCCTTTTTTTTCTGTTACCCTACAAAATCTGTGGGGTTTCTAGAGGCAGGATTTCTGGTTTTATTGATCCAAAAATAAAGCTTAGGGGTTTTCAAGGATTTCTCAAAATTCTGGTTTCCAAACCAGTAAGGGTATTCCTCAGTCGTCGTTTTCCAAAAATGTGCTTTCACAACAATTGGGCGTCAGGAAATTCTGCTGTTCTGAACTTCGCTAAAACCTGCTTTTAACATTTAAGCGTGAACACCGTGTGCATTACGACGCAGTTCCGAGGCGCTTCATCTTCAAACCCCGCTTGGCGCTTCTCTTGACTCCTCGCCCCGGTCTGCCTGCCTGCAAGAACCACCTCCTCAAAAAGCTTTGGCTTTGAATTCATTTTCCTCCTTCTCTGAAAAGCAGCCTTGGGCCACGGCTGCCTTCAGGAGCTGCCCCCGGCATGGCTGCAATTCGGCGTGCCCCTTCCCGGTTACGGCAGCCAGCGGGGGACGGTGGGGCTGGGCTTGCGCCCTTGCAGGCGCCAAGCAGTAGCCAACAGCAGCGGTGATTTATTTGCATTATGCTGACCCAATAAATAAAACTGATCTGGACTCTGTAATTTGGAGTCAATCAAAAGCAAGTCGAAAAATATACTGGGAAGGAGAGAAACCAAACAGCAAAGAGATTAGAGGTATGAGAGCTATTTTCTTCCATGATTTGTTAAAATACGGGAGAGACCGAAAAGCGGTACATGCAGTGGTGATGGGAACTTCCTCAAAGGTGTGAGCATGGGGCGTTTCTACAGCTCTTCATCAGTTAAAACTTGTCACGTTATGAAATCTAAGGAGAGCTCAGTTTTTATTTCTGAAATAGTTTTTGAAATAATCCTGGCAGTTTCAAAGAAAATTTTTTTTTTCTTTGAAAAGAATACCAGAAGGATTTAAGCCAGATTAAGAATAAACTGCCAGAAATGCACTCTTTTCTCTCTAAAGTGAAACCAAGCAAATAAATAAAAGAGTAAGGCTTTCTGGGTGCACAAAATTTGACACAAAAGGCATTTGAAACTATGTCCCAGACCTCAGCATTAGCTCGTGGCTTCTCTGCACTGAAGAAGAAAATTAACCGGTTTAAGAAACGCATACGAAATTTCCCATCTGGCTGACAACATGGATGTTTCTGCTCACTGTGACAATCTGAAAACGCTTCTGAGATGTTTTAAAGTCAGTGTTTATATCTAAAAAGCCAAATCTTCCACAGCTAAGGTGGCCCTCCCTGCTTCCCTAGGATATAAATTAAGACGATAAAGTACATCTGAAACTCATTTTTAAAGGTGCACAGCCATGTTACGTGTGCTTTGATAAGTGCTCTTTAAAATCCAACTTCTTACGCTGATGCAAGCGTTTCATTTCAAAGTTGTTTTTTTTCCTCCATCAAGGAACATTTAATAATTGGGTTTAAAGCACATAAATCTGTTGTTTGTATTTACTTGCTAATCAGCTTAGCATTGCTAAATACATGTGTCGTGAATGTATTCTGCTACAGTTCTTAACTTTCAAAGGCTTCAGGTACTTTGGAAAAACTGATGATGTTGTGACAGACAGGTAAAGAGCACCATAAAGCTGTCTGCTAGATACAGTGTATGCAGAAGCAATTTGCCTTCTAAAACTCTGAACATGATATTCTCTAATATTTCCTGGCAGATCTTCAGTAGCTAGAAAATAAGCATTTCCATATGTAAGAAAATATTCCTTTGAAATGTAGATTTTTCTTTACAAGAAAAGAACACAGAGAGAATTGCATTTTTAAGCTAAGGGTTCATTATTATTTATTTTTCTGCTTCGAAAAATGTTGTGCATTTCCCATACAGCACTTAAGTGGTAATTGCAATTCTAGTATGAGCTAAATTACTCTTAACAAACCTCCTAGCTGTTTTTGTCCACTCAGAATACCCTCTCCATAAACAAATTTTGGCTGATACTTCAGCTCCTCACCAAATTCTTGGATTATGTTAAATTTAACACACTGCAGCAGACATTACTGCATTTAGCTAAAATAGAAAAAATGTTCACAACACCGCGTCTCCGTTCCGCTGCTTTTATAGGGTGTTTCCCCCTTTAAGGAAAGCAGTTTAAAATGGTTGCTAGTCATCTCGGTTGCTGCAACCACATGATGCAATCTATTGTCAAATTAGTGGGTGGCAGCAAGTGGAAACAGATTTCACCAGCAGTAAAGCCCGTCACATGATTTCGTCTGTTCGCAGCCATACAATCCCTTAGCCCCTTCCTCCCGCTTGCTCCGAAGGCCCTGGCCACATGGCAGCTGATCTTTGCGACCTGAAACGCGACCGCTACGTGACGGGGTTTGGCTTCGTGGTTGGTTTTCACTAGGTGGCATTTTTGGAAGTGTACAAGAAATTAAACCACTTAGCACGTTTTGTAAAAAGTGGGCCAAATGCAGAAATGTTTTGCCAAGTAAGAACTAAACTTAACCAAAATATAGAAATATTTACAAAAAAAGACCAAATCTAACTGAAGTTTTATAAAAGGTCATACTTTTAAAAGCTGAGCCTACTGTACATATTTATAACATGTAGATGAAAACTATAACCGCAGTACAAATAAAGTAACCTCTCTAGTATTAAGTTAGCAGTAATCACATATGAATCAGGAAAAAGGGGGGGGGGCAAAGATGGAGAACAACTTGGAATAAAAACAGCTACAAGCTTGTCACGTAAGTGGAAAATAAAAACATTTCTAACCAGAAGCATTTTGTTTTTCTTACAGAGCAATGTTATGAGACTTGACTTCTAATTTTAAGTGCCATTAAAGTCACTATCACAAAATACAAAGCCAATCGGGTGTTCTTGATTCTTTGCAAGTTTACAAAATATCTTCAGCCTGCTTGGTCCAATAAAGCCAACAAATTCCAGGTCCCAGGGCCAAGGTCCTGGATTTCCACATTCATCTTGTACTGACGATACGAGGGAGAGTGGGGAACGGGACGCATAGACATAGCACTGAAAAGCTTGGTAGGAAATCACGGCGAGGATGTCAGAAGACAGAGGTTTGCCCTACCCCTCTCTATACCATACCTGAAAGCCAACTGAAGCAGTCACAGGGACTCAGGGACTCTCCCACCCTCGTTCCGCAGGCATTCTCCATTTCCCAAAAGACTTCTGGAAGAGAGCAATTGTCTTGTGCACTAACCTATGGGAAAGACCATTTGTCAAGGAGCACAAGTTCCCTTCTGACATGTCAATGCCAGGGAAACGTGCTTTCTCATAGCCCCCTGCTCAGGGCCAGGCCTTTAAGAAAACAACGCTGCATAACTAATCGCCTGTGATATCGCTCTACAATAACTATCTATCCCAGTTTGAAATGAGGACAAATGTAATGCTCTTCAGAAATAGCTCTCGGCACCCTGGACCACCAGCCGAACATTGATTATTTGTGAATAATGTGATTCCCACTTAATAGGTTGGTCAGTTAAATTAAACATAAATATCTGTGCTGTCAAATAACATTCAAAGGCCAAGGCATAAATTTTTCTGGAGAAGTAAATGTCACAGACTTCATTTTTTGAGAACTGCAAGGTAATGTGCAGATCAATAGGATCACCATTTCCTTAACAACTATGGAAATGCTAGATACAGTGCACAGCATGTGTTTGAATTTCTCAGCCCTTATTCAGATCAGCTTTGACTACAAAAGGAACCTGGCTATAAAATATATCTGACAACACCTAATGCTGCATCCTCTATAAACTCTTTCCATTGAAATTTCGTTCTCTTGCAGCATAGGAAATTGAGAAGTCTGGAAAAACGTAGAGCACTGGATCTAAATGTGGGTCCAATTCAGAAAAGCACTGAAGAATGTGCTTAACTTTGCTTGGGTCTTAAGCTCCACTAAAGTTAAGCACTTGCTTAGATGTTTTGTTGGTGTATCTGCTAGGTTCACTGTTAAAACTACTTTGTTAGTGAGGTGGTGTCACAGACATGAAGAAATACAATAAAATTGAGAGATGATATGAGACAGAAGCCCCCAATCTCAGAGTTAAAGGCCCTCTTTTTGTGTATGCAGTCATTCATGTAAACAGATCTGTAGTTAATTGTATTTCAGTTCATTTCAAATATATCTGTATTTCATGCAGTCATTCTTGTAAACAGATCTGCTTGCAAAAAATATTTATGCAAGAAGATCAAGTATTTGCACATCTAAGGACCCATTTTGCATGGGCAAATAGTTGTTTACACATACGGATGAAAAATAGGGATACACAGATATGCAAGAGACTCTGAAATCTTGACACACGTTGCTTTACAGGATAAAGCTGGACGAAAGTCAACAGGCAAGAATCATCCAATTAGAAGTCCACAGTCGTGTATGCATTTGGAATTAGTTCTAAAGGCTCCGCAGAAAGAATCTACTGCAGTAAACATTTCATCGTCACTAATTCTGTCCAGACCCATTCGAAGCATATCCCCTTCTGAAGATCCATTAATACATTCTGGATTGAGAGGAAAATGGGCAAACCCTTTGTTCAGAAGGCTGCCAAAATGAGACTGATCTTGAGACACGTGCAGTGGAAAAATATTGGGACTTTATTCACCCTCAAGAAGAAAAAAAAAAAAAATCAGAAAAAGACAAAACTACTGAGGATCTGAGAGCAAAATCTGGCTCTTGGTATTTTAAAACAAAAAAACCTGAACATGCGCTGGTTGCTATAGAGAGAACCTCTTACTTTCAACCACAATTGCAGATGTGGTGGGGTTGAAGTGAATATGTATGTCTGATAATATTTAACAGCTATGTAAAAGATGCATAAAAGTGATCTGAGATCCTTTTTCCCCCCAAACATTAGATAATTGTGAGTTATGCACTGACTGCCCAAAGGAATATAGGAGCATTCCACAAATAACTGAGACTTAAGTAACCTTAAGCAAAACATAACAGTTGGCCAAACAGTAGTGCTTGTTTACGGATAATACATTAAAAACAGAAAAATAAAACACGCATTAAACAATAGTCAAACGTAACGAATTTACACATCGTCGCCTGGTCTCCCTGTGCGGAAAACCATGAAAGAAAGTCTGCAGTCGCTAAGGAGAGGCAAAGAGGAGCACATCCTACTGCTCGGTGTAGTGGAGTTCGCCGCCGGGGAGTATCCTCATCCTCTTCCCCACCCAGATCGGTGCCATTTTTGTCATGTAAAGCACCTCCCGACGTACATAAAGCTCACCGCACAGGTCTGCCTTAGTGCAGCGGATTGCATAGCGTGGTTAAAAACCTCCCCGCTGTTTGAAGCCATTAGTACTTAACGCTTAGATCGCAGTAGCACCGAGAGGCCGCTGATCAAGGCCACATCACTCCAGGTTTAAGGCAAAAATAGGGGAAGTAACTGTCTCTGCCTCAAAGGGTTTACACTCATTTAGTTTAGACAATTTCTGTACCATTTTCTAGATTTATCTTCTGTATCATGCAGGCCCAGGCTCACCGTGGAAGTGCTATTTTTGCAAGCCGTTTCTACGAGGGCTTGGGTTTAGCTGCCTTCTTCAGGACATCTTCAAGCCCCTGTTGGTGCCTGCTGGTGGGTAGGAAGTGTGAGTGACTGGGACCAGAGCCGGGGTGGCCTCCAGAGAGAAGATACAGTGGCCGTGCCACGTGGGCCAAGTAGGGCTGGCTCACGCGCGCAAAGCCGCCGCGCAGCCCTCCGCACAAAGATGTCCCCCCACCCCAGCTTGCATTGCTCAGGCTAGCAAGGTGAAGACTTAAGAGAACATAAATATATCTTTGTAAATATAATCACGAGGACTAACATCAGGGACAAAGACGGGCTGCTAAAGCTAAGAACAATTTTGGCACAAGAAGAAATGGCTACGAAATAGCCAGGGGATTTAGAATCTGTTTCTCACCTGTCATAGTGAGGTTTCGGAGCAGCCAGCTTTTAGAAAGAAAAAAGAGGCCAAATCCTTAGGTATTTATAAGATGAAGCACAATCCCTTCATGAAAAGCACAGTGTGCTGTGACCACCTGGAACAGCAGAGGACTGGCCTTGATGAGCAAGAGCTCAGGTTTCTAAAGGGTATTTTCTACAGCATTCATGTGTTCATCATTCTCAGACAGTCCAGGATTCGCATGATGTTGACAACAGTAATATATTCTTTGTAAATTGCAATTGGATCTTTGAATCTCCAGACAGTTGAGAAACTAGTTTCTCTCACCTGTTTAATTAACCATGTCATGTTTTCCAAAGAGAATTAATTGTCTCAGTGAAGCAGTAAGGAGACTCAAAGGTTCGAAAGAAAAATAAATACGAGCACGCAGCAGAGTAAACATTTATCCAATAAACATTTTCACAGCTGAGTTTCAAACTTCTCATGTTCCAGCTTCTTATATTTTATAATCTCATCCCACTTGGTCCTGGCACCACATCTCTGTAAGATGTGCCTCATGGGAAAACACTGCCTTGGTAATCAAAACATTTAGGCTGCGGAAGAAATATAAAACAATTCTCAAGGAAGTTTTACGGAGCAGTGACTGCTCCAAGACCAAATTGTAACTTCTCCCTGCCTGGTCCTTAACAATTGATGAGTAGAATTGTTTTCGTATCAGACTAACTCTACCCCGATCAGCTCAAGTTTGGGCAGATGCTCTCTCTGAGTAGATGCCAGTAACTCTCCTGGTGACAAGAGCAGTGCGTCTTTTTGTTCGCTCTTCTGCCCCTGAGACTGGCTGTTGCTGCTTTCTGTAGCCAGACTTAACCCTAAAAGTCTCAATTTTAACCAAATTGAAACGGTTTTTTTTTTTTTTTTTTGCAACTGCTTTCATTTCTGCTTTTACCACCATTTTTTTTAACATTACTCTGAGAATGGAGTAAACAGTTGCACGTGAAAAGGAGAAATGAAAATGATCTTCAGATAGTGGTTCCTACAGTGGAAAGCATTTTTAGCGTTCAGCTGTGGTTACATGATGGAAGAAAACCTTTAGGGTATCTGTGAGATGGATAAAGTGGCAATCATTGAAATGATGATGTTAATCATTGTCAATTCATTCCTGAGAGGTCTGAGGCCCTGAAAGTTTCTAAGTCTCTGTAACATGATTCCGCACAGACTGTTAAAGGGAAAGACCAGCTCAGCATCTAAGCTGAGCAACTTCTTCCTTAAAAAAAAGGAATCGGGGTAAGTCATGAAAAATATATGTGCATTTCGACGAGAAGAGTTTCAGTTTGGAGGAAAAAAAAAAGTGTATTCTGTCTTTGGAAATATCTTCATAATTTTGCAAGCTTCATCCTTACAGCCTTGAATATTTCCTCATCCTTAGAAAAACTGTTGCAGTATCTGCCTTTAGAAGCAGGTTTTAGTGCTGATCTCGAAGGTTTTCTAGCCCTTTAGGTCACATATTCAAAAAACAGACCAATATACCATAGCTTCAGTGAAGTCAACGGAGATAAGCCATTTATCATAACCAGCTAAAGGTCCCCCTTTGCATATTTCAGCTCTAAAGAGCAGTAAATCTCACAGAAAAAATAGACAGCATGCTGTCAGATAAGTTTATTTTTGAAACCTGATGATATATTAAGTATGGTTTAGATTTAGCATTAGTCAAACAAAACTGAGAAACACCTTCCTTTGGCTTGCTCCATTTTGGTATGGTTCAGAGTAAATCCTAAATGATTAATCGATGCTTTAATAATTCCACGTCTGTATGTCCTTGATCTCATTTTCACTTTTCCTTCCCCTCATGCTTCTGCATGCGCGTGTCTGTATTTAAATCTGCTCCTGTTCTCCCCAGCTAGATGGCAAAATTCCTACAGCTGCGCTTTCCTGAGGTTCTGAGGAGCAAAGACCAGGCAGCCCCCATGCAGTCCTTCTGAAATCAAGCTCCAGGTGTCAGAGGGCCTCAGCAATGGGGCAGACTATATAAATACTCTTGAAAGACCCAGCCCTTTCAGATTAGTGGAAATGCAGAATTTCCTTTCCTCTGAATAAAGGAGGGGAGTCAGAAAGTCCAAGGAACCATCTGATTTTCTTTGCCGGATGCTACCCTGAGGGCTTGGAGGAGCTCACCGACGCATCTCAAGATGCAGCACAAACATCTCCAAGTCAGCCCGGTGGGCAGTGTCGGAGGGAAATGCATTTACCCCATTTGAACCATGTAGGTACAGCCGGTGGTGTGGCTCGCCTGCTCTTTGTGAACCGGCGATTGCAAGAGGCAAGGCTGTGACTGCTGCTTGTTGAATACCTGCCCGAGGAGACGAAGGCTTTGAGCTTCCCCACCTCCTCGCACTCGTGCACCTGCTGCCGGGCAGCCACGCTCTGGCCATTGGTGACAGCCATCACCTCTGCAGCATGAGTGACAAGCGGGCTGCTGAGCCTCACGTGTTCCAGAGAGCCATCCTGAGGAACTGAATAAGTGGGTTTTTTTTTTTTTTTTTAAAGACGTGCTTATAAATCATTAAAGTGACGTGGTACGGGCTTGGGGTTTGTTTTGCAAGCTAGAATGGGAATTGTAACATCCGTATTTCAAAACACACGCTCACCCTTGCGCTTCCATTTCCCGTGGACGGCATCCAAATTTAACCTTTCATTTCTTGAAGAGCAGTGTCTTACATTTATTTGGTAGAATAAGCAAACAGCTGACTACAGAAAATTCAGGGAGCTCTTTTAAAACTGTCTGCTAACGTCAAGATAAGTGCATTTCAAACATCCCCCAGGAACTTCAGAAACACACCATTTACCTGCTACCAGCTGTTTCACTTACTTTTATTTTAGTGGAGCTGGCACAGGCTCATCTCAATAGTTTGCGACCCCTGAAGTCTGAAACAGGACCCACCTCTGTTGTGTTGAACACAGAGGAAAAAGGCATGCGATGACCAGAGTGCCCACAAGGGAAATTTGGACCTGACCCCACTTGCAGTCAAGCTAATCCCTCGACTGCGATGTGTGGTGAAGATGCTGGTTGCTGCAGTAGCTGGGTAACCAATTCTTAAATATTTCTATTTTTCCTTCTGGCTGCAGCTTCCTTCACTGCCCGACACAATGCACTGCTCGCCCCGCTGCAGCTGCCTTAGTCTTGGCTGTCAGCAGGTAGGGAGGGGACTGCTGATCGATGAGATTTTGGGTTTTGTAGCCACTGCTGCTGGTCACATTGCTTCCCTTTCAGCAAGGGTTTGTTCTTTTTTGAGTTTTGGGTTTTTTTTTTTAATGTCACTTTGAACACACAGGCAGTGTGTCATGAATCATGACGTACCAGTTCCCATTTACCACAAACACCCACACACTGGTGTGCCAGTAACGAGAGCAATGTCTGACGGCCCTTCGCTGCCTCAGATTGCACTTCCAAGATCTGGGATTACCAGAAGAAATTGGTGGCAATTCTCCTCCATTGGTAGGAGTTGCAGGACCTTTGAAAACCCCACTGAAGTGCTTAAGAGTGTATTTGTAGGAGCTTCAGGACAGGCCTCCATGCTTGCAAGGGCTGGCCCAAATAACTAGGGGTTAATAGACACTCGATAAATCTGGCTCCGGTGTTTACGCCAACGGTTTCAGAGGGTGGCAAGTCTGGGGAAAGGAGGGGCTTTCCGCATTGGTAGGCCCATCTGAGAACTTTTTAATCCTTATTACTGTTACACTTTTCTATGCCTGCCAGCCCACAAGAAGGTTTGAAAGTCAGCCTGACCTCTTGTGTGTCTGATCTAGATCCAACAGGGAATGAGATCAGGGAGCTGTGAGAAGCAAGCTTAATGGGGAGACTGCTGCAAATGTAGCAAAACAAATAATAGAGGCTCGAGTTTTTTTGTTGTACAAAATACAGTGCTATGGCTTTTGGGTGCCAAGAGGCAGTTCTTTTAATAGCTACATTCTTTGTAATGCTGATGAGTGGCAATATAGAAAGATGAAAGTAGGAGGGCATTGTATTATAGTCTTACATATATTATGCCACAAAGAAAATGCGGTCGCTGGGTGGGGATTCTTCTCCCTCCTCCTGCTGAGCTATTCATACAAACTCTCCTCGGTGGATGGCAATCCCCATTCCACCTCTCCTAAATCCCAAGGGGTTTGCCAACTGACTTTCAATTTTTCAAGTGGTAATCGCGGGACTGAATGGTGCATTGAAGTATTTCCTCCTACACCTCACCGCTCCTTTAGGAAGTGAGCAGACATTTTTTCCAAAAGATGTATGCCATCTCCTGGGAACAGTAGAAACTGCAAGCCCCTTGTATGGAAACCCCCTGTAAATTGCATCTGCCTCTTCTCGGAGGGCGTTATACAACCACTAGAATAAGGTCTGCATAGCTAGGACTACCACCCATTTCTGAATTTGTTGAACTGTCCACAGTTTACACCAGCAAAACTCAAATTACATTGAAAATGCTATCATTTACTTTGTGTGTCCGAAGATTCGTCCTGGCCTGTATCAGGAATAGTGTGGCCAGCAGGAGCAGGGAAGTGATCGTGCCCCTGTACTCGGCACTGGTGAGGCCGCACCTTGAATCCTGTGTTCAGTTTTGGGCTCCTCACTACAAGAAGGACATTGAGGTGCTGGAGCGTGTCCAGAGAAGGACAACAAAGCTGGTGAGGGGTCTGGAGCACAAGTCTTATGAGGAGTGTCTGAGGGAACTGGGGTTGTTCAGTCTGGAGAAGAGGAGGCTGAGGGGAGACCTTATGGCTCTCTACAACTACCTGAAAGGGGGTTGTGGCGACGAGGGTGTTGGTCTCTTCTCCCAAGTAACTAGCGATAGGACAAGAGGAAATGGCCTCAGGTTGCACCAGGGGAGGTTTAGATTGGATATTAGGAAAAATTTCTTCACTGAAAGAGTGGTCAGGCATTGGAACAGGCTGCCCAGGGAGGTGGTGGAGTTGCCATCTCTGGAAGTGTTCAAACAACGTGTGGACGTGGCACTTCAGGACATGGTTTAGGGAACATCGTGGCGCTGGATTAATGGTTGGACTTGATGATCTTGAAGGTCCTTTACAATCTAGTGATTCTGTGATTCTGTGATTTGGATGTATGTCAAAGAGTATGACAAGGTAAGATTCATCAATACATGATACCAATTAAGTACAAAGTAGTGGTGGAACTTACCATACACTGATGCGACGTTGTAACACAAAGGTACGAGCGCTGAAATGCAGCCCACAGCGTTGCTCTGAGGCGTCTGGTTTTGTCCTACAGGACAAGTGCAAGAGGCAGAAGAAAAACATCAGAGATTTTTTTCGGAAAACACCGTATGATTCTTCAGCGTGCAAGAGAAGATATGTTTCTCTTAACTCATCAACTGCAACTTGCATGTGTCAAACCACAGACTCCTCTCCTCATCACCCTTAGGCTTTTTATTGGTTACTAACATACCATTAAGCTTTCCCCTGTCAAGAAGACACAACAGGGAAGAAAATCCATGGATACAAATAAATATATTTTTGCATTTTGAGTTAATAGATGTATAGGTGTATGAATCCTTTACCTTTGAACTGTCCCTTAAGACAAGCTATTTATTTCATGTGGATAGGTCCTTTAAATAATGTGCGTAAGCATGGATTCATACATAAAATGGTTTTCCGTGTTTTATCTATTAAATATGCCTGAAAAAATTATAAAAATAACTTTGTTTTCATTACGGTAGGACAATATCTGCTTTTAAATAATTAGGGATGACACTCTCTATGCACATTCAATTTGCTTTTATTCGGTAAACACTATATTTAAACATCTTTTTTTTTATCACTTTCTATTTCTTCCAGAGACCTGAAAGACTTTGGATAAGAACTGAAATGGGAACTTTTTTAAAAAAAAAATCACCTGAAAATACCAGCAACTTTACACAATGGCATCAAAAAGCAAGTAAACAGTCTCAAAACAGCATTTATAAATGTAATTTATAAACTAACGTCATTGTTCATCCTAGCAGTTTCCTGAGAGACACCAAGTTTCAGCAGGAGAAGGGGCTTAACAAAGCTGATGTACAATGGTACAATGAGAGGTCACTCTCATTCTGTAACCCGCTGTCACAGGCGTGTAGTGTCTTTCGGTTGATTCGGTAACACACATGCACCCTTGTATACGTATCCTCTGCTGAGGGAAGCAAACACTCACGAAACATGGTCTTCAGTTTCAACTTGAAAGACTAGAAAAGAGAAACGAGCGATGACTCAGGAGCAAGAGATGACCGTGTCAAGCATCCACATTGACTAGCAGCGGAGCTTCAGCAGAGGTCATCTCCTAACTCCCTGAAGCCAAGTCAGGATACTCCAGTCCTTGCTGCCACATTCCCAGCTTCATAGGAATTTCCCGTCGTAGTTTGTCTTCCTGAGATCTGCTGAGTGCCCCTGGCTGCCATTGGGCTGTCCTCACCTGCGCAGGGCGGGCAAGGGGAAGGATGGGAGAAGGCAGGAGGAGATCCCTTGCTAAAAGGAAGCAGGCTTTTCCTTAGGCTGGATCACCACCCACCTACACAGAGGTTTTAATAGACCATGCTCTTTAATTTACATTCAGCTGATTGATTAATAAAATAAATTCTAAAGCTCCAAACCACAAATAAAATGTATTTATTTCACAGTCTTAGCAAAAGTCGCTGCCCCGTGAAGCAGAGGCAGAACTTCACCAGGTCACCATCTAGAGACCTGTGTCGCCTGCAGCCGAGCTCAACCCGCCGTGCCACCCCCCAACCAAGAACAAAAGCTTCTACTTCTTAACCCCCAGCTCAGTGAAATCCCTTTGGCACGCTTGTAGGTATGGAGGTGTAAAGTACTCACACCAGCATGGCTTAAATTTTCAGGGACCAAGAGGGTACGAAGTCTTTGCACGAACAGGAAACTCTCTAAATTTCGGAATGCATCATCTCAATAATTTTAATAGAAAAATCACTAATCAAGTAAAAAAAAATTTAAGCAGTACAAAATCCTGTAGATCCCAACTTACACGAAGATTTTTATCTTTGAGCAGCCAGAGCTACACCATAGTTAGGTGCCCAAAGAGGAGGTACCTGGCTTGCCTAGAAGCTGCAGATCTCCTTGATGTCCATGGTGGCTGTGAGTTTCTCACCATTTTGGTGAGATCAAATCTGATCATTTTCATTTAAGCACCTTAAGTAAGGTGTGGGGAATCTGCCTTTAGGAATCAACAAGTTCAAGGCCTGGGCTTACACACAGGACTATCCTGCCGGCTGCCTGCTTATTCTGGCAAGGTGCAGAGAAAATTAATGGAAAGTTAGTACCATCTAAGTGGATTTCTGCAATGTGTTTGCTATGTGCAGTAAGCATTTACTTGTCTTTTGAGACCATTAATTTTATATACGTGGAACGGTTAGCTGAGACAAACCACTCTTTTATAAACCATCAGCTCAATGCAGGACACTGTTCCACGGGTTCTTGTTATAACGTCTCCATTGTTTGGGATGTCTCAGAAGTAGAATTTTGGAGGGTGGCCAAAACCAGAGGGAGAGTATATTTCTAAAGAGATATTATTGCTACTCGTACTCTGTCTCTGACCTGGACTTTTCTTCCACTCTCTCTGAAATGACTTCTCTCAACAATGCCTATATTTAGAATTTAAAACTCTTTAAAATCAGGATGTGTTTATGTGGGTGGTTGATCAAATTTAGCATAGTTTATCCTGTTTTAATTTAGTTTACTTTAACTTCCCATTTGCAAACTCCACTTGACAAAGAAATAAAAACTCTTTCTGAAGCTAACTAACTCCTACAGTTAAAATTTGGCTAATCTCTTTCCTCTGAGACAGGATGTAGAATGCTCCAGGTTCCCCATGCAGTCGCCTGGAACACAATGCACTTTTTAGGGTGCTTTTACTTTAGAAAACTTACTATGCCGCTACCATCACCACTGGTCCCATCAATCTGGGACTATTAGTGGGCTATGCAATCCTAATGTAGGATGTACTAATTTTTGTTATGGAAATAACCAAAGATAACCCTAAATATGTTAAGAACTGATGATACGAAGTAAAACAGCCTGTTTTTACAGTCTGCATTCTCAATGGATTTTAACTCTATGCAAGGACACTAGGCAGCCAGCACACTACAGGTGAGCCCTGCTTGGCACTGAAGAGTCACCATCATTTATGTCCCCACATCAATTCTCCCATGCTGTATCCCTGGCCAACGGAAAGATAAAAATATCAAATAAGCTTAAAAAACGTTTTAAAGTCAAAAAATAAAATCTATACTGAACATTGAAATATTAGAAAGCAGAAAATGAGGAGAAAGCCCTCTGACTTTATATCCCAGTGATTCAAGATAACAAAAATCATCAGAGTTTATTAAGACTGAAGCAGTTGGTGGTAGGGCTTTATTATTTTTCCTCTTCCTGTTTAATCCCACAAGCTGTTGACTGCTGGGTTCAGACTCCCCAGGCTGCTGTTGTAAAAGCTGGTGGACGTCATTACAGAAATCTTCCTTGAGCGGACAGCAGCAGTTAAACTTGCCCATTGTTACCCAGTAAGGAAGCTTGTGTATTGGTACCATCAGTGGGAAACAGCAGCAGAACCCAAGAGAAAGAGGGGGAAGGAAAGTTTGAAAGATTACAGGCCATTGAGATAGATACAGTGCATGGAAACAAAACATGTTTTATTTATTTGGAAGGTCAGTGCCCTTAGCTGGAACAGAGATTTTGGAAGTGTATTAGAGGAAAAGTTTAATCTATCACAAGCACTAGCTAACGCATGTTTAAATTCTGTTTATGAAGCAGTTTAAGTAAATTTGGACAATGGGAGTTAGAAAATTGTAACCACATTTGTCTAATAGATTGCAGAAATAATAGCAGCCAAAGTTTAGGCATAATCCTTTCTGGAAAAAAATAAAAAATCCAACAAATCTCTGTATGAAGTGACCTAGACAACACCCAATTCCCAGGTCAGTTAAAATGTATATATTGACTGCTATGAACAGTGCTGTAGATGAACTTGACTTAAAACAACTATTTTCATATGCCTTTAGCTTAAACCTAAAATGCCTGTGAAAGATAGAGCAGTCAGGCTTGTCACAGAGCAATAAAATAAAAGGCATTTTCTCTCTGGCATGTCTTTGATTTCTTTCTGAACAGCTTGGTTCAGTCAGATAATTCTGTTCATAGTTACATCTGTTTAGTCTTGGAGTAATGCCATCAAATTCAGTGGTATTATATGGATTTACATTGCTTAAAGGAGAGGAAAATATGTGTATTACATCACTGGAGTTACTCTAGCAGTGCATTTGGCCCAGAACATGCAGCTAATGTGCTAGATTATTTAACTGTTACTGAGATGACACAAGCAGAGGGAATCGCCTCAGAGGCCATAATATAGAAAATATTCCTTTACTTTTCAACATTTCCGTATATGATTTGTCTCTCTTCCCACACACGCGGGCGGTTACCCTTGAGGCCACAGTGCATTGCGCGCACACAACACACACAGTCAATGCTTAAGAGGGTTTGGGAGAGGGTGTTGTTGTGTGCTCGGTATTAGAAGGAGAAATGGCACTCCAACCTGATGTTCTTGCAGTGCTCCTTGCAAACGCCGCTATCCTCTTCTTTGTGCATATATGTGCATGTTGTGCTTATATGTTCACACTCACTTTGCACGTCAGCTGGTTAAAACCATTTATCTGTGTGTTCATGACAACTTATTTAAGTGCATATGAATTAATGTGAATAATGCAAACAGAACAAGCAACGAATGTATCCATAGGTTCTGCACGGTATGACACAAGCCAGGTTGTCAGTAAGAAATTGTTTAAAGAGTGCCGTGTTGGGGAGGTAAGAGAAAAGGCCTCCTCCACTGGAAGCAGAAGGTGTCCACTCAATGGCAGCTAGCTTGTCGTTAGGAAGATGTTCTTCTTGTGTAGTAGCACTGACCAGTATTTTAAAAAGATGCAGAATGAAGTAATCTGAAATTAATCTGATGAGTCAGAAGTGGCTGTTGAAGCACATCTAATCTACCTAATCTACACCTACGTGCAAGGGTAGGTGTAATGAAAATAGAAGTGGTCTGGTATTATAATGACAGTACTGAGTTTTCATTGTGTCCCCAATGAAGGAAATTGGAAAAAAAAAAAAGGGGAAAAAAATACCATAATATAGTACATTATGGACGTTCTGTAAGGTAAACTGTTGGTACGAAAAATGGTACGTATGAAAATTGGAAACCCTCATGTTTACTTGTAATGAAAAGAAATAGGTCAGTGACTTTGTTTCCATGGTGACCATTATTGAAAACAAACTGACACCAATACTGATTTATTTTCCTATTCTGCACCCTTTCTAACAATCACTTTAGTCTGAGGTTGCTTCTGAATGTAAACAGGACATCAGAGTGAACTTTCACAGTGTGATCTTCTGAGGTTCATTAATGAAAGAAAAACCTAAAGAAAGATCTGCTTCAGAGCAGTTCAGCTTTCTGGGTAGGTGCCAGTTCCTACTACCCTGCAGTAACGTAGCTGGCACGCTGTAGAGTGAGAGCTCGTTGTGAATTATTAGACAAAACTAGTTTCAGCAACGAAAAAAGAAACGTATTTATCAGATCCATAACATTTCCCGGAAAGATGGCAGCATTTTCTTCTTCGGAAATTTTTTGCGTGAACAGGCTCTTCAGGACTATATTTTCCAGTCAAAACCAGACACAGAAGGATGGACTTGTGGTTCAATAGTTTGGCCACTACGAATCATTCCCGGGTTTGCTGGCGGCCCAGCCTATGCTTCGAATCGGATGGGTGCTGTAGTTATTGGGGTCTGTGTCTTCAGGAAGACTTAGGCATCTAAACCAGTGACATCTTACGTGCTCCTGAGTGCAGGGACATTTTAATAGCTTTAATAATTTTGGTCATATTCTTTGTGATGCTCACTTCCCAAATACATAATGTAGTAATTATAATATTTTTCTGTTTCACAGAGGTTCTGTGAGGTTAAATTCATTGAAGATTTTGAGATGATCCGATAATGGGTTCATATAGACACGCTAGAAAGATAAATTTTGCAGGTTTTCAGCACAACCTACCAGACCAAGGATATCAACCTCGTTATCTTACCATAGCACATAAGAAATAGTAGAGTTACCATGTTTGTTTGGCAATGTCTGTTGGATATAAAGTCATGGATATGGAAATGGAGGAATAGAACATGGTGCGATAATACTTGTGACAACAAGATCAATATTTGGGAGTGGTTGAGTGTACACAGTTTATTTTGTTTCCCAATATCATTGTTTTGATCTGTTACAATTATAGTCAATAAATTTATTTAGGCAAGGTAACTAGTGAGGAACATCCCAAATCAGAGTTTTATTGCTTTCATCCTGCATATGATATCGCAGCAACCCTACTGTTTCGATTAGCACATGTGAGGAAACAAAAGATGAATGAACGCATAAATACTTTTTTGAAGATTCACCTCTTCTATTTTAATTATTTGGGGTAAATGCAGATCCCTGTAAATTTTTCGACAACTTCTTTTGTTGCTAATTGTAAGCCAGCTCTTTTTCTTAAGGCTCCTTATCTCCTAAACGTGTTTTCTCAGGAGATGTCACCTCCCTCATGAGGGAAGAGATGCCCCCCTTGATGGCCTGGCTTGCCGTGGCTGGGGCCATAGGGCAGCCCATTGGCAGTGGGGCCACGCTGCCCGCTCTCGGGGCAGCAGAGCGGGGAGGTTTCCGTGAGGGAGGTGATGCTCCTTCAGGGGACCGTGGCCTCTCGTCGAGGTGCAGGGGCTTCCTGCAAGCCGATCGCAGCGTGTGGCCTCGGCGCCTCGCTGGGCGGGAGACGCTGGGAGAGGAGCAAGGGCTGTTTGCGCCTTACTGGAGGGCCCCGCGCTTCACCGACCGTCCCGCGTGGCATAAACAGCTTTGTAACAATTAACCAGCTCCTTAGGCAGGGGTTCACCGTAAGACAGTCGGTATTTGGCAATTAAGTTAGGATCATACTAAATGAAGCCAGTATCTCCACATCCTTTGGCTAGTTTCAGCTCCCTTAAACTGGCCGTCACAGTCGGTCACCCGGAATTCAGGGGGATCCAGCCTGAGAGATCAAGAGCGGGAGCAGCAAAAGTCTGTCAGGGAGGTGGTGGAGTCACCATCACTGGAAGCGTTAAAAAAAAACGTGGACGTGGCACTTCAGGACATGGTTTAGTGGTCATGGTGTTGGGTTGATGGTTGGACTTGATGATCTTAGAGGTCTTTTCCTTAATGGTTCTATGATTCTATGTACACCTTTCTGAGGGTTGTTGCTCTTTCACCGTACTTAGGCTCATTTTTTCCCTCTACATCTGCATGTCTGCACTCAAAGTTTATACAAAGTCCTCTGCTTTTGTTTCTACATGGTCTATAAAATTTTGGGGTTTGATATAGCCATAAATAGAAAGGAGTTAAGAAAGATCAATCTGTGTACCCTTTGCTTCAAACATTGAAGTCAAAGGGCTAAAATGAATGGATAATTCTGATCCATCTCTTAGGTCTTTACTAAATCCTACCTTTTGGGCAAGCAAGGACATTCCTTTGATTTCCCAGTGACTATTACAGTGATATGAAACTGTAAATGTCTACCATGAATGGATATATTCAAGACAAAATGTCAGAGCAGTGAAGAGAAGCAGATGTCTTCTTATCAGGGATAGCTTCAGAAAGATTAAATCAAATTTGCCACAATACCAACACATGGATGACTCATCAGTGGTCATTTGCAACTCTAAATATGCAATAATGTGCTAAATTATTTTTGTATAACATCCTTAAGTTCCCACAGTTCTTTTTTTATTTATTTGGCTTTTCCAGACTAAGATAACAAACAAACCAAACCTCAGAAAATTATCTTTTTTCTTCATTATTAAATACTTTTCTCAGGAAGGAAAAGGTGTTGTGAGCTGAGGACTGTTTCACTTGACTTGAAAATGGATCATTAATACTGTGTATTATACTGAGTATAGTGCAGAATAAGTTGAGGAGAAACACTTAACAAGCAACCCAGCCAAAGTCTTTGAACCATGAAATTGCAGTGGTACAACTGATACCAAGATTTGTCTAATAGTTTTCTGATATGTATATCTGATTTCCACACCTACATAATATTTGTCAGTGAATAAAAATAGGGCTGGGGATACCTCTATCTTATTGTCAGAACTCTTTATCTATTGCATAGTGTGGCTTAATATCTCTCTAATTCTACTGCATTTTTTGTTCTCTAATCACAGACCCAACTTGTGTAAATAATGCAGGTATACTCTTTCCCATTGTCAAAATTATCTAAAGGGCAATTTAGCTTAAAGAATTCCACACAACTCACCTAGAGATATAGAAAGGCACTTTTTATAAGTCATTTTTCCTTTGAAAAATACATTTGGGCTACACAAAATATAGGAAACACATATGATAGCCAAGCTATGGAATTTGCCCACAAAATAGTGTGCTTTGTGTTCTAGACTTTAAAAGTACAGACGAATTGGGCTCTAGGTAAATGAGAGAAGATGCTTTATCTCCGGTAATTTTTGACTATTACAGCACTCCTCCTTACCCGGAGGAAAAAGAGGCATGCTTTCCTAAACCTTGCCCTCAAATAAACCTTGGGTTGTACCCTGCTATCACAACTATTCTATTTATAGACAAACAGAACACATACATAGTAGGTGACAAGGTATTTACCAACATTAAGAATATATGAAAAGTGATCATTTCCACACTTTTGTTCATATTTGGCCAAAGAGAAAAATAACTCTGTTATTTTATAGTATTAGTCGTTCTACTGCACGGGTTGCGGAGGAAGACATTGTACGGCCGCTCATGCTCCCATGAGCACTAGCTGAGTGAAACTAGTACAACGCAGGGCAATATCTCTTCCCCCCCCAAAAAACGTATTTGGGTAGCCAAGAGTATGTCTAAACTGCTGTAGTGTTTCTGAGCTTCTAGGCCCAGGTCTGCCTCTTGAGAGGGTATGGAGCCCATACTGTGGTGAGACATATGCATGCCTCAGACCCTTCCTGTCTTGGTTTTTGGTGCAAAACTCGTGTGTCTGGGCCAGAAGGAGCCCCAGGTGTTTGGTGAGTGGCATCTCTAGGGTCTTCCCTGGCAGCCCTGCACGCCCCAGCTCCGTCCGCTTTCCCTCGCGTTCGCACAGTGGGGCAAGCAACCCACGATTCTTCATGCTTTGCTAGCAAGCGCCATTAAGAAGGTTGTGAGGTGAATTGCACACAGTTTAACAGCTCCTGCGCTGTAAAGGATTTTTTGATTGAAGGTAGTTTCTAATTTAGGAAAAAAAGCCCAAGTAAACAGCAAACCAAAGGGCATGAGTTCCAGTGAATGTAAGCAGACATTAAACAAACGCAACACAAATTATGACTGCTGAGGTTAATTAATTGCTAGAATGACTTGTATAGGGAGGGCTAAAGTCAGAACTGGGTCTTCCTTGAAAACCCATGCCAACTCAGACAGACATTAGGTGCTTGGTGCGTAAATTGGATGAGGTACTTTGGCAGAATACGTTACCATAACCTATTAATTGCTGAGCAGATCCCAGAAGGAGTTATGGACTCCTTCCCACTTTGCTGTGGAACAACACTGTGTGTACATCTATATAATTTTAGCTATGCAGATATACTGAATAATGTAAGTGGTGTTATCTATCATTTTAGACAGCGTATAAATATGTAGGAGATATTCAGTAGCGTCAAGTTGGCTCAGATGATCTGAAAATACACTGATGTTGTTCACATTGCAACTCTATATTCTGCTAATCCTCCAGTGGCAAATGGGAATCAGCTAGATGTATGTTAAATCCGTGACAACATCAGTTGATCTGACATGGCAGGAGAGAGCTTGGCATGGTTTTCAGCTCTGCCTATTCCTTTGCCCCTTTCTTTACTAGGTCATCTGTGTGCGACCCCAATGTTGTGAGGAGTCCAGGTGACTAGTTAAGAATATAGACTGGGATTAACATACAAGTAAGGAAAAAGAGGCTCTTCAGGCAGCCGTCGCACTCACTGGCTAGGTGAGGAGAGCTTCGGCTGCTGGTGGGTTCATCTAGCTGTCAGTCCCGTAGAGGAGCTCAGCCACAGTTACAAAAGCTGCATCAGATCACTTGGGAACTTCTCACCATTTTTAGCATAGTTGGTTCAGATATTAAGTCCTAACATGGACTCCTAATAACGAATAGAACAAAAAACGTCTAAAGCTAATGAAAAAATGTTTGTGGTGATGCATTTTTTTTTCTGCTTTAAGATAATAGTTTATTTGTTTCTATGAGCCAAAAATGGGGCTACAAAAACTTGCTAGTATTTTAGCGCGATGTGATGCTTTTGCTCACATGGGCAAGTAGTTACTCACCTGAGTAATCCTAGTCTGGTGTCAACAAGGCTGCGGTAGGACAAGGGTTTACTTTTTCTCTTCTGCAAATGTATCTAAAGCATCTTCCCACTGGAACATAATTCAACCCTTTGATTTCAAGTGCTTCTTTCCAGCGTGGTGACTTCTTTGCACAGTTTTCTTTCTTCTGTATGCCTGGTGCCATCTCTTATTTGGCCCTGAGGGTAAGGAGCCGAATGCAACACGGACTCACATGGAGCACCAGTCGAGTTGAAGAAGTCTGAATGAAAAGAAAGCCTTGAAGTGGGAAACCTGAAAATAAATCTGGATTTGTATATACAGCAGATGTGTATGTCTGCTGCCTTATGCGATAGCTGGAAAGGGGATGGGGATCCTTTAAATAGACTCATGGTAAGAGTCAGGACATGAAGCCTAAGGCAAAGAACTAAATGATTTAGCTCAGACACCATTCCATCAGAGGAAGCCAAACAACCTACATTGTAGGCCATCTGAATTGAAACCATGGGTCTCAAATCTCTCCAGGACAGTTTGTGTCTCAGACATACTGCAGCACCCACTGCCCGAGGCGTCTGAGTCCTTGCGAAACAGCTCTAGCACTTCCCCGTTCCGCTCTCCCCTCTGTCCTCCAAAGCGCGACAGCAGGACCTGATCCAAACGTGCGCTGCACACCCTGCTGTTGACTGTGGGTCTTCAGGCGGCACTGGAAGAGGGTCCTGTTGCACGCGAACAGCTGAACAGCAAGCGCCAAGTACGATCCTGGTGCGGTACTAGGAGTTGTGGATAGTTTCTGTCCCAAAACCCCAAGGTACCTGTCAGCAATGCCAACTGCAAGGGCGGGGGGAGAAAACAGCGTGTGGCATTCCTTCCTACTGCAACACTTTGCTTTGGTTTTTATTACCAAGATCTTACAAACATTTAAAAGCTCCCTTTAAAACCTTTTCCTCCTTTCTTTTTATTTGAACTTATTTTTCTAAACAGACAACATGTCCTATATTTACAACATTTTTACTGGAGATCTAAATATGCTTTTTCAAAAACTAGTTTATTTACTCTCAGTACATCCTTCTGAAATAAGTAATAATTGGTTTACAAATAATAAAAGTGAAGCACGTAAAGGTTTAGTGACCTATTCAGGCAGAGAAGTGCCTGCCAGAGCTGTGAAGGGTATCTCCCCTGATTTCTAGTGCTCTATCCTAATCAGAACAGCACTCCTTTTCTCTGCATCAAACAAAAAGCAGAAGACAGGTTTGTTTTAGCTGAAAGTGAGCTTCTGTCCACAAAGAGCAGATAGCATTTTTCACTGTGTTTGACTGATCAGACTATATATTACACACATGCTGTCCCTTCTTTTTCTTCTGATAGATTTCAGAGGAGAGCCCAAAACAAATACATTAAACATAGAAGGCTTTAGAGCCACATTGTCCTGTTTCTTGTGGGAATATTCTGTAACAGTCATATATACTGGCAGAATCCTCTGTATATCTTAAAAGCCAGCAATGAAGAATCCTTAGATGTTTAAAGTTTTTCCTGTTTTTTATTGAAAAAAAGAAAAATAATATTATTGAGGTAAAACCAGCCACAAATGTGTGACTCACCCACCCACTGTCACATCTGTATTCACATCCCTACTGTCCCCAAAAGGCTCCTTGAGCAAGGAGAAGGTCATGCATCTGAGTACTGTGGCTGTTAATCAAACTGAAACTACACAGAGAAGCCAGTTTACTAATTTTACTGGAATAACAGTATTACCAAAAAATGCTACTTTTTTTTGGCTGGAAAAAGGAGAAAGAATAGAACACAGGTACAGTTAAAGTACAATTAAAGTGTTTTTCATAGAATAACACTTTACTGGAACTGCCTATTTCAGTTGTTCTGTTGCTACAATGAAAACTGGGACAACTCCCTCTAAAGATAACTGAGAATTTTCTACTGCCTTGGTATTGCTAAATCAATAAAAGAGACAATTTATTCCTGGAACTGCTACAGATATTTCTGAGTGACAATTTCGTTCCATTTGGGAGAAAGCAGAGAGCACCAACTTTCAGGTATTTCCAATACCCTTGCTGGGACAGGAGATTTCAAGAACTGAATGCAGGAGCAAAATCAATGGTTTTGACCTCACTCTCTTTTTCTGCAACAAAGCCCAAATACAGAATGACACCTCTAATGTCCCTAGATATTACCTTCCCACATGAGTAGCACAGTTCAGGAGAATTGCACGCTCTGCTCCAATTTTCAGGGTTTTACCACTGGGGTTCCCGTGGACGTTCGGGGGTGCTGGTGGCACAGCATGAAGAAAGCCATCACATCACTCTCCTGTGAGCCATGACATCCTCAGGGCCATCCGATTTCCTCACTGCTTTTACTTAGAAGGGGGAGAGCTGGAACTACAGCTGCTCATTGCTCAAAATGGCAACCGTGTGAAATCCTCCTAGACACGTCTGTAAGGCAATGCCACATTATGTGGCATTAAGAGGTGGCATTAAGAAGTGACATTTGCTTTCCTCCAGCACGTCTGGGAGCTGGGACTGAGGTGCATCAACTTCGAGTTTCTTGTTGGCTACTACACGGCTGCTGTTGTGTTTGGGCGTACAACATTGCAGGGAAGCACATCTGAGTTAATATTTTTTTAATAAGGTTTGTACCTGCAATATTTAACAGATTCTCTTCACATCAGTCATTCAAAGGCAGCATGGCAGTTGACGTACAAAATTTAAAGGTGGGCCTAAGCTGAGGAGATCACAAGTGGGTCGGTTTGCTGATCTGAGTTGGAGGGCTTTTGTGGGGGGTTTTGGCTCCCACAAATCCGTGACTTCCAAACGAACTTTGCATCAAATAAAAAGACTAGATGGTCAGAATACGAGTTGTTACTTACTTCTCTGAACAGCATGCCACAGTCATTCAGCTATATGCTCGCCATCTACATGAGGCTCTTCAGAGAACTTTGTCTCAGGTGTACTGTCAATGCACCACAAAAATTTGAATGGAGAATATAAAAGAAGCATTTTATATCAAGCTGCTATAATTTTTCTTGTGCTGTGGTAGGTTTCAAGATAAATAACAAAAAGTGGGTGGAAAAGCAGAACCCTACAGTTTTATTAAGCATGAATGACATTAAGTGTTGGCGTAAACTACAGGGTGAGTCAGTGCTGTTAATTGTGACGCGTTATGTCCATCTCGTAGTCATATGATAGAGAAGGAATGCTGCTCACAGCACACACAGAAATGACTTGTCTTGGCAGCACCAGCAAACGCACAGCCCCAAGACATTACTGTGTAATAATTTCCCTAGCAAAGGAACAAAAAGTATGACTGAAGCTTTCCCTGACCTTAGAAGTTGAGTCAGTTGGTTAAAGTTGACCTACTTTGGACTTCTATTTTCAACTTCTTTAACTGTTAGTTTTTTTGCTCTGTGACACTGGTTTTTGGTTTGTTTTGTGGGGTTTTTTTTGACGCAGGGAAGAGCAGGATAAGGTTTTCAAGCACAGAGGGAGCTAAGCGGAGAAGAATTTTCTTTTGCAGATTACATGTTTTCTTATAGCACATTTATTTGCTAGTCACGTTATCCTAAAGCAGACAGGCAACACATTTCCTTTATTACCCATCATATATTTTGGTGACTTATCATATCTATGAATGAATCCTTAAGTAAAGAAGAAAACAGAATTACCATAATGGTTTGTGTCGTCAGAGTGCCTTAGTGATGGACCAGCTAGGCATTATGCAAACCCCCAAATACCAGTTTTTATTATCTGTTCCTATAGATTTTAAACTTGTTGTGAAGGAATGTGAATGTTATTATTTACTCTTTAAAAAAGGTAAGATTTAGGGTAGCCTACTCTGTACAGTACGAAGTAGAGTTGCCTACGTTGTTTTCTAACCACCCAAAGCAGCTGCAGGCAGTCAGCTCAGCTACCACAACAGGGATTTTCAGAGAGCTATAAAACTCCCTCTCTGGCTAGAGACAGAAGACAGAGTTGCATTCCTCATCCATATGGGTGGAACCTCTACAGTTATTCAAGGGAATTTCTACACAACACTACTGTTTGGCCTTTGGAAATAGGAAGACTTATGCTTTGGGTATGAGACTTGCTCGCTCGCCTCTTGCCTCCCACACGTCCACTCTGGGACTTCATACGTCATATTCAGCCCGTCAGTGACCCTCCAGCCAGCTGCACCTGGAGCTGAAGGACATTGCAGTGGTGTGTTGCAGAGTGACCAAGAAGCAAGTTTCCTTCCAAGAAGCAATTTTGGTGTAGCAAGGAATCCTTTTAAAGGGCATGTCCTTCAGCCATAGTCTCATACCAGTGAATCTCTTGTATTAAAAAATTTACCATTTTTCCCAACAACTTAATCAACTGTGAGTGAGTACTTTTCTCGTCCATCCTTCCTCCCCAGTTCGTGGTAATCAGAGAACACTCCGGAAATGTAGACATATTTAAGAGCTTAATACATCCTCCTTTATAGTGGTGATTTGATTTTCCCAAACACAGAGGCAGAACCAGGTATAAAACCTAACACCTACCTACTGGACAAATAAATGCTGGGCAAATATTGCTCGTTTTAGTGGAAGCACATTATTATATATTATGTATATGTATATTATGTGTATGAAGCTGGCATCTGAGCATGAAAATCATGCAGACTGCCAAAATACGGGGAGGGTTGTCATTTAGCACAGGCATAGAAACACTGTGAAAATGAGCAACAATAGTCTCCTCCTTACGGTAATCTGAGTTACCTTGAGCAATGCTGGAAGACGCTATATAAATATTTCTGTTTGCAGCATACTTCACACGGGCTAGAATTCTGAGGCGGATTTGGAGCCTGGCCATCAGTTCAGAAACTCTGTGCCAGAAGCGGAGCAAAAGCAACATTAAAGGTGCTTAACTAAACGAATGACCGTTTCTCTGCATCCTTACCATCCACCTTGCAATTGCTGACAGGGAGACAAGTATCTTCTTGGGTGCTATTAACAGCTCAAGGTAGAGCAATCACAAGCACCAAGTATACCAACTTTCCCCAAAGCTGGCTTTCTACAAAAGAAAGTAAATCTACTTCTATTCACACGGAGCTGCAGTAAGCACAGAGAAGTTAGGTCCATGCTTTAGGCCCAGAAGACATGTTTATTTTGTTGTAGCTATAGATTATACTACTACTTTGGATACTGAGGCCAGATACTGACACCTTCAGAGCGTACCACAGTGCTGTATTATATAGTAAACCTGCTGTTTCCAATGGGAATATTTGATAACTCTAAATCCATGTACAATTTTACCAGGTATAAATTCAGAAATCAAAGGATGCAAACCAGTTTACACCAGTTGAAGAACTATTCAAAAATCTTTGCTTTTCTCTAAAGTATGATCTTTGGCTGGTTCCTGCTTTATTTAGCACAGATACCATGTCAAGCATTCACCAGATAACACTAATGCCGCATTCATCATGCTAGCAGAGACTGGTTTGTTCTGCTGTTTTTATTCTAGAAAGAATTGAGATCTTTCCAAAAGAAAGGTTGTTTCCCAACTAACTTAATTTCCAGAGTTAGATTAAAGATGTGTGTTCTCACTTTCTGCATTATCATCAATCTCACTAATTTAGAAGACCTAAACTCTCATGCAATTTTGTAGGGTTTTTTTATTTATAAACAAATAACACAGATCTTTTTGTCCTGTGCAGGCTGAACACATGTTATGTCCCAAGTTTCCTCAGTCTTCACTTGTGTGGTTCATGACATCAGTGATGTTTGTCAAATGAATAAGCCTTCGTGCGCTCCAGCGTCTTCTCTAATCTTGTGTATCCTGCACCCCATGAATGAAATGATAAAAATAGAAAGTAACAGAATACAGTTGTAGTGTCTACAAAATAACACAAATAAGGATTTCTGAAATGATGAAATAAACTCCTATGGATTCTTTTCTGGTTACTTAGGCACAGCTCTGTTCACTGCATAGATACAGACTATTTCTTAAGATACAATTTGCTTGTGTCTTAAGATACAAGCTTGTATCTTGCTGCGTGGTGCTTAGCTGCTGGCTGGGGCTAAACCACGACACATCTGCATAGAAATAGCCAAGTACGGTGACATTCAGCATAACTTCTTTGAATCAGTGGGGCAAATTCTACTCTCATTTAGTTTGATGTTAATTCAACAATTTACTTCAGTGTTGCAGAGGTCAGGATTTGCCTGAGAATTTTATTTTTGTCACTCTAATAATTAATATAGACTAGTATATTAATGTAGATGCTAGGTTAATTAATCTAGTCATTAAAATTCAGTATAGAAACCAAATTTCATTAAAAGCCTGACGTTAAGTGATGCACCTTTTAAAAATGTATCTGTAAGTTACATTTCATACCTCAGCAATTTTTGAACCTGTTACTCAGACAAAACTGCTTTTACTTTTTTTCATGTGCAGTCTAGCTTTGCAAGGAAATGAGGGTTATGTCATTATGATGTATATTGTCTTCTTACAACCTTTTATTTCCTTCTGCCATGTCAACCCAATTCAATGGCATGTAAGTGCAGCATAGTAGTGCCACAAAAATAGATGGAAATGTATAAATGAGACTCCACCGTTTATGTAGAATCATGGAGTAATTTAGGTTGGAAAAGACCCCTGGAGATCACCTGGTCAAAACCCTTTCTCTAAATGGGTCAGCTAAGCTTGTTCAGGGACTTCTCCAGTCAAGAGCACAACATCTCTGTGGACTGACACTCCACAGCTTCTCTGGGCAACCTACACCAGTGTTGGAACATCATCCCTGTGGAGATATTTTTCCAATAAGGCAAAGGATGGATATGAACTTTTTAAGCACTAAAAAATCTACAGTAGAAATGAGAAACCTCCATTATGAATAATCCTACCATGGAAAAAGCTTTGAGTCTGTTAGACCCGCGAAGACGCAGTTGCACAACTCTTCACAGATCAGGCTTCAATAATTTGACTGCTCCTGGAAAAACTTGAATTTCTGAAGGATTTTAAAGTTTAGCAGCAGAATTCTCCTACTGCTTATAAAAGTCCTTGAGGAAGAACAACAGGACTTAATAATTTAAAATAAGACGTATGACAGAATACTGGACAGAAAGGTAGTAGCCTGGAAGTGCTAATGCAGAGTAACTTAATGAGGACAGAGGGGTACCAGGTTTCCATATGTTTCTCAGCACTCTTCACAACACAGCATGAGAGGAGAAGCAGATCCCACTGACTCATTGTGTATCCTCCTCACGCAGGCAGGCAAGAGCAGGCAGATAGAGACGAAGGCTGGAGAAAGCTTTGCCAGAACGCCAGCCAGCCTATCTTTGTCTTTTCGCATAGAGGTGTTTACCCTTTTCCTGAACTGCAACGGGAGTTGGAAGGGGTTTTCCGAGTGGAGCACAACAGTATGTCTCTTCTTGCCCTGAACCGCCTCCGGAGTCCTAAGCGCTGTACGTATGTTGTGTGGTCCCCCCAGCTGGCAGGTCCAAGCTTTTGCGGCAGTCACATCCTAACTCTGTGTAGGTTGCGACCACATTTCCTACCCTCCTTCCAGCTTTGTCTTTGTGGAAATGAAAGCACGGTACGTGGCCTGGAAGTGGGGAGGAAAGGCACCTACCAGCTTGTATCCCAGTGTGGCGAACTGGGACAAGCACACCTTCCACACAACTTAGATGCCACTTGTGTAACCCTAAGCGTATACGTGCTCGCTCTGACAATAAGCAATGCCTATACATTTCACCAATCATTTACACTTTATTTAAAGACTCTTTTCCTTTTCTCGTTGAAATGCAGGTATGTATTCATATATAACTATGTTCATATATATGTATAAAAGGAAATAAAAATGTAAGAAGAATGTTCATGCAGCATTACAGGGATCCAGGGTTACAAAATGAAGTACTGTAAAACTCAATGCTACATTGGAAAAGTCAAAAAATTTTGTTTTTTTAACTCTGAAGAAAAACATTCAGTCACTTTAGCTCTATTCAGTACTGTCTACACCTCTTTCACGTGCCAAATATAAATCTTAATATATTATTGTATAATAACCTTAAAATAGGTATTTGGTGTGGATGATTTAATATGGTTGGAAAAAAATTCCCTTTTAGGATCTTCTCACCAGTAAGTGTGTGACCTCACACGCCCTATTTTACACCACCACTAATTTTTTGCATGCGAGGCTCACATTTGCAGATACACTGTATAGAGACTGACAAGTAATACTTTGTTTTAGGTTTTCAGCAACAAGTACTTTCTTTATTACTAAAGGACATTTCACAGAGTCACTTCAGAGAATGCAAATGAAATCACAGAGTAAATGTCTTTCATCTTACTTCATGTTGGAGGAAAAGTGCAGCCTTTCTAGAAAATATTCTATTTTGGCATCATTTGAAAAGAAAGCTTTAATTAATAGTATGTTCAGTTTTCTGATGTTGAGTACTATTCAGAAATGTGGGCATCTGCAGCCAGCTAGAGGCCATTAAACATGCTTTTGCACTCTGTTGACAGGGTTTTGCTTCAGTACAAAAAAAGCTCCAACAAAAGTCTCTCCAGCAGCTACAGAAAAGTGAAAGAGTAGGAGAAGACTAGGAAAGCATGTTAATCTAGCAGGTAATGCACACAAGACAGAAAATGAACTTGTGAATCTGTATATACACAGAGTTAAAGGTTTATGTGAAATGGGAGGTGAGTGACTTATTTCTTGGTTTCCTGACCAAAAAACAAGCTTGCTCCAAAATAAATATTATGGGGTTGTTATGTGGGGGGATGCAAAGGCAGAAAGCAAAATGAAAAACTAAAAAAATCCACCTTGTATTTTACGTCAACTGAAATTACTAATATGCCACAGCATTTTTCTGAAAATGTAGTATCTGGGGGAAAAAAAAGTGTATATTTCTACATTACAGCTAGTTCAATCCTTGCCGACATTTTGGACTGGCCACCGTCAAAACAAGAACACTAAACAGTGAACCTGATCTGTAAGGTTCCATTATCCCTAAATTTGAAGTGACCCGTTTAATCCATCAGAAGAGTGAGAATATTCCGAGCATCTGCTGCAGGCACTTGTACAGTTGCATAATCCTCAGGAACAGGATCTTGAAAGGAAGGGAAAAATCTCTATGCTCTGCATTCAAGAATGTGGTTTCTAGTTCTTTTCTGGAAGAAAAACAAAAAACGAAAACAAAACCAAAAACAAACAAAAAACCCAAAACAGTCCCACAAATACCTTCTCACTTAACCTCGGTATCCCAGTTCGCCAGGTGTTTCACCGTCTTCCAGTGAAATGCTTTATGCACCAGCCAGTGGAAAACTACCCTGCAGGTGTGATTGATCCCGTTAACGCTTATGCCTTTGCACGGTGCAGTGCTGGCACACAGTTGCTAGGACGTCTTAGCACAGATTCAGCAGCAGCCAGGGATGCATTCACAGCACAGCTGATTGCGTTGCTATGCCTGCCAACTAGTGGACAGATGAACAGTGAGCCCCTTAATTAGCAGAATCCATGTTGAAGAGTGCATTTTCTACATCTTTCTGCATATAACTCAGGTTGATACAATACTGGTTAAAATTTGCTTTTCTTTATTATTTTCCATCTTGAAATTGCTGCCTGTTCCTTGCTATGTCTCTTCTGTTGAACTTGATGGAAGCTGCAAGTGCTTAATTATCTAAAAACCAGGCCATTTATTTAAGTGTCTAAAGGCAGATTTAAATCTAAATTGCAACAGTTGTATATATTTTAAAGTTTTAATTTTAAATTTATATAGCACAAAATCCACATATTGTGCAAGATCTAAGCTTGGAAATAATTCCAGGGTCTTCTGATCTTCACAGCAATTGTAAAAAACTAGTCTGAAGTAGATAATCACAGAATCACAGAATCATTAAGGTTGGAAAGGACCTTCAAGATCATCAAGTCCAACCATCAACCCAACACCACCATGCCCACTAAACCATGTCCTGAAGCGCCACATCCACACGTTTTTTGAACACTTCCAGTGATGGTGACTCCACCACCTCCCTAGGCAGCCTGTTCCAGTGCTTGACCACTCTCTCCGTAAAGAAATATTTCCTAATATCCAATCTAAACCTCCCCTGGCGCAACTTGAGGCCATTTCTTCTCATTCTATCCCTAGTTACTTGGGAGAAGAGACCAACACCCACGTCACCACAACCCCCTTTCAGGTAGTTATGGAGAGCGATAAGGTCTCCCCTCAGCCTCCACTTCTCCAGACTGAACCACTCCAGTTCCCTCAGCCGCTCCTCAGAAGACTTGTGCCCCAGACCCCTCACCAGCTTCCCTGCCCTTCTCTGGACACGCTCCAGCACCTCAACGTCCTTCTTGTAGTGAGGGGCTCCAAACTAAACACAGGATTCGAGGTGTGGCCTCACCAGCGCCAAGTAAGAGTACAAGTTATGTGTAATAACATCAGTCAACAGGATAGTGTATCTTCATATGTCCTACAGTAATTCTGTCCATGCCATCCATTCTTCTCAAAATACTTTTTTGAAAGCATTAAGGCAGGAGCAGCTCTTCAGTAACACAGAGGTCAGAAATGAGACTTAAATTAGTTCCAGCTTGTTCCAGAAATGCTGGCTTACCAGTGGGCCAGCGATGCTGGAGTTGTTGATTCATGTGTTGTGGACAGTCACCACAGTGTGCAGAGTCACCTTCGGGACTCGCAAGGTTTGCTAAATCTTCAACGACACACAAACACGGCTACAACAACCATAGGTGGGAGCAGAAGAGGCTTCAGAACATACAGAAAATGGTTGTCCCTCCACCCGAGCCTCAAAGCTTCCTTCTTTTCAAGTCTGGTCACATCTTTTAACATGCCTGAAGTAAAAAAAAAAATACAAAGCTGAGTATTTGTCGCTGTGAACATTAATGTCAGAGCAGGGGATACTGAAGAGGACAACTTAAGTTTACCAGACGTACCACATGGAAGTCATCACCAAGACCAGCCACTTGCACGGTGCAAATAACGGCACTGAGAACCATTTGGAGATACTAATTCAACTGATTCAACCAATACACATAGCCACACATGCAGCCTGAAGGGCAGCTTCAAAACACCAGGCTTGCTAACATTGCGTGCCACTCCTTCATGGGGAGCAGAGACCGGCACCTGCCTGACTCCCTGCGGTTCTGACAGTTCAGAGTAGTTGGGAGTAGAAGGATGGTTTTGCCTTTCTTCTCCACAGACAGAAAGTCCCTGCTGGCTTCTGGCACACAGCACATACCTGCGGCATTCCAGGCAAGGGCAAAAAAAAAAAATCAAACCCAAAAAAGTACTCTAGGAAGTACAGAGCAAATCCACTGTGGCCAACAGTGATGAAATTCTGATATATCACCACACCTGTTTGGAATAGTTGAAGGATGCGAAAGAGGTGTTTAGGACAGTTTTATGAGTGCATCTGACTGTGTGAAAACTGAGAAAGTGGCCAGATAAGTACAGATGAGGTGACTTACTTGGAATGTAGGATGAGAAGTGTTCAGATCAGACAGCAACCGGCTATACTGGAAGCTAACCTACCTAATCAATACCAGATGATGACTTCTTGAAGGTATTATTGTCTCTCATGGTAAATATCTACTGTCCAATTGCCCAAGACCTACACTAAAAGATCAGTGGGGGTTTTCTTCTGTCTGGGAGGATATGTGGGATGATCACAGACTATAATGCCTTGCTGGGGATATTTCATTACCTACAGTGTGAGTACCAAGTCTCTAAAAATACTCATTTCAGGTTGACCATTAAAGTTGTTTGAAAAATGGTCCAACCCATGTGATGTAGAAAAAAAATTCTTGGAGCAAGACAGTGGAATTAGATGTCAATGGCAGATGCCTTGTGATTAATTTTGTGACAGCAACAAAATTAACTTCACTGAATGCAGGACTATCTTTTTTGCTTGTACCACATCTACTAATTTTTGTTTTCCCTCCTATGGAAAAAAGGCTGCCACCTAAGAATATTGGAGGACATTATTGCACTTTGGTTGCACAATAGCTGGAGTTCATAAACTAATACCTATTTTCCTGGATCCATTCTAGGCAGCACTGCATTCAAATATGTGATGAATGCGCCTAGCCAAGTAAAGTGTCAGAAATCTCTTCCTGTGATCATACATTCATTTTTCTTGGACAGCTAACCCCTGAAACCCTTATTTGAAGTCAATAAGAATTTTCCTTGAAAAAAAAAGAAAAAATATCTAGCCCAAAGCAATTTTGTTTTTTAATACAGAAAGTTTCAAAAAAAACAGCAAGCAGCCTAGACTTTATTCAAGCAAAATGTTTAGTAACATCACAACAGAACATAAAAGCTGTGCAAAGAGTAATTGTAAAAATAAGAAAACTGACGTATCAAAAAGGCATTTATCTGCCACATGAATTAAAGGAAGCTAAGCATGCTGTTCACAATAACACAGACAACACAGTACTTTCTCATTAAATATTCTTTTAGTGGATCTGCTAGTAGGTGCAGGTGAAGACGGCTTTCTCCAGGAATTTCAAATATTTGCAAAAGCTCAAGAGATAAACACAAAGAATTTGGGGAAGAGCATGACTATAAGAATACATATAGCTGCAGGGTTCTGCTGCTGATCTGCATTTAGAGCAGCTTAAAATTGTTTCCATAGCAGGAAAAAAACAGTGCTGTCATATGTTTTGCTTGAAGTATTAAGTGCTCTTGAATGGTCTCATCTCAATGAGGAGGACCCTATACCCACACTGAGATGGAGATACACTCCCAAAACATGCACATCATGTTTCTTTTTCTTTCAGATTTTTGGATAGAATTTCATTTTGATAAACTGAGATTTATGTCGATGTAAATGACACATGCAAATCTTCCATATGTCAAGATGGGAAAATTTACCACTTACATTTTGTACTTTATATTTCTTTCTCCTGACTAAAGTAATTTTATCAACATAGTACAGGCAGCAGGGCAACACTTCATAAGCCAGATGTTTATTGACCTATGTGACCCTGCAAGTGTTTTCCTCCTGATTATTTGTGGTATGAACATAACAGATAACATCTGAAGTAATGTGGGAAAATGGGCCTATAAACCCAGTCACTTTTGATTTTTGTTTCAGATCATTTTGATTTCATTGGATTTTATTTCCTGAAGGTAAGAACTTAAGGTGAAAAAGGCCAAGAAAACAATTGATCTGGCTTTCAAAAAGTTCCTAAATTCCACTGTCGAATGCTGTAAGAGGACACTTGAAAACAGGATGAAATGAGAAAAAGGTCAGTAATTTGATCCTGCAAGAGAACTTACATGCCAAATAGATGCTGTGTATTGTATAATTAACTTTTTAGCACTATCTATAAAGCGCAATATATTGGCATAGTCATTAAAAATATTAAATGAAAATAATTGTTCTGAGTTTAAAAAGTTGGAACGCTAAGCGGTACAATGAATCCAAAGTTAAAACTATTATAGAAGAATTAAAGGAACACTGAAGGTTAAAGATGTGTAAATACACGGGATAACACTTTGTAGAGTATTTTGCCAAACAGTAATTAGCTATGACCAGAAAATTATATTTTTTCTTTCTGGATGTCATCTGAAGCCTTGAAGTTGCCTTATATTACACAACCCTAGCAGAAAGCACAATGTAGAAAAAGAAAACACAGAAAGGAAGATGGATGCTCAGTCTCATCTGCTTTTTCTAAATCTGCTTTTTCATCTCCATCCTTTGGCTAGGAGTTTCCCAGTTGTGAAAAAAAGAGATTGCTGTAGAAATAAGTGCAGTACCTACTCCTCTTCCTCTATCCCCAGATATTTTAATGATTGTTTAGTAGGAAACTATTGGCCATACAGCTGTTTTAATGAAAAAAATTGTGCGCACCCCTCATTCTATCCAGTGCAAAGCCACCTGGATGCCATGAACTATCATCAGCTAGGATTTAGGGTGACGCAGCTGGTCTTATCCTGAAATGTTCAAGGTCGTGATTACCAGACCTGATTCATCGGTCTCAGCTGAGGAGAAAGTAATCATGAATAGAAAGTTGGTGAGACACAAACATTTCTGATCACGATAGGAATTTCTGAATTTGGCATGGCATCACTCACCTTCCTCTCAAGAACAGATAAAGAGGCTGTGGAAAATTTAGCGTTATCTGGGTGATGTTGGTTGCGGGACAGAGATGTCTAATGAAATTATCCTTCTGCTCTTTGTTCCCACTTCTATTTAAAGAAAAGGAACTTCTGCATAATTTTTCAGTGCACAAATTACATCAGTTAAGTAACTGACTTGTCATTAATTTATGTTTCATAGGAAAACTCTATTGCAAAGCTCTGAATTTTGCTACTACTTGGCAAAAGGAGACTAGTCTATCTAGATACTCACCACACAATCAGAGTATTTCATCACCACTGAAACCAACTGCCATCAAACACTATTATTTTTCATTAACAGAAAACTGGGGATTAGGCTGAACTATTTCGTTTGCCCTAGGTCTCATGGAAAACTTGTAAATCTACGAGGAACAAACTGTCCTGAATGCTATGTTCCCTGGGCCAGAGAAGGTGCCAATGTTTAATTTCAAATTTTATATGAAAAATACCACCAGATTTACAAAAGTGGTTTCCAAGATAGGATTCACCAATTTTAACACTTTATCTTTCTTTGGATGCCACAGATACTACGGTTGAACTCTTGTCCTTCATCAAAGACAGTGCTGATGACTGTAGTTCCATCATACATTTTGACTGCTAGTAGGATTTGCTGAAAATCGATTTTTCAGTTCACCATCAAAATAAACCGCCAGGTTCATTAAACTCTCAGGTCAAAACCTGTCTACTTTCAACCAATAGCTGAGGGTCCTCGTCCAGAAGGTGAGGCCGGGTTTGGCGCCATGTGCTTCAAACAGCACGTGAGAGCCGTTCTGATGTGAGTGGGCACTTAAGTAGGCTATACAAAATGAAGCAGGGAAAAGAAGATGGTGGAGGAAGGCTCCTGCTCAAGCAGCCTAGGGAGTGATGATGAGGAGGACCATGCATGACTCAGAAGATCCAGATCTGGGAATGTTCAGCTGCTTATACAAAATGGAACTGAGAAAGATGAAGGGACCAACAGCACTGCCTCCCGCACACTTGCATATGAAAAACTTTGGGTTTAAGGTATTAGTCTGGACAGATCAGACTTGAAATTATGTAAACTCAACCTCATTTTTAACAGTTGCTTCTTATTTCATCTTCAAATGCTTCAGAAATATTACCAGTGTTCCAGTCTTTGATACCTAAATTGGATATAAAGAAACTGTATTAAAAAAGCAACCATTTATCCCAGTTAATTTCCACTGATCAGAGTTACTAATGTTTCTTGAATGAAGCACTGGGGGAACTTTGCCTGGGGAACGTTATTTATAAACGTCTTTAGCCAACAGAGCTAGGATTGAGAAAGCTTTAAGTGTATAAATAGAAGTAGTAGCTGGAAGTCTTATTTTAGCATTAACGTGTTTGAAATGAGATTATAGATAACGTGCGGAGGAGTGTAAACACAAAGGGCTTCTGTTGCGGCGTGTCTGTAGCGAAGCTCGGCCTCTCGCGGCCTACGGCGCAGCCCAGCAGCGCGGCGGCGAGACCTGGCTGAAACAGGGGTCCGGGAATGCCAGATGGACTCCGGAAAACTGATCTTAAAAAGGATTTAAGCAGCATATGGGGGAGGGGAAGTGTCTAGCAGACGATAGCAAAGACTACAGTGCAGCTTAGCGTTGGACCACGCGTTAGCCAGCTCGGGTAGCTTAACTTTACCTGCCAAAATCCCAATGTAGGATTGCAGTGTGCAAGAGACGTGGAATAACTGTATGCACATAGAAAATGTAAAACGCCGCAGTGGTTCTTCATGTGGAGAAAACAACCTTTTCTACAACTGCTTTCATGTTTCAGTTTGATGTCAATTGTTTTGAACAACAAAAGGGAAAGGAATCAAAATTTGGACTAACGCCCATAACATTTACTGCCATGTGTGTGTAGGGAAGTACCAGAGATGCCGTACAGGAAGGTTTTGACTAAGCATTAACAAAGGTGCAATGAACGAAACCAAAAAGAACAAACAAGAAGAAAAAAGGCCATCTTTTGATTTCCTTCCACATTTCACTACAATGTGATGGGATTTAGATGTCCATATGACATATACATTATCTAGCTGAATGATGAGACCCCCCTTGTTTACGTTCTACTTGGGTATTTGGTTTGGAAGGACATAAAATATTGTTGTGTGGTGATACGCAAAATATATAAACAAGTAATTAAGTGTTCATTTGTACAAGCTGGAAGGGTGGTTATACATTAAGTATTTGTGGATTCCCATCTGTGTGTGTATTTACTACAAGCTTCCTGAAGAGGGGAAATAATATTTGGTCCATCCCACAATCTACCAAGATGTTTATCTTCATGTAACCTCAGAAGACTGAACTCAGCTCTGATGCAATTCCAGTCTTTTCAAAAGAGTTACATCTGTTACACAAGGTCTGAATGTGAGATACTCTTCTGAACTTCCTTGCATTTTCCTCTTCGCCTTGTACTGCTTCCTTCATTACAGCAATGTGTATTTAGTGTTTAGTTTTATCCTTGATACAGTTTTCCTCATCCGTTTAGGAAAAAAAGATATTTTTAAGAGTGGTAACAAAATCAGGAATTGCTATTTTTTTAAAAACTGTAGCAATGAGACATAATTTAAACAGATGTAAATAAAGGCAAAGTTTTCAGGTGCCTGGTTGCTTTAGTTCTCTTTCTACAGTCTCCTTTAATGGGACGTTCCTAATGCAGATGAAAGCAAGCAACTTGCCTTGGGCCATGTTTCTGATTTGCCTTTATTTTACTCAGTTTGGCCAGTTTCAGAGGTTCTGTATGTACATTTATGGCAGACTAGATTACATTCAGCATTTATGGGCATTATTTTAGTCCATTGCCTGTATTCAATCCGCATTTACTCACTATCTCCATCATCAAGTCTATGTCTCATGCACTTCAGGTTCACAGGTTGCCTGAAGAAGACCCTTATGCGTTTCATTACACAGCTTAAATATATACTTCATACCCTTTCTCTCCTGAACAATGTAAAGAATTCCCAGAATTTCTTTAAGTAAATGCACCTAATCTGCAGCTAGTGGAAATCTCATGCTCTCCCTCCACTGGTGTCTAAAGACAGTGGCGGTTTTGACTCCCTAAGCTCCTTTGTGCGTACGAAAAGAAAATGACAGCTCCATTCTTTAAGACGCAGGGCAGTCTGTAGTATGCCAGTCTTCTGGCTCCATCAAATCAAGGTGTCCAGAAAGTCTGTTGTAGTTGCTGGCTGCTGGGTGGCGATACAAAGAACACAGTAAAAAGTCATGTCTGGCTAGAATCTTAACTCTTCTAAGTCAGTAGTAAAATGAACAAGCTTCTAATATTAATTTGCCTTTTTGTGTATTCAACAAATGTGCTTTCTCTTTTAAACAAGATTCTATTTTCCCACAATTTTTGAGGTAATATTTATCCCTCCACAATTAAAAGGAACTATATTTGGGCTCTCCACTGCTACAGATTTTTACTTTTGTATGCCTATTTTAATTTTCATGCATTTAGCTTCATCTGTGGTCCCTCTTTATGTGTTATATTTTACTTTTTAATCAAACCATATATTTCATTGCTATTAATCATGTTCTCCCCTGTAATTGTACCAAACATGGCAATAGCAATTCTATTTGATTAATCACCAGTTTGTAATCTTTTCACAAAATAAGAGTCCTCAACTGTTTCTGTCAAGAGCCTTAGACTGAAGAGCATTTAAGAATTGTCTATTGAACATTAACCCAGAGTGAAGATATTATCTCATAATAATCTTAACATATTTTGATTTAACATTTATAATTACATCAAATTTTCAATGACACTGAATTAAATACTAAGAGCTCATGTTCCCCATTTTGTATGTTCCCCATTCATGCTTATTGTGGGCTTCACATGTCACAGTTATTTATTTCCCTAGGATTTTTCTTTAATTTACAGTTATTTATTTTTTAGAGTTTTTTTTTCTTGCATTGACCTTCTAAATAGGCATACAAAACCAGCATATAAAACACGAGTTGCAGCTCACAGAATGGGATACATGGTGGTCCTTGTAATTATTCAACATGTCAGAAACTTTTAGTAGGAGAATACAATTAACCCTGTGTTCCTTAAATCTGTCTTTTTAGCAAATTCATTTTCATCAAAACCCTTTTTAAACTGTGATTAGGGCTACAAGTTATTTGGTATCTTCAGCATGACCTCAGAGTCCTTTTAATGCTTACACTGTCTTCCAGACTGCTTGTCTCAAGCACCTTTTTTGCCTTTATCTACACTATTTCTCATTAGTTCTTTGCTTTCTGTGTTTTGGTCTATTTCTCCAGTTAGGATATCAGTTTTCGTGTTAGGAAGACTGTGCCCATTGCATTCATTCACTGATGGGCATCTGCTTCAGAAACCGCATGATGTTGCTGAGTCACAGAACAGTTGAGGTAGGAAGGGACCTCACCTCGTCCAATCCTCCTCTGCTCAAAGCAGGGGTAACTGGAGCAGTTTACTCAGGACTGTGTCCAGTTGGGTTTTGAGTATCTTGAAACACAACACCACCACAACCTCTCTGGAAAATCTCTTCCAGTGTTCAACCACATTCAGAGTAAAATCGATTTACTTATGTTCAAGCAGAGTTTCCTCTACTTCATTTTGTCCTATTGCCTCTTGCCCTCTCACTGGGCACCACTGAGAAGACTCTGGCTCCATATTCTTTACTCCCTCCCATCAGCTGTTTATAGACATTGCTATGATCCCTGTGAGCCTTCTCTTCTCCAGGCTAAACAGTTCCAGCTGTCTCAGCCTCTCCTCGCATGTCGGATGCTCCAATCCCTTAGTCCCCTTTGTAGACCTTCACTGCACTCACTCGGGTATGTCCAGGTTTCTCTTGCACTGGGGAGTCTGGGACTAGTCACAGCACTACAGATCTGTACTCACTGGTGCTGAGTAGAAGGGAAGGATCAATCCTCTTGACCTGTTGACAATGCTCTTCATGCATCCCAGGATGCTGTTGGCCTTCTTTGCTGCAAGAGCACTTTGCGGGCTTATGGTCAATTTGTTCACCCGCACCCTCAGGTCCCTCTTTGAAAAGCTGCTTTCCAGGCAGTAGGTCCTCAGTGTGTGCTAGTGCATGGGGTTATTCTTCTCCAGGGACAGGGCTTTGCATTTCCCCTTGCTGAGCTTCATGATGTTCCTGTTGACCCAGTTCTCCTGCCTGTCAAGGTCCCCCTTGGTGTATCAGCCACTCCCCTCAGTTTTGTATCATCTGCCAACTTGCTGAACATGCACTCTGTTCAATCAAGCAGGTCATTAATAAAGAACATTAATGAACAATACTGGCCCCTGTAATGAACCCCGGGGTACACCACACACTAATGACTGGCCTTGAGATGGACTTTGTTGCACAGATCACAACCCTTTCATGCCCAGCAGTTCAGCCAGTTTTCAATCCACCTCACTGTTCCACTTATCTAGCCCATACTTCATCAGCTTGTCTATCCCATACTTCATCAGCTTGTCTATGAGGAAGTTATGGGAGACAAAGTCAAAAGCCTTACTAAACTCAAGACAAACCATATCCACTGCTCCTCTCATCCACCAAGCCAGCCATCTCATCGTGGAAGGCTCTCATGGCAGTTAATCATGTTTTCGCCTCCATAAATCCCTGCTGACTACTCCCAGTCACCTTCTTGTCCTTCATGTGTTTGGAAATGTTTTCCAAGATTATTTGCTCCATCACCTTCCAGGGACTGAAGTGAGGCTGACGTGCCTGTAGCTCCCTGGATTCTCCAACTTGCCCTTCTTGAAGACAAGAATGACATTTCCTTTCTTCCAGTCCTCAGGAACCTCTCCCAATTGCTATGACATTTCCAAGACTACTGAGAGTGGCCTTGCAATGACATCGGGTTTGTTTTCCAGTTTGGTTTGTAGATTATTTTTTTTCTTCTCTCTGATTCTTTTCTTGATTATTTTGTTAGAAACATGAACTATAGCAAAAGACAAAAATTTACTATTCAATATCATTAATTTGGCTGCTAAGTTGTTAGTCATTCCTCCTGCATAAATGGAAGTCTAGTTGTGATTTTTGTTTTAATTCTTTCTTCATTCTCCATGAAAGAGTTGTATGGGATATAAAGGAAGAAATAAAACAAAGATACTGACATTGATTAATAAAGGTACCCTTCATTCATTGCCTTCATTCCCATACTTCATGTAAGCATCAAGTAATAATACGAAATTGTTTGCCAAGAGTGTCATTTACAGCGATACTAACTTATGTATAACTACCTACAATATGGTAGGATATGAGGGGTGAGGATGTGTGTCCTGGTTTTGGCCAGGATAGAGTTGATTTTCTTCACAGAAGCTAGCGTGAGTCCATGGTTTGGATTTGGGATGAGAAAATGTTGATAATGTGCTGATGTTTTGTGCTGTCGCTAAGCAGTCAAGGACAGTCCAGCTTCTCGTGCTGGCCTGCCGGCAAGCAGGCTGGGGGTGCACGGGGAGCTGGGAGGGGGCACGGCCAGGACAGCTGACCCAGGCTGGCCAAAGGGATATTCCCTACCACACAATGTCATGCCCAGTACATAAACTGGAGTTGGCCGGGGGGTGGGAATCGCTGCTCGGGGACGGGCTGTTGATCGCCGGGTGGTGAGCAATCGCTGTATTGGGCATCACTTGTTCTTGTACGTTCCTTTGTCGGTATTATTATTGTTGTTGTCATTGTTGTTCCCTTCTCTCTTTCTGTCCTATTAAACTATTTTTATCTCAACCCACGAGTTGTTTCCCAATTCTCTGCCCCGTCCCACTGCGGGAGGGGGAGTGAGCGAGGGTCTGCGTGGTGCTTAGTTGCCGGCTGGGGCTAAACCACGACAGTCCTTTTTGGCGCCCAACGTGGGGCACAAGGCTTGAGATAATAACGGTTGCAGGTCACAATATCAGTTTGATTTGCATCATGCTCTCGTCTTTGCTGTACATGTTAAGGATCGGTGTTGGTTTCTGCGGGCTGCTGTACTCTGCAATGATTAGTAATGTCTCGCCTGTGAATTTTGTTTTTAGAGCACTGACCTTGAGCTTAATGTGGTATCATCTGAGCTCTGTACTAAAGCCGTTACTGTATTTTGGCTACAGTCTTGTGGAGACGATTAGCAATTATACTTCTGCCTCTGAAAGGCTTTTATGGAGGAAATGCAGAATGGCACGTTTGCTACCCTCTATCATAATGTCTCCTCCTTCATCACAATAACTTTTCAGTATTTTGAACACCCTTGGGTAGTAAAAATACTTCTACTGCTACTTCTAGGGAACACTGTTTCGGTTTTGTTTAAGGTTGGCAAGCAATTTAAGAATATCACCCGGAGATCTGCCCCAAGGCTGGATAGTTATGAATGGCAGGGCGTGTGGAACAGCATGGGCAAATGCCTGCGGCAGTGGGCACCTCCGGTGTTTTGGAACTTCACTCCCAAACAAGTGCAGAATCCTGATAAACTAGCAGAATATCTGGAAGAAGTATGCTGTTGGCCTGGCAGCTCCAAGGAGACACAAATCATTGCCATGTGCTGGGGCCTGGCCCATGCCTACCGAGCTCTATTTAACACTGTGCAAAGGGGAGAGAGGCTCTCTGGGTCTGATGGCAATGTGGCAGGCACTGCAACTACTCCAACCCCCGCGACGGGCACCACGACTACTCCAACCCCCGCGACGGGCACTGTAGCTACTCAGACTCTTGCAACGGCCATGATGGCTACTCCAAACCCTGTGACAGGCACTGCAGCTGAACCAGAGAACCAGCCCATCCCGGTATCAGTCGCCCCTGTACAAAAGAAGACATCTTGGAAGTGGAAGTCAGCTCGTTGTGTAAGGGTGAACTATTTATAGCTTGGTGGGCCCATGACACCTCAGGCCCCAAGGGAAGAGATGCAACATACAGATGGGCTTGGGATCAAGGGGTGGATTTAACCATGGATGCTATTGCACAGGTTATCCATGAATGTGAGACGTGTGCTGCGATCAAACAAGCCAAGCGGTTAAAGCCCCTCTGGTATGAAGGACGATGGTTGAAATATAAATATGGGGAGGCCTGGCAGATTGACTATATCACACTTCCACAAACTCGCCAAGGCAAGCGCTATGTGCTTACCATGGTGGAAGCAACCACCGGATGGCTGGAAACATACCCTGTGCCCCATGCCACTGCCCGGAACACTATCCTGGGCCTTGAAAAGCAAGTCTTATGGCGACATGGCACCCCCGAAAGAATTGAGTCAGACAATGGGACTCATTTCCGAAACAACCTCATAGACACCTGGGCCAAAGAGCACGGCATTGAGTGGGTGTATCACATCCCCTGTCATGCACCAGCCTCCGGAAAAATTGAACGATACAACGGGCTGTTAAAGACTACACTGAGAGCAATGGGTGACGGGACATTCAAACATTGGGATAAACATTTAGCCAAAGCCACCTGGTTAGTCAACACTAGGGGGTCTACTAATAGAGCCAGCCCTGCCCAATCAAAACTTTTACGTACTGTAGAAGGGGATAAAGTCCCTGCGGTGCATGTGAGAAATATGCTGGGGAAGACAGTCTGGGTTACTCCTGCCTCAGGCAAATGCAAACCCATCCATGGGATTGCCTTTGCCCAGGGACCTGAGTGCACTTGGTGGGTAATGTGGAAGGATGGGGAAGTCCGATGTGTACCTCAAGGAGATTTGATTTTGGGTGAAAATAGTCAATGATTTGAATTGTATTATGTTAATTGCTACACAATACGGTATGTCATTACTACTATGGTTGCTATCTACCATATCAATGGTATTACAGTAAGAAACACCCAGATGGATGAGAAATGAGGTTTACTGAAACCGAGCAACATGCAGCGGTGAGGGAACCAGAACTGGCTTCAGCAGCTTGCGCTCAGCAACTTCCTCAAGATCAACATCTTCGACCTGCAGATCATGGACATGGACCGTGCCAGATAACAATCCAACACCGCATACCATCTCCCCTGCCTTGAGACACTGCTATGATGGATGAAGCCCAGAGTCAAGGACCGAATGAACTCCATGGACATTTTAAAGTGATGGCCCATGGACTAAGAGAATGGTAACTGTGTGTATATATTAAAAGACAGGAAGAGTAATACTGAATAATTGGAATGTATTGAAAAGTGTAGGACCTGGACATGACATAAATGGTATGGAATAAGGGGTGGGTACTGTCCTGGTTTCAGCCAGGATAGAGTTGGTTTTCTTCACAGAAGCTGGTGTGAGACTGTGTTTTAGATTTGGGATGAGAAAATGTTGATAAGGTGCTGATGTTTTGAGCTACTGCTGAGCAGTCAAGGACAGTCCAGCTTCTCGTGCTGGCCTGCCGGCAAGCAGGCTGGGGGTGCACGGGGAGCTGGGAGGGGGCACGGCCAGGACAGCTGACCCAGGCTGGCCAAAGAGATATTCCCTGCCATACGACGTCATGCCCAGTACATAAACTGGAGTTGGCCGGGGGGTGGGAATTGCTGCTCGGGGACGGGCTGTTGATTGCCGGGTGGTGAGCAATCGCTGTATTGGGCATCACTTGTTCTTGTACATTCCTTTGTTGGTATTATCATTGTTGTTGTCATTGTTGTTCCCTTCTCTCTTTCTGTCCTATTAAACTGTTTTTATCTCAACCCACGAGTTGTTTCCCAATTCTCTGCCCCGTCCCACTGCGGGAGGGGAGTGAGCGAGGGGCTGCGTGGGGCTTAGTTGCCGGCTGGGGCTAAACCACGACAGTGTATCAACTTCCTGTTTCATCAGGAAATTCTTAGATACTTTGATCAGCTATAATCATTGCTTTGGCATGATAGCGTCACTACGGTATCTTGTGCCTGGAAGTTTTTATTAGAAGCATTTATACTCAGCAGCATGGAGTTTTATTTCAAAAGGTTTCAAAGCCTGGACTTACTGTGACCATGACTAATTTTGCACATCACATTTGCAGGGTGCAGATACAAGTTTAAAAATGTTTTAGGCAAAAAGAAATGCTGGACAAAAACGAAATGCAGCTAAATACAGAGCTAAATGCATGTGGGCATTAATGGATAAGAGCTTTACAGAAGTTATGCCCTGTCAGAGTGCAGTTTTGCTGCAACTTTCATCATAAACTAAATAATTACAAATAATTACAAACACTCACAAATCTTCCAGCAGTCAAATTCTCAAGAGGTCATCGTTTTATGTTTGGCGCTCTCAGTGACTTCAGGAAATGACTATATGGTCTGTTCAATGCAGAGAATTAATGAGTACAATGTAACAAATTATTAGTTTGAAGTCATAAGTCTTTGACATACCAAGAAGGTACCGTGGGGTGACGAATTGCCATGTGTCAGCTCCTGTGAGGTAACCGTCCATATACGCATTTTCCCTCTCCTGCAAAAGCAATATAATCATAGGTAGTTTTTCTCTCCATTCAAGGACAGGCTACTTCACTTTTACTCAAGGCAACAGAATGCACACACAGAATTTAACATGGCAATTTACTGTCTTGCCATAATTTGTTCATATGTCCTACGTATCCATAAGAGTTCAAATGCAAAGGTGCTATTAGGATTACCTCATCTAATATCCTGCAGAGAACAAGCCAGCAATCTTCTTTCACTCAGTAATTTCTAGAGTGATCTCAACTACTTTTTGATCTAGATTACATATCTAGAAAGACATCCCACCGTAAAGCACACCACTTAAAGGCAATGAATTTGAAACACTTCCTAACATGTCACCTATTGTCCACTAAAAACTTACATATTTGGCTGAACTGGACCTCAAAACTGCAGGACATGAAGAGTAACAACATTTTCTCATAAGCTGAAAGGTTAGTTCACTTAATTCCTACTTTGAATGCTTCTGGTATTATCTTCCAGGTACAATCCATCCTCTTTTCCTGCTCTTATCTAAGTACTGGAATTGCCATAATCAGGCAGATCAAAAATCCATGTAGCCCCACGACAGAAGGCCAGAATGGCTGGGTAGGGAGACAGCATCAGAAACAGATGAAGTGTAGAGCAATCTTCTGCAGGAATATTCTCCGTATTTCCAGGTAGATCCTGCATCTGAGTCTTCTTTTGGGCTACTGTATTTAAGATCACAATAGACCTACCCTTCTTAAATTTTTTACAGTCCCTTTTATTTAACTCCCTCATCCTTCCGGCCAAATAATTATTGTTACTGCTGATGAAGAAAGCTCAGCAGCTGTAGAGCTGGCATGTTTACCACGCAACCCAGTAGGTTAGTTGTATAGCCTCAATATACATGGGGAATGAATGAGTGCTCTGTCCTCATTCTGCTCCAGCACTTCAGACCGGGCTAACAGCTACTCCAATGCAAATACGGGAACAATAAACAATAGGGCCCAGATAAATTTTAAAAATGCAGGATTTTAGTACTTTGGATGCTGAGAATAGATGCTTTCTCTAACTTACAGACAAGCACAATCAAAAGGGCATAGAAACTAGCTTTCCGACAGACTAACTGGAAGGAGCAAGCAAGGGCCCCTTTGGGGAGTGGTAACTAAGAAACTAACTAAATAGGTTGCAATTCAAGAAGATGATGAGAAGGTCCCCGGGGTGCTGGGAGACTGATTACCGATGCATACATATGAGAGGAATAGAAACCGAGAAGAAAGCAAGAGATGTCACCCATGTGAGCAAGACCTGCAGGGATATTTGGAGCAAAATTTCTGGAAAGCCAGGCAGATTTTGATTTTTGAATGAAGAAGCTGCCCTGTGGTGAATCTTTCTACGCTTTCCTAGAAAACAGGATGCCGTGTACATTCTTGTCAAGTACCAGGATTGTCACTATTGGACTATTCCCCATTTCTCTTCCTAGCGGAGGGAGGCTCTAAATATTGGTCAACCACTCCTACCACAGGAAATTAGTTTGTTCTTTACATGCAAAACTGAAACATTTACCCTCCAAGTTTTTCTAGAACTACAAGCACAGTAATATTTGCATATTTTACAGCACAATAAAACAGATTTTTTTGTCCTGAGGTACTGAAGTGTGATGTGACATAAGAGATTTATATGGAGATGTTAAACATTGAAGTTTCACTGTTTGAATTTTATTTAAAAATGAACCATGGTTCAGTTTTTCCTGGGCATTGTTTAAAAATCAGTGACACAACTACACCTGTAAAGTGAGAAAAGATCACGGCAATATGACTATATATTAACAGTTTCAACTGTGATATAACAACAATTTCCTTTTGTAGTAATTTAATTCTATGCCTTTTTAAAAAGTGCCATACTAACTACTTTCAGGAAAAGTTGGCCCCAGTCTGGATACCTTTGGGCAGTTCACCCAAAATGGTTTACTCTCGCTGAAACACGATTGATAATCTGATTAGCTTTTCCCCCAAACGCGATTTTCTTTGGAAAGTGACAACCATGCTGTGTCCACGACAGACATGGAAAAGTACTCAGTCTCTTTCCAAACAAAACAAGAACAGCTGTAATCCCACCTTGCCTACCCCCTTTCAGAACTAAAACTAAACAGGAAATCTTGGTTTGCTCTTTATTTTGCTGTTTTAAGATGAAAACCAGCCAGTTTCAAGGAGGTGGTGTCATATTTATATTTATATTTATAATCAATAAAAACGGATGTGGAAATGCCAAAAAGCTTTATTTCAAGTGCTTTTTTGTAAGTCCAGAGTTCTACTACCTGAACAGCACAGTATCATTTGAAAAGAAGATGTCTTTTTTTCCCCTCTCCATTACTTCTGCTGAGATGCAGTTCCAAAATAGCACTCCTCCAACAGTCAGAATCCTGATTCTAAATTCTCAGCTTAAATTTAATTATGGTCACTTCACAGATATTTGTTACTCTGCCAGCATTGCCTCTTAGAGGAACAGCTCTTTTCTCCCCCTCATGTTTTTCTCCACCGCTTATACACGTATGTCATAGTGGCCAGTAAGGTAGGTAAAACATCAGTAGCAGGGTGGAGTGTGTCAGTGCCTGTGCTTCTAATCGATATTAGTTATTATTTTATTTAATGGGCATGGCACAAGCAGCATGAACTGCATTAATGTCACATATTTGGGAAGCATCAGCAACGCAAACCCGGACTGGAATATCATAAAGATGCATGTATTTAAGGAATGGAAAAATACCCATTGAATGAAATGTAACCACTTAAAAGGCAAGATGCTGTGCTTAAAGACTAATAGCAGAAACTCTTGCTCTGAGTTAGGTACTTGTGTTTGGAAACAGGTTTTTGCACATATTGATCACACATGAACCAACAGGCAAAGGGAACCCAGAACACATTAGGAAAGGCACTGCAGAGATACTGAATATCTCTGCCATCCCACAGCAGCACTCAAATGCTTCAAATCTGAAGGGAGTGCAGAGAAGGGCTGGGAGATAAGGTAATAAAGAACCCATTTTCTGAGACATTTATTTGTTTAACCTCAAACTGTGTTTTATTTTGTAATTCCCCATGCAATTACAGTATTACAGTAAAGTATTAAATACTTTAAATCTACTGAAAATCGAATGGAAGGATATTGGATGAAGATGGTGAATTTCAGTTCTTCTACCCACTACTTTTATTTTACCAATTTTCTTCTTTCTCTGTACTTTTGCCAAGTCTGGAAATTAACATGAATCTCTATGTCAGTCTTCCCCGCTGTGCGAGCAATTTCTAAACATCAGGTTGAACTGCATAAGCAAAGTTATCTTGTGCTCCATACTGCTGCAGCCAGGCTGCTTCCAAGATGTGAAGTAATTTATGTACAGCTACACCACATTTTGAACAGCACTGTAAGTATGAGATCAGTTTAAAGTTATTATTTTAAAACTCCTCTTAGTTGTGTAGAAGAACAGCACTCTGTTGAGTCCATTTTCAGAGATTCCTCTTCTCATAAAAACTTCTCGATGACTGTGATCGAGCCCTCATAACCAAAATTTTCCTCCAAAAACCTTTAGAAGCCGTTTTGACTTCTGTTGCTTCCATACACCACTGCCTTTCCTCTTAAAGTCTGAGAGAGATCTCTGTCCTTGTGGTGATGGCAGATAACCACGTTTTGTGCTGTACTGGGAAAAGTGTAGCCAGCAAGTCAAATGAAGCATTTTTTCTCCTTTATTTTGTACTTAGGAGACCATATTTGATGTACTGTGAACAGTTTAGGGCTTCCCAGTAAAATAAGGTCATGAGCATACTGGAAGGAGCCCCCTGGAGGGCCACCAAGATGACTAGGAGGCTGGAACACATCACACACAAGGAGGTGGTGGAGTCCTGTTTCTTCAGCCTCCACAAGGGAAGACTAGTGGGGGCTCTTCTGCTATTATAAGATTCTTCTTGGTCCACAGTGAAAAAGTAAGAGACAATGGTCCTAAGTGGCAACACCCGAAATTTTGATTGAATATTAGAAAAAATGCTTTCACTGTGATAGTGGTCAAACACTGAAGCAAGTTGTGGAATCTCCATCTTTGAAGTTATTCAGAACTTGACTGGACAAGACCCTGACCAACCTGATCTAACTTCCAAAGTTAGATCTAACTTCAAAGTTGGCCCTGCTTTGAGCAGAGTACGGGCCAGATGACCTCCAGAGGTCACTTCCAGTCTAAATTAGTCCATGGTTCTAACATAATCTGAATTTGCAATTTTAGCTTGACTTTGTAATCCTTTGGAAACGTATGAAAGAGTCTACTAGTATTATTCGTTTTAAAAGATGATGAAAAGGTTCTTACCTTATAGCATTTTACCTCTTTCCTCCTGGAGAAGAGTTGTGTTTTGTTTTTTTTCCCAGGCCTACTCTTGTGACTCAGGTGTTAAAACAGAGATTTCACTCACGTTCACGTGCCTCTCCCTGGTGTTAGTATTAATCTGCAGCCCTTTTCTTCCAGATTCTAGATCACTCTGTAAAATGCCACCTGGGGGTGACAGAGGATGCCAAACTGTCTCCGCAGAAGAGACAACAGTTGTTCTCATCACAAAAAAACCCAAACAGCATACTGGGCTGCATCAGCAGGTGAGTGGCTAGAAGAAAAAGGCAAGTTGTTATTCTCCTTTAGTTGGTGCTAGCGAGGCGATACCTGGAATACAGTGTCCTGCTTCACCTACTCCTCCACCTGGCTCAAAAAGAATGTTGAGAAACTGGAGAGTCCAGCAAAGTGGTATGAAGAGAAAAGAGCTAAGAGCATAGGTCCTCATGTATCTGGGGAGAAATCTGTTCAGTTTGGTGAAGAAGAAAATAATGGCATGGTCTAGTAATGGTCTGCAACTATTTGAAGGGAAAATACAGACATGACAGAAACTTTTCTTGGTAGCTGCAGGTAGTTTTGCAAGGGGCAATAGCAGAGATGTGCAGTGTGAGAAGTTCCAGCTGGACATTAGGAAAAACATCTTTGCTAAGAGGGTGGTGCAGCACCAGGATAGAGAGACTGACTCCATCCTTGGAGGTTTTCAGGACTCAGCTAGACAAAGCCAATACTGACCTGATCAGCTGTTGAAAAGTCCTCCTTCCATTAGGCAGGTGGACCTGGTGATTTTCAGAGGTCTGCCGATTTATATTTATTTATATTTAATTATAACATTATATAATTATAATATAACATTTATATTTCTGTAATTCACAGTCTCCTATATTACATTGTTATCTCTCCTGCTGTGTTCCCTGGCTATGTCCATTTCCCCCCTTTTCTTAGAGGTAACTCCTGTCCTTTCCAGAAAACAAATCTTCTCTTTCTGTCTGTTCCTTGCCCATGCTCTTCAGTGATTTAAAACTGTTCTTCAGCTCTGCTCCTCCTCCAGTAGTGATCTCTTACTCCATTTTGACCTGTTGACATACGTTTTTCGAGGTTGTCCAACTTATTTAAGCAGCTCTTCTCTATGTCATCTCATTTAATAGGTGTCTGTAAGCTTCAAGTGCCTGCACAGCTTCTGCTCTCCCTTCCTTCACCCTCTATTTTCATATCGCTCTTTCACCAATCCTCCAGCTGCAGTGCTAATCTTCAGATCTTTTCTTCTGTCTGGCAACACTTCATCAGTAGGTAATACCCACCAGGTACCTATGCAAGATTAGAAAATATCCTACAGCTTCTGCATCAAGTGTTTTTCATGCCTGTGCCATTTTTACTCAGATTTTGTGCACTAAAGAAACTGTATTTCTGTGTCCCTTGTCTGTTTTTAATAGACCGTGGAGGTTTTTAGGGATGTGTCTTATTGAGTCAACACCAATCTGTGTGGACACGAAAATATATAGTAATTTATGAAGACTATCAAGTCTGTGAAAGATGATTTTGCCTGACCTTTTAAAGACATGTGGTGTTTAAATTAGTTCTGTGAGTAAAAGACCAATTCAGATCAAATTTCCTTAAATTTAAAGAGAAAATTGTACTTCCTTCATCTCACCCTATAAAAACATTTTTTTAATGCTCTTTATTTCTTTGCTTTTATAGTCCCTGGACTTTCCTCAACATTGGCTACTTCCATTGTTAAATCTCAGCAGTTAACTGTCCATCAGCTGTGATGAAAAGCAGAAAGCCTCAGCTGCATGCTGTCTGTGTCACTCAGCTCCCCTGGAGAAGACCGTAAACTGCAAACTGGAGCAAACCACAGATCCCACAAACTCTAACCAAGCCAACTATCACCAACCATTGAAACCCCATCTTTGATTGGAAATTAATGGAAACTGGGAGAACACGCCACAACTTTTGGCATTAGTTGAAGTTCCCTAAACTGAGGAGATTTAATTGTGACCAGGTATCTAGAACTGATATAGCTGGTTTGACATGTGACAACCCACAAGTGACACAAATTTCTAGTGCTGCGAACTCATTGCTATGTCATGATTTTCATGGTATTTGGTGATTTGCTTTAATATACCACTTCCTAGAGTCATAAGACTGCAAGAAAGCACCAAACTTCACAGATTTTACACATTGAGGACACTGACTGCTGTCTTCTGCTCGTGGTGTACTTTAAACAAATCTGTTTACCTTGAGTCACTCCCAGTCCTAAAGGTCTATTTATTGTACTGGTTTGCTCCTGAAAACTGTCAATCATAATATTTGATCTATGCATAATATGTTTACCACAATCAAATAAAATACAAAATCTTCATGTATCACATTGTCCCAACACATATTTATGGACTTTTATTTTTGGAATGGGTGGTTCGATGATAAGTCAGATCTAGACAAAATGTCTAAAAATGGGAGTCTTCTAATCATCATTCCTAGTTTTCTTTGCTACATAATTTTATGCCTCTTTTCACTACCTTTATATTAATAGCCTCGCCGTATTTTGGAATAGCACTAGAATATCATGTCACCACACGGAGACTATGTTATTTGTAGAAGCAGGCAGGATTTAAATGAATTAGTGATTCTGAAACAGAGCAGACGGAAGAGTTTTAAAAACACATTTTTTCAGCTGATTGTAGGATATAGCTTAACTGAAGAATAATGTTTTTTATGCCTTCCTTATTTAGCTTCACTTTTCTTTTATACTGAAAATGCTTGTATTAATTCATATTTACTCCATCCTTTTTGTGTGTTAGTAAATGCAACCCTGCACAAACAATGACACCATCTGATCTAATGCTGCAGATCTTTTTCAACAGTTGGATACCAAAAGGCCTTTTAAGACTGTGCTGTAATAAAAGCTGCCATTTTCTTTCTGTTCTGACTTTTTTATGTTGCCGCAGTTTTATGTGCTAATTTTCAGTAAATCTTAGTCTTTGAAATATGCAAACATAATTTCGTCACAAAAAAGTAGGACAATATCCTATAATATACCGACCACAGGATCCTCAGAGTGATCCTCTTAGGGCCTTGTTCCTTTATCATCATGATTTGAAAAAACTTCCATAAAAATACAGAGTGACTCATGAAGGGTGTTAGGGCTGTGACAGAAGCTTTTGTCTGACCTTTTGTGGGCTGAGGGGATTTAAATTAGTTCTGTAAGTAAAGAGCAATTCAGATAAAGATACTTGAATGAATAAATAACTTGGAGAAAAAGGGAACCGTTTTATTCAGGTTAAAGCTGAATTCTTTATGCTTTCTTTATGCTGAGTTGATTTTCTTTTCCAAGCGAAAAGAATATTTGATGGAGACACCTTTTTTCTCTCATACAAGATTTGCAATTAAAGGACTGTAAGAACCAGGAAAAGAAGTTAAATTCAATCTAAAGGCTAATCAGTTATTTTTCATGCGTTAGGTGCTTACAAATAGATTTTAAAATTTATGGGGGATTATCTGATCCTTTTTAGCTAATTTAACACAGGGCACAACAAACAAATTTAGCGAGCGGTAGAAAGCAGGAATTATAAGATTTAAAACTGTACAATTAACAAATTAAGATAATTCAGATAGGCAATCTCTGTTCACATCTAATCATTGCCTCAGTTTTTCTGTATTAATATGGAAAACGGTTATAATTTCACTCAATTCCTATATAATAAGCACAGTTAATTGCACAAGAGAACTAAGCAATGTTTTGCAAGATCTGAAAGTTTTTCAAAACTATCTGTTTTCTGGGATTCTCTGCCAGCCTAATACCATTTACACAAGCAAATCATGCTTTTTAACTACAGGTATTAATGACAACTATAGATAATATGCTATCCAGTGCCCAAAATTAAGCCCCTCTAATGACAGTTTTAAAATAATCTAAGTAAGTAACTGGTATCAAAGACAAAAATAGGTGTTGGAGAGAGAAGACTCTGCAAAGAAGACTGCTTAAGAATGACACAAAGCACTTCAGCTTTAGTCATCTGCTCTTAAATTTGCCCTAAAGGTCACAGAATTAATTCTAAAACCTGTAGACAACTTCAAGATATTTTATGTTACTATGAGTCATTAAAAGGTTGGCTGCACTAACAAGATAAATACTACAAGACCTGATATCCAGAAACAAACTATAAATTTGTATCTCTCAAGAGTGAAAAGGTTTACAACAAAACAGGTAGATGAGACAGGATTTAATTTTAAATGTTTCCTCACCAATAATCCCCAGTCTTTATCATCTTTGTGCTGTTGAAAAGAGTTTGTGGAATACACCAGTGAACCTAAGGCTATGTCTATGGTACTGAATTAAACAGTGCTTGTGAGCGTTCCCAGACACTGGAATATGACCGCTCTGGAATTACTAGAGCGGTCCCCGGCATGCTTTTGGCCTGTACCGACTAGCAGTCTCCCAAGCAATTCCCAGGCATGGTCTGGGAGTTAGAACATCCCACAGACCATTATCATTACCAAGGATTTGCATCCAGCCACCCTGTTCTGGAGGCTGGCTGTGTTTGTTTACTGGTGTACTTGCGAGGCAGTCCATGCCAGTTGGCTTCCGTGCCTGGGAATAGTCTTGGGAACGGTTTTATTTGCTAATATAGACATACTCCTATCCCCTTCCCATTAGTGCTGAGGCCAAATAGGAGGCTTCAGGAGATTAAAGACCAAATCAGTAAAGTTTTATTCAGTTGGAATCACTTTTGATAGCCAAATCCATAAAGATGGGGTTTCTTTTCTGTTTTTTTAACAAGCCACCTTCCCCTGTTATGTTAATCCCACCGCAATAAAAGCAACACAGTATTCAGCTAATGTCAGAAACAGTTCGAGGTGCAGCTTGTTTTCTCTGTATCTTGATTAATCCCATGCAGAATGTCAGGCTGGAGCAACATTTAAAGGCAGAATATGTCAATAGTCAATATTCTAAGTAATCAGAAATAAGTGCCCGCCACCTCAAGTACTGTCCGGGAAGCCCAGAGACCAGAGCATTAATTCTTGCTCCCGCACAGAGTTCCTACCTTGTTTTGGGCAAACTCTTTACAGCCCAGTCCATAAGGTCTAAACTGCTAGGCTACAGGATTATGTTTCCACTCTGCCTCCAGTACAACCCATTTAAGCCTGCAATAAGTTGATGATGCCCCAAAGCAGATCACCAAGCACCCTAATGGTTAAGGCAGCCCTAAAGAGGTGCTGACTTTAAATTCTTCCAGCTGAAGAGAGACAAAACAGAAGGGCCAGTGTCACCCATTTGCAGGCTGAATGCTCTAGCCGTTAGGATAGAAGGTACAGCACAATCAAAGTTTACTTGCTCCCTTCCTACTTTTAAGTACATACTGTCAGAGGAAGTCTAGATTCTTACCTTGCAGTCTTGATCCAGATATCCAAGTCCCAAACAGAAAGAGTTTTCAGACAAACCTATGTATTATTAGTACCTTTGGGGTAATTTTAAGTGGCTCCTCAGAACATGATGTTTTTGGGTTATCCTAACTTCGTCTAGTCCCCAAATTCTGGGCTTTGGATTCCACTCTTGAGTCCCAAACTCATAAAATTTAGCTGTGCTGGGCTGAAATTATGGACACCTAATCGCTGTAATATCTCTGGCTTTCAGATCTCTGCTGTATTTAGACGCTCTTGTTACTTGGGGCCAGAGTCGAAGTACCCTGGGGGCTGCCTGCATGTTGACTATCGCTTTGATTCTCATCTGGAAAATCAAGGTGCCTCTCCAAAAAAGAAATCTGAGGCAGAGAGCAGGACTGGCTCGTACCTGAGCTGCTGCTCCTCCAGGCCATACAGACATAGCTCAAGCCATTTGGCTCTTCGAATTTGAACACAGATGTCAAAGTCGCTAGAAACAAAGCACTGCCTTAATTCCCCATGCGTGATGTAGGGAGTAGCAGAACTTTTCTACCTTAACGGGATCGGGGATAATACATTCCCATTTTGGAGTCACCGAGGCAGTACACCATGGGAGCTGTACAAAACACTCCGCTAAAAAAGACGAAACGTCTCTGGCGGCGTAGAGGGGGCTGAACGATGGAGGCAGTGACGGGTCACCAGTTCTCAGGACAGGCTCACGCCGTCCTAAATCCTGGTGTAAGCTTCTCCACGCACAGCAGCTGAGCACAGCTCAAGGGCGAGGTACCCGCAGCTCTGCGGCACAGGAGCGGAGCGGGGCAGGAGCCAGCGAAGCAGGCTGGATGCCAGCCGAATCCCCCCGTGCCTGGGGAATTCTCAGCTGGGAGAACCTGGCTGCCTTCCAGCCTTGCTCCTCTGCATATATACATATATAAATATCTATCCATGTATATATGTATAACAGAACTTTTAAAGGAATAATTATCTTCCATATGTCTTCTAGTTTGACTAAGATTTTTCTCTCATATCTAGTCTAGTACAGAATAAACCTGCAGCTGCCTGATCTGTGACTACCCTCAGCTTTCACATAAACCTGATTTTTAAGCAATCGTTGACAAAAAATTCCGTGCCTCTCTTCCCAGAAAAAATGAAGACTAAATATCCCAACAGTGTAAAGGCTGGAATACCTGTACTGGAGAAGAAATACAGGTAGGCACTCCAAAGATCTGCAATAACAGAAAATATCTTTTCGCATCTAGCACAGAAAGACGCAGGTGAAGGTATTGGCTAAAAGCAGGAGGGAAGAGGGAATACCTAAATGCATTTCAAGATAAAAGTAAGTGTTCATTTCTTTCACTGTAAAAAAAAAAAACCCTACTTTACTAGTTACCAAGTGTTTCTAATTTAATCCATTTCATTAACTTCTTACAACTTGTTCAGCCAGCTCTGCAGACAATTGATTTTTACTACTACATGCTTCAGCGACTACACTGGATTTTTTTCTACTGACTATACAGTTCTTCAAACGTCTTCAAAGTTATATTTTATTTTGTTTCTGTCTTTTCAGAGTTTAGTCTGTCTTTTCAATCAACGTTATGATTTATTTATCACATTCTTCTATAAGGCAATATAACATCAAATATTTACATATATGTTTGCTGTGTTCAGAGATGTGATTTCAAAGTTTTCATTACAGTGCTGCTGCCAGTGAAAATTGCTGACAAGACAGAAAAACAGTCCGATTATGATATTGTAACTATTTGATATATGCCAGATATGTGAAACAACAGTATTTGGAAAGTACTTTCGAATAATACAGGAGCTTTTGACATCCACAACTCAGGATATCATGTGATGGTGCTGAAACTTCTTAATCAGATTGTTTTCACCCTTAATTACACAGGCAGAGCTCACACTGACACCTGCTGTTAAGATTGCCTATTTTTTCCCATTATAAGACCATTTTCAATTTCATTGCCAATTTAACTGTGTGGGCTGATCTTTTCTGGGATAAGTGTCACCTTCTGATTTAAATGAAAGGAAAAAAGAGTCAGTGTTTCAGATGAAATGTTTTTTATGATTTTCAAGAATTACATGGGGGATAACAGCTCGCTTACTTCATATGGACTCTCTTTTAGTTACTTAATTTTAAAAAATCAGTTATCTATATCCCTTGAAACAAGAACTTGAAAATCAGCAGAATTTCGCTTGCTGAAGTTCCCTAGAAAGGCATCCACACCTGGCCAAGCTATGAGCCCCAGAAAAATCAGACAATACACGCTTACGTAAGTAGAAGGGTATTATGATTTTGTATCCAACATCTTTGGAGATTCCACTTATTTTACCTCTGACAAATCACCAGGAGTAAAAAAAAGACAGCTGGGGAAGGCAAACACTGGCAAAGTAGGTAGGATGATGCAGAGAGAGGTGTAGCAATTGGGTGTATGAAACAGGAGAAGGATAGACAAGTGTGGTAAGACATGCAATGACAGTGAGCACTGAAAAAAGAACAAATATTAATAAGAAAAAAAGAAGGAAATACTGGGGGGCCCATGGGCATTTAAATGATGAAGTGATTAAAACACGACTCGAAATTCTTGACACTTCTCTGCTCTTTAGTAAATAATCATGAAGCAAACTGCTGTAAATTTTCCATCTCTTTCTATTCATGTGTCCACAAAAATGATAACCCATTTTTGTTACTTCTTTGGTCATAAAATAATGATGAAGTTCTTTGCCAATGACCTAGATGGCCCAGGCAGATAACTCACGTGGAAGATAAGCGTGCAGGTGTTCTAACCTCCGCCAAGGAAAGTCAACATCAGCTTTCTGTGCAGTTGACTGCATACCTAGAAATTGAGTCCAGACATATGCTATTACAAAATCGTTTGTTCTTCTCATAAAAGTGATGTTACCTGATTCATGTTACACAGGGATAAATTAAGGCAACAATTCTGAAACACCCTTTGTAAAAGAAATGATGTTTTAAATTACTGGTATCCCTAAAATTGTTCGTGTTGAGTGCTCATCTGCTAAGAGCTACATATGAAATTGTTTTTTAATTAGGAAGATTTTACATTTTATTCTTCTCCTCATCCCCTCTCACAGAATCTGGAATCAGGAAGTTTGGGTTTTTAACCCTCTGCTTGCCCGTAGTTTTCTGTATGACTTTTGAAAATTCAGTAAACCCATCTGCCTCTGCTGTCTACAATGTCTATAGAATAGGTATGAGTGTATGTGATCTACCAGCAACTTACGGAGCTTTCCACATATACGCTGGCAACTACATTTTGGCCCAGGTCAGCAGATGCTGAATGTAGCAAAGACTACAATTAACATCAGTAAAAGGCAATCCTCAACGTCTGTCTTTGATGTAACATAGCTTGGCGTTTAGGCTTTCCTTCTCCTGTATTGACGACTTGCACAACCTCAACATTTTACCATCATCTGCCACCTAACTAACACTTCGTTAAGTAGAACACCTGCAGTGATTTTTAACTACAGCCCATGGTAATTTAGCCACTAATGGTCTACATTAGACCAGCAGTCATAAACTGGTCAGAAACTATCTGGTTGTCTCAGTCCTATGGGGATAGAAAATAGATGAACAATTTGTTTCTTTTCCTTACTTAAATGAGGAAGAATTTTAAAGTAAAGATTTGTTATGATGCTGACTGATGTATTTTTGAGCCTGGTATATTCTTCAGATACTGATAAAGATTACAGAAAAAAATTAATTCAAATAGCTGTCCTTCTGATGTCAATTGGAAATTATTATAGATTTGTTTAGTTTCGAGTCCCAGAAGGTCATCCAAAAACTTCATGTGGAGTTGGACTTTGAAATATATTAAAAGATATGTGTTTATAATTTGCATTTCAACAAAATAGTTAAAAGAGAGAAAAAAACATACAACAGCTGAAAAATTGCAAATATAAACAAGTATTGAAATAACTGTATTTGGTTAAAAAAAATTATCCAGTCCAGTATTTTGCATTCAGTTGTGGTCATATGTCTTGCAATATCTCTGTGCATGGAACTGCTGGGCAGCATTCACCAAGTCTTTGGATGCCATCAGGGACCAAGAGGTGCTATCAAGAAATCTTCTGCTTACTACCTTAGTATCTCTATTTCCTTATTTTTATGTTTTTTACCCTCTGACTTTTCCTTCAATAATCTTGATTATGATTATGATTTGTTGACCCTAATGATAATTTAGTTTCTTTCTGGTTCCTTTTTCTGTAGCTTGCCCCTCATCATTGCAAACATCTCCTTTCAGCCTAAACAGTTGTAGCTTAGGTCATTTTTCATATGGAAGTTATTCTATATCTCTGATCATCCTTGTTGACCTTGACTAAATCTTCTGCAGTCCCTTGTATTTTTTTGAGGTGGTAGGGAAGGACAAGGCCAGAACTGCATAACATACAGATATGGTGAAACCACAGATTTACATAATGGCAGAGTGACATTTTCTCTTTTGTTCTTCATTTTTCTCCTAATGGCTCCTAACATTTGATTTACTCTTTTGATCGCTACTGAGCACTGAGTGATGTTTCTGTGTGACTATCTATCATAACTCCCAACTCTCACTCCATTCAGCTCAGAGCTCATGTAAGTGAAATTAGGATTTCTTCCCCTTATGTACATCACCGTACATTTATCTACACTGAATTTTGGCTGTCATTTTATTGCTCAGTCACTAAGTTTTACTACCCTAGATAAATTAATATCATCAAACTCGATTACTTCACCACTAACGTTCTTTTTAAAGTCATTTATGAGCATGCTGAACAGCAAAGGCCCTAGCATAGATCTAATGTAACCTCATCTGTCACCACCTTCCACTGCGAAAACTGACCATTTATTCCTGTCTTCTAACCATTTAACCGTACAAGGATCTTAGCTCTCATGACATGGTGCTAAGTTTCCCTAAAAGCCTCTAATAACACACTTCTCAAAAGCCTTTTGGAAAAAACAAGTAAGCTATGTCAACCACATCACAGTTATCCACATAACTGTTGATATGACTTCAGAAAGGCCAACATGTCTTTTCTCAAAAAGATAATTTTATCAAGATATTCAGTAACTCTGTTCCTGCTAGCTAATCTGCATGGTAGCTGTGGTTTAAGAGGTGACACTTTAAAGCTGTGTAGCTTCCCATGACTCTTCTCAAAACTCTGCTGAAAATTGCCTTCAGATTTTCAGCTGTGCTTGGTCCTTGGATGCCAAGGCAGCTTTGTGCAAGAAGTTACAACTGCCATGTTTGGGGAGCCATTCAACTATTTTAGACTTGAATTCCTTTTCAACTGTCTCATGAACACTACCTTGTCGTGGTGATGTGCTGCTCTTCGTGTGCTCTCTTTGCTCCATGTGTCGTCTTCTGCAGTCACTTCGTCTCCATCTAGGTCCTCTAAGGAGTCTCTCACAAAGAAGACTTCAGATCAGAACCTGCCCTGTTTCTTGTACAGCAAGCGCTGATGCAAACAATTCATTTAGCTCCTCTGCAATGGCCTAACCGTCCCAAGTGCTCTCTTTATACCATGATTATCATTCTGGCCCTTCAAACTCTGGCTTACTTCCTGCCTTTTATATATTTGAAGAAAGATCCATTATTACTTGTGAATCCTTCTGCTAGATGCTCTTCAAAATTCTTCTTGTTTTGTCTCCTTGTGCTTTTACATGCTATCTGCCAGACTTTATGATCCTTTCTATGTTTTTAATATGGACGTCTGCTTTTTGAAGAGTGTCTCCTTACTTTCCTGATGCTTTTCATGTGCTCCTTAGCTACGTGGGTTTTCTTTTGCCTTTTCCCACACTTTTCTTCACAAGCAGCATTTATTGGCCCCATGCTTCCAACGTGGTGGTGACCTAAATAAATTCCAGGTGAACTAAGAGGATTTAATTCTCTTAGCTGACCTTTTTTTAACAAGGTCCTTCTTTTACACAGTTCCCCTTTTCGAGAGAGCCCAACTGCAGTTGTTCCCAGAAAATTACCGAAGCCGAGCGTGCTACGGCAGCCGCTGGAGAACAACTCTTCAGCTGTGTGGCTCTAAGGCAGCCCCCGGGTGCTGCTCTGAACCAGCTCATGGGCTGCAGATCCTCCTGGGCCCTCCGTAACCAGCCACCCATCAGCTACTGATGGTGATCCCTGCGTTACTGTCTGATGTAGTATTTGCCTGATCGCTGTAGGTAACTGAGGAGGGTCCTGATTATTCCATTTCCTGCTTTGGCTGCTTCTGCGATGGTCTTCGGATACTGAAACCACTATTACCATCTTTGCTGAGCAGTTACATAAAGCCAATGATAATTTTTTTTTTTATTTAGGCTTCAAATTTCATTCCGTGTGGATTCATGAGGTTGCTTGATGAAGTGGGGAGTGTCTTCATTAGATTCTAATTTTTAAAAAACATGTAACATTACACGACCACCAAGAGGACCTACTTCATCTTTCACTCTCAACACCAAATTCTTGGTTTGGTGTTACAATCTGCTGTGGATTATCTTTCTTCTGTCAAGCTTCTGATAGGTGTACTATGCCCCTTCTTTCACTTAGGGCTAGACTTGCTTCCCCTCATCCTGGATCTTAGATTTCAAGCACTTGTTTCTGCCACGTTTTCTTTAACTGTCAGTCTATTTGATGTTTTTCTCCCTCTGACCCATGTGGGTCAGCCCCACATGTAGCTGAACGCCCATAGCATTACCTGTACCACAAGTTCCATTTCAAACCACATGTTCTTCTGCACCTACTGGCTTTCTCACCACTTCTTTGTTTACAAGCTCACTCATGATACTCCTGATTTTAAGTGCCAGAAGCCCAGTTCCCTTATGAACCCTCTCATATGGTCTTGCTGTATCAAGGCAATGTTCCCAATTCCCGATAGATCTGGCTCCCTGATTTTTGCAGCTTTTAATACCTGGCTGAGGAGATGGCGTTTGTGTTTGGCACCACTATTACTGTGCTTGCCAAAAGCGTAACAATAAACGTCCTTTAAAATGGGGTCAGTCCCATGATCTATTTCAAGTATGGTGTACCCCCCACCCTGGGGCAATCACGCCAGCACAACCAAGGGTGACAAGCTGTAAAGAGAGGAAAAATCAGTCAGAGAGTGGTAGGGAAGGACTCTGTATACAGTAATGTTCCTTCACATGAATTAACACTACAAAACCACAAAACAATCATCAATTGCATTGTATTGTTTGCTAGCACAAAATTATACTAGACTATGAACATGAACATGCAGATACTTATATTGCCCTAGAAAACATCAGGCTTAAGTTTAAAAGAGAAATACTGTTACCACATTTTTCTAATAAATGCAACATATTTCTATTGTTCAAGGAAGTATAATTGCTTACTTTCTTACTCTCACCTTCCCTGCAAGCGCATACTCACTTCTTTTTGTGCTTTCTCACTGAGGGCTCATTTATACTAATAAATACCTGTGTTTGTGATACAGCATGAAAGACTCCCATCAACAAGTAGGAAAAATATATGCTTGTGAAATTATAAAAATCCCTTAGCTACCTATCTAAATAAAGTATGGATTAGCACTGGTTACAGCAGCTAAGATCTCCCCCCTTCCTGAGTGAAGCCAGAAAACTTTATTTTTGCTTCTTCAGGATCAGATTATTTAGCCTAAATTCCTATTTTGGGGTAACTCCTATGCATAGTCTAGCTCTAAAGTCTGTAAGTTTGTTTCCATCAAAAATTTTTGGGGCAAAACAATTCCTGTGCACTTGAGTTGTCAAGCTTCTACGCTCTGTGCAGCATCCAGATGCCAGGGCTCAGCAGTGTGTCCAAATACAAGTGAACAGAATGTATTTGGACAAACACAAGTACTGTGTCCAAATATAAAGATGTAGAGGTGTTTTTTTTTTCCTGTAAAAAACATCCTTCACATGAAAAGATGGATTTTCCAAACATAGTCTTCATAGTGGGGGGAAAAAAAAAGTGAAGTGTCATTTCTATGAACAGAAAGCCTCATTGCAGAAACTGCTTTGCAGGAGAGGTCTTTATATGTGGAGGACAGAATGAAGTCCTGTACTCTTTCTTTCAACATTTGAAACATGCATGTGTCAGAAACAAGTTTACTCTTGCATACATGTGAAATCATGAATCCATTGTAGGCACAAAGATAATATGTTTAGTAACTGGGCATTCTTTACAACAAAATGGACATAGGAATGCATTTGAAAAGGTGTATCTTGGTCATTACTTGTAAAGACTACTACATATTCCAACAAGATCTGAATATACCAAGAGAAGTTCATGCTTTTAGAGGCCTTCTAGGATTTTACATTCTCTCAAGAACTCATGAAAGGTTTTATTTTTTAAAAAAATCAACTGTGGTCAAGAATCTGGGGAAGCAACAGATCAGTATATTCTGAATCATATAAGATAGCTGAATTCTGCAACTGTCAGTTTAAAATCCTCATAAATTAGAAATAGGAATGAAGCTGCAGGAGATTGAATGAAAATACGCAAAAGCTCCATGTTAACATTATGAAGAGATATAGACAAGAGTAATATGGACAGCAACCCGCCAACAGAGCAGTCTCGGAGATAATTTGGCATGTAACATAGGAAAAGAACAGAAACACAGCAAAAAGCCTGCCCAAGAACCCACCCCCAACACTAAAAACCATGGAAAAGCAATACGGAGCAGAGAAGCCAAGCAAATCACAAGATCACATAAAATTGCTCATGGTGTACTATGAAGAAAAAGAAGATGATGGAAGGACCTTCTGCCTGCGGTCATATACTTGTAGCAGAAGAAATTACCATGCCAAAACTTGTAGACAAGGGAAAAGGAAAAAGGAGAGGGAAGAGGAAAGGAGGAAGGAGAAAGGAGGGAGGAGGGAAGGGGAAGGGAAGAAAAAAGGCAACATAAACCAGAAAACATAAACCTCAGCCTATCATAAGACATCAAGACGAGGCAGCATACAAACAGGAAATTAAACGCCAAGTACACAGTAAGGCATCACTGAACCTAGTAGATTATGAAGACTTCTGTATTATTACTTGAGAGTAGAGAGCAAAATTGCAACCACAGAAAGACAGATTAAAATTATACAATGCACGACCATAAAACCACAAGGATCATGTAATTACCCCTCAAAAAAGGACGCACAAAGAAAACATACAGAGAAAGCTTAGAGGCTGCAACTACAGGTAGTACAGACAACACAGAAACCGATGTCACTAAAAGAAATCACAAAACTTATTACAGCAAATTTCTGACAACTGATTTAAAACAGATTCGAAAGCAAACCGAAACCAACACCCCATACTGTCTAGAGCAGATAATACCCTATGGTATCCCTGCAGCAAAACTGCTGAAAGATTATCAGGTTGTATGTGAATGACTGGAACATCTTCCAGGCATGTTACACCCACAAACAGAAAATATAGTTCAGTCAGCAGAGTAGCTGCACCACAGGGCATCCATTACGTAAAGAGAAGAAAAATGGGAGCACCAAATGCAATAGAAAAGACACTAGTCATAGAGCCTCAGACTGATCAATGTGATGGTAATAATGGCGCATTTAGGAAAGCTGCACAAGAACATTGTGATATCTGTGTTCAGTTTTAAACATGGAATGAGCCTTAAAACTCCAGGGTAGGACCCAGCATAGATAATATGGTTTTGCAGGGATTCATAGCTGTCCAATTAGAACTGCAACACCAATAAAAAATGTAATTTTTATCTTTTAGACGATCGGTTTGAGTCAGTGCCCAGCTGACAGCAAGTGAAAGTCACACATCTTAAGTTCAGTGGTGTATATTAAAAGAAGCCGCTAGACTTAGTATTGTTCTTACTGGATTAGTGGGCCTGGTCTCAAAATACACTAAGATTTCACCTCTAACACAGCTGTACTATCGCAGTATACTACAGTACAACAGTATACCACCTCACTATTCTAATTCTTTCAAAATACTGAACTGTACATGCAGCCTTATGGCTGACAATGAGAATTTTAGGGATATTATTAAAATGGCTAACAGTAGTTCAATTACTCTTTTCAATCACCATTGAACGTTTTTTGTAATGAGTGTAAACATTAGATTTTTATAGAATATTGATTTTTAATCAAAACAGTGGTTTCCACTGGAATAGCACTTTTAGAAGCAAGCTAGTGGACAGAGCTGGAAACCCAAGTCCTTCAGCCACACCAAATCAAATCACGGAAGACTGGAAGGCACCCTTTCTTTGACAAATGAACAAACCAACCCAGCAAAGCAGAAGACATTTCTCTGTCCTTGGAGACTTATATGTTAACACTGGAAAACTACCTCTTCAGTGAAATCCTTCTTACCAAATGTGTACTGCAGTGCTTACAGCGTGTAATTTCAACAATTACATCCGTACTAAACATACACCAGGTCTATTCTAGCTTCTGCTATTATAGTAATATGAGAGAAGACTGCTGCTTTTATTGACATTTCCACATTACTGCAGGATCTAGTTCGGGTTATGCCCTAGAAGCATAAAGTTGCTCTTCCTGGTGCAGGTTCTTCCATCTTGGCAACAGGCGTAAGTCAGTCCTAAGTGCATTTACAGTTTTGTGCCTACACCGGGCAAACGCGCTGGTACAGCTATCGAAACACCCTGCTATGGAGGCCTGGCTATACTGTGTACATAGGGTATTGTGACGGCCTTTATTTCTCTCGCCTCTGGCTGAACACAGAAATACTTTTGTCTATCAGTATGTCCATCTCTAAAATCATGCTGGGAAAATGGCAATGTTTTTTTCTTACAATGCCATTGCCTAAAGTCAAACCATGATATAAAAATACAGTCATTAGAAGTGCATTTGTTTCTAGTTCGCAAGCATTCAGACATGCAAAAGCTAAAACATGAGAATTCCAAAGGTGTAACACTTATTTAAATATCATGATTTTAACCAAATTGTAGAGGGATTTGCCAACCTGGAGCACTATACACCTACAGCTTTAACTCAGGGAAAGTACTGTGTTGCCCCAGCTTGGAAAACATGGACAGAGAGCTGTTAGGTGACCCAGTTCCTTAAAATGAAAATTATTGAGCACAGTCTAGTCACTTTTTTTGAAGCATAAATGAAAAGGATAAATTTGAAGTTTTATTGGAGAGAGTAATGGACTCACCCTGACTTAAAACATGCTAGAGACAAAATTTCAATCACTAGTTTCACTGGTGAGTGCAGCAAATAATCTTATGTGCCCTCTTAAAAAAAAAATGAACTTTAGTCGAAACAGTTCCACTGTGGCAAATCCATAAGCAACTGAAAATAGTATCTTAGAACAGTAAGGGTCTGACAATTATAAGAATAAATAGCGCTCTACTTAGTAAGTAGCTTTATTGAGGTGGTTCACTGGATTTCATCACTTTGCCTTAAAATTTAGCAGCATACCTAGAACTACTACTTGGTAGTAAAACCTAGAATTCAATTCGTCCTGTGGCCTTGTGTTAACTTTGCTCTCCCCATAGCTATACCCTTCATCTGTAGATAGAAACCAAGCATAACTTTCCACGTTGCGTATTTTAAGGGCTGACGCTATAGCTGCTTTTCTTCCTAGAAATTAGTGATACCAGAAAAAATTCATGAAAGAAAGAGTTAAAGGCCAACGACCTAGCACTCTCTGTATTACATTACAGATTCCATCTGGGGAACAGACCCACAATTCCTTTGCATGGACAGCAGAGCATGCATAGTGGTCTGCTAGCCTCTCACCCAAGAAGGCGGCACTGGGTTTCAATGCTAGGGCACACCCCAAAACTGTTAAAGTTTCCTGTGAAATATCTCTAGACCAATGCCAGAGACCTTAGAGAAAGACTGTAATAGGTTATTTTATTAGTTACAAAATACAACAACAAATATTTTGAAATATCAGCATTTCTGCAGATGTTGTCAATAGATTCACTAACGAGTAGAGCAACAGTTTTATTTATGCATGCAGTGCCTTTTTTCTGGGAGTTGCAAAGTGCAGGTGAAAAATATTACGTCAATCACATAGAGAAAGAAGGGGAATTACACAGAGATTAAATAGATTGAAAATGGCTGTAAAGTTAAAGACAGTATTTTAAGCACATGATTTACCACTGCATTTCCTTATTAATAAGAAGTTCTTTTCACATGCTCTTCAACACCTATTCCATATACTCTTCATAAACTGTTACTTGCCTCCTAGTACCACAGGTTCCTTGAGGATCTGAAGTAAAATCTGATGTCTTTCCTACTTTTAAGCAGAGTTAGTTTTGCACAGAATGAGACAGTGATGCAGAAGTGCTAGAAGACCGATAGGCAACAACAAACATACCACATAAATTTGGAACACTTGATGCACAGAGTTTTGCAATACGAAATGAACCATGGTTGTATATACTGCTGCTGAACACCGAAAGACATGCAGGGAACAATAATATTGAAAGCTAAAATAGACATTAGACTTGAAAAATGAGGTACAATTTTCATTACTATCAGTAGACAGAAGCTGCCTGCACATGCAACCCCACTTACATCCCTGTGAAGTGTACATCAGTTCTTTTCAAAACCGAAACAAAACTCATGATTAAAAGTTCTTAATCCTAATGCAGAAGACCTCAACAAAAAAATACAGATATTCCTGGTAACAAAGCTAGAACAAAATTAGGAGTAGTAGTTAAAATAATGAGATTGTGCAAAGTTTTTTGAGATACCGATTCAGTTGGTGTTCTTTGAGTCCCATCCCTAGGGTCTCACTGAGATCTTGTGAACAACTGTCACCTTGTCTCATGTAGTTGTAGGCTTTAGTTCACTGCTGAAACGACCGGCAACCTTAGTTTTCAGCACATAACTAGCCTATAACCACCAGAGGCCACTGCTGTTCTTTGCCTTTTCCCTGCCCGCAGCTAGAGTCAGCTGCAGGAGCCCCAGCCAAGGGTCACTGTAGCCTTAGTTCTCCTTTCCGTATTTATCAGTGCTGCACTTCTGCAGACAAAATTAAATACAGTATACTTTTTACTGGAAGGTAGAAGAAGAAAAAGATCTCTAAATATTGTTTACCCAACCTTAGCCTTCAGGAAGAAATGAAACCTCACATTCCAAAACCCTGATTTCATTCTTTGATATGATTAAATTTGGTAGCTAAAGGCAAGTTTTCAGATGTAATTTAATTAGGTATCTGAAAGGCATTTAGCTTAGAACTGATTAAAAAAACAGCTCCATACATTTGCAACAGAACAAGATACATGAATTAACAAAGTGTTAATTAACATTCAACGATGAGAAAACTATTAAGTAAGGTTTTGTTACTATAGTTTGCAGCTAACAGTACCCACCCAGCCCTTCAGTATCTGAAGTACCTGCTTAATACTATTTGCAGAGACTACAGAAAGTGACATCAAAGTAACAAATGTAATAAAAGAGGACTAGGTCATGAAGCTTGCTTAACTAAGCCTACATCCTATTAAATGTGTTTTAATACAGGCTACTGAAACACTATATGGTTTGAAATAAAGAAATCGGCCAGGTGCTGGCCATATGGGATGGGGGGAGGAAAAATCAGGTACCCTGGAAAGCCATGAGAAGAACATTAGCATTCTCAGCAACCAGGTTCAGTGAGAAGTGGGTTTTGGATTACTCTTTGGGTGAAAGACCGAGTAGCAAAAAAAAAAAAAAAAAAAGGTAATTTTACCACTGTAGGCAGTATTCTCATAGCAGTTCCCTTTATACAGAAATATACCCTTTTTAACAGGGTATTTAAAAATTAAAAGGTGCAGAAAGAAAACATTAACTCGGAAAAAGCTTCAGAAAAAGCTTCAGAACCTTAACTAGGTCAAACTATTGAGATAATGAAAAAAGTTGCTCGTGACCCACAAAGAGAAAGTGTTTTATATTAAAAGTTTATTTAGCAAGAAAGAGGTGCAATAAAAATCTCATTTTAAAAGCTGAAGTCCTTCATTCAAAGACAAAAGAATTCAAAGATGAAATACAGCACTGTCTTTGGAAGCAATGAAAGCCATGAAGTGCTGGAACAAGCTATGGATGAAAACATCTCCATCTTTACTGATAACTTTCCAGAGGGCACACTTCCTCCGGACACAAATTACAGGTGACAGAATTAAATATTATGACTCACGATACCCCAAAACTGGTATTAAATGATTCAGCGAGCTTTTATGACCTCCCCACCTCCCAAGATCTCCTCACGCAGTACGTGATCCAGGCAGCAGAGCTCAGGCCACAGACCGACCAGAATTTCAGCAGTAAACCCCGCCAGCTATGACAGGAACGTGTGCTGGAAGCAAAGGCCTTTCTGGGGCCGAGGTGAGCCCCACGTCCGCCGTGCTCACGTTATGCACCTCTCAGGCCAAAACCGGACTTCACGGGGAGCGTAAGAGAGGAAAACAGGGAACGACCGCCCCCCAGGGAACGGCGCCGCAGCTTTGGCCGAGCCCGGCCTCAGGCCTCCCCACCCGTTTCTATGCTCTGAATGGGAAACTACAGCCCTTCCGCTGGAGCGATCCGCACACAGACCCGCCGAGCCTGCTCCCACGACCCGGAGGCCCCGGCCGCCTCAGGCACGACCCCGCTCACGGCGCTGCCCAGTGGCTCCCACCAACCCCAACACGCAACGCCGCTCGCGCGCCGGCGCATGCGCCTCCGTATCCGGATGTACCAACCCCCTCCACCTTAGGCGAGTAGGCACAATGAAGGCCCCCCCCCTCCGCTTCCCGGCTGACGCATGCGCAACCGAGCGTCCCTGCCACCGCCCCTCCGCGACCTGTTTCACGCCGCCGTGTACCTTCCCCAGCACCCCCGCCCGCCTTGGCGAGGCGCGCTCACTGCGCCTGCGCCGCTCGGCCTTGTCGTGAGTTCGCCTCTTCCCCGCTCGCCCTTCTTCCCCCCCCCCCCCGCCTCCCACGTTGGTCCCGTCTGCGCCTGCGCCGCCCGCCTCCCTTCCCCCGGCGCGCTCCCACAGCGCCGAGCCCCCGGCGGCCCGTGTATAGGGCCGGGTTCGCTCTCTCGTCCCCGCCCCCTCGTCCCTCCTTCACCAACCGCCGCTTCCTCCGCCGTTGCCAAGTGTGTGTGTGTGTGTGCGCGCGCTGGGAGGAGGGGGGGTGGGGGCTGGAGGGGGGGTGGGGGGAGGGAGGGAGGGGGCAGCCATGCCGAGGGGGCGGCCTCCCAAACCCAGCAGGGAGACTGGCAAGGCCGGCGCCGAGTCAGGTAAACAGCGCGGCCGGGCGAGCGCGATACGCGCCCGGGGGTGGCAGCGCGGGCGTCGCGAGAAGGCGAAAAGCCTCCGCGGGCTCCGCATATAGTCCCCGGATATGGGGGAGGAAGGCCGGGTCTATTGTGCGAGTGTATAGGCGAAAGGGCGGAGGGGGGGGAGCCTGGCCCGGCCCGGCCCTGCGGAATGATACCGAGCGGGCAGCTCCCGCCGCCCCACACGGCGCGGCGGTTGGGGAGCTGGTGTGGGCTGGCGGGCCCCGCAGCCTGTCCGCAGCCTCTCGCCTCCCGCTCGGGGAGCGGCGGCTGTAACAGACCCTCGCCCACGGAGGTTGCGGGGGGAACTGGTCGTGGCGCGGCCGTTGCCTCCGCTTGCCGCCTCGTCGTGGGGCGGCGGCGGCGAGGCTGCCGCTGGGCGGAGAAGGGGTTCTCGGCCCAGGCCAGCGGCCTTGCCTTCCCCTGCCTCCCGGCGCGCCTCCGGCCGTGGTGTGGGTGCTGCCACCGCAGCTGCCGGCGCTGGGCTGGCTGGAGCTGGTGAGGGCCGGAGGGAGAGTCCGGGCAGGTTTGCGGCGGGCCGTACGGGAAGGCTCCCAACTCCTTCCGCCGTTCTTCCCCTTCCCCTCGCACTGTTTCCCCCCCCCCCCCCCGGGCCAAATTAATGAGAGCTCCGAAATAAAGGCTGATAAACGAGTGAAAATAACATTTAACACTTCCATCCTTCTGATTACAAGGAGGAGAGCCTTTCTTTTTTTTTGGCTTTCGAAAACACTCTTGTAGTCGTTTTCTTTGTATGTGTATAAAAAAGAACTGGTTTTCTTTCCCGAACATGTATTAGTCTGTTTCACACTTTAAATTTTTGCGTGTCTTTTAGTGTCATTGATGACTAGATAATACTTAAGGGAAGGATTGGTTTGATGGGCTTGGGTTTTTTGACAGCAATTTGTAGCTAGTGAGTTTTATGGCCCTTTTGTGTAGTTCACTCCTGAAGATGTTACTAGGGCTCTATGAGTAGTATCTCAATAAAGCCCTTGAACTGAAAAAATACTGTGTTTCAGATAGACCTGAAACCCTTTTCAATTATTTCTCTTTCAGCATAAGCATGTAGCAGTAGATTGATTTTTTTTTTTTTTTTTTTTTTAGGTAGAATGGGGAAAGATTTCACAAGACATTTGAATTCCATGGTTATATCAGTAATGAGAAGTCAACTAATTAATATTTTAAGTGTATATTTAGAATCTCTGGTTTTCTGAATGCTTGCAGATGAGCTCTGGCTCTCCAACAGGAATGTGTAGGCAAGCCTTCTGTGGCATACTTTTTGTAGAATTGAAATGTGCTGGCAGGCAAAAAAAAAATAATGCTGTACTGTTACATGAGTGTTGGGAAGTTGAGTAAAATGTTTTCTCCAGCATGGAAAGCCAAATGTGCCGCAGGTTCCTACCAGAAGTTTGTGGGGTGTTTTTTTTTTTTTTTTTTTTTTTGGTTGTTGGAGCTGTTGATCTCTGCTTTTTATAGAGAGGGACCCAAAGAGCTTTGGCTGTCACCAGTTTTGGAAGCTCACGTTTCTTTTTTTAACTAAAATGTCCACCTAATTCTGTAGAAGTTTTTGCAAGGGTACACCTGTATTGTATGGGAGTAAGCTCCTGTACTAATGGCATGGTGTATGAATGAGAAAAAGATCAAGACTGAGACAAGCTGCCCAGAAAAAGTGCCTAGTCGCTGTATCCCTTTTGCTTGTAATTGGACCTTCATCTTAGACCCTTCCTATGGTAAGAGGTATGGCTAACAGGACTTACTGTGAGTTCAACCATATTTTGAGTTTTTCATGTATTTAATTTTTGAAAAAGAATTGTTCTCAATTTATTACATTGTTTCATATAGGCGGTTTGATTGCAGACAGCAGTTTAGAATTACAGGGTGTAGGGCTACCACAGGGATCCAGAGACTTAGGCGGTCTGCAATTGCAAGGACTCTGCCCTGTATGGGCAAATATTGTGGGTTCTGGAGTCTGGTCCTTGAGATTTCATCAGTTTGGGAAAACAGCAAAGTCAGTGTTGGCAAGTGTCACCTTTTATTCCTACGCTTATGTGTGGCTAAGAGCAGGTCATGAATGAAGCAGCTCTGGCAGAGCAGAGGAATCTGGTGAGTTTATGTTCGCAGGACATTTGGCTGTTTATCCTGTTCCAATACAGGCTGACAGACTTTGAAAACTGATTGTGAATTCCATAGGCTTCACTTTTAGTGGGAGGAATTCTATTTAGAAAACAGCTGTTTACAAAAATAAATTTCACATCTTTTCCATAGGAAATTGTACATTTTGTTCCTTTTTAGTGTGGCTCTCAGAATTCCTGCAGCCCTCATACACTAACTTCTTTCACAGAAGAGAAGTGTTGCTTTCTGTAGTTGTATAGTCTGTATGTTAATGGTAATACAGCTTTGTTTGGAAGAAAATAAGGGTGAATCACTCAGTAATGTTTTGGTGTGCAGCTTCCTTAAACTTCTTTAACCACTGTGCATGTCAAATACTAGAACATGTTCTTTGTTCTAGGAAAACTAAATGTTAGATAAAAAACTGAACTCTAGGCAAAAATAGTCAAAACAGTATCTTGACCTCAATGGCTTCTATTTTAAGAGAACTTTTTTGCGTTGGTAGTGTTTTCCCAAAACTGTCTTTCGATTATCTCACTCCTTTTTTTGGGGGGGGGAACTGTTCAAATTGATCTCCCTGATGGGCACAAATGGAAACACAGGAGGTTCTGTCTGAGCATAAGTGAACACTTTTTTACTGTGAGTGTGACTGAGCACTAGCATTGGTTACACAAGGAAGTTGTGGAGTCTCCTTCTGTAGACATATGCAGCAGCCATCTATACGCAATCCTGGGCAACTGACTGTAGTGGCCCAGCTTGAGCAGAGGGGTTGGACAAGATGACCTCCAGCGGTCCCTTCCGACCTTAACTATTCTGTGATTCTCCTTTGAGGTGCATGAAGTATATGGTATGATTCTCAAGAAGCTTAAAAGACCTAATCTTCTGTGATTTGGGGTTTTGCTGCTCCTTGAGTCTTGCTGTGGCTGCTTAGCAGTGGTTGTATAGAAAATCCTTTTACAGACATGCGAGAGGTCCTTGGCTCTTGCCTTTCTGAAAATTTCAGGATGAGACCTTGAATATATATGACACAAGAAAAATGCATTAGAAAAAATGCTACTCCATGCAGACGTTTTCAAAGAAAGAAATGGACAAGCAGCTCTTAGCACCTAATTAGTGTTAACACACTAGTAACACATTTACACAGATTCTCGTGACATAACCTCTAACCTGAGAAGGAAGTTAAAAAAGAATTATTCGTGTGTGTGGTCTCAGAGTTTCCAGTGTGGCTGCTGTGGTTCTAAGTAACCCACATTACAGCGTTTGAACCGTCAAGATTTTTAGGCTATGTGAATTTTCTGTAGTCTGTTGTGCATCGTTGCCAGCATTCGAGAACCACTGGCTCAGGGGCAGTTCTGTTCCCTTAAGAGTCTCTGTAAGACATGAGAAAGCGATTTCCACTGCTATTGTGCAGGTGAGGTAACACAAGGAAAGCACACAGGGGAACATTTATTGTCATCTTTTCCTATTGATACATGTCTTCTCGTGCCCTGTTATCAATATATTTCTCAAATTTAAGCTTGGATACCTTAGCGATACTTTCTTGGTAAAAATTCCTCAAACTGTTACCTTTAAATTTAGTTTTACTTACTGATTTTTTGCATAAAATACTCTCTCTGCTTTCTTTACAGTATTAGTGTAATGGAAGATGCCAATTTTAAATATTTTTGGAGCTTGGGAGAAGTGCCTGAAAATTGCAAAGAAAAAGCCTTGAAACACACAAGTGTTTTGGAAGGTGCAATATGATTTTTGCTTTCAGAAAAGTTTTTAAAAATGTGGTAGGACTCATATTGTAAGGATGTTATTTTGAAAAGTCTTACTTAACTTTTTAATAAGAATTTAGCAATGAACACTTGCTATTGAGCTGGAATTGAAGTGAATACCAGGCTTTTACTGTTCAGGTAGCCAATGAAAAGACAATGTTTGAAGACGTATTTGTTATAGATCCAGAATAATATTTTGGGTGCTTATGGCTAGTTTATTAGCTACGGTAGTGACTAAGAGTTTTCTGTAGGTGCTGTGAAAACTCTGGTGAAAACTTGAGACTTTATCACTGGTTCTTTCTGCTAATTTTTGAGAGTTTCCATTTTGTCCTGATAAATGTTGTTACTATAAGTTGGTAGTCACAGCTTTTGTACAGTACTGCTTGTCACTGTTTGAGTAGCAGCAACATGAAATTACCAGTTTTTTACTTTCACAGCTGTCTGGTCATTTTCAAATAGCAGAAGAGGAATTCTTTGAACAACAAAGTGAACAACAAACTGCTGAAGCAGTTTTTAAGCCTAGAGTGTATGTCACCTATTTAAACCCAAAGGCTACTTTTACACACATTTAAACTGAATTCCTTTATGAGTGCAGTTAAAACTGAGTATTTTGTACCTTCAGAGGGCATGAATTTTAACAGAATTCACATATGGAGAGTGGTCAATATTAAATACACAAAAGTAAGAAACAGAGAAGGTGATGTAGCTTTATGTCTGCCTCTGCAGAGCTGGCTGTATTTTGTTTTCTTTGTCAGTTGTCTAGCATCAGCTAGGGTGTGGATGTATTGAATTAGGGCAAAGTCAGTTCTGAGGCTTTACATACCAATTTTTGTATTATTGAACAAAAATGCGACTTGAACTCATTGGTTAATATAAATTTAGAGAAGACAAATGTACAGTATTTTAGTAGTTGTGTACTAGGATCTTATGGGGTGGCCTCTGACTGACAAGTAAAAGAATAGGTGAGTGATGTGCAGGCAAGAATGAAGAGGTTGTGGTACTGCTACTGTAATGTGGTCTAAGTCTTTTAAATATGATCGGTATAGGTAATTCCTTTTAAAACATACAGGAGGGACAACTGCTGAAACTTTTGCCTTAGAGAAGAGAATATTTAGGCTTTAATAGTGATACTTTTGTTTGGTCATCTCGGTGTTCTACAGTAACAAAATCTAAGTTTGTGCAGGAAGGGTATGTTGGCTCTTAGTGAGAAGGTAGACTTAGATTACACTGGTGTTCTTTAATTCCATGTTAGTTCCTCCCTATGCTTGAAATATGTCTATGCCTTTTTCCCAGTAATCTATACAGGTAAATAACCTGTGTTTAAGTTATGGCTGTGTGATAACTTCAGCCTTGTTCTGTCCCTTCTCCATAGCTTTCTGCCAACTGCAGATCCTCATTATGTTGTTCCCTGTTGCAATTGCGCTCATACCTTCATACCTCTGTCATTCCTATGCATTGTTTCAAAATGTAATTAAACTTTTATTTGACACCTCTCATGTCCTTTTGAGTTTTTCTGCTGTAGCTGGATTGTGTTCTCTCTCAGGGAGAGGAAAGATCATTTAGCAAATCATTCAGTTAATTCTTAAATTTCTGTTAACAATGCAGTGGCTGGGCACGGGAAAGGGTTAAGGTCTCAAGCATGACACATCCAAATCATATAAAAACTAAGAGATAAAAAATGCTAGCTTGGTATATTCATATGCAGCTTCCAAAAAAAAAAAAAAAAAAAAAAGTTGTAACTCCTGTTTTGGAATATTTGGCAATAAATATAGCAGCATTTACCTGAATGTCAGATGAAGCTATCAGAGTTGGTTAAGGAAATGCCAGTTTTCTGTTACCTGTGTAGATTAAGATTATACGGATGGTATACCTATGTAGTGGGTTCACCCTGGTAAGCAAAGTCTCTGAGCAAAGACTACCCCCAAGTTTGTATTGCTGAGCATGATGTTGTATGGCATGGAATATCCCTTTGGTTAATTTGTGTCAGCTGTCCCCTCCAATCTTTCGCCCACCCTCAGCCTACTCATTGTAGGGGCAGAGCGAGAAACAGGTGGCCTTCACGCTGTACAAGAACTATTCAGCAATAGCTAAAACATTGGTGTGTTATCAGCATTGTTTTAGTCACCTATTTAAAACGCAGCACCATATGGGCTGCTGTGAAGAAAGTTAACTCCATCCCAGCCAGACGTGGTACAAGCTATTCAGCACCTAACCAGCTATGATGGAGCTATTAATTCTGTGTTCTGTCAGGCTTCTCTGCTGCCTATAGCACATTAGTGTGGCCGTGCAACTTCTGGAGTCATCTGTGGTCCACAAAGGAGTGCAGCTGCTTTGTGTTGGCAAATGCTGAGCATTTGGCACCTGGACATCCATCCCAGTAGTGTAGTCCTGGAAGCTAAGTGTCTGAACTGGCATGACTTTAAATTCCAGATTGAGTATTGACCAAAATGTAATAAATCTACCTTTTCTTATACGAGAAAATCTTAATTAATTTTGGTCTGATACAAGGACTGAGAGTTGAGTCTTCCTGCTGAGTCTCCCCTTAGAAGTCATGAGGAATGACTGTTCACTGTTCTTCTGTAAGAAAGTGCTGAGTTAGGTTTAAACTAACCTGATTCTTGCATGATTGCAGAACTAAGCAAAATGTTTTAATTACTCATTTTCATCTGTGTTTGATGACTTCTAGCGTGGTAGGAGGAAACATCAATATTGCCATCCCTGTTTTGTTCTCTTGTCCTACCACTTTCTTTCCATGCATAAATGAGTAAATAGGTTTTGATAGAGTCAGACCCTTTTGTCCCTAAACTTGCAAGCTGCCATTTAACTTCAGTGACAAGTTTTCATCTGTGAATTCTGCAAGCTTGAGCGTTGTATTCGCAGTGTCCTTTCAGTCGGATGCAAGTAGGCTGTTAGAGATCGAAGAAGGCTGTGCTACATTTACAGCTGAATGAGTTCCATCTGTGCCTTGCAGAGAGGACTGCAGGCTGCCATGAGGCACAGTGCTGCTTACATAAGGAAGGAATGGCTGGGAGTGCTCTAATTCTGTCTTCCTCCTTCCACACTGAGCTGTCATCAGTGGCTTATAGCAGGGAGCACCTGCTTGCTGACTCAGCTCTCCAGGTCAAGATTCATGAAGGCTGTATCACAGAAATCTGTAGCTAAGTTGAACCGAGACTTGATTGCTGCTGCTCTGTGAGGGAGAATTATTTTGAAACGAACTTAAAGTTTGTAACATTAAGAGTATTTAAATAAGTCCATCTTTAAACTGGTACTTTGCAAATACGATTCTGGTATTTTGGGGCACTTTGGAAAAACTGTAAGAATACAGACAAAATGTGTGTTTGACAGTGCATAATGAGCTAAGTGTCCATGTTTAGTTTGATTGTAGTAATACTTGACTCTCTCAAGCTGTGATGGAATAGGGTTGATTTATGTTGCAACTAGACAAATATGCAAATTGCAAAAAAAACCCCAAACCCAACAGCAAATGACAACAGCTTTTGCACTGTTTCCATGCAGTTAATATTAATAAATGGCAGTGTTTGAAACTTTGCAGCTGATCAGTGAGGTTTATCATGTGTTGTAGTGTGCAATGCCGAAACAATCACTTATTTTTCAGGGGATTTGTTAACTCTGATATTCTGTTTTCTCTGTGTGTGTATTTGTGGATATCAATAAGTAGCTTCTCTCTAGTAAGAGCATGCCAGTTTTGCACGTGGTTTTGCTGACATGATATGCTGAATCAGTTAATGCCTTCTCCGACTGAAAACTCAAACTTTTAATTCTGTGTTGTTGACTTGAATGGCATTCTGTTAGTTCATTAACAGACAGCATACTTGTGTTTTCATCTGAACAGAGTATATCTGACAATAAATAGATTGCTTAATCTGTGTACGTAGTATTTATATTTTTCTGAAAACATAGGCACTGTACTAGCTATTTATGATGGGGTTGCTAATCTGATAAATGATGAATTGTGATCATCAAACACTATGTCATGTATATTAGTATTTTTGTTTTGTTTCCCTTTGGTACACAGGGAATGTTTATAGAGTTCTGTATGTTTTGTTTTGGGGTGTTGGGTTTTTTTAAATATATATTATTAACAAATTTCTCAGTGCATTTAAAAGTACAGGATCCAAACCCCACCGCCAACTTACTGAATTGGCACCATCTCTGTGATTTTGGGTATTGAAAAAAGTTGTCCTTTAAGATAGGTCAGTATTTTGCAATGTTTGGGCTGGTTTCATGATCCAACCCGATGCGTCTAAAAGCATTTTTTTCTGTGATACAAGGAAAGATGATTGCACAACTAGGTTTTATTGCTGATTTCCCTGAAATATGGTAATGTATGTTATTACTTTGACTTGCTATGATATAGCTGTAACAGTGTAAATAATGTCTTTGTATAGGTATTAATTCTTCTAACAAAAATCTGTCAAACTTATTTCGTTTTTACATTGAAATGAAGACAGACGCAAGTCTTAACTTTGAGTCTGTGACAGCTGCCTGAAAAGTTAAAATGTAGCTTGCTTGCTTGTTACTTTTTAAACTGAGAATATCTTTTCTGTTTTTCTGTTTTTTCAATTCTAAACACTACATAACAGTTCTGTCCTTGCTGTTACCCAATTGCTTGATTTCAGTAGGGATGATATTCTGAATACTCCCCTTGTTACTACTGGAAGAGTGAAATAGAAAGTCACTTCCTGCACCTTTAATAAAAGGGAGCTGTGCAACTCCCAGAATCACCCAGTATTTGGCTGGTAATAAATAGAGAACCAAATTGTATTTCAGTGAGAATATAAGTGAAAAAAGATTATCATAGTCTCATCTTTCCCCTAAGCCAGTTCAGACATAGTATTAATAAAGAAATGAATTCACACATTTTGATCTGTGTTAGATCTCAATCCTGCCCTTTGAGTCAAAGTGAAACAACTGAAATTTCAGAGTTCTTTTAAATCTGAACTGGGATGTTTTTCTGTTCATACTGGCTGTAACTACTTACAGCAGTCTTCAGCCTGATCTTGCAATAGTTGAACCTTTGAAGATTTCTGGAATCTAACCTAAATTGATTTATTGTGCCTTGTCCTTAAAGGCCTTTAGATGTGTTTCTGTAGTAAGAGTTCTCCGCCAAGCAGCCGCCTTCAAGCTGGGCTGTACAGTCCAGTTGCTGATTCTAGGGTCCAATTGCGACTCCCAAACATCTTTCTTTTGCTCTTTAGCAATACGAAAGACAGGACCAAAAAAAGCATAAGATTTGGTGTGGCAAAGAGCCACAAAAGTTTTCTTTGAAAGAGCAATGCTTAAGTTGTTACAGACATAAATAACAAATTTTCTATGTGTGCCTTCTATTTCTTGTTTCCTGGGGTCTGAGGGCTGTTAGGAAGGTGGAAAGGCTTGCAGGTAGCTCAGGGTATATAATCACCTGTGAATTAGTCTTGAGAAACTCCTTATGCTTCAGTACAGGGTGTGATGTGCTCAACTCCTCAATTGCCAAAGTTCAGGCTGTTTCTCTGTTCTTTCCTATGAAATATTTTAAGATTATGCTTTTGTTACACCTTTCTGTTTATTTAATTTATTTATTCATTTCCTTCTTTTTAAAGAAAAGCTGACATTCCTTCTTCCTGTATATCTCTGCATCGGGTGGTATGATTTCATATGCTTTTAGTTACCAAATTCTGTTGAAACATCACCAGGATATTTTATTTTTTATTAATATACAGTTAATTTAAACTCCTTTTTGAATTCCAGCAGAAAATTCATAGCCTGTAGATTAATCACTATTGCGGTTGATACAGACACAATACTTTTTAGGTCAATAATATTTCTATATATAATTTTTATTGAAGTGTGTAAATAATCTGGTAATATTATTCAGACACTAGTGAGCATGTTGCTTTTTCTGTGTTTCAAATTGTAGAAAAGTTTGCACCTTTGATTATTTCAAAGTTACACTTTCGCTACTTGAGTTGCTCAGGCATTGTTTTTGTATGTTTTATGGTGCCTTTGATCTCAAGAGTGAATGTTTAAAGATAATCATCTCTTTGGTTCATGGACAAGGTTTAAAGACCTTTCTACAGTCATGGATTGGATCATTTTTCAGTTGTCAAAATGAGAGGTCAGGCCTTCATGGGGTTGAAGAATTCTCCTTTTGCTAGGGGAAAGGAAAGCTTCTTACGTTAAGTTTTCATATAATCTAAGTATTGGAGAAGACTTTTCTTTCACCTCTCTTTTTCTTGTGATGCCAATATTTACAGGAACTGATTTTGTGCCCTTTATTCTACTTGGGTGTATTTATCACAAGGACGCTTAAAGGACAGTGTCTTGTAATTACAGCTGTGCTTTTCAGCTTTTAAAGAATTGTGACCATTTCAGGAATATAAAGGATACCTATTATTGATAGGGTTTGCATATACTATGAATTTACAATTGAGAGTTCTTCAAAGGATGCAGTAGGTTTAAGTATATACATCTTAAAGATTTGTGATGCTTAAACAAAGTATTTCTTTGTAACAGAAAGATGCATAACTAAACTTTGCAAAGCAAAAGTTAGTTGGGCAACTTAGTCCAGAAATGGGAAGTATTAGTCCCCAGGACATTGTTTTCAGTTGTGATTTCTCAGCCAAAATATCTTGTGCTGAAATGTTTCCTAGAGCGTCCTCAACTACAAGCTTTTTGAGTTTGTTTATGAGAGTTTTAGCAGGGAAAAAAGGTGGCCAGGATGGTCAGGTACTGATTCCCACCCCCTCTTGTGAATCGTGTGTTGAATGAGACAGGACTTTTAGGTAGGCGCAGTACTGTGCAGAAATGCTCTATAAAGTGTAGTCTTGGTTTCCTGTGAGGAAATGTAAACAGGATGCTCTAAACCTCTAGTTGTGTTTTTGCTTCCTATGCTTAATTCTTACATACTTGGTGAGAAGTACTGACTTTCTTAAAGCGAAACACCAGGCCTTGCATGTCTAGATAATAAAATCAACGTTCCCTTTTTTTGCATCCTGTTGCATTGTTGTTGATGTACTTTGAGTTATGGTAGTGTTTGAAACTGAACTGGATGGTGTGTTTTTTTTTTCTCTTTATTGTCCTTAATCTGCAGCACGTGTCAATTGATTTTAATTTTTGTTTTATTAATACTGCTGTGAATGATCTTATGTTAACCCCTCCTGCTAATCACTTTTCTTAAAGTTTTTGTAAAATAAGGATAACTTCCTTAGTAATACAGTACTTTCTCAAGTGTAAAATGTGTTTAACTTACTTGGATAAATATGTAACACAATAAGGAAAATATTAGAAGACTGACTTCAGCCATTTGAGCAAGAAGGTATAGAAGCTTGCAAATTGGATATCAAAAAGTTGTGTGGGAGTTCAAAACAAAAAAGATGTATGGGCTTAGTCTGGGTCTATAAAAAAATAATCTTTTTCTCCACGGAATGAATGTGTACACAGTTTGACTTGTAGTTTACTGCATGCGTCATCTATTTGAAACACTGGTGTTAGTTTTACAACTGTAAAGGTAACTAATAAAGGTTTTGCATTGCCAGAAGTAGAAGACAGAAAAGATGCCTAAATTTTTCTTAAAGAAAAAAATTGAGAGAAAGGAGCAAGGGAGGGGGAAAAAAACCTGTGTAGTCAGAACTGCTGAGCATGTTGTATTAAAAAGTTTTTTGTTTTCTTTAGAAACACGTGATGTAATATTATGCAAAGTAACCCCTGACAGTATCTTAGCATATTTGGCAGCATTTTATCTTGTTGCAAACTTGATGGGTGTTTATGAAGCACAGAAAGAATGATTATTTATCTCCTTAGTGACTGGCAGTTAGAGGGATGGATATATTCCTTTCATCCTGTGTCAATGGAAGCACTAGTGTTCATGCTTAAGATCTTCAAGATCCAGTGAAGTTAGAATCTTGTATAAGTAAAAATTTTGCAGGAGTTTGAATAGTTTCTGCTTCAAAGAATTCTGTTTTTACAGTAAATTATAAGTAAATGTAATGTGACTTCATGCAAATGTTTCGATGCTTGTTTTCTAGATGGTGTTCTGACACTGAATAGAGAGAACGGTAATTTTCCCTACCAAGTACCTAACTTCTATAAGTGTGAGATCTGTTTGCTGTCTTTTCCAAAAGAGACCCAGTTCCAGCGCCATATGAGGGATCATGAGCAAAATGACAAGGTATGAATTTTAGTAGATACAAATGTAGAAAATACAAGTGTATATTGATATTTTCATATACTGACAAGCAAAGCTAACAAGAAATCATTTTTGGTTGAGTGTGTGTGTGTTTTTGTTTTTTGTTTTTTTTCCAAATCGTATCACTAATAATTACTACTTGGGGACCTCAGAATTTTATGAAGTTTCTCTTCCATGTTTCCTTTGAGACAGGACCTTACTTTGGTACCATTTAGTTAGATTGTTGTTTCCAGTTCAGTAAGTTTTAATTTTAACCCTTTGCTTTGATTTGTAAAATATTCAGGTAGATGAGAAAATGTATGGGTTTCCTTTAATCGAATTTGCTAACTGATTCTACACATTAGCAATAAAAAGAAAATAATGCTTTTACTGATTAACTGGACCCAGCTAGTCTCTTATAGCTGTTTTCAATAATGTCAAGCAACCTAATGTGGTATGTATGTCTTAGCACATTAATGTCATCGCTATAGCTGCTTACAAATCAGATTTTGGAAAGAATGAGAAAAATACAGATATGTCCTTAAAACTGGACTGACTTTTTAAATGAAGCTTTTGCCACAGGGTTTCATCTGTAATCTGAAGCATTTCATTTCTGTTCCTTGCTTTCTATTTCACAAAGCTAAAACTACTTTACATGTGATGGAAAAATAATTTTATTACTGTTTGAGGTAGATGTAGATACAGTTTAATTTTTACAAAATGTAGTATTTTGAGATGATTGCTCATGTATACAAAGAACTACTTACAAGTCTCAACATTGTAAAGTTGGTATATAAAAGATGGAAGTTGATATTGTTAAAACCATGCTATGGCACGCTTGTGTAAAGTGAAGGTGCTCTTAAAGAAAGAAAACCGATTGTGCAGATACCAGCTGAACAGCAGCCGATCCTAGCATAAACTAAGCTCTTTGCTGGTTCAGTTATTAATTTTGCTTTAAGGAGAGTTCACGATCTGAGTTAAAGTTGGAAAATTTATTTCTGCCTCCTGCTCATTCTTCTCTTCTGCTACCTTCGTGCTCCTTAGACAGTCTCAATTTTGAGTCTCTGCTTTCTTTAGTTCCCCTGCCTTCTTTCCCCATGTGCTCTTGAAATGCTGTATTTACATTTTCAGTAGTGAGATGCAAAGGCGATTGGTATTATTGTGGATCATTATCATACGTAGGTACTTGAATTGCTCTTATTTTGAACATTTTGATTTGTATGGTTATGTGTGTCACTTAGGGTATATGTAAGTATGGCAAGATTGAATTTTTGTCTTCATTTTTGTGGTTTTAACAAACAGCCTCACCGGTGTGACCAGTGTCCGATGTCATTTAATGTTGAATTCAACTTGACACTTCATAAGTGCACTCACAATGGTGAAGATCCTACGTGTCCTGTGTGCAACAAGAAATTCTCCAGAGTAGCCAGTCTGAAAGCTCATATAATGCTACATGAGAAAGAAGAGGTAATTCATTAAACCTCATAATTTAAATTTTGAAAAGACATGTCATTAAGGGTTGTACTTAATCCCTTACCTATATGCTTTAGATGGGAGGATTGAATAACTGGTCTCATTCAGAAGAAATAAAAAACTTGGTAGGGAGTCTGTTTTAATAATAGTAGCAGAAATTAATACACTGGATATAATCAAGTGTTCCCATCCTGTCTTTACTAACTGATTAGTTATTTACAAATACTTCTATTTTGAATCAATTTCTGTGATTTCGTGTACATTGATAAGCCCATATGTAATAGTCTAGGTGACCAATTTTGATGGCAGATGTCATGGTGAGGCACTCTCACAATCTATTTCTTGCATCATGAAGCTATTCCCTTATCTAAAGCTCCCACCCCTTTTTTGAGTGGTTATTTTGCTTGAGAAGACTTCTTGTTTCTTTCCCTCTAACAATGTAATTTTCCATTTTTAAGGCATTAGCTAAATTCTTAGCAAACAATTAATGCATAGTAGTATTTTGCACACTTTATAGTCATTACTGTGTTACTGCAGTTGCCAGAGTTGATTGTACCACCCAAAACACCAAGTTTTCAATCATGCAATTACCTCTTCCTCCTGTGAAGACTTTTTTAAAATTGCACTTTGCATTGGAGAATTGGAGCCGAGTCAAGTATGCACTTTTAACGCCAGGCTTCTAATCATAAATGTAACAATTGTATGTTTCTCCATAACAACTGCAGACAGTTTACAGCAGTTTTGACCGGTAGGTTTGGGATGGTATGCCTATTTGCATTTTTCCCTAAACCAGGCAGGGATGCCATCTGTAGAGATTGTATTCCTTCTTTAATCTTGTTATCAGTTCATGTTTTATCACTTACACTACTGAGATAAAATGAGAGGACCTGAGTACAATTTTGTTGCATGTAAATGTATCTATAATGATACGTAGCTTAATGCTTATTTATTGAGGAAACTTGATTTATGAATTGCTAAACACATCAGAATAAGGAAACTGAGCATCGAGAAAGACGCCTCAGTTTGATCTTTAGTATTCATTTCTATCACTAAGTGATTTTTCATCCACCTCAGCAGCTCTGATTTTGATACTTGGTACAGATATCAGAAGAATAGGTTGTGTGATGCCAGCCAATTTAAAATTCAGTCTGCTGCTTGAAAATTAAATTTATAAAAATATGAGCACCGTTCAATTGCAAATAAATGTCTTCTTATAATGCCCTATAATTCTGTGATAAAACAGAGTTGAATGTAACAATTAATACACAGAGAATTGCAAGAATGACTTTCCCAGTAGTTATGCACAGGGCCTGTAGGAGAGATGGAAGTTGAACTTGAAGCAGAGGGTTTTGACGATGACACTAGCTGTCATTCATAATTAATTTTTCATAATGTGCGGGATAAGAAGTTAAGTTATCAGTGGAGTACATTCTCCCTCCTGATTGCTCTTCTTTCTTTTGCTGTTAGAAGGGTTGAAAGTCTGAAAACAGAGCAAAGATACATACTCACTTAGGGAACATATGTAGCAGTTGAAGAGATTGCTGCACTAAGCTGAGGGTTGGATGACTTTAGCCTTCTTTTATGCTGCATCAGCCAGCGTTATCTACAGATGAGTGCAGAAGGGCAATAACAAGAAACCAGTGCGATTATCTTCTTGAGCCCTCCAGTTAGGTTTGGGATTGTACATCTATCTGTGTGCTGAAATGCAGTTTTTCATGATTGATTGCTCCTGTCAGAAGTTCCAGAAGGTATTTTCTGGGCTGTTGAAATCAAGCTTGCAAGAAACTAACTTTTCTCTTCATGTTCTTTGGTGATTTTTTTTTTTTTTTTGAGTAAGCTAGTGTAATGGAAAAAAAAAAAATGTTTGAAATTCCTCACTTCCGGATAGCTTTCTTTTAAGAAGTCATAAAGAACTTCCCTTGTGTAAATATGCTCAGCCTTGTAGAGGATTCTTGGTTTTGTCCGTTTACTCAGTGGAAATAGACAGTCATATCCACTGCTACTTTTTGAGCTGGTGAGACAGACACCCTAAATGCAAACTGAAAATTTTCAATTTATTGCACTAAAACTGGTAATATGTCTTCTTTCTCCATGAGCATGAGGTTTTCTTGAACTTTAGGAAAACTTTAATATATTGAAAAAGTTAAAACTGATATTTGGTGGATATAAAGTCAAAATTCTGTTACTAAAAAATCCTGGGTTTTTCTTTAGTTGGTTTGTTGTTTTTTAAATAATGTTCGCTGTATTTGAATTGTCCTGTATTATAATTTGGGAGCAATGGTCTTTGAAAAAGTGCAAATTAAAATCTTTTATAGTCAGTGATACTAAACAGGTGACAATGACGAGTTCCAAAGTGTTCCTTCAGATACTGCATCTGATGATAAGATAAAGATAGTTAATACAGGTGGAATTAGATGAGTATAGCTTGATAAAATTGTTTCTGAGTTTGGGAATTTAAAGTATTACCTAGCAATGTATGAACAGGCCCTTTTATTTAATGTTAGAAGGTGGGTTTAACCATAGTGAGGTTAACAATGTGCAGTTACGTGTTCTTTGTGTGGTGGGGGATTCTTTGTTTGCTTGAGGGGCAAAAAAATAAATCTGGTACTGCCTATTCCAGAGGGAGGCTATTTGGCTTGATATATTGTTGGGTTTTTGTACAGTTTTTCTATGTTACTGTGTTCTTGCTTTCCCACAGCAAATTCTACAGGAGTGAATAAAAACACATAGACTTTCACTGTGTCAAATACTTCTCAGGCTATTCTTTTGTTTATAATAGCAACTTAATGTCATAGATAACGTGTATCTGAAAAATCCTGAGAAGCAATTGACAAACTCTCAATTTTGGATACCATGAGCTTCATTCAGTATACATTGTAAGCTTCTCTTCAGGTAATTTTTCCCCATTTATACAAAAGGATCATCATAAACCAAATTTGTTGAAGAGCAGTATTTTTCAGTAAGAAGTATTCTTATTCAGATTTGAATGTAGATCCTGGGGAAGAAAGTCATATATATTTATTTATTGTCCCACACTGTAACTTGAGTCTGGTAGTAATGATCTCTCGGTTAGATTAAACAAATAATTTTTGAGGTAGTATTTCATTTCATTACAAGACTTGAGATTTTTAAGTTTTCGTGTGGAAATGTTGGCTGTTGGTATTGCAGAATATTTGTTTTTTTCAGACTTGAGGAACAAATGTATTGTCAAAGCATTTAAAAATAGCACTTACATCATTGTTCCTCTTGATTAAAACATTCTTGTCAATATCTTTATTTAAATGAACACTGTTTCCCCCCCCTTCCTGTGTTGATCATTCAAGGAGGAAAAAAAGGGAGGGAGGATGAAAAACATTTCCATTTGCAGTGATAATCACAATTACTGAAAAATGAACCGAGTCAAAAACTATCTGAAGTTTCTTACACACACCAGTAAGGAACATGTAACAGATGTATTGCCAAAGAGATGGTGAATATTTTTAGGCATTTAATCTTAACTCTTCGCTTAGATATACAAAGAAATAAACTTAATGGTTTTGAAAAGCAAAAGGAAGTCAAATAAATGCAGAACCTTTTGTTTTCATTGAAATAATATTTGACTTTGATTATTCCTCTGAATTTCAGAGAAATGGCAATGCTTTTGCATTAAACTTCACAAGTATCATTTCCATTCTAAATGACACGGAATTCTAATACAACTGGAAAGTGGTATGTTTAATACTGCTGTAAAATTAATGGGTTGAAGTGATATCTGTCAAAAACTTTACGTGTCCCTATTCATGTCTCTCATCTTTCCTCTAAAGATAGCTTAAGAAAAGTCGGTAGTAACTGTGGTGGGATTGCTGTTAAAAAATAAGTGACAATCTGTATAATTTTATCCAGTAAAGGTGCAAAATTCCTGAATTTACAGTTAAGATGTTTTTGATTAAAAAGTAGTATTTTTTACAAATGTTTATGTAGACCATAGCGTAATGGCACTGAGGTAAGTTTCTTGAACTAGCTTATCAAGGAAGTAGGCAATGGTGATGATGATGGTACTGAACCACTCGTTTCTGATACTGTATGAACTTTTTCAGTATTCGGTTTCAGTGGAGTTTCTTAAAATAAAAATATTACCATAAGCTTGCAGTGATTATTGTTCATGATTCGTATTATGGGCCTCAAACTTTTTTTGCTTTTACTGCTGCTTGCTTCCAGCTGCCCATGTCCATAAAAGGGTACAGTCATCTACTTCCGCAGCGCTTGTGCATGTGTGCTGCTGTTGAGGAATCTTCTGAAAAATCAGTCTCTATTATCTCTTTCAGAACCTTATCTGTTCGGAGTGTGGAGATGAATTTACTTTACAGAGTCAGCTGTCCATACACATGGAAGAACATCGTCAAGAATTGGCAGGCACTAGGATCCACAGCTGCAAGTCTTGCAAAAAGGAATTTGAAACTTCCTCACAGCTAAAGGAGCATATGAAAACTCACTATAAAATAAGGTGATAATCGCGGGATTGTAACAAAATGAGCAGATGTTACTTTTATGGTGATAGCTGGGGAAAGCAAGGGTAGCATTTCCAGTCAACAAAGTACCATGATCTATGCAGATCATGCCTTTTCTTTGGTATGCTGTTACAAAATGGCATTTGTTTTTTTAAAACCTTGAACCTTGCTAAAGTAGGTAACCTTTTTTTTTTCTCTTTTCGTATTTAGGCACCCATACTAAGCATAGTTCCATCTGCCATCTGCTAGCTATTTGTAAGCACAAGTTAAGTTTTTCTGATACAGAGTGCTTTTTGAAGTGTGTTTATTTGTGGTTTTAAAGGCTAGTGGCAGTATATTGAAGCAAATATATATTAATTATACATAGCAGTTATTGTAATTGCAAAATTCCTAATACTTGCCTTCTGCAAAGAAATAAGTTGTTTCTTGCAGTTTAATCATCTTTTGCAAGCAGTCCTCACTACAACCTGCTATGAGTTTCTTGTAAATCTGAAAAAGCAAAAAATGAAGGGGAAAAAAGAGGCCTAATAAATGCTGTTATTACTTTTGTTGAAAATTCGTTTTGTCCTTTCTTTCAGCTCTCTGGTTTAACTTCACTTTTAGGAAGGTGAAAATTACTTTAAGTTAGAAGAAGGATAAACTTACTTCTGTTGGTTTAGGTTATACATTAAGAAAGCCTAAGGTTTTTGACAGGTGATCTCTCTTTTAATGTTTACTCTGTTTCTATAAAAAACAGATTAAAAATCTATTTTAAAATGAAAAATATTGCGTGTTTCCAATTATTTTTATTAGCAAATGATGCAGGTTTTAAGATCTTAATAGTTGTGTTCCGGAAGGTTTAAAAAAATATTGTTGTAGATTTCCATTTGCAAACTGAAAATTGATGTAAAGTTATCTTTCTATTGGATTTCATAATACTACACACAAAAAAAATGCTCTTGTGGAAATCTCCTATGTAAGTTAGGATGAATTAATAAAGAGTGGATGAGTGAATCTAATATGATGGCTGTGATTTTGAGAGTATTGATATGCTGCATTCTGATAGAAATGAGATATAAGCACTCCATGATAATTTGTTTACCTGTATTTTCAAAAACATGGATTATTTCTGGATTCAGAGCTTGCTTATATGAGATTCACCTTATTTCTCAGTTCAGACGTAGAAACATGTTGCATTTGTATTCAAGAAACTGCTGTCCATAATGGTGCTTTACTGTTCTTTCACCAGCAATACCAATACAACCCATGTATGTGAGTCAGGTTAATGAATTGCATAAGTGATCCCACTCCGCTGTCTGTGTTTTAGTAGAAAAGATTTTGAAAGGAAGTACGTGGTAATTTGTTTTTTTTTTTATTTATTTGTTATTTAACACAATCCCCTCATACTGTTCAGATGAATGATGGAAAGTTAACATTTGACCTAACTTGTCTGACTATATATAAAGTTCAAAGACCTACATCAGTAGCTAAAAATCTTCATATTTGATTCCTGCTTTTCATTGTAAAATAAGCTTAAAAAACTTTTTAGGATTTAAAATTATGAAGACCCTTGTTTCCTTAAGTTTTTTGGTTTGGGGTTTTTTTTCATAAAGTGATTGTACTTTTCCTCCCCAAAAAGGTGTTTATTTTGTCTTTGAAACATTTGAACAGAGAACTATTATGAAGTTATAATTTAAATTTAGTATCTAACTTTTACTAAAAAGAAAATGGTCATTAGAACTCTAAATGGTGAAATATTCTAGAAGATTATCTGATCTTGAAGGATTGTCCCTACAAATTGTCTCCAAATTGGATATTATTTCCTTTATTAGAATGCCACAGCTATAGTTGAAACAGATGTTGCTCATCAGAGAGCATATTCTGACAATCAGGCTGGTCTAGATCTGTCCTGAGATGGAAAGAAGAGGAGGTTCTAACATCTCTGCTGTTCTCTCTCCTGCTCTTCAATCTTCAGTTGACGTTACTCTGGATATGTCAGTAAATTTTCATAGATATATTTTACTTTTACATATTAATTACATTACCCAGACTCTGTGCTCTCTCTGCAAAAGTATAAAAAGATTTTAAAAATGCATGTAATATTTATGTGAAGTAATTGGAAGGGAAAAAGTGCTTTCCTTTAAATATACATGGAATATCTATGTTCTCTTAGAGTAAAAAGATGCCTTATTTGAGCAGAAGTCTAATTATTTTCTATGTTCTACATGGACTGTTACTTCCCTCCTTTTTTTAATGTTGTTATACCAGCCTGTGTTTCAAGGTGATGGTGTATTTTGCACATTTGCTCCATATTAGCTGATTCTCATTTCTCAGTTTTTCAGAAAAACACTAGGTATTTAAATTTGTGTAATTTCAGTTAGCTTTAAGCAGTACTGACAAGCTGCATCAGGGTGTAGGTGTAAATACTCGGCTGCTATGGAAAATGTGGAGTGCTTTAGCCTGCCTTCTGGTTTCATCTTTTTTAGCTGAGTTATTTTAATGGTCTTTTAATATCCCCTAGGTTTCCATTTTTTCTCTCTCCGCCCTCCCCCCCCCCCGCATACAATCAGTGGTGTTTTCCACATTGCTGTTTTTCAGCAGTCATTTAAACTCATTAGTTTTATTTGTAGAGAAATTAATTATGTGAGTTTATATCATCTGTTACCACGTCTCTGTGGAGATTGTGATTTGTATTTGAGGAGCGGTGGTGAATATTTGGGTTGTTAAATTCTTAACCTGTTTTTGTTAAGACCTCAGGAACTGCATTTGTGCTCTAGTTCATAAGATCTTCCTGTTCTAGGTGAGAACAAAATTCTTGTTGTGTTCAGGCAAAAGAAGAAAAGTTGCATAGTTGAAAGTTCCCACCAAAAGAGTAATTGTGAAGTGACTGTATACTTCTAGCAGAATTTATAGTGAAAATGTCTCTAGAGAACCTCTAAGAAGTATCAGTTTTATTACAGAAATAACTGTAAAATTATGGGTGTTTGTAGGCACTTAGAAGAGTGCTCTGTTTATATTGTTCTTTCAGTATCATTAGAGTTTGACTGTTGCAGCTGATACTATACATTGGCATCAAATTTACACTGTATGTTAAAAAATGATGGGGTAAAACCAGCTTCTGCAAAATAATGTTCAATATCAGGATTAAGAGGATTTTATTTACATTCCTTTTTTTTTTTTTTTAAATGTCAGGGTATCTAATACCAGATCTTATAACAGAAACATTGACAGAAGTGGCTTTACCTATTCCTGTCCTCACTGTGGAAAGACCTTCCAGAAGCCGAGTCAGTTAACGCGACATGTTAGGATACATACAGGTAATACTGTGGAAGTAATTATTTTAGTTTGTGTTTGTTTTACAAAATTCAATTAATCTGTGGAATGCTAAATATTTTTCTCCTGGTTGGGACTTGAAGTAGTGTTAATACATCTGGCTCATTAGAAGCTGTTACCTGTTGGTTTAAAACACGCTTTATGTAATTCTTTTGCTTAGGAAATCTGTATGCTTTTAAAAATCTTTTTAACTGTTTCTAATGATATACATCTGGAACTTAAGTACTTTACAGGTTTAATTCATTACGGCATACCAGTTTTGGTACTTAAAGGTTCAATGGGCCCTAAAATTGGAATACCTAGATCAGGGCCAATCAGGTGCTCTAAACAGAAATTACATATTCTATAGAGAACAGGTTCCAAAATTTACAGTCACAAAAAGAGTAGAAATATGTGAGTATGAATAATACTACAAACATAGTGGCCTTATTTTTCTTTTTAGATTGATTTATTTAAAGTTAGTGCCATATATTTTCTGTACTTACTGTAACTGCCATTTTCAGGATGCCCAAAGTGAACTTGGGAGGTGATAAGCCTAGATTGTAATTTTGATACTTGAAGAAGAGTAGGTGACCGTTGCGTTTTGCAGAATGAATAACAGATGGTTTTTACAAAATTACTGCAATAAATATGTGCATGTTTTTAACCTTTAAGCAATTTAAATAACTGAAAAATGCAAAGTATAAAATAATACAAAAGTTTTTGAAGTGTACAGAGGACTGTAAGAATAGTTCTCAAGTTTTAACCAGACATACAAAATATAGAACAAGTTTGGCTTTAAACAAAACCTTCATTGAAGGTGCTTCAGTGATGTGCAATATATATGTATTTTCCATCTTGTAAATAAATTGCTGTTTGTCTAGTTTTTAGCTAATTAAAGTAGTAAATTATATGTGTGCAATGTTGTTTGTATTAGCAGTCTGTTCAGATGGTGATGTGACAGATTGCCATGCACAAGAATGACTTTGCCAAGGGAGAAATAAAAATTCTGTTGCATGACTCTTTCTTAGGAATCTTTTAAAGCTTTATAATGTAATTATAAAACAGTAACACAAGAGGTCACCCTTGTACCTGCTTTAAAAGTTGCCTCAAAGTAATATCCAAAAAAAGTAATAGAAAATTAACTTTACTATTTTAGAGTTTTGTATCTATTTGATACGCTATTTTAGCTTATTCTAGTCAGAGTTAAAAGAAACAAGATTACAGTTGGTTGAGGACATTTTTCTAAAGTATCAAAAAGTTCAAGAGCATTTATAGTTCTTTTGAAGAATAAGAAGACACTTGTCTATAGGGAAAGCAGAGACAGAAAATGTAATCCCAGTCTACACGATGGTAGGTGATTTTAAGTGCCAAGTGGCTAGCGAACACTCATTCAATTTGTGAAGTATTTTATTACTTTAAATCTGCAGACAATCTATCTGGCATCCAGTTGCTTGGGGTACTGTAAAATATGTAGGAAAGATGAACTCTGCTTTAAAGAATTTAGAATACTTAAATCTTTAATTGTGAAAGAGCATGTCTGTGCTACATGTGCAGCATTACATTAGTGTCTTAATTGCAATACTTTTTTTGTTCATAGCTATTAATTTCAAGCACTTACACCCTTTGGGGGAAAAAAAAATTAAGTCTCAGGGATTGCAATTCCCATATTAATAACTAAGTAATGAACCCCGCATTTCCCCCTCCCAAATCTGTATTTTATTAAGTTATTCTTGAGAAATACAGAAATCCCACATTTCCACACTAGAATTACAATTTACTTTTTATAATGAAGTTTACGTAAATAGGCAAACTTAACCTGAAGCAGTATTTCCATGCGTCCACCAGCAGCTATTAGTGGAAGCTAAGCCTTTACCCATGAATGCCCAATATGAATTTTGTCACTGTATTTCAAGAAGGTCTGAATCAGCGTTCTGTATGTTACTCTATATTGAAAAATACACAGTTAAAATCCGCAGACCTTAAAGCATCCTCAAAAGCCATAGCAGCAGAAAAGAAAATACACATTCCTTCAGAGTTGATACCATGTGAGTTGTATGCTTGTATCTATTTCAGAAAATACTTTTATTTCAAAGAATGTGACTTTAATTAATAATTTTAATGAGATGTAATTAGAGCTATTTAATTAGAAGTCATACAGAAATATTCATTAAAACTGCTTTAGTGTGCATAATATTTAGCACATGCTATTATTTACTGGCGTAGCAGACATGATGTACAGCATGTTCGTAGTGGTTTTGCTATAGAAATGGGCAAAGGTAAAGTGTTAAATGTTTTCAAGGTCTTGGAGTTACCACAGCTAAACTATTTCACTGTAAGAAAAAAAAAAAAGAGTGATACTGAGTTCACTGTGGGGACTTCCAGTAGTCAAGACACATGGTTGTATGAAATTGAACTTTATTCTTAGTATCTGTGTATTTAAAATAAGGAGCTTTGTAATATGTTTATGCAGTTCTATTATGTTTTGTCATTTACACTTTCTGGGGAGATTTTCATGCTTAATCTGTGAATGTACAAATAACTGTAAGTGTGCATAGCACTGAGAACACCAAAATCAGGAAATGGTGACAGAGCATTCCTGTAACAATCCTCCTTAATTTTTCTTTAATGTTCGGTAGTATTATGAACATTCAAGGTTTTAAAATTATTTTCTGAGCAGGGCTGTACAATGTATCATATAATAAAAACATTATTTTATTGCACATTTTCAATAGGTGGTTGTAAAGAATGATTAGCTATTAATATTTGTTGGGCAGTGGAACCATAGGCCATCTTTTGCAGTGTTTCTGTAAGACTTTTTGATCTTAGACTAAATAAAAGGTTACATTTTTGACTATTGTTTATTACTGTCCATTCCACCCTCTGCTTCCCTGTTTGTTCCACGGAGGTGTATGTGTATTACAGGATTTGTTTTAAAAGAATGGTGTATGCGTGTTTTGGTTTTTCTTCTCTTTTCCCCTTTTTCTTTTCCTCCAGTGGTTTTGCATAGCAACTTCTGAGATCTTCCAAACCACAAGTTGAGGAAGGATGTTCTAAATAATTGTTTCATACAGGTTTCATTTGTTTTACCCATTTTAACTGATAATCATCAGCTAGGTCATAAAACTTTTTCACAAAGCTACATCTTCATCAGAGTAGATGCTGAGACTGGTGGTCAAGGTAAACAATTCCATTGTCAAAACACCTAATAACATATGTTTCTGTCTTTGTGTGTGCATATGTACAGATATCTGTATACAATATTTTATTTTAGCTGATGCAATTTTTCATTTCGATACAGGAAACTGCTAATGTTTATATAACGCTCTTTACCACACATCTTCCTCCTTTTTGCTTTCAGGTGAAAGACCTTTCAAATGCAGTGAATGTGGAAAAGCCTTTAACCAGAAGGGGGCATTGCAGACCCATATGATCAAGCATACTGGTGAAAAACCCCATGCTTGTGCCTTTTGTCCTGCAGCCTTTTCTCAGAAAGGCAATCTTCAGTCACACATACAGAGAGTTCATTCAGAGGTAAATACAATTATTCATAAAGTGGTTGGTGCTAATATACTGCTTATTTAATTTTCAGTATTTAATTTTTCCTGTTTGCTATTTCTATGCTCTCTGGTGCTTTCTGCAGTCAATATAGATTTACTGGTCTAGTATCGATTCTAGTCTGTTGGTTTTACCTGCAAATTGAGCTTTCCTAAAATTGCTTAATCTGAATAAACGTATACTTAGGATAATTAGAAAAACCTTTATTTACCGTTATCTATTCAGTACATTGATAGATTAATAAATTATTAGTGATTTTAGGTGTATGAAAATGTACCTATATGAGTCTGGGGAGAACGAGGGCTAGAATCAGATGAAAGTAAGCCAAAAGCAGCAAAGGAGAAAATGGTGAGAAATTTCAAGGCCAAACAGCAATCCACTAACTGCATCATAGAGCAAACTTGCAGTTTGTCTTTGAAGTATATATCTTACAGCCTTTTTCAGAGGTTTTTCAGTTACAGATAAAAGAAAATTACAAAATAAGATAAAAGACATTGTTGTTTCAGACCTCCTTATGCTGATTTTTTAAATTATTTGTGACAGACAATTTTTAAGATTCGAAAGGTACTCCTATGATAGTGTAATATAATAGTCTGAAGAACGCTGGCCATGCAACTTAGTTCAGTAATTTGTTTGCTGACTTTAGTGATCTGTGGTTGGAAATAGCCATAGAAAGAGACCTAGTTTTGATTTGGAAGGTATAAAGTGATAGAGACAGCTTTTTTTTTCTTTTTTTTTTTTTTCTGTATGCAGAATATAATCTCTGCCCTCACTCTTTCCCCTAACTCTGAGATTTGCTTTTTTCTTTTCTATTTTTGTGTTACAATGGTAGATCTTACTTATTGGATTTTTTTTACTAAGGATCCTTTTAGCATATTAGAGTTTCTTAGTTTTAGGATACTGTCCTTTATAGAACGTGTCTTAGTGTTTTGTGTTGTACTTAATTGTATTAAATCATATGTTTACATTTCATGTAACTTTGTGTGACTAGTCTTCCTCACTGTTTGCAGCTCCTGATATGTGGTAGCTTTTGCTACATAAAAAAAAATGCACCAACATTAATTTTGTAATTTACATTGACTTTTTTTCAATATTACAAGATTGTCGAGGATCAAGCCAAAAATATTTTTCACTTTTTTTGCTGTTACTGTTTTTCTGTAACAAAAAAAGAAAAGAAAGGTTGTGGGATAAGGGACTTTAAATAAATGCTGCCTCTTTATCATGTCTTATGCTGTGTTTCATGATCCTGAGCCTACATTTTAGTTATTGATTTGGATCATTTGTTTATTTTTTTTTTCTTGCTGTCACTGTGTTTACTTCAAGACTGTATTTTTAGTTGATACCTCTTTCTGAAAGTCTTGTTACCAGCTTAGCTAATGTCGGAAAATACCAAATTCCATGCTATATTGCAAGCAGTGCAGCCTGTTTTCTTACTGAAGACTTTGTTGTTTACTGCACTTGATCTTAATGCTATGTGATAGACTGAGAAGGAGGGGGAAGTGAGGATGGTTGGAGTCTGCAAGTTTAGCTGTTTTCATTACTTCAACCCCTTGGCCTGAAAGTCCCAAACAAGTTGCTCCTGATTTTCGTTCTCCTCCTTTGTGTTTAAATTCAGTTCAAACTATGTATTAAACTTCCCTGCCCTTCAGAGTGTTGTTTTTTTGGTGGTGTGTTGTGTTGTTTTATTTTTATGCAGTCCCTATGGCCTTTGGCCCAATCTCTCTCGCCTTCTTTCTACTTTGACCTGAAATTTTTTTTTTATTTTTTCTTGGAAATTTATAAAAGATCTGTTTGCAAAAGTAAACAGAAGAGAGCCAAAGTTTGAAGATAAACTATCTGCATTTTTTCTCTTCGTATTTCTAAACTTCCATTTGTATTTCATATGATGTTACTACTTCAGCCACATCTTGATTGATAAAATTACATTTCAGTTCTAAATGTGTAATGGTAGGAAATTGTAAGGAGGGAAAAGTCTGAGGACTCATTTGCCAGATAACATTTGCTTTGCTCTTCTGGTGCTTCCCAGTATTGAGAAGTGGTAATATTGAGATGAGTCATGCACGTAGGTTATAGTTGACTTGATATCCGAGAGGTACCAGACTGATTCCATAACTGGATATCAGTAACTTGGAAAAATAGGTCATTTTAGCTCTCAGAGTATATTTGTTTTGTGGATAAAGAATGAAAAATACAAAATATAAAATTTGGTAGATTTAGGGAAAATGTACTTAATTTTTTTGTTTGTTTTATCAAAGGTAAAGAATGGCCCTACATACAACTGTACAGAATGTAGCTGTGTTTTCAAAAGCTTGGGCAGTTTAAATACACATATCAGCAAGATGCACATGGGTGGTCCGCAGAATTCCGCAAGCTCTTCAACAGATGTATCTCATGTTACAGCGGTAAGCTTTGCTTGGTTTATTGTGAAAATGCCTTTAAGAGTTTAATTTGATTTATATCTTAATTCCAGTAATTCTTCAGATAGGTTGGAACTAAAAGACCTGTAGCTGTGTTTTGTCTTTTTAAAGTTTTGTGTCATTTTTTGAATTGATATGCATTATTAAATATTGGCGGAATGTAGATTGGCCAAGTATATGCAAAAAAGGATTTACAAATTGAGGGTTTAGATGAAAATAGAGCATTTTATTCTACAACTAAGTAAAATATAATTCTGGTGATTACAAGTTGTGTGTGGAGGAAAGGTTTCCTCCCCAGATAACAAAAATAATTGTGAAGTTTTGCTGGAACAGTGAAATCTAGAACTATTCAAATTATATGTTAGTTTTAACTCATTTCCAGAAATTGTTTATATAATTCTAGTCCACGTAAAGATATAGTGGATTCTTCCTCTGAGTATTTTTGATTACTTGTTTTAAATGTTAGCTTCTTAAAGGAAAAATCTTAGCTTTATTGGAAGCACTGAATGTTGGGGTTTTTTTTCTTTACCAAGATAGACGCTAAACTTCAGAAAATGTTTCTGGCTTCATAAGACTATTTTATTTTTTGAGCCAGTGCATATTTAATGTATCATAGTATTTTTTTTTCTTCGAATAGCTGCTTTTTCTACCTTTATTCCATTCTGTTTCGCATCATTTCCAACTTCTATGCTTTAAAGGTTAATGGTTGACAAGTAATATCAGACTTTGAAGAGGAGGAATAAAATTTAAAGTCTCAATTTCATTATGCATCTGTATCTTGTTGAAAACAAGTGTCTAGTAGCATTGTTTGGAGAACCAGTTTTCTTTTTTAGGTTTCATGAAGGTTTTTTGTATGGCAGATGCTATATATGCTCTTCAGGTTAATTGAAAGAAAAAAAATCCCTAATGTGTCCTATTTGTTTGCAAGTATATGTAATCTCTATACCTTTTTGTATATTTCTACATTCATTTGTACAAGCCTAATCTTAAAAACAGAATGGAAAAGATGTCCTTCATACTGCCTCATGTTTGCTTTCCATGGCCAGCTGCGTTTTTCTTGTTTTAGTTTGCTTGAGTATTTTGTATTGCATATTGATATTACAGAAGTGTGTTATCTTTGCTGCGTGCATACTCCTGTGCTTGCATGAAGGAGGGGAAAAATAAAGAATCCCTCCGTATGGTAGTATAAGCAAAATGGGAGACAAATTTTTCTTTCTAAAAACAGATGCCAAGAAATTTTAACAAGGAAGAACAAAGATAATAACTGACATGTCAATTGCATATTAAGAGAGTGATATTTAATTTGATTTAAGATCAGATATTTAATGATTGGGTTTTTATTGCTATAAAAAGATGGTACATTCTTGGATTAGTACTAGCATTCTTATAACCAACTTCTTCATTCTGCTCACAACTTGCAGAGCTTCTTTAACAACAAACCACCAGTATAATTCTGCTGTTCTGAAGTTCACGATCAGTCTCTGTCATCCCTTATGTACCTGGGGATGAACAGTGATTATGTACTTAATATATGCATTCCCAAAGTTGAAGTCTTCTGAATTGCAGTGCTACTGAAGAATGCATTCTTGTGTGATACATGAGTAGATCTTGTAAAATATGCTTACTGTAAGGCTGTTATTTGTCTTTTGCTGCACCAGTGCTTACAACTAAGGTACTGGTATATGTAACTTTTGTTTATTTAATGTATATAAACTACGAAGCAACATTAGTGATTCTATGTACTTTTTTATCTCCCCATAGTCTCATTTTTTCTGTCCCTATTCTCTATACTGTGGGAAAATGAACTGTGCTACTTTTATGTATGATATTAGCCATGTTTTTCTTCTTTTTGTACAAAGGCTTAAAATACTTTTTTCCTTTCTTTGTAGGACTCTGTCACCCAGCCTTTAACATCCCCTGCTAATCTTTTGCAACCTGTTGATAACAAATGGAAGAATGTAAGTGTAGAGTTTTTGTCATGTTTTTGTGTCAAGTCTAAAAGTGGGAGAAGCTTTACAGAATTTTGTAAGCTTTCATCTAACTGGTGAAAAAGGATATGCAGTTGTCCCCTGTGATAAGCTGATCAGCTAATATGTGAAGGCAAACTTCTTGGTGAATGCAGCTGGTTATTTAGCATTGGAACAGCTCTTGAATGGATTATATTCCCTCATTCATGTTATGGTCATGATTTTGCACATAATTCTGTTCATTAGGTCTTCAAAATGGAAGCAAATATTCCCTGTATAACAAGACCAGGGAAAGTAAGGACTCTCATGAATACCAGATGATCCTGCCCTTCTGACTTTACTTCGCAGGGATACCATGCTTTGGGTGGAGAGGCAAGGAGCTTTGTTCATGCTGGTTGAGTTGATTGGAATTGAGACAGCAGTGGAGCCAGGGAAGGATGATGCAGGGCTGGCTTTCTGGAACCCCATAGCAAGCAGTCTTGATGTACAGGCAGGTGTTTATGTGCCAGTCACAGCCAGAGTGGTAGCATGTTTTACTGCAGCTATGTAGCGTGTTGTTTGTCAGCTATAGGTTGCAGCATTGTATCTTAGAGACAGATTAATTTGACTTCCATCCCCCCTTCCCAACTTCAGCCACTGATTGTCTTATCATGTACTAGTATCCGCAAAACCAAGGACTAAGAAATGTGGCAGTATTGCTTTAAAGTCACCATAACCAGTCTGTCCACTTTCGCTGTATTTTTTACTGTGAATTCATTGTTCCAGGACCAGTTAACTTAGAGCTGGACAGAACTAATTGATTACCAAATTGATTTCCTTATATTTTTTGCTTATATGTTTCTTACAATATTTTAGAAACCATTAAAAATGGCTGTTCTAAAAAAACATTTTTTTTAAATAATTTTTTTTTTAACCAATTGAAATTATTTTCTTTGGTAATGAGTGGTATCAGAAGTGATGCCAGGTTTTGGGGGAGGGACTGTGTGTGTGAAAGCACAGGTCTGAAAAGAAGGTAATCGTCAACTTAAGATACACTTTATTGAAAATATACTGGATTAAAGGTAACTTATTCCTAAATACTGAAGTTTTAGAAAATTACAATCTGCATATAGTTGTGCCAGATTTATGTTCTAGAAAGGGAGGGGGAAACTTGCCTAGAATATATCCTGTCAATTCATATTGACCTCTTAAAAATAATTTTTGAAAAAAACCAATGTGATACTGATACTCAGGTCTCGCGTAGTCTCCCCCATTTCTCCACACCCCACCCCAAATAAATTAACTTTGTTTTGTGTGGGATAGTTTATATTCAAAAGCTCTCCAGCAAATCAAGTTCCAGAGATGAACTGATGACCTACCTTTTTCTCAGGAGTCAAGAGGATGTTTTTGTATTTTTTTCATTGAATCTGAATATTGAAGTTAGGCTCCTGTGTCAGAGTGTCACATTGTGTGGTTCCCTGTACTTGATGCGGAATGCCAGGTTTTCCCCTAGTGAGAGGTGCCAGTTGGGAGCAGTGGATCCCATTGCCTGATACTCATGTCTACCAAGTGAGAGAACTGGTTCAGTTCTATCCTTGGTCTTGGCATCTTCAAAACTGTTTCTTCTCCAGAGAATGACTTAGTAACTTCTGAGCCACCAAGCAGTTTAAGTGTGATGAACCCTTAGAGAGTCAACTTCAGATTACGTGTGGTGGATCTAGGAAACTGAGCAAGCAGAAGCCTGACTTTGTAGTCTAGCAGTTAGAGCAGGAACCTGAATTCTCCTTCCACTTGCTAGGGTACCTTCTGTTTTTAAAATAGTGACTATATACTGTAACATGTATGGAAATCTTGCAGAAAAGGAATACATGGCATCACCTCAAAAGGAAAGCAGGCAGACCTCAATGCTGAGGTGAATCAGCAGCAGTTTTGTTACATGTTTTCAGATACCTCTCCTTTGATGTACTATCTGCTTGTTTCCATGCCTTCAGATGCACAGCCTGCTTGTTTATGTACAGTTGCTGTGCATTTGTTGAACTGTGTTGAACTACGCGCATATGTTGACCTGTGCTCACATTCCTGCATGGGACTGCATGCATGGTTTTAAGAAAACATACAGGTACTTTTCTTTAATGTTTGCTTTTGGGTAAGTAGAGCTAGTTGCATCCTTCATGATTTCATTTTCCTTCTTGTAATGGAGGTTATGAAATAGCAGGGATATATTTTGTATTTGCAAATAGAATGACATAAACATTAATGTGAGGCACCATGAGTGATTTTTAAAACTTTCAGAGAACTTGTAAAAGAGGTGCACAGGGAATCACCACTGTTCCTGTGTTTCTGTTGTGGTCCCTTGGAAATTAATTCTTGACCCTACACTACTTAATATTTTATCAGTAATCGGAAAGAAAATATAAAATCGTCGCTGATAAAGATGATACAAATATTGAGGTAATTTATAAAGAGGACAAATCACTGATATGGAGTGATCTGGATTTCTTGGTGGGCTGGGTGCAACAAGAAATATGTGTTCTGATGTAGCCAAGAATAAAATTACATATAGAAGAGCAGGAAAAGTAGGCCATATTCACAGGATAGGAGTTTTCAAGGATTTTAATTCCCTTTATAAATAGGGATGGGAGAGGTCATAATTGATATATCAACTAAAAGTTGTGTTTCCTTGCCTGGAAAGATTAGTTTTGGTCTTTCTATTTAGAGAAGAAACTTTGCATAGAAATGAAAAGCTTGTATGTCCTATGTATTTCATTCTGGCAATTTTTGCTGTTGTTGGTTGTCTGTTTATAGTGTTCATTATTCATGAACTGTATTCAAAGGTGCAGGAGGAATCTGAGTCATCAGAATTCTTAAAGTATGATATGATGTGTTTTATTATTGAAGAGATTCAAGGTGCATTATCTATTTTGCCCATTAGAAAAAATATTTAAGGATGACTTGATCTGTTTTCAAGAAAATGAAAAAAATTGTAATCTCTTCAATAGAGAAAAAAGGTTTTGAGGGTTGAAGCTAGACAAATTCACACTTTGAAATAAAGTATGGAATTTTAGTGTGGATAATTTACTGTTAGAGCAACTTGTTGAAGTTGGATAGCAACAGAAAAAGTTGCCACAATAAACTACTTGATTTAAAGAAGTGTTCTAATTTCTGTACAGTTACTTTACTTGAAGGAGTAGTTCATTCAGAGCAGTCACGCGGTCTGTGTTACACAGCAGATCAGACGGACTAAGAGTGATCACAAGGTCCGCTACTCTAATTGAACAAATGTGGAATTATGAAGTAGTAATAAAACACTTCATTCTCTATTCTATTTTTAAAGTTGGGTATTGAAGTGAGACCTACAAAGAGACTTCTGAAACTTTTTATAATGAGCAGGGTATCTTAATGGTAACAAACTTTACATGCATGCATATGCGTATATTATTTTTCAAAAAAGATAACCTCCATGAGACTATGTATAAACTGCTGTATAATATGTGAACACACTGGCTAAATACATGTAATACAACTTTTCATGTCAAAGATGATGTTGAGCAGTCCCTTCATTAACAGTTGGTTTTTTTTTTTTCTTTTTCTCTTGCTAAAGCCTGGGAGAATTTTGCATTCTGGTTCAAGAAAATGAATGATCTCTATAAAGAGCTGTTACACTCTTTAGCAAAATGCTTTGCTTCAGTTCCTGTTTATTGCCATGAAAATGGCATAGAGTGTGTTTTATTTTGTAAAATACATATTGAAATGTTTATAGCACTTTTGCTAAATTGGAATCTGAAGAGATGGAGTCTTTCCATCTGTTCCACTGGTGAGGTGAAAAAAAAATGATCTAATGGTTAAATCAGCAAAATAGCGAGTGCTATTCTTGCATGCGAGAGAAATGAGATAAGGGTTTCTTTTATATCATCTCATGAGAAGGCATTAAGAATACGTCATCAAACTAGCAGGATGTAACTAGTCAAGCTAATTTTTCTTAACATATTTCTTTGTAACCATCCTTAAATATGATGACAGTGTCATTTTAATTGTCCAGTCTAATGTGTCAGTATAAAGAATATCTCAGGGCAGTTTTCAGATTGGAAGAAATATTACACATGTGAAGCCGAAGACTATTCTTTGTTAAAAATAATCTGAAAGAAGATAGCATTTTTTTATATATATATATGCGCGTGTGTGTGTCTGCGTGCATGCACCTGGCAGTGATTATTTTTAGAGAACAGAAGTGAATATTAGAAGCAAATATCCAGTGGGTTCTAAGAAACAGAATTATGGGGCTAGCCATTATATAAATATATATTTCTCTTTTCTGCAGTAAAATTAATGAAAACAGTTGTTTCAGTAATGGTATACTTATGCAGTCTATTTGTTATAAGGAAGAGAAGTTTATAAATGAAGCAGAACTGGTGTCGTCTTTATTTCTGATTTAAAAAAAACAACAAGGCTTTTAATCTTTTTTTTCCTTCACATTTGTTACTAAGATAGGCTAAGATACAATTATCGAATCAAAGATTAAGAAATTTGATTTTTAGACTTGAAGGGTTTTTTTTAGTGTTTTGACATAGCTCCATGTGTATTTAAATTTTCAGAGTATAAAGAGATTCTTCTAAAGCTAAGAAATTTAGAAGATTGAAAGTTGAAGGGAAAAAGTTAGTAGTTTGATTGTTCTGAAAGGCTTTGATGTAACAGCACAAATAGTCATACAAAAAAATCTCAACTAATAGAAGGTTATTTTTCCAAAGGACTTGCTTTAGTTGAATGTGAGCTTTAAAAAGACAAGCGTGTCAGTGCTGTTTATTTGTTTTGGAATTACTTTTCATGTGGCCCCTACTTGTAGAACTCAGTAACTTATCCTTGTGTTTTGCAAACTGGTTGAAGGTTCAGTACTTATGATAAAGTTAATTCAAGCTGTAAGCTTACAGTTACGCAGCTTGGGAAGAACCCCAGAAAAGGCGTATACAGAAGTAATTCTTTAGTGGAGTGAGCAGACCTTGAATGACAGTTCTGTATAATCCTTCTGCCTTAAACAAGTGGGCATGGTTGTAGTGGACAGTTAACAGACATTTCAGATAAGGGAGCGGAATAGGTGAGTTCGTTCATACTTTTCATCTTCCTTTACAAATGTACCGCTGTATATTTCAGGCCACACATTTTCGGTCTCCACTTCTTCAACAGACAGAAAATCAGGTGTCTTCAGCTGCTGCTCACCAGGGTCAGCAGGCTGTAACTGATGTCATCCAGCAGCTCCTTGAGTTATCAGAACCAGGTCCTGCAGAAAATAACCAGCCTCCGCAACCTGGTCAACAACTCAACATTGCAGTGGGAATCAATAGAGATATTTTGCAGGTAAGAGCTCTGTGTGAGAACAGCTTTACATTTCAGTGGTTTCTTTCTCATTGTTGTTACTTTAGTGAAATTTGTTCTCTGTATTTTCAATGATAGCATTCCTTCTGCATTTCTTAAATGATTTATCAGTCAAGAAAGAATTGCAAAGACCTACTGAATGGATATGGAATGCACCAAGATATCTTTTTGTATAATATTACAAAAGCAAGGTTATAAATATTGATTATATGACCCAGAAGAAAACTTTTAAGTATGCACACCCATACATGGACATTTTATTGATCCCTTTGGCTTTATTTTTTTCTGTTGCCTAGAAGCAGCTTGTGGCATGTCCTTAAGTTATGCCGTGCTTAAAACATGATGACATTTAAGAGGAGAAAAATATTTTTATCTGCTTAAAAAATTAGAATAGGAGCCTTCATCCTGTTCTAATTAATAAGGGCTATTTGAATATTTCCTATTGGTGCAAGAAAATTTCTTCCTGGTTTGACCAGTGTGTTTTCTAATGCATTAGTCTGTCCTTGAGTCCTGGATTTGGCCGTGATAGAGTTAATTTTCTTCCTAGTAGCTGATATAGTGCTGTGTTTTGGATCTAGGATGAGAATAATGTTGATAACAATTAAAACGTCAGTGTGTTAAGCAGTGTTTATACTAAGCCAGGGACTTCTCAGCTTCTCACACTGCCCTACCAGTGAGGAGGCTGGTAGGGGGCACAAGAAGCTGGGAGAGGACACAGCCAGGACAGCTGACCCAAACTGGCCAAAGGGATATTCCATACCATATGACATCATGCTTGGTATATAAACTAGGGTGAAAGCTGTCTGGGGGCCACTGCTTGGGAACTGGCTAGGCATTGGTGGGTGGGTGGTGAGCAATTGCGTTGTGCATCACTTGTTTTGTATATTCTTTTATCATTATTATTGTTATTATCTCTTCCTTTTCTCTTTTATTAAATGGTCTTTATATCAACCCATGAATCCCCCCTGATTCTCTCCCCCCTCCCACTGTGGTGGGAGTAGAGTGAGCGAATATCTGTGTGCTAACGTTTAGCTGCCTGCTGGGTTAAACCACAACAGTCCTTTCTGGTGTCCTATGTGTGTCATGACGGGTTGAGATAACAACAAATCTGACCAGAGTGTGTTAGAACAAGTTTGTTACAAGCATTCATTATATTAGTTTAATAGTCACTGGTCAGAGTGTTGATTTACGTGCTCTCAAAGTTGAGCTTGTTCTCAGAGTTCTGTTATGTAACACCTTACTTGCAGTATTTGTTCCCTGTTTTGCAGTATATGTTCCCTGTTGTGCTGCTTATTATCTCTGGGAGATGGGTTAAGATTATTATTTTGCCATACTTTGTAACACTGGCTTACGATATGATAAAATGGCTGATTGTGAGTCTGGTATTTGTACTCAGCATTGCTGTCATTTCCATACTTCAGGAGCCATCTCTTGGATACTATTAATAATTACATGCTTCACCTCTTCTCCTCGGAGAGCCCATATATGGGGGAGACAAGGGGGTACACTTTCCTCTGCCGCTTCACCCTCCCTTTCTCCTTCACCTTCCCCTTCTTCTCCAAGCTAGTTACAGTAGATCATGAGAACTTTGAATATCCTCAGGATGTTCAAACCGACATCTTCCTGTTGCTATGTCTCCTACTCCTGAATGTGTTTCAGGTCTCGTTTAAAGTTAAACAACTATTTAAGAATACCACTCAGAGACCTACCCCAAGGCTGGATAGTTAGGAGTGGCAGGGTGTGTGGGATAGTACGGGCAAGTACCTAGGACAGTGGGCACTGCCAGTGTTTTGGAACTTAACCCCTGAACAAGTACAGAATCCTGAAAAACTAGGAAAGTATTTGGAAAACATATGCTGTCACCCTGGCAAGTCCAGAGAGACAGAGATCACTGCAATGTGCTGGGGCCTGGTCCCTGCCTACCAAGCCCTGTTCAACACTATTCAGTACCCTCAAGGGGAAGAGAAGGTCTCTGGATCTGATGACAAAACAACAGGCACTGCAGCTACTCCAGCCCCAGCAATAGGCACTGCAGCTGAACCAGAGAACCAACCCGTGCCAGTATCAGTTGCCCCTATACACAAGAAGAAATATTGTAAGCGAAAGTCAGCTCATTTAGGGAAGAAGTGTATGAGGCAGACTACTCTGAAGAAGGGCCATCATGAGAACAGGAGGAGGAAGAGGCAGAACTCATAAACGAGGCGATAACCACCCGATCCCCGAGTGAGCAAAAAGTGAGTGAAAAAGTGAAAAGCTTTCAGCTGTCATCTGGGCAAGCGCATTGTCACCTGGCTGCTCCGATGCTGGGATAATGGGGCCAGTAGCATGGAATTAGAGGGTAGGGAATCCAACCAGCGGGGATCCCTTTCTAGGGAAGGAGGCACTGACAAAGCAATTGGAAAAGGGGCACAAGTTCTTAGCCTCTGGAGGCAACTCCTGTCAGGTGTGAAGGAAGGGTATCCCTTCAAGGAAGATGTTATATGTCACCTTCAAGGAAGATGTTATGATCACTACCAAAATGGTGCACCGGCAGCAATATTGTACCAACTAAGACTCCCTGATCCCCATCCATAAGCTGATTCATTGACTGGAGAGCAAAGGAGTGATCAGCAAGACTCGCTCACCCTTTTAACAGTCTCATATGGCCAGTGCAAAAGTCGAATGGCAAGTGGAGACTGACAGTAGACTATCGTGGCCTGAATGAAGTCACGCCACCACTGAGTGCTGCCATGCCGGACATGCTAGAACTTTAGTACGAACTGGAGTTAAAGGCAGCCATGCGGTATGCCACAACTGGTATTGCTAACGTGTTTTTCTCAATCCCTTTGGCAGCAGAGTCCAGGCCTTAATTTGTTTTCACTTGGAGGGGTGTCCAGTACACCTGGAATTGACTGCCCTGGCAGTGGAAACACAGGAACAAACCCATGCTCCCAAAGAGACTGGCAGTAGGAGATGCTATGTAACATAAGAGATGTAGAGCAGTAATTCAACTCCTTATGCTTGCTCTGCAGCCTCCACTGCATAAAGGCACAAACAGAAAGGAACAGGGCAGAGGATATTCTTCTTTAGTATTGGTGGAAGCCTGCTAACCTTTAAGCTTTTTTTTCATCTCCAGTCTTTTAAGTAGCATTTACATTTCTTTTTGGAAGACCTGAATGTTACGTGTAGCTATGTGCAGGTTCACCATGTCACCTGTGCTGAGTTCTCTGGAAAGTGACATGCAGTTGCAGCAAATTACAAATGAAATTTAACTATTAACTTGATAGCTATTTAAAAATAAATAAAAATCATTGAGGTTGGTTCTTTAAGTTATTGTATGAGCATTTAATCACTAATCACATTGTTTTAGAAAATAAACAAAATGTAGTTTCCTTCCAGGTGATCAAATAGCTGCACACTCCTACTAAAATGTGTGTTTGAGGTCTTTGATCCAGAGCGTTTTCAGATACAGTAGTACCTGTAAAGGAGTCTGCACTGCAGTCCTTTCCAGGTGTACATAAAAATGGGTGCATAGCTCTTGCCTCAGTCAGAGGGGTGTTGGTGGTTTGTTAACAGAGACTTTTGACCTTTTCCAAGCCTTTCTTTGGTTTAGCATTCTTCATTTTTCTTTATACCATTTATGGCTTCTCCACAAGCTGATGGACTTCAAATTTGACCTTTTATGGGGAACTGTTCTCTTGTGTAGTAGGCGTAAGAGATAGCTATATATTCCTGGCAAATGCTTGATTCTGTAGAAACACCCAGCACTTTTCTGAAAGGCAGCTGTTGGAACACTTATTAGTTCAGGAAATCCAACTTAAAATCTCACAGACAATCAGAAGTCAGTATTGTGCAAGAATGCTTTTGCAAATTTGAAATTCAGCTGAAATTCTGGGAGGGTGAGACATTTAATTCCTTTAATTATATTTGTATTCGGTCTTCTAAGTAGTTGTTTGAGAAAAGTTGGGGCAACTGTGGAATGTTTCTTTCTTAACCTAGAAGTTTTTTGTTCTCTTTTAGCAAGCTTTAGAGAACAGTGGGTTGTCTTCGATTCCTGTTTCTGCACATTCTACTGACTGCAGCCAGGCTAAGACTCCTGGGGCCCAGGATCAGAACCCAGATGTCCAGACTCTCTCAAATCATCAGCCTGACTGTAATAATGCAGAACAAGATAAAGAGCAAGAGAGTACAGATAAACTGGATAAAAAAGAAAAAAAGGTTATTAAGAAAAAATCACCATTTTTACCTGGTAATGTTGCCACTGCTTGCTACTTTCTGTGTTATATGGACTGTAGTATTTGTGGGTGTGTTGATGGCTTTATAAAGGCTTTTACCAAAACATGTTGTGGATCAGTTATGAACTTAACTTACTCTTACCTAAAACATAATGTGTAGAGGTTATGATCAGTAACATTGATAACTTTAATTATACTGATACAAAGACACGTAGGAATGGCATTAAGTGAAATTACACTGTTAAATCTTCTGGATTTAGATCAGTGGAGTTTTGGGAAACAGACAAAGAAGAAACAATATGAATCTTTTTCCTCTCTTTATCCCATCATCCTTCTCTGAGAAGCATTGAGTTTTCATGGTGTGTCCCAGAGCAGACAGTTCTTGGAAGCACTACTCTTCCTCTTTGGAAGTTAAGCCTTGCAGAGGCAGAAGTGCAGTACTGCTGCCTTATGCAGACCTTCACTGATCTGGGCTGTATAGGGAAGGATGAAAGTTGTCATTGTGCATAATATTTCATCACCTGTGTTTGGAATCACAGTACTGATGTGATATTGTCACCATAAATACATGTTAATATTCCACCTCCATACTGTATTGTGTGTATGCAAGCCTGGATTTTGTCCCTGTGTGCTTAAAGGCAATTTCACTGTTAAGGCTGCTCAAGCTTTAAGGTTGCTAGAAGTGGTTTGTTCCAAATAGAGCTATCATACTTTAATGGCTGGCATGGTGGAGACAGCGCTATAATAAGCAGTCATTAAGCTCTCTCTGTAGTATCTTCATAGATACATCGATGCTGCTTTTTTCTTTGCAAGCGATGCAGAAATTGATCCAAAGTCAAAAGCTCCTCCTGTCCAGAATAACTGTGCTGAAAATCAACATTAACTTTTTCCTCTGGTAATAATGATGGTTTTGTTCCTTGTGTGTAACAGTAACAACTCTCTAACTCTGACTGCAAATAAAAATAAAAGGTCACTGCTGTACAGTCAAACACAAGTGCCTTTTTTTTTTTTTTAAATAACATAGCCTCAGTGTATTGACATGTTTTACAGAAAAAAACACTTATGTGAACTGATTTAAATGAGAGAATATCTGATATTAAACAACATATAGGAATAAAAAAACCCTGATAGGATTTAGAATTTTTTGTTGAGAAAAGGTATGTTATTGCTTTAGGACAGAACTTAGGGCTCTTGGATTACAAAACAACTTTTGTGAAAAAGCAGCCTTCAGTTGTAAATCTTTCAGAAGGACTTTTTATGGATTTTTTTTTCTCCTTTTTAAAAATTTATAAAATGTAATTTAAGTCTGAATTTGCAGAAGAGGGCCATATAAAGTATCTCCTCCAGCTAGTTAAGTGTTTAGTGCTTAAAGTAATTTGGTGTGGTTATGGTTGAGGAGTTCTATTCATTGTTGGATAATTTTGTGTTAGACGTATTTATAAGTTAACTGGTATACTATATTGCATTACAGCTACATTCTGTATTTCTAAGTGGCATACAAATTGTATTCTTTTTATTCTGTGAAGTCAGACATTTCTTAGCCTTTATCTTTCTTTACTTTTTTTTTACCACCTACATTTTCAATGGCATAAAAAAGTTTGAATTTCAACAGGATTCTCTTGGGGTTTGTTTTTGTCATTCCAGCCCATTACTATTTTTGTGAAGTAGAACGTATCTGGTAGAGAAGTTAATCGTCTACGAAGTATGTTGTAATGGCATCTACTTTGCAAAATGTTTTTGTGTTTCGATTGCTTTGTATAATGGTGTCAGCGTAGTAGAATTTTTTAAGAGCTGTTAAAATGTTTAAAAAGCGTTCATTTTTATGTTCCTTATTTTAGGTTCTATACGTGAAGAAAATGGAATAAGGTGGCATGTTTGTCCATATTGCTCTAAAGAATTTAAAAAACCAAGTGATCTAGTGCGCCACATTCGCATTCATACCCATGAGAAGCCGTTCAAGTGTCCCCAGTGTTTCCGCGCCTTTGCCGTTAAGAGTACTCTCACAGCACACATAAAAACACATACTGGCATTAAAGCTTTTAAGTGCCAATTTTGTATGAAATGCTTTTCCACCTCAGGGAGTTTAAAAGTTCACATTCGTCTACATACAGGTAAGGCCTCAAAATTGCTTTTGTGTTTTCTATGATGTGGGTAAGACCTTGAATGAAGAAAAGACCATGTGAAGTGCTTTAATTGTAGAGATGTCTATTATGTCATTGATCTCATCAGAGAATGAACCATTTTTAGTGTCTTATATCATGAACTTAAATTTTTGTCATAACTTTCTAGTGTTTCATGGCTTTGAAACTTTGGGCTCTTACAAAAGCCCTGGACGTTTAGTTTTCTGCTGATGAATCAGCTGTTGCTCCTTTTTAATATCTCTCTTCTGAGTGTGTTTAATTGTACTTTCTAAGGAGTCATGCTCTTAGCATTTGAGTTCTGATTTTAGTTATCCCCTGTCATTTTTCATATTTACTCTGCATCTTTTCTTCCCTCTCCTTCCCCATACTTTTTGATAATTTCACTCTATCATTCAGGACTATTTCGTTACTTCCCATTTTGTATCTTCTACAATAGGGTGTTGCTTTGTATTTTCACCAACTTAACTGTTTTCAATATCTTAAGCTGCATACCCTACAACTCCTCTGTTCATACGGTCCTTGTTTATGTCATATATGATGTCTTCAATATTTGTTTTTCTGCGGCTGAACTTCTGTCCTCTGCGTAGAGAAAAATAAATTTTCTGCTCTTGGTGGACTACCTGGTTGTTTTCCCCTTTTCTTTCTTTGTTCTTGCAGGTCAGTAAGCTTTCAGCAAGATAAGCTCGTAAATGTGCTGCTCTTTCCTTTTACTCCTGTTTATGTATTTACATTTCGCAAAAGCAGCATTCATTGCCTGTATGCACCTGGTGTTCAATGTGTTTTACAGTCAGGTGCCTTTAATCCATGAAATATCAATGTCGGATTCATCTGCAGAAAGTTTTTCCCTTTGTTTTTTGCAAACTTGTAAGCAAGTATTTTTTATATTACTTTAAAGTCAATCTTACTTTGTTTAAGAACTCCAACTCTGAATTCAAAGTAGCAAAAGCACTGGGTGGCTTCAAAAATTAGTACAGTGTTTATGCAACTGCAGCATGTAGTTAGCCATTGTTCAGCACACTTGTTTTTCCTGTTGGAGGTGTTTGCTTCTTCCTCTGTCTAGCAGGTTAGGCTTACTGGATCAGGTTACGGGTTCATCTAGCCTTGTTTGCTGTCTGCTGGTGTGAAAAAGGGGTAATACAATAATGCTTCTTAGCAGTGTGCAACTAGCTTCCGCTAATCTTTGGGTTGAGGGCTTTATGAAGCAGGCTGTACCTTTGCACTAAGCAGCACTTCATAGGTTTTTGTTCCAAAGAACTTAGCTAATTGATTTTGAACCCATGTGAACTTACTACTAGACCAACCTAACATAATGAATGCAAAAGTTTAGCTACATGCTGAGTAAAGTACTTTCTGTTCCTTTAAATAGTCTGCTTGGTAGTTTCATATGATGTTGGAGTTACTGTATTGTGAAGAATGGTTCATTCTTGTGCATTTCTTCCACCGATGATTTTTATAGAGCTTGCTTTGTAATACCCAGTCATGTTTCCTAACTTTCTAAGTGCAAGATTTCCTCTTGAACAAAACCTGAAAGTTAGTCAGCTTTGCCTGTCTCTGTAACTTAACAAGTTCTCCAGTATCCTTTCCAAGGAAAGATTTCTACCAGATTTTGCATTGCAAAAGTCTTTTTTTTAAGAATTTTTGACTGTGATCAAACAGTGTTGACATTTTCAGAGACCAATCTACAATTTCTTTAAACTTTTTCACATCATTGTTCCTATGTTTTATCCTATTATACATCATTTGTCTATGTGTTTACTCCTTTTTTCACAGTTTTTTAACTGTTTGTTTTGGAAGGACATTTGACCTGCTATCTGTAATTCTTAGGATAGCTTCTGGAACCCTTTGAAAATCACTGTCACTTTTGCATCATCCAGTTTGCTGATAACAGGCTTGCTTAAAGTGATGTGTTACAACCAGTTAATAGTTCAGCACTTTCATATTTACTTTTGATTGGATTTTATGGATCTGTTTTGAAAACCTATTTAACAATGAACACCATGCTAGAAAATAAAAAAGAAAATACAGAAATGAGAGTCTGTATTCCAAAGCTATGTTTGTAGGGCAGTGGAAATAAAATCACAAACTAATTTTTTTTTTTTTTAATCTTTTGCAGGTGTTAGGCCTTTTGCTTGTCCCCACTGTGACAAAAAGTTCAGAACATCAGGCCACCGGAAAACTCACATTGCTTCACATTTTAAACATACTGAACTAAGAAAGCTGCGACATCAGCGTAAACCTGCAAAAGTTCGAGTAGGAAAGACGAGTGTTCCAGTACCAGACATTCCTTTGCAAGAGCCCATACTCATAACTGATTTAGGTAAAAAGCAAGTAAATTCATGCTCGCTTGAAATTTGGATTTCACTGGAAAATAGAGGTCACAGTTTAATGAAGCAAACAGGTTCAGAGGTTACTCAGAAAGATGCACTTTGAAATAAGTCATCAGAAATAATCAGGCTTCAGAAAAGTGCCGTATTTTATAGTTTGCTTGGACTAGAATTAATAAGAGTTGGTTTTATTTACAGAGACATTGTATAATCCTTACCAGAAAAAAGTGTGTGCATTTTTACATTACATTGAGAGGAGTTTAACTATTGTTAGACTGTTCGAGATGATTCTGTTTATTCAAATTACATATACTAATGAGTTGGTGTGTCTTATCGTTTTAGTGTATTTAGTATAATTGTGACCTCAACTGAATTAGTGGTAATGTTTCAAAAAAGGGCAGAATAATTCTGGAACATGCTATAGAGAATTCATACAGTTATTTTAATTTTGTTGTAGAATAATTGTTACAACATTACGTAAAACCACTTTTTGGAAGAAGGTAAGTTGGTACAGCTCAATCAAGACAATATATACTGTTGTCCAGTAGAGTCAATGTAGTGGGCAAGGCGTTTGCTCTTTGTTGTTTGACTCACCAGTCTGCTAACCCCTGCCTTGTCTGTTGTGTAGTCATCTTTATATAGCAGAATATTATATTGGTGATATCTTTAGACTAAAATCTCTATCACTCTTTAAAAATACTTCTGCTTTCAGTGCTTCCAAGAATTACTGTATGCAAGAGTAGTGGTGATTTTGGTATCGGGTGTAAGAAACATAAATTTTTAGAGTAGCAACAAGACTTAACATGACAGCTTCAGATATTCAGATCACACAATATTTCTTTCTTGAGTGAACCCTGGAGACAGGTACAGTCCTATTGCTTGATTTTAAGGAAGAAACCATTTCAATACAATTAAGATCTGTGCAGTGAAATTATGTTTTTTGGGAAAAAAAAAATATTAACAAAAAAGCGATACTTACACAAGTTGTTTCCTCCAGTGACTGATAACATCAGAACTCTGCTGATATTGGAGTGTTCAATGTAAAAATAAGTTGAACTATTTGTTTATAAGGTGGAACCCTTCTAGTGTTAATCTTTGAGTGGCAACTTTGGTTAAAAAAAAAAAAGTTGATGAATATTTTGCTTTTTAAAAAAAGTCTGAATTATTCTATGTCTATTAAAAAAGTCTGCAGATTGTTCTCTGCCTTTTACAGTGTTTATTTCATTTTATTGCATTAGTTGATGGTATTTATTGACTAGGAAATTAAAAAAAAAATTGTAATTTTTCTAGCATGTGCTGTGGTTACAAAGATGGAACTGATGGGAGGGAAAATACCTTCTTAAAGAATGTTCCCACTCAGAACTATTTTGATGACTTGCTACATCCAGTGTAAAGCCACCTTTTGCTATTCTAACAGTTTGGAGAAATGTTTCATTTATCTGAGTTGAAAAGGTTGAGTAAAGAGTTTGGAAGTGTTTTCTCAGGCATTTCTGTTATTTCTGTTCTCTTACGTATGTTGTTAAGAAATTTTGCAGTGCTTCTGCAGACCAGAACCATTGTAACCTGGCATATGCTCACAAGTTGCTGTCATTCATTCTGAGTTAACTGAATTATTCTGCTTTTATATGATCAGAAATAACTGAGAGTAAATATTTGTCATACAGAGTTCCTTCTCTTCTGAATCCTTGTGTTCTCTTCTGCACACTACTGCTAATTATCACCACAGAAGAATGAAAGGAATTTAGAAAGTAGTGCTTGTGGTTTTGGTGGGGGGGTTTTGTTCGGGTTTGGTGTTTTTTTTTTAAGAGAAAATGTTTTTACTGATTAGTTGGGGAAGGTGAAGGAAGTTTTGGCATATATGTATTTATAAATATATATATGTATAACATACATCTGTATAGGTTGATAAACTTTTTCAAGTCTGAGACAGATGAACTTGTTCTCTTTTCATTGTTGTCATCTCTGCTCAAAATTGAAAGAAGTTCCCTCTCCTTGTCTTCTGCTACTTTTCAAGTACCTTTGGAAATCAGCAGAAACCCTTTGGGCTTTTCCGTCTCAATATGAAATATAGCATGATAGATGAAGCAGTCTGAGGAAAGAAAAGATGGCATAAAAGGCTTCTGTGGTGAATACTTAGGACCATAAAGGGATGTTTTGCATATTTGTTGAAACTTTGCATCACTCCTTCAGCCTTTTTTTTAGCATAGAGATGAGTACTTTTGAGTTCACAGTTGTGTGAATGATATGAGTTGGTTTTTTGGTTTTTGTTTTTTTTTTTTTTTAATTTGAGGAGTCTGCTACAGTTCCCATTCTATCAGGGTGTTTGGGATGATGCCTGTTTGTTGGCTGCTTCCGAGACACAATACTCTTGCGTTAGCAGTTGGACATTTAGCAGCAGGAACTTTTAACGGATTTTCCAAAACTACACTTGACTGAATTCAGGGGACAGTGTATAAAGAGCATTTGTTTCAACAAGTTGGTTTGAGGTTGGGTTGGTTGTTTTTTTTTTTTCCCCAAAAAATTTTTTGAGGTACCCAGAGAATTAGCAAGACTGACTGATTAGCCAAAATAGATGATGTACAAATACAACAATTTTTAATGGACTTCTTTTATCCTTTAAGTAAAGGCAGATATATATCATGGTATGTTGTACTTTTCACAAAATGCGTATTAAATATTTGACAAGTTCTAATGTATATCTGGGGTACATTGATTAAATATCATTTGGCTAAGGTGGAGGTTGGAAGAGCAAAATATTATTTGATTAGCAATGAATTAGTACCTTAACTTTTTTCAAGTTAATGCTTATTTTGGATGTATGTGAGGCTTAATGTAAGGAGGTGAACCTATGGATAAAAGAGCTTTCACTAAAATAGATAGCATGTGCTGTATAATATGTATAATGCTAAATAGATGCATAATTTTAAATAAATGCTGAAAACATGCTCATTTTCTTTACATTCTTGCATACTAAAACTCACTTTTTTTTTTTTCCCCAAATACTAGCTCTTCAAACTACTGCAACTTTGGAATAACTTTGCCAATCAATTTTTCCTTTTTGTGTTTATGTGTGCAGGTCTTATCCAGCCAATCCCAAGGAATAGCCAGTTCTTCCAAAATTATTTTAACAATAATTTTGTGAATGATGCAGACAGACCATACAAATGTTTTTATTGCCATCGAGCCTATAAAAAATCTTGTCATCTTAAACAACACATCAGGTAAAATAAATACAAAAAAGAAAGGAAATGTATATAGTAACAACTTTATGGAAAAGCATGAAATTTATATAGTGTTTGCTGAAAAGACTTCTTTTTTTACCATCTCTAAGTAATGAATCAGTGATCACTGATTTTTCTGGTAAAGTTGGAGGAAACTTCGGACTGATTCATACCTATGTGTAGTCCTAGCAGTAGGAGTAGTTGTCTTTAGTTTAGCTTATTAATACTTGGACTCTTTTTTCCTGAACTGTGTGTAGAAAACAGCAAGCCTTGCATGTGAATTCTTGTCATAAGTTTGTAATTGCATGCTCCAGATCACCTGCTTTGTATGTAACTGCTATTTTTTGAGAAGGAAATCAGCTTTTTGTTGTGTGTGCTGTTTTCTGTGTACTAAACCTAAAAGAATTTAGGCTTATATTGTAATCGGGTAAATGTTCTTGGGGATCATTTTTTTGCTTGAAGTTTAGTTCAGGTTCCATATAGTGGGTGTTTGTTACAACCACAAGGTCCTGGAGCCACAGAAAAATTTAGGCTGGAAGGGAACCAGTGGAGGTAACTGATCCAACCTTGTTTTCAAAAGAAAGTCTAGCTTCAAAGTTAGATTGGGTTGCAGTTTTGCAGGCAGTGAGCTTTGACATTTAGTTGAGTTGTCAGACATTGCTCCCTGATTTGTAAACTATGAATAACTGGAGGAAAAAATGTGAAAAAACCCACCAAAGATCATTACTAGGATCTAAGGAAATTTTCCAAACAAGCAGGTGGCAATCTGCTTGTTTCTGCAATGTAGACTCTGCACTTTGTCTCTAATTCAAATCATGGTGAGTTCCTCATGTTCTCCTTACAAATCAAGTTCTGTATTGGTATGTTCTGAAACTGGCTTGGAACAGTTCTTGGTTACTGTATGCTGTCTTAACGGGGCTGGGGGGGAAGTGTTGCAATATCACGTCTTTTCTTTTTGTAATATCCTACCTCAATTTTTCACTGTATTTTGTAGACATAATCAAGTTGGATTGATTTAAATCAAAATAATTTTAAGTTAGTAAGTTAAATAATTTTTAAGTTAGACTAGATTGCTGGTCTGCATCATCACTGTCCTTCATTGAAATAGTTGCTTCTAATTGTGTTTTACACTTGTCTCTTTATTTTCTTAAAGAGAGTGTAACTGTCAATGGTTATTTACCATTAAAATGTTAGTTGCAACTAAAGAGGGCCTTATCTGCCTAAAGATGGCCTTATTTAACCTAAATATAAGTGAAATTTATGCATATTTTACTGAAGCATTTATGTAGTTCACAGTTTTATTTAGATTAATAATTTTTCATCTTTCATTTGTGTTAGAGAAACGTAGTTGACTGATTTACCTAGTTCATTTTTCTTTTCACTTTTTTGTCAGCATCCTTTGAATGGAAATTGAAAGTGTTTTAGTTACACAGAACATGAACAGCTTATTAGTCAAACCATTGGTTTACATGCACCGAGTACTCACAACTATTTATTTTTTTCTTGTCAGAATACTTTTTGTGTTTGAAAATTCTGTTCTTCAGATGCCTGTGCTTGATTTCATTCTGCTGTTGGCTATACACATACTCCAGCTCAGGATAAGCTATCTTTAAAAACCTCATTACTTACTATGTGCATCTTTGATTTTCTTGTCCCATACTGAAAAACAAGATGTGATGGGGGTACCAATCACTTGCCACTGTGCTGCTTTGTGATTGATGTTTGCAACAGAATACTGAGTGAAGCTTGGCTTTGTTCAGGGATTTGTAGAGGAGTTAGAAACTTTTCTTTTTTTCCATGTTTGTTCTTCGTAAGTTGGCATTGCTATACCTGAACTATTAAACTTGACACTTGTGTGGTCAGTCTGTCTTCATGGAATGATGCTGATCATTGCTTAGAAAGCTTGTTTCCCTCTCTGAAACAGAGGGAAATTTGTAGTAGGGGTATTTTCAACTGAGCAGTGACTGACTAGTGTGTCAGGTTTTCCCACAGGCACACCAGGGAAGGGTTGGGATACCCTGCTGCTGATTTCCATAAATGAATGTTGGTAGCAAAACAGTAATCTTGGTATCTGTCACACTTCTTTATTATGGCATCTGATGTGGTCGTCATAGACTTCTAAGGCTACTGTAATCATAAGCCATCCCTAACTTTTTCCAATTTTACTAAATCCTGCTTCCTTTATCTTCCATTGCCTGGCATTCACATTGCCTTCCTACTAGCTCTCACTCCTGGGACGCTACAGTCGTAATCCTTAAAATTCTCATTGCACTCCACTTCTTAACCTGTCCTTCAGTCTGTTCCGTATCTTGATGTAGTCCTAAAGGGAAACTCCTCTAGCACCTCTAGAAAGAAGGATATAGTGAGTGGGATGTGTTGACAGTATAGATGAGAGAGTTTCGCCACTTGAATATTGTTTCTACATAGCAGTCCAAAAGACTAGTTGGATTGTTCCTTGTTCAGGGGGTATTCAGGATAGACACGGTTCTTTTCCCAAAAGTTTCATTATTAAATGTAGTAGTAGTACATAATATGAGGAGGACTGTATATTCTTCTCCAAACTTTTGTGGACATTGTTTTAGCTGAATTGAGGAATATACATGTGAATGAAAAATTTATGGCATGGAAAAATTCAAGGCAGATGTTTTAATTGAGGCAAAGTATGATCAGAGAAGGAGATTGGACTGTAGAACGTAATTAAAACTGTCAGACAGTATTGCTTCTAGCCCTGTCAGCGATGACATGCAGGTTGTTTATAATTTATTAAAGCTTTAATTTCTGGATTTTGTTAACTGAGGCCTCTTCCATCTATACAGCAGTCACCTTAGTTTGGTTTATTTTGCTCATTTTAAAATTTAGTCTTTTAATAACTTTGTAAATCAAACTATTAAGTCTGCTTTAACTTCTATTTTCTGTTAAACAGGTCACATACCGGTGAAAAGCCATTTAAGTGCTCTCAGTGTGGAAGAGGGTTTGTGTCAGCTGGAGTTCTGAAAGCACATATTAGAACACACACTGGATTGAAAGCTTTCAAGTGTCTTATATGCAACGGGGCCTTCACTACTGGTGGTAGCCTCAGGCGACATATGGGGATCCATAATGACCTTCGACCGTATATGTGCCCATATTGTCAAAAAACATTCAAAACATCACTAAACTGTAAAAAACACATGAAGACTCACAGGTACGTTTATAATTTTTACATGAATCCTTCCATGTATTTCAGTAGCCTTTCCTTAAAAATGCTTGAAAGGCAGCTTTGCTTTGTAGCAAATGGTAATTGAATAAGGATGTTTGTTTATGGGTAGCAAATACTTAGGTAGCTCTGAAAGTATAGTAAACTATAGTTTATAATAAAAACTTGCTCACACAAATAGTTAGCATAACTGTCTTACTGAAGCCATAAAAAGACTTTCTTACCTTTCTTTGCAGATACGAACTTGCACAGCAACTTCAGCAGCATCAGCAGTCTGCTTCAATAGATGACTCTACAGTAGACCAGCAGAGCATTCATGTTTCTACACAGATGCAGGTGGAGATTGAAAGTGGTGAGCTGCAGCAGTCGGAAGCTGTTGCAACAGATCAGCAGGCTATTTTAGAGTTAGACCAGCAGCCAGTAGTAGGCACAGAAGAAACAGCGCTAGAACAACAATTGGCTGATCAGCCTTTAGAGCAAGATGAGGGTGAGTATTTGAAATACAATAAGGTTTATAATGAGGTATGTTTACAAGTTCTCAAATAACTTTTTATTGACAAATTTCAATGATTTGGGTTTCAAGACAATGCAAGTAAACAACTAGAAAAATACATGGAGTAAAAGCTAACTACTTAAAAAGTGTATTGTACAATTTCTTTAATTCATTGGTGTTTGGGTTTACTTTTAAAAATATAAAAGGATTGATTAAGGTTTGCACCATTTAGTTGTATCAAACAAAACTACTAAACAAATATACAGAAAAGTAATACTACGTGCACAAAACTTTACCATATGACCTCTATTATTAATAAAAAGCACTTCTATATGGTCTACTTAGGAAGTAACACCTATGTTTTGAGGTGGGAGAATACAAAATATTTCATGTATTTATTCTATTAGTAATAGTGGAACAAAGTATTTTGGTTTTGCTTATTTGCTCTTTTTCATGGTGTAATGAGTTAGCAGGTGTACAGAGGGATATAAATAAAGCCTAAAATAAGCAGAAATTTAAATACCTATGCAGCTCATAATTTTTTATTTATTTTTAATGCAGTAAAAATTTAGGTGACTATAAACGGTAGGTTTTTGGGAACAACTGAATTATCCAGTTAATTACATATTCCTTCCTTGATATTTTTTTCTTTTTCTTTTTTTCTTTTTTCTCTCCTCTTCCTTTCCCCATTTCAGATAGATTTGTGACATCCCAGCATGCTTTACAGGAGAACATCACTCAATTTGAACAACAAGCTATAACACCGCAGCCATTTGATCAACAGGGCTTATCACAAGGTTAGTAATAATAAAGGTTTTAAAGTGATTTTTATAAATCTGGCTTTACAGCATAGCTATCATAAAGTATTTCAAAGTGGTCATCCACAGTCAAAGTAACTGCAAGGCAGAGAACTTGCAAAATCTTTGTCTTAAATTACTATTTTGAAACTATATTTGGTAGAATGTTTTGAATACTTAAATGTAAAGAGATTTTGCTTTTATGAGCTGATGCTTAGTCATTACAGTATGGGGTTTATAGTCAGGCTTTTCATATTCTTTCTTTGATTGTGTTTGAAATTGCTGTGGCAGTATGCAGTTTACACAGTTTCCCCCTAAATATACTTGCTCATAACCTGAGATGATCAGAAACATGGTCTAAGATTTGACTGAGTAGCTGTTGGGATTCATTATGGTAAAAGACAATGCAAAATATAGTCACGTAAAAATCATACTTTCATCTAATCACAGCGGTTTCCTTTTGTATTTTATAAAGCTACATAAGTAACAAATTAAGAGATTGCCAAAATTTGGAAACAATTATTTTATTTTACATACAAAATACTGAGAAATGTGTGTAATGCTTATGTAGCCTACAGAGAATGACAAAATGACTGTGTTACTGTGTTTTTCACTACTGGATTTCTTGAGTTGTGGCTTGATATGAAGCTACTAGTTTTGGTTTGGGGGGGCAGGGAAGGGGGGTATGTTAAAGGGGTTTTCATTTGTTTTGTTTGGGAAGCATAGCTACCTGGCTGGCCAGTTAATCTCTTCCTCCTTGTTTCTGACTTCAACAAGTAACTTCATATTTATATAACTGGTAACCAGTAATTGGTATTCCATCTGTTTAAACGTTTCTGTACTTAATTTCATTCCCTGTTTAATTGTATGGTGCCTTTTGTAAAAACATAGTTGACTGTGCTAAGTTGTGTGACACTGTGAAGAAATAGTATAATTTGTTGCCGATTTTAATTCTCTAGGTTGTGCTGCTTTGTATGTAACTGAGAAAAATTTAAAGTCTCCGCCTTTTATTAAACAAGACTGAACCAGGTCCTGTTAAAACCCTATGGATTATTTTCATTGCTTACCTTGTACAGTTTTCCAAATGAATGAAAAGAGACTACAGAAAACAAGTGCAACCTTTCACTCTGTGTTACTCTCAAGAGTGGTGGTCGTTTTTGTTTGGATTTTTACAGCTCCTTTGAATTTGCAAATCCAATACGTAGTCCTTATTTTGTTATCTTACTTAGACTTAAAGTTTCTGTGTATGTGTATTTTCTCCATTAAATAAATATTGAATACTGAGTGATTTCTTGGGGAGGAGGGAGGCTCTTCTAGATCTCACAAAACAATGCTTTCATCATCAGAAATAGAGGCTGATCATTGGTACATTATAAAATTGGTCCAGAGAATCAGAACATTGGTGGTGGTTTTTTTTGTTTGGTTTTTTTTGAGTCTCATTTGTGTAAGATGTCTCCTATTCTACTTGGAATCTCATCCACAGATTCCCAACTCTTTGAAGTTTCCTTGAAGATCCTGGAGCCCTTCAAAATTTTTGAATTTCAGGTAGGTAAGCATTTGCGCGGATGCATGCGTTAAATTGGTCGACCCTCTCCCTATGTCTGCATCTGTGCTTCATGCTCCTAATTTCTTTTTCCTATCAGCTAGACAGAACATTCAAGTTTAAAACATGGTGTCTTTATTATCCTTGATTTCTATAGGCTATATTCTTGTTAAAATATTGTGGCTCAGTGTTTATTAATAAAACAACGTAGGAGTTTCAAAAAGTTTTCAGTAGGTTTTTTGATTTATCTTTTTTCCTTTTTTAAGAAAAAAAAAAAGAAATTCCTTGCATTTCAGGCAGATGAGGATGATCTCTAGGTCTGCACAGACCTGTCAGAACTTGGTTTATTCTTTCAGGTTTGTTTGTAATACTTCTACAGAATATCTGGTTTGTTCAGATACGTTCTCTTCTTGATATATTTGGACTTGTAAAGAAGTCTCATGAGGGTGCTGCTGTATCATAATCTATTATTCATTTGAGCTAGATTTGAAGCCTGAGAAAAAGGATTTCAGTGTTCTTTGTAGTTTACATATTCAGGTGTCTTCATCTGAAGACTTTTTGGTGAGGTCAGAACAACCAAATGGATTTTTTCTCAAAAAATGTCTTTGTGTTATTGAATATCATCTGTCACCAAATGTGTTTTCATATAGATTATGGCACATTTTCTTCCTTTAAAGTATCCCTGTAAGCATGGTTGAATGTTAATAATTCAATTAGTGGTGATAGGAGAGTGATCTTGGAAAATTCACAATAAGTCCCAATACTGTTACTCTGTAGCCCATACAAATATACCCTTGCCACCAGACTGCTGTTTTGCTTTCCTAAGAAGTTGATCTGCAATCTTGGGACTTGGAATTCTGATTCTTCAGTAACTCTTTCAACATTTATTCCAGTCAGTGCTGTTCAGCTTGTTCCAAAAGTTGCCTAGGAGTAAATGTGCACAACATTTAATTGCTAGTCACTGACACCCTCAGAGTTGCACATGTGCAAGTAGATATGTTTGTAATGTTAGAATTCAAATGATCAGTCAGTAAAGACTTACAAGTTTTGTCTAAACTAAAATACTGTATTTGCTATGAACTATCATGCTGTTGTTTTCTGATTCGCATGTGCAAGACATACCTTTCCACTAGTAAACTCATTTCCAGAGTATTCTGGTCTTTCAGTGTGATTTGTTTATGTAGAAGAGAATAGGTTGGGTGTCGTCCTAAAGCCAAGAAAAAACAAGCAATGCAAATGAGTACTTGTACTGAAAGAACACAAAATCCAATTCCTAGTTTAGAGGACTGTAGTAAGAGACTCTCCTCATTATACAGAGTTTAAGATGCTCTCTGTTTTTTGCAGATTAAGCAAAAGCTTCTGAGTAACAATAAATAATGATGAAAATGAGCGGATAATAAAGGTTCTGAAATTTATTTCTGTCTCTCAGACTGAACATCTGGGTTTTGGTGTTTGTTTTTCTGTTTTTTGGGGTTGTTTTTATGCTGTTCTGTAGAACTAGTATGATGGTAGGAAATGCCTTTAGTGTGCTAAAAATTGTCAGATCCTTTTAAAATTTTGAGTGGAAATTTACCTTCTTGCTAAGTATTGAGCAAAACGGGGATGCATCGTGTATATTCTTGTTACAGCATTGGTTTATATTTATTCCAGAACTACTTTCAGTAGTAGTATTTCTTTTGTCATTTTATCCCAAAATACCTCTAAATTCAGAACTGTTGTTCTGAGCATTTTGTTGCATGATCCTGGGAGATTTTTCCAGATGTCAATAATTGCGTTTTTAAAACAGTGAAGTGGAACAGGTCATGGTATTTTCCTTCTTAGCTAGTAAAAATTACTTTACTGATTAAAAAAAGTTTCAAGTTTTTTAGATAGCTGTTTCTTTGTACATTTAATAGTTATGTCCTTTTTTTCTTTTTTATGTAGGGCATGGAAGTGGCATCACTTTCGCTTCAGTTTCTTGAGGCTTGGTTTTTGTGTTCTTGTCAGGTGTAGTGGGAATACCATTTTTCCATAAAGATGTTTTTAAAATGTATTTGAAAGTAGAAATTAGCAACCCTCTTATCACCATAAAGCTTTCAATTGCTATTCTTCAGGCTACTTTTTTATTTTGTCATTTCACTAAGAGTAATTGAGATGCAAGGTTCAGCGTGCTGAATCTTTTTTTTCTTGTAATCTTGGTAGTTCTAGGAGAGAAAATAATATACCAGTTGTATCACCAGGCTTGGTGATAAGTTACAACCTAACTAATAATGCTTTCAAGTTTTGTTTACATTTTGTAGTTTTCATTCTATGGTGTAAGCAATAGCATACAAGTAGGGGGTTTTTTCCTATATGGATGACAGTATTCTTCTGTGAAAAGTGTCTTTTGGGAAATTTTCTGCTTAAACTTAACACATCCCAGTTTTTGATACACTGTAATTCAAAACATTCTTTAAGCATTGCTTTTTGGCCTTTGATGCTGTGGTCATCTGATGTGGGTTTGTTTCTACCCTGTTTCCATAATCTTCACCCTTTTTGTCCACTAAAGGCAAACTGCACAGAAATAGTAAAATTGCTGCCCTTACCTTAATTACTGATACTTGTGGTTTCAATTTTCCCCACATAATGTTGATTTTTTTTTTTTTTTTTAATACAAGAAGTGTTAGGGCTTAGGTTGATAAAAGGGCATCTCTAATAGCATTAAAAAGCCCTGCAATCTGAGCCATCTGAATCATTGATACTATCATTTCATTCATTCATTTAGAAAAGGGGGTGATTAAGATCTGATATTTCAGAAGAACAAAACCAAATAAAAATTTCAGGTCCTTATACTATGTGAATAAAAATGTTTATTTTTTACTTTGCAGTTTGCCTTTGAGAGGCTCTACTTTACTATTATCTAAAGAGTGGGAATATGTGGAGGAGATACAAAGTAGGAGAAAATGGGGTTACTTTATCAGAAACTGGAGTTCTCCTATTGGGTCGTCTCCTCCACTCACCCGCCATCCTCCCCACTGAGCTTTGCATCCTTGTGATCGGCTTCCAGTGTAGTTAAGGGAGCGTGGTACCAACGTGGATAAAGGGAGATGGGTCAACCTGTTTGACACATGCATGCTTACATACAAGAAATTCAAAATTTCAATGGCTCTAAGGTAATTGTGGCACCCTGAAGAAACTTCAAACAGTGTTTTTCTGTGGAGGAGATTTTCCAATAGAATTCCAGCTAATGGTAAGTAACCCTATTATGCATATTATGTAGATGCCAGAAACATTTGTGTATTTTGCCACTCAACAGTGAAGAGTATAAAATGAGTATTACGATATGGTAATACTACTTAAATTTCTTTTGAAGGTAGTCTTCAGAAAAGTGTGGTGTTACTCAGAGTCCAAGTCAGTGTATTTTCCAGGTTTGTGACTGTTTAATTTTTGACAGGTTTTACAGTGAATGACAGCTACAATCAACAGACTCAATTTCCAGCTGTACAGCAGCTGCAGGATTCAAGCACACTTGAGTCTCAGGCTCTTTCAACGAGTTACCATCCACCAGCCCTTCTTCAGGTTCCAAATACAGACACTATTAACGTAGTAAGTACTGCTGGAAGGCAAAATTCATTGTTTGGTGTTCAGTGATGAGTTTCTTTCACTGATGATTAGGTAAACTGAGAAGTCAGCAAAGTTTCTAGATTTGTTTTCTAGATTGCTTATGTTTAACAACTGGAAAATAATGGGTTGGGGAAAGGATGAGTGTCCTGGCTGCATTCTAAAAAAGCATAAGTTTTCATGCTGTGGGCTTGGAAAGGGATGTAATGCTATGAAGTTGGATGATAAGTCTAAAACTAACGAAAGGACCTAAAGTTATAGAAGTGATTTTACATTATAGCACTATATTTTGTCCTAATTCTTTTAATTTCTATGGACATAGATATGATCAAGCAATAAAAATAACATTACAAATGTGTAGTGATGGCGCTTGCTTATTGCAGTGTATGATGTTCTTTCGTGGTTCTTATCTGGTTAAAAAGAGCTTAATTGCTAAAATTACAGTTTAAATCCAACTCTTCATGATGGTAGTAGTACCTAGCATGAAGACCATCTGTAGTAATGGGTTTACCGTGATGACCTGCATGAATTATTGTCCCTTAGTGCTTGTTTGCAAAGGGCAAATCTTGGAGAACTGAGGTGGCTTTTAGGATCTGGAATAGTTTGAGTAATTTCAGCCTACATGCTTTGGAGTTTTCTTTTCAAATCTTACAATATGCCGTCATTCTCGAGGATTATTCTGTGGTGGTTTTTGCTTAGAGGAAAATCCTGTTCAAGTCTGTCAGCACCACCGTGCATTTTGCTACTCAGCGTGGGGCTCATACTGTTTAAAATGGCTGCTTTAGTGCTGAATTTAACCCATGATACACCAGAAAATCTATGAGACTTGAGACACATTTTTGTCTAGGTTCACAGTGAGGTGTAAGTGCACCACGTTGTCTGTCTATTCCAATTCAGTAGGTGGACATTTTGCTGCTTCTCACTATGAAGGAGTGAGGTATCATATCACACTCTTAATTTCTTGTAAAAAATTTATGAAAGCATAGTTTTGATTACTTGTGTTGACTGGAAATGCTGTAATATTTTCTTGCCTCTTTGTGTGACTTTATTTCAGTATTATGTTACTGAAATTTACTTGAGACTTTGATTTCTAGACTACTCGCTTGATACAAGATCAGTCATCACAAGAAGAGCTTGAATTGCATACCCAGCGGCCTCATTTTCTTGAGGATAATGAAGATCAAAGCAGGCGTTCCTACAGGTTTGTTAGGATTTTAGGTTCTGTCACAGAATTTCCTGAATCTTTTCTGGCTAGTTATTATATACAACTAATGAAAACAATTTTCTTATAATAGATGTGAATATTGCAACAAGGGTTTTAAGAAATCCAGCCATTTGAAACAACATGTACGATCACATACTGGTGAGAAACCTTATAAATGCCAACTCTGTGGCCGTGGCTTTGTTTCCTCAGGAGTTCTTAAGTCACATGAGAAGACTCATACAGGTAACAGAGTATACCAGCTCTATGTTAGCTTAACTCATGCTTGGATTTTGTAAATGTCCTGTATAAGTAAACTTAAACAAATGGCATGCTACTTACTTGTTTCTGTTACTTTAAGGAGTTAAAGCATTCAGCTGTAGCATTTGCAATACCTCCTTCACAACTAATGGCAGCCTTACGAGGCACATGGCAACTCACATGAGCATGAAGCCTTACAAGTGCCCATTCTGTGATGAAAGCTTTCGAACAACTGTTCACTGCAAAAAACATATGAAAAAACATCAGGCAGTCTCCTCAGCTGTAGCAGCAGCTACAGAAACAGGAGGGGGAGGTAAATTACTTCATTTTTACTCTTACAGTCCTTACTACAAAACAAGTACAAATGTTTCAGTGGACTGCATGAATGCTGTAACAGTATTGTTATAAATTAGCCTTCCAGCATGGATAGTGTCTAATGTCCACAGCCACTGAAATTGCTCTGTTATGTAATTCGTTCAAAGAAACCAGTTTTCCAGGAGTAGAACATTTTTTGTCCTAAATTACTTACACCTGTATTTAACTATTGTAAAAATAAGAACTATAAATCCAGCTTTATTTAAAAGAAATAGACACGAGTAGTTAGACCTTTGAAAGAGATTTAAGTCCAAGCATGTAATGTAGTGACCATGTGTTTAATAATAAACCTTTTATTTTTGCAATTTCAGCTGACCGATTAAACTAAACAGACGTGTATTTTTTTTTTTTTTTTGTTAGTTGCATGTGTTGAAGATGATGATGAAAACTCTGAAAGAACTTCCAGAAAATCTCGCCCTGGTGTCATAACTTTTACAGAAGAAGAAACAGCAGAACTGGCAAAGATTAGGCCTCGAGAAAGTGCCACCGTCTCAGAAAAAGTTCTTGTCCAGTCTGCTGCAGAGAAAGACAGAATTAGTGAGATCAAAGATAAGCAAGCAGAACTGGAAGCAGAACCCAAATATGCCAACTGCTGTAGTTATTGCCCCAAAAGCTTTAAAAAACCCAGTGATTTAGTCAGGTAAGAAATGGAAAAGTTTTGTGTATTTTCAATTTTCTAAATTGTTCACCATAAACTTAAACAGTTAGAGTTTAATATAGCCTTTTTTATGGCTAAGCTAAAGTTTGAGTCATATTTAAATATATTTTTCTTTTTCAGAATGGTTTAAAAAAATGTATCAAAATGGTATACATTCTGAATATGACTAAATAAGCCTTTTCATACTTCTTTTCCTGCAGTATTAAAGTCATTATTACAGAGTTTTAGAATAAATTATTTTTTCTTGCTATAGGACTTGTATATAAAAACATGTAAAAATCAGTTTGAAAAATGGCAAATGCTTAAATCATCATCTTTACTAGTTCTGCTTAATGTAATGTTAATCAAAGTATTCAATTAATTCTAAAATTAGTAAGATACAAAGTAAGTATTTTTACAGACTGACATAAAAGTAGATATTCACATATACACGTGTTCTGGAATTACTAGGCATGTTCGTATCCATACTGGAGAGAAGCCGTATAAGTGTGAAGAATGTGGAAAGAGTTTCACTGTAAAATCCACTCTGGATTGTCATGTTAAAACGCACACAGGTCAGTAAGATTTTGAATGTCTTTGTTTAGAAACTGGTTACTTTCTTGACAGGCTGTTTTAATTAAAGATTTTGCACGCAGTGGTATGCTTCACTATGATCTGGGAGATTGCAATATGAATGGCAGCGCTAAGTGAAATTTGGTACTTACTGCATCATCAAATGAATCATATTATGATATTTTTAATAAACCATATTATTACAGCCTTCTATATCAGTAGCCTTATAAAGCAGTCATAGTCTTGGCTCATGGAAAAACTATGTATGTATCTATAATATTTTAATTTCAGATCTGCTGCAGCGTTTCAATGCTAAATGATTTTCCTGAGCAAGAGGGTGGAATTAGAGGATTTGATAAAGAATAAAAAATTATAAACGTTAATGTTTGCACTGCTAAGCAGATTGAAAGAATGTCTATATTTTTTGTGTGTACATATATACACAAAAAAATTTGAGCATTGAGCTATTTGAATTGTGCAAATTGAAAGTAAATCTAATTGCTGTAATGTTTAGTTTTTTACAGTAGTTTCTTTGTATTCCTGAGAGAGGTCTAATTTTAATTAGTAGCATTTTTCAAATTTTCAAATTTTGCATGAATTAAAAAAAAACCTCTTTAAATATTTCATACTTGTTTTCTTCTTACCATTGAACTTCTTCGTAATCCTAAACCAATCAATTTTTAAAGCTGGCTACAGTTTTGCTAAGGTGCATTATAAGCTTTTTTCAAAAATGCAAAACAAAAGAGAAAGTTTTAATGCTGTAAGATACAATTATTTTGCTTATGGAAGCTACCTTTCCAATTCAGTGTATTCACACTTTCTACTGTTGTTTAGTAAGAAATACTGCTCTGTGTTTTATACCAGATCTCTGTGTCGATGAGTATCTTGTCTCAGATAGTAGCAGATGCTAAGGGTAATAAAAAGGAGGAAGCAGGGATTTGATCATGGTCCTCCAGGTTCAAGCAGTTTGCAAGTTGTGGGGCTGTGAACTAGAGATTGTATCTTTCTCACTACCTTCAATGGAATATTTTACATTAGTTCTATGCAATTGTTTTTGCAGCTGAGAAAAACTGGGTAAAAATGAATGGCCTCCAGTACATCCAGTAGTAATAAGTTCCTTAATTCAGATTTGGTTTTCAATGTGCCATCTGATGATTTTATTCCTAAGCCTATTAGTTCTTTTGTTTGAAAAATAATGAGAAATTTTTCCCTATTTTTCTTTTTTCAAGCTTTTTATGGTTTTAGTCTTTTTAATAATATAAAACAGAGCTTTGTAGATGAGTATTTCAATATCCTTAACAGATTTTTCCAGCCTGTTGTTCATCCTCTCTTCCACAATATGTGTATTACAATTTCGACTAACTTAGGTTCTCGCTCAGGTGCTTAAAGAACTTCCTTGCTGACTCCAGCCTCGTGAAAATTGTCCATAAAATCCTACCTTTTGTTTTCAGTCTTACAACTATTTTTCTTTAATTCAGGAAAAGACTCTGTCCTTTCATCCTGTGACAGCAGTTTTTCTAAGGTCCTTTCATATAAAACCACTGTAAAACTCCAAAAATCCAGGTACAGTCTTGGCAGTGAAAATCTGGTCGTCTTCAAAGAAGTCTCATGGATTTGTGAAGTCTAATTTTCACTACAAAAGCCACATCAACTTTTCCCTGTTACAACTCATTTGATCTTGTGGTGTTTTGTTTTTTTTTTCCATTTTCTTTTATAATTGCACCAGCTTGTATTGGATGAACATAAAGTTTAACTGGTGTGCTGCCTCTGTATTTGAGCCTGGATCCCTCTTCAGAGGGCTGTTTTAATCTATAGGAATCACCTACATTGAACAGGTCATCAGTTTTATGTTGAGCCATATTTATTTTATTTTAAAAGAATAATTTAAAAACATTACAGTGTGATTGTCTGAAACTCCCCTGATAACAGTTCAGTTTGAGAAGCTACTCTGCTTCTCCCCTGTAAAAGAATGTTGCCTGGATAGAAACCTACCTGACTCTGTCTATAATAAACATTGATGCAAAGAACTAGTTTGGGGTTTTACTGTAACTTCTATTGTATCACCACCTTTCAGACCAGCAGGCTGGCTGGAAGTTTTTCTGTGGGATAAATGGTTCTTTGTCTGAACATTTAGTTCCTGTATCCTGGCATAGCATATAGTGGATAACTGAAGTCGCACGTTACTTTATTTCTGCCTTCACTGCTTTTCGAATTTCCTGTATATATAACAGTTCTTGTTAACATTTTATTTGGGTAGCCAGCAGTATGGCATAAGTGTAGATGCAATAAAACACACTTAATTTTACTATGTTTGGAAGCAATGCCAATCTGTCCATTCCTGTATGACTTTTCATCCCAATTTGTGATCATCTTCCCTCCACGTTTCCCTTGTGGTCCCTACCTCCTTGTCCATAGATAGTTTTATGTTCTAGGTCATACATCTTTCTCTATTCAGATTCCTGATATTTATACAAAAAGCCCAAGAGTGAGGTCATAATCTGATTTTAATGTTCTGCTTAAACAGGACTTCAGATGTTCAGTCTGTTCCACACTGCTTACTTTTTTGTTTTGCTAACTTTTCTTTCTCACTCTTTTTAATTTTTTTTGTATTTTTCCCCAGTGTATTTTTCCATCAAAGCTATAGAGAAGTCTTGATTTTATTCTTTAGTAAGACAGCTGTACAAAATAACATTGATTTCTTCCCCTTGCTTAGCCAGGAATCAATATCATGCTGGAAGGCCTGGGAATTTCAGGAGTTATAGTGGGTTTTCAGCTACAGTGACATGTTTTCTGCCAGATATTCACATTATGCTTTTTGTGAATTTTACAGTTGCACATAACGTTAAGGACATGAACTCTAGAGTTAGCTATTGTTATTTGTAGTACATTAAAAATTCCATCTGAGACCAAGGATTTTTTCAAATGTTATGGAATCTGAAAGGCAAGCAGGGAAAGAAGACTGTATGTGTATAGACCAGATTTCTGTCCTTCTCAGTGACATTGAGTTGGTTGGTATTTTGTTTTAGAATATTATCACACGTATAAACTTTATTCATTTCCTACTTGCAATCCATTAATACTACTCAGTATTGAGGTAAAGGCTGAAACAGAAGAATAAAGCTGCTGGAAGTAAAATGAAAGTGAGTATCTAAGTAAGGAGAAGCCAAATGCTGAAGAGGTTGAGGTGAAACTTTTAATTCTCCAGTTTTATGAGCTGTGTAGTTCAAACAACTTGATTTGTCAGGAAGGTGAGAGATGAGGAGGAGGACAGATGCATCAAGGTGACCCAATAAGATTCTGCATGAAACTATTAACAGCATATTAAGTTTTAGAAATAGGAAAAAATTAGGAAACCCTTCATTGAGATCCTTAATTCATTTGAAAAGCAGCCAAAGCTATGAAGAAAAAGGGTAGTTATTTCAAATTTATTCTGTTCAAATGAGTGAAGAATCTGTATGTTTTTTTTTTTTAATTGTTGCTACAGTGCTGTTAATTTTCAGAGGTTTTATCACTTATCTTTCTGTTTTTGAAACTTTTCCAGGCCAGAAGCTCTTCAGTTGTCATGTATGCAGTAATTCTTTTTCTACAAAAGGGAGTCTAAAAGTCCACATGCGTCTGCATACAGGAGCAAAGCCCTTTAAATGTCCACACTGTGATTTACGGTTTCGTACTTCAGGGCGCAGAAAAACCCACATACAGTGTCATTATAAACCAGAGACAAAGAAAGTTAGGAAGCCAGTTGCCCGTACTTCAGCTGAAGGACTACAACCAGTCAGTCTTCTTAATTCATCCTCAACAGACCCTAATGTTTTCATCATGAATAACTCCGTTTTGACGAGTCAATTTGATCAAAATTTACTTCAGCAAGGACTTGTGGGCCAGGCTATCCTGCCTGCTTCAGTGTCAGGTAAAGATGGATGGCTTTTTGGTGGTGGTGTTGAGGTCAAGTACTGAACTTTGCTTTCTATTAGAGTTCAGAAAATTATGCCAAACACTACTTCCAAACAGGTAAGAGTTGTACTGAATTCATGATTAGATGCACGGCGGTGACATAAATAAAAATGTATTTATTTAAGAATGAAGGGGAGAATGTATGCAGTTCACGTAAAAAGATCTCTTTGGTTCTGCTGTGGTGTTACACTGCAGAAAGCAAGAAAACACAGATAACTTTTTCCTTATATTCTGTCAAGACCTTTTGTAGACATGATCTGTTCAACTTTTGAAATTAGGAGCATTCTAATTTCAAAGATGTCTTATTTCAAATGCTGATGTGCCTTCATTTCCATCCCTGTGAGTATATATGATGAACTTTTGATACCTTCTTGAACAATGTTTGTGCTGCGCAAAAATGTGGCAGTAGCTTTCATGTGTATGTTCAGAGTCAGAGTGTACATATAATGTGAAAGTTCTGCTTGTATTTAGGCATGGCACACTCTCCAAGGAAATTTATACCAAATTTCTCCAGGTTTCCAAAACTACTCTGGAGTGATTCTTGTTTTGTAAGATGCTAGATAGTGCTTAAATAATAACAAACTTTAAATTGCATAGAATTTATGAAGCTTTGAAATAGGCAGTCATCTGCTTCAAATTATTTTTCTTAGAGTAAATAAATGTGTGTGTATTTGCATTGTTGTAATTTATAAAAATAAACAAGCTAAAAGAGGCAGTCAGTAATGATAAAGAAAAACATTATAATATGACTGTTTTCTTTGGTAGCTGGAGGTGACTTAACTGTGTCCTTGACAGATGGTAGCTTGGCCACTCTTGAAGGAATACAGTTACAACTTGCTGCTAATCTGGTTGGACAAAATGTTCAAATATCTGGAATAGATGCCACTAGTATTAACAACATAACATTACAGGTAGGTTGCTCGTGGTTTCTTGCTTTTCATTTTATAGAGTCACTTTGAGGACCAAAGGATGTTTAATGAGTGTACGTACTTGTGGAAAGATTCCCTTGAGTTAGGCGAAGCACGCAGCAATACCATGCTATATCAGTTGTACCATGTTAGAAGTTTTAGATAATAGCTGGACAGTGGTAGGTTTTTTCTGCTGGTGTATTTTAGTTTTTCAGGTTCTTTTTACACTGCTTGGATTTTGGCAGCTTGCTGTAAAATCTATATTTTTTCTTTTAATTGCAGTTTGTCTTTTCACTTTAAAAGCATTTTAGGCTAAAGGTCCCTACCCCCTCCCCCAAAAGAATCACCCTCAGAAACAAACCAACCCAAATTATTGCACAGAATGTCCTTTTCCTTAATATAAGACACCGGTGTTATTTGGCAAGTTTTTTTAATGTTTGGATTAACAACTTAAATTCCCATTGAGCTGTAAAATGAACAACAGAAAAAGGTGAGATGATTACATGTAAAAATGTATGTTTAAAAATTATTTTGATGAACTTGGTTGTGTTTGATGAATTTCACAGAACCATTGAGGTTGGAGGTGACCTGTGGAGGTCACCAGATCCAACCCTAAGGTCAGGGAAGGGTCCTCTTCAGAGTTGCATTGCATTGCTCAGAGTCTGTTTACTCAAGAAGTTTTTAGCATAAAATGAAGAAAACTGTATTTTAGTTTTGTCTCCTCCCATAAGGAGGGTGGAGGCAAAACATTGTCTCCATCTGTAAAGTGTAAAATGTCTGTTTTTAACTACTGAGAACAGATGTTTGACTGTGAACTGAGACCTTAATGCAACTGAGGAGCTGAAAAAATAGTTAATTTCTGACATCAGTCTTCTCTCTGCTCCGTGCCTTTTCACTTTCAAAGACCTGAAAACAGTGCTAAGTGTTACATACAACAGTAAGAAGTACAGAATGCCGGCATTGTGGGTACCTGGTGCCCAGCATGCTCATACGTATTGATTTCCCAAACATTTTGCTGAGGGAAGGGAGGGAAGAATCTACAGCTGAAGACTGTTTACACAGTGACTTTGGAGACTGGCTATAGACAGACACTTAAAAAATAAATTTGAGTTTAAAATGTTTAATTATAAAGTTTGAATATTTATATGCAACCCTTTGACTTCTAGATTTATGTTAAGGCTGTTCACATAACCCATACTTGTTAACTTCACATTGATCAGATTGAAAACTTGCTTTTCAGATTGATCCAAGTATTCTACAGCAGACGTTACAGCAGAGTAATTTACTTGCTCAGCAGCTAACTGGAGATCCCAGTATGGCTCCACAGAATCCCTCCCTCCAGCCAACAGAAAATGCAGTGCCAGCTAATGTGGTTATTCAGCCTTTATCAGGTCTGTCTTTGCAGCCCACAGTAACATCTTCCACTAACATGACAATAGGATCCCTATCAGAGCAAGAGTCTGTGCTGACAACCAATGCTAGTGGTAAGCAGTGTCAGTAGTTTTATTGTGCTTTGAATGTCTTCATTTTAATGATGGTATTACCCACAGGGAGAAAATCTGCTCCCCACCCCCAGATCAGCATAGAGTTCTTGTATCAGTATCTTCAGCAAATTTTACAACTTTGTTTTACCATTTTTGAAGATTATTTTTCAGAAGGTGGACTATATAATGAAAATATTGAAGAACATTTATAGTCTTTAGAAACATACAAAATCTTTGTTATGAAGATCTTAACCTGCAAAGGACTGAATTGGTTATGAAAACAATTTCTTCTTTAGGGTGCAAGTTTTAACATCTTACCTTGGCTACATCTTTAATCGCAGTTTAGAAAATGATGTCTTAATTGCTTTAAAAATTGTATCTATTATAAAGAAAGGATCTTAATGGAATTTTTTTTGTTCTACCCCCTTATATTTAGGTGCACAGGACATCTCTCAAGTCATGACTTCACAGGGTATGGTATCATCTTCAAATGGACAACATGAGATAACATTGACCATAAATAATTCCAGTTTGAGTCAAGTTCTAGCTCATGCTTCAGGTTCTGCTACTACAAGCTCATCGGGAAGTCCTCAAGAAATCACTCTTACAATATCTGGTTGGTATTTTTAATGATCTTTAATGGTACCAGATCTCCATTTTATAAGGTAGCTATGCAGTAGCATTTGAGGATATTTTCACTGTCCACAGTTTTCCTGTGGTGTATTTTTTACAGTCATTAGCTTTAAAAGCTATTTCCCAAATCTGCTTTTGAAAACCAAACACATTTGCTTTGAGGATGCATGTTAGATTGGTTCCCTATTTTATTGATAGCGTTGGTTCAACGGATATTTTTCTCGGTGGCAAAGCCCATATAACCAGTTCTTACTTCCTTGCAGTGCCTAACTTGAGGTAGTGCAGCTCCTGGGTACTACTGGGATGGGAACAAGTATGGCAGTCATTGGGAATGAGTTTACTTAATCCGATTTTGTTTAAATGCCTGTGGAACCATGTTCTAATAGATGTTGTGACCATTTTTTGAGGTATACCATTCAGTCTTTATAAAATGTAATTAATACTTCAGGTTTCTTTTGAAAAAACTTAGACCAATTTTCTTACCGACTCTAAGAGACTGATCCTGTATACATTATAAATAGCTTTCCACTTCTGCCAAAGACAATATGTATTTTCTATCATTATGTTTCTTTAACAGATCCAATACTCTATTCAGTGCTTTTCTCTCTTTTCCTTTTTTCTTTTTTCCTTATTTCTTTTCTCTTTGTATCTTTTTTTCTGTTTTTTGTAAGGTGTTTTTAAATTGCAATTTGTCTTTTCACTTTAAAAGCATTTTAGGCTAAAGGTCCCTACCCCCTCAGGTTTTTTTACGTGTCATGATAATAATAATGTCTGTGTTAAGGTGTCATGTTCCCCCACGTTTGTTTTTCCTGCTTGTTGATGGACGTTCACTCATTAAAGAAAATTGGAGTATACCTGTCCAACAACTGATACAATCTGCTTTCAGTTTCTGTATGTTCTGTGTTTGTTGACCATTCCACAAAATTAACACCATGTGAAAGTGATTTTTTTTTTTTTTCAAAAGAGGACATGTTCAATGCACTTCATTATCCATATAGTAGATCTGAAAGCAAGCAAACAAAAAAAAAATCACGTTTTAACCATTATCCTTTAGTGTGCTAGGTTTTATGCTTTCATGGAGTTGGTGCCTTGCATCTAAGCAAGATCAGTATTGGTCTAATTATTAATAAGCACGGGCATTTCACTACGTGTTGGTATCTAGGTATGCATAATCGCATCTGTATTAAAAACTTGTTGACCCTCTGCATAAAAATCTGCATGCATAGAAATGATTTCTTTATTTTGCTTGTATTTTCTACTTTTATTATTTTATGATTACTTACTTATAGTTCAAAGTATAGTAGCAGAATAATGTTGAGACATTCCTAGTTATAATAAGACTAATTTCTATTTAGGCCAAGATCTTATTCAGCATAATTCTGGAAGCAGTGATCTCAATAGTGGCTTGAGGCTGACAGCGCCAACCATCAACAGTCAGACTACGGGTGCTACATTAACTATAAGCAATGACCAGCTTCTTTCTCAGGGCACTTCTCTAAATGCTCCAGGTATGCATACGGTGATTTTTCTAATTAACAATAATAACATTTACTTAAAAAAACAGATTTTACACGAGGTAACTAAATCTGAAATGGTATAATCTTGCACATTATGGTTCAGGAACTACATGGCTTTGTGTGTTTTCTCACTAGCCTTAAATTCTTATGCCAATATAAATGAGCTTTACTCCACAGAGTAAGAAGAAAATGAAAACAAGAACACATATATAAAATTAGTACTTTGAGGCAGTTACAGAAGTATTCCTTCAATATTCCTGTAAATTGCTGGATGAAGAAATTTGATACATTTGCTGCAGACAGATGATAAAATACCCTTTATATCAAATTTGCTCTAGTATTCAAATTTTGATATTTTAAATGTGCAGATGAATTTCTGTTTAATATACACACAGTCGTGTGTGTGCGTATAGTCGTTCATGCTTCCAACCAGTGCAGCAGGTTGCGTTGGTTGCACTGGTTGGTTGCAGCAGTCTGCACTACTACAGACTTATTACTGATGTGTAAATAACTTTCTTCACTCTTATGCATTCTTAAATTTTCTGTGTCTTCCTTTTCCTTTCTTCTGTCTCCTTTCATTCTTAACTTCCTTCAGTGCTTATATACATCTGTAAAGCAAATCTGCTTTAATATCTTACTGGGGGGGGCCTACCCCAGAGTATCCTGTACAACTTGAATGTTAAGACATGCTCCTGTGTAGTGAATTAGTAAATGAAATAGTAAAATGAGACAGTTTTGTTGTAACTTCTGGCTCATCTTCTCAGGTTTTTGAGTCTTATCATAAACTGAGAGCTGTGAGACCTCTAGTCACATCTTGGAGAATCTATAATAAACTATTACACAGCTATTATAATCTCTATATTCTGTATAATCTATAAGATGTTATGAAATACCTATTAACAATTCACTGGCCTTTTTTGCTGTTATGGATTATCAACCATGTTGCAAGGATAGGATGAGAGCATTGGGTTATGGAATTTTCAAATTTTGGGTTTACTGCTCTGAGTCAAAGTATATTTCAATGAGAATTCTGAAAGTGGTCAGACTACAGAAATGTGTAAACTGAAACTTCTTCAGGTGTTTTTTTGGCAAAGAGTCATCTCCCACACACCATGTTACAAAGTTACTGCTTTGCAGTATGATGTCCATCAAGCTACATTTAGATGTAATTTTATCATCTGACTCCCTTACACTTTTTGACACATGATTAGCTGTTTAACTGATTTATTTGCTTCAAAATAGAAAGCCCTAGCAAAGGATAAATAGAAATGAAGTTCAATTAAGTTTGCAGCTAAGAGTTTATGTAACAGATTATTTCTTTTACTGTTTTGCATGTATTCCAGAACTTAATACAGCAGGTGGAACAAACCTTCCTTCAACAACACCCATATCTCAGTCTACAGTTTCTGCCCAGAATTTGGTAATGTCTTCATCAGGGGTTGCAGGAGATGGTAGTGTCACCTTGACTCTTGCTGACACTCAGGGAATGTTGTCAGGTGGTCTGGATGCAGTTACACTTAATATTACTTCACAGGTAAGAAATGCTTTTCTGAATTGACAGATAAACTAATATTACTGTCCTAGATGGTAGGAATTGGAGATTTTGCTTAGAAAATATTTTTTTCCTGTAAATACATTGTATTTGAAAATTCACTTAACTTTCCTTGTTTCTGCCCACAGTGTGTGCACACTGGCATCTAGAAGCATAAAATATTTAAACAGAAATAACAGATAAATTTTGCAGGGGTTTTTTTGTGGGGTTTTTTTTTTTTCAATGAACAGCTAGGTTCTACTGTTTCAAACACTGTTTGAGATCAATTTTTAGTGATAAACTAAACTGTGTACTTCATCATAATTCAGTAGTGTATCTTAGTATTCCTATACTTTTTATTGTTTAATCTGGTCAATTTTTCTTTTACTTCTTGTGAACATGAGAGTTGAAGAGCAGTTGTGACAGTTCCTTTCACAGCAAATAACAGGACAGAATCTAAATTAAATTGTCTTTAATAACAGGCAGCTTTATAAGACATTTTATAACAGCAGTGCTGCATGGACTGTCACCTCTCCAGTAGCTTTAGCATTAGTTTTGTTTTTATCATAATTTAAGATTTTTGTGGTATCATCAGGAGCCAAAGATATGTTGACAAATAGATTGTATAAAGCAAAGAGGAAAAAAGAAAAAAGTTAATAAATGATATTAAAAGACTACAAAGTGGAAATTTAGGGTCATTGTGTGGTTGGCATTTCAGTGTAGATTTGACATCTGAAAACCTGGGCTGTTTCTTCTACTTTCTTGGCTGAACTAGGTTTCGATTGTTTTTTACTTACTCTTTGACCCAACTTCAAATGTGTAAATGTATATAAATGAATGACTATTTGTCTAGCATATGGTGTGATTAAACCTGGTGAAGCAAAGTCTGTGAAGATGATTATATGCTTCCCTCTCTGCCGTTTTGCTCTGGGGAGGGGAAAAAAAGACTTCTTAAATAGTTCTTGTGACATGTTTGTGATTTCTGGCATCACAGAGTAACAAAGCAATATGTGGTTTCTTTCCAGACTTTGTAATAATTTAAGCAATTACATTTGTCAGTGTTGATGTTTATTAATAAGACATTATGCCTGAGTTAAGGCAGGCATTAAATAAAAAGGAAATCTTGTTTTGGGTGCTGTGCAAACACAATCTGTGTTGCAGGAATCTTGATAAATAGACAGGTAGTACATGAAGTTAGTGCATTTCCTGGGGAAATCGAAAAGTCTTTAGCAGTAATGTAGAAATAGAAGCACTGTGGTATTAGTAACTGTGTATCTTAATTAATGATTTTGTACCTTGATTTCATGTATTTTGGAAGTAGGTTTGATTGAGGTTTTTAAAAAGGGAAAATATTGTGAGAAGACTATGCAGGAAAGCAGAATAGAGGGGTTAAAGAAAGTATCAGTTGAAGAGGCAAAGACAAGGGAAGGCTGAGACATTCAGCAACTGATGCAAGACTGGGAAAAATTAATCAGACCTGAATCTCTACTCTTACAGACTTCCAGGTGTTGGCAAATTTAAATTGGTAGGCTTAAAATGGAAAGAGAAAAGGAGAGAAAATGGGAGTATTTGTTCAGATAGGATTCTGGAATGGGCTTTTTCAAGGATATTAAAGAAGTAGTTTTGAGGTATAAAAATAATTGACATGACTACAGTTAGCTGTTCAAATTTAGTTATTGTACCTTTTTTTTTTTTTGTTTCTCCCCTCTTTGACAGGGTCAGCAGTTCCCTGCTATACTCACAGATTCCAGTCTCGCTAGCCAAAGTGGGTCAGGCTCACAACAAGTCATACTGGTGAGCCATACACCCCATTCAGCATCTGCAAACTCTGATGAAATAACGTATCAGGTAGATACAATATTTTTCTGTATCTTTTGTGGGTAAAGGGCATTATTTAATCAAAATTCTGGAATGATTCCTCTATCTCCTGAAGCAGGAAGGCTGATGTCATTCCCAAATAAGAGTATCGGGAAAAGGTTCATTACGACTTCCTAGTCACCCAGATTCTGTTTTAAGTTTTTTGATTTAAAAACACATTTTCATATACAAAAAAGAAATGCAATTAATAATGCATTTCTTTCTACAAATTACATAACCATGCTTTCAATAGAGACTGCTCCAAAAATTTCCAAGTAAGCTTGTAATTAGATAACAAAAATAGACAAAAGTTGAGAGCTGTGGAAAAAAAATAGCACCTGTACTACACCTATTCCTTTCTCTTTTTGTAACCAAATTGCTTTAATAGTGGAGCAACATAAAGTCTTTTCAGCTGCTTATGTATTTGAATTTCAAGAGAAACTTTTACATATGTAATATAGTATTAATATTAGAAAAAGTAGTTCAGACTTCTCTTGTTGAAGGTAAAATGAATGTTTTCAACCAACCTGGTAATGCAAGCTCTAAAATAGGAAAAATGGGAGAGGCAGATGGTGACCCACAGCCATGTGAAGAAGTGGTGGACTGGATTGGCAAGATATGGGCAAGAGAAACCTCAAAAAATAGGAAGGAGCTAACCGGAGAGTGTCTACCTCAAGCATATATATATGAATAAAAGTGCTGAGACAACTGATAGCAGAAACTTCAACACTCGTCTTGGGAAAAATTGTCACAACTGGGTGCCTCTCTGACAGCATGAGGAACAAACAGGAGTTAGAGGTCTGCATGCAGATACAGGGCTGCGATCTCATTGGAAGCAAAGAGAGAAGGTGCTACAGCTCATACAGCTGAAGCACTGCCATGGCTGGATTCAGGATCTTTAGGAAGGACAGGCTGGCAAGAACAGCAGCAGGAATGCATAGAGCTCTGCCCAGATGGTGAGCCAAATGAGACCTTATGGTTAAGGATTGGCATGCAGACCAACGGGGATGACACTGTCATGAATACTAGCCATCTGCTACAGATCACCTGATCAGGAAGACCTAGAAGATGGGGCTTTCATCTTGGTCTTAGGATGCCTGGTTGACCCTTCTTGAGTAGAGGAGTTGGACTAGATGATCTCAAGAGATGCTTTCCAACCTAAGTGAAACTGTGATTTTCAGTCCCTGATCCACATGGGTTACTTCAGCCTGCCTAAGATCTGCTGGAAGAACAAGCAGGACACAAGGAATATAGGAGATTTCTGGAGTGCATTGATGATAACTTCCTGATACAGATGACTGAGGAGCCAGCAAGTGGAGGTGTTCTTGGCCTGATAATTGCAAACAAGGAAGAACTGATTTGGAATGTGAAGGTCAGGGACATCCTTTGTTGTAGTGACCATGAGATGGTGGAGCTCAGGATCCTGAGGAAAGGCAGTAAGGCAAATAGCAGGATGACAACCCTGGTCATCAGGAGAGCAGACTTTGGTCTGTTCAGGGATCTGCTTGGAATAATCTTATGGTAAGCAGACCTGGAAAGAAGGAGGACCAGGAGAGCTGGTTGGTTTTAAATGTTGTCCTCCTCCAAGCTCAAAAATTGTCAGTCTCAATGTGTAGGAAGCCAAAGGTGACAGGAGGCCAGCATGGAGGAACAAGGAGCTCCTGACAAAACAATTTAAAAAAGAAGCACACATAAGTGGAAGCAGGATCAGGTGACCTTGAAGGATTACAGAGATGCTGTTCAAGGAGGCAGGGATCAGTTTAGGAAACCCAAAGCCCACCTGGAGTTGACTCTGAAAGGGACATAAAGTGTAACAAGGTTTTACGGGTATATCAGCAGCAAAAGGAAGATCAATTGTCCTGCTACTGATGGGCACAGAGGACCTGGTGACAGAAGATTTGAAAAAGGCTGATGTACTTAGTGTCTCTTTGTGCTTCATTTTTACTGGTAAGATTTGTCTTCTGCGTTCCCAGATCACCAAGGTCAGTGGGAAAGGGTGGAGTAGTGGATACTTACCCTAGCAGAGGAGAATCGTACAAAAATCCACTGGTGATGGGATACACTCATGAGTGCTAAAAGAGCTGGCTGATGTTGTCATGAGACCATTGCCTATTATCTTTGAAAGGTCATGGCGATCAGGAGAAGTTCCTGAGGACTGAGAAAAAGCAAAAGTTATCCTGCATTCAAGAAGGGCAGGTTGGAGAATCTGGGCAAGTACAGGTCAGTCACCCTCACCTCAATCCCTGGGAAGGTGATAGGGCAAATAATCCTGGAAATCATTTCCACACACATGAAGGATAAGAAGCAGAGATTTATAGAGGGGAGAACATGCCTAACTGACCTGAGAGCCTCCCACAATGAGATGACTGGCTTGGTGGGTGAGGGGAGCAGTGGATATGGTTTGTCTTGACTTTAGTAAGGCTTTTGATGTTGTCTCCCATAACCTCCTCATAGACAAGCTGATGAAGTATGGGCTAGATAAGTGGAACAGTGAGGTGGATTGAAAACTGGCTGAACTGCTGGGCATGAAAGGATGGTGATCCATGGAACAAAGTCCATCTCAAGGCCAGTCATTAGTGGTGTTCCCCTGTGTACAAATGCTGAGGCTAGTATTAATGCTCTTCATTAGTTATGTGCATGGTAGAACAGAGTGCATGTTTGTCAGGTTTACGGGTGATAGAAAACTGGAAGGAGTGGTTGACAGGCTGAATGGGTGTGCTGCCATGCAGAGGGACCTTGACAGGCTGGAGAATTGGGCCAACACAAACGTCATGAAGATCAGCAAAGGGAATTGCAAAGTTCTGCCCCTGAAGAATAACCCAATGGACTAGTACGGGCACTGAGGGCAGCAGGAAAGCAGTTTTTCAAAGGGGGATCATAGGTACTGGTGGGCAATTAATTGACCCTGAGCCAGCAATGTGGCAAAGGTGGCCAGCAGCATGCTGGGATGCGTTAAGAAGAGTGTTTGCAGCTGGTCAGGAGGGTTGATCCACCCGTCAATACCAGAGAGAACACATAATCTAGAGTGCTGTGTCCAGTCCTGGGCCCCCCAGTACAAAAGAGACATGGATATACATGAGTAAAGGTAATGGAGGGCTGAAAAGAGAGCAGGCTCTGGATAGGGGGGTTGTTATTAATATGCATAAATACCTGATGGGAGGGAGTGAAGCAGATGGAGATAGGCTGTTTGCAGTGATACCCAGTGAAAGAACAAGGGGCAAGGGGCACAATTTAAAATAATTCCATCTGAACACAAAGAAACCCTGTTTCACTGTGAGGGTGCTTGAACCCTGGGAGAGGTTGTCCAGAGAGGTTGTGAGTCTCCGTCCTTGGTGATATTCAAAACATGTCCATGGCCCTGAGACGCTGGACTGGATGATCTCAAGCCCTTCCTTCCAACTTGAGCTTTTCTGTGTTTCTAGTAACATCTTATGCATACGATTTTACATTTGCATATGCTTATGAGTGTGAGTTCTTAACAATGTTAGTGTTCAACTGCTCTGGGAAGGCTGATGTTTTAAAATTGAACGTGAATATATTTTCTTACTCTTATGAATTTAAAACTAGATTTTGTATCTTTGAATATATATGCTTTCATAAATCAGGGTGCCATTTCCTAAGGCTTACTATAATACCACTTGCCAAACACCCCTCATTGATTAAAACAAAACAAAAATGTAGCACAACCCCATAGATATTCTGCCAACTTGTCATTGTGTTTCAATACTTCTGGAACTTTGTGTTGGTAGCTCAGAGCTTTACTGCCTTATGAAAATAGAGTCCCCAGTGAAGAAATTAAACAAATAGAAAATATTCTTCTCTGTAAAATCAAAGATACTTTCTTTTGTGTCTGAAATGTTTTTGCTTGTGAATTTTGTTCATGGAGAAATGTGAGAATCAGATGAGATGCTCAGGAATATAAAACTGAATATAGGAAAATATTGATACAAACATATTCTACTTATAATGCATAAATGAATTTGATCATAGTTACTATAATCTTTCTGTTTCCTTAAAACACATATATATGTCATTCTTAAGAGCAATGAAATGCAAGTTCATATTTACATTCAACATATTTATTTTCTTTGTGTTGGTAAGTTGCTTGCAAGTACTCTCCAAAAATTGATCACACTGAGATAGATTTTGAAAAATAAACCAGTGTTGTGGATGTGCCTATGAAATTATTTGACACTGTTTTTGTAAATTGTTGTAGGTGACAGAGGTTTCTCCTAATGTGACTAAAAGCAGTCAAGCAGAAAAAGAAGGTCGCGTGCACCAGTGTTTTGAGTGTAGTCAAACCTTTTCTTCAGCCACTATGTTGATGCACCATAGTAAAGAGGTTCATGGCAAGGAAAGAATACATGTTTGCCATATGTGCAGTAAAGCCTTTAAGCGGGCAACACATCTCAAGGTATTTGGTAATAACGGTTGTTCTGTTAACTCATTCTTTTATTTTGGAATTTTTACGATGTTAATGAAAGGTACCTATTATCCATTTACCTTTCCTTTCCTTTTACAGTGTGAGGTGTGTGCATCTGAGAGAGGGTCATAAATAATAATGTATACACAGATAGAGAACTGTTTCCTGGAGCATGGAGAGGATTTTAATGCATATACCAACTACAGAATGAAAAATATGAATGCCTGTCATGCAAATAATAGTGCCAGAAAAAGATTTCACTTACTTTATTTCCTTATGTATGTCATCTCTGCTAATCCTGATTTCCAGATAAGCTTTTGGAATAATAGGAAGCTATCTGCTTTGCACTCTATCACTTGATTTTCAGATGCTCTGTCTTGTGAGTACAAGTGACCTCTGCAGAGGAAGCATTTATTTTAAAACACCTTTATATTATTTCTGTTGTCTAGTGATATTTTCTATGTAGTTTTCTCTAGGTTATGAACAACCTGATATTTTCAAGTATTTTCAAAAAAATTAGTGGTGTGTTTAAGTTTTTAATTAGATTATAGTGTGTTCCTGTTGGGAATATTAGGGTGTACTACGCAAGTGTTATGTCCAGGCCAGTATCTGTTATCTCAGAGATACTAAAAAGCAGTGATTTGAAGAAGTGCTTTACAAAGAGAGCAAGCATATAATATAACTTGCCCAGAATTTTGCCAGCTTCCCAGAATTTATAGTAAGAAATTTCTGGAACCAGAGGCAATGTATTTATATTAAGTAGCTCTTAGGAGAGCTTTTCAATAGATTTCCTTTCACTTCAGTATCATATTTTTAGGAAATATACCCTGTTTGTGAAGTTTACCCCCTTCGAGTGATCATGTGTGTCAACCAGACTATTGGTCCTTGGGGAAACTCAAAAGATGTTGTGTTGTGAAACTGTTAAACTCTGGTTTAGGAGAAATTTTCCAGAAAAAAAAAATGCAGTGTTGATGCTTGTATTCCTTAAGTAACGATAACAAAACCCAAATATCAGTCTGTCTTCAATTTGTTTTCTTAGAACTTGCTGATTCATAATTAAACCTTGACTTCTAGTATATATTGGGCCCGAGTTAAAGATATGATGAGGAACATTCCTGCCCTGGTATGGCCCTTGGATTGATAGCCATTTTTGCTTTTTCATGTAGGCAGCAATGAAGTTGCAATAAGAAGTCCAAGGGTGATCAAAAGAGACTTGAGGGCCTTGAGATGACTGGTTAAGGGATCAAGAACACAAGCAGTGTTCTCTATCCTTCTGGCTGCAGGGAATGATGAGGGAAGAAACAGGATGAGCCAGCAGATCATTACCTTGTTCCAAGACTGGTGTCACTTGCAAAATTTTTGGGTTTTTGATCATGGGTCAGTCTACATGACACCAGGCCTGCTGGCAACAGGCAGGATCCACCTGTCTCAAAGGGGGAAAAGGATCTTTGCACAGGAGTTAGCAAGGCTCATTAAAAGAGCTTTGAAATAGATTTAAAGGGGGAAAGGGATGAAACCAGGCTCACTAGAGATACGCCTGAGGGTGGCATACCAGTGTTTGAGGGACAGTGTGCTATCAAGGTCCTTTGGTTTGCTTCACGATGTGCTGAGTACATTGGAGCACATTTGAAATGTCTCTGTACTAATGTACCCAGCACGCTAGCCATTTCAGTGGAGGCAGGGGAAGGAGATCTACATGGTGGCAAAGACACAAACGTTGATTTGTTAGAAACCACAGAAGCTCCTCAGAACAGTCACACAGGAATTAGGCTTTCTCTTCCAAAAAGGGTGGCAGGATCAATAGCCTGAAGTGCACCTACACCAATGCACGCAGTGTGGGCAGCAAACAGGAGGAGCTGGAAGCCATTGTGCAGCTGGAAAAATATGATAGAGTTGCAATCACGGAAACATGGTGGGATGACTCACATAACTGGAGGGCTGCAGTGGATGGCTATAAACTCTTCAGAAGGGATAGGCAACGGACAGGCGGTGGATAGCTTTGTATGTTAGGGAGTGTTTTGATTGTCTGGAGCTTAATGATGGTGACAATAGGGTTGAGTGTTCATGATAAGAATCAGGGGGAAGGCCAACAAGGCAGATACCATGATGGGAGACTCTTATGGGCCACCCAACCGGGATGAAGAGACAGACAGAATATTCTGTAAGCAGCCGGGAGAAGTCTTGTAATTACTAGCCCTTGTTCTCATGGGGGACTTCAAGTTCCCAGATGCCTGCTGGAAATACAACACAGCAGAGAGGAAACAGTCCAGGAGGTTCCTGGAGTGTGTGGCAGATAATTTCCTGACACAGCTACTGAGGGAGCCAACTAGGGAAGATGCCTTGCCGGACCTGTTGTTTGTGAACAGAGAAGCACTTGTGGTTGATGTGATGGTTGGAGGCTTAGTCTTGGGCATAGCAATCATGAAATGATAGTTTTTGATTCTTGGAGAAGTAAGGAGGAGGGGGGCAGCAGAACTGCTACCTGGGACTTCCTGAGGGCAGACTTTGGCTTGTTTAGAGGCCTGGTTGACATAGTCCCTTTGGAGACAGCCCTGAAGGGCAAAGGAGTCCAGGAAGGCTGGACATTCTTCAAGAAGGAAATCTTAAAGATGCAGGAACAGGCTGTCCCCATGTGCCAAAAGACGAGCTGGTGAGGAAGATGACCAGCCTGGTGGAACAGACAGTTTTGGCTGGAACTCAAGGAAAAAAAAAGTTTATGACCTTTGGAATTCCAGAGGCAGGCAACTTGGGAGAACTACAAAGATGTCATGAGGTTATGCAGGCAGAAAATCAGAAAGATCGAAGCCTAACTAGAAGTTAGTCTGGCTACTGTGGTAAAAGACAATAGAAATTTTTTTCTATAAATACATCAACAACAAAAGAAGGGCTAAAGAGCATCTCCATCCTTTATTGGATGTGGGGGGGAACATAGTGACAAAGGCTGAGGGAAAGGCTGAGGTACTTAATGCCGCCTTTGCCTCAGTCTTAAACAGCAAGACCAGTTGTTCTCCGGGTACCCAGCCCCCTGAGCTGAAAGACAGGGATGGGGAGCAGAATGAAGCCCCCATAATCCAAGGGGAAATGATTAGTGACCTGCTACACCACTTAGACACACACAAGTCTAAGGGGCCAGATGGGATCCACTCAAGGGTACTGAGGCAGCTGGGGAAGTACTCACCAAGCCACTTTCCATCACTTATCAGCAGTCCTGGCTACCTGTGGAGGTCCTAGTTGGCTGGACGTAAGCAAATGTGGCACCCATCTACAAGAAGGACTGGAGGGAGGATCCAGGGAACTACAGGCCTGTCAGTCTGACTTTGGTGTTGGGGAAGGTTATGGAACAGATCATCTTGAGTGCCATCATGTGGCACGTACAGGACAACCAAGTAATCAGGCCCAGTCAGCATAGGCTTATGAAAGACAGGTCCTGCTTGACCAGCTTCTTCTGTGACAAGATGACCCATTTAGTGAATGAGGGAAAGGCTGTGGATGTTGTTTACCTGGACTTTAGTACAGCCTTTGACACTATGTCCCACAGTGTTCTCCTGGAGAAACTGGCTCCTCATGGCTTGGACGGGTGTACTCTGCTGAGTAAAGAAACTGGGTGGATGACTGGGCCCAAAGAGTTGTGGTGAATGGAGTTAAAGCCAGTTGGTGGCCAGTCACAAATGGTGTTCCCAGGGCTCAGTATTGGGGCCAGTTGTGTTTGATACCTTTATCAGTGACCTGGACGAAGGGATCAAGTGCACCTTCAGTAAGCTTGCAGATGGCACCAAGTTGGGTGGGAGTGTTGATCTGCTGGAGGGTAGAAAGACTCTACAGAGGGATCCAGACAGGCTGGATCAATGGACTGAGGCCAATTGTATGACGTTCAACAACGCCAAGTGTCGGGTCCTGCTCTTGGGTCATAACAACCTCATGCAGCGCTACAGGCTTGGGGAGGAGTGGCTGCAAAGCTGACCAGTGGAAAAAGACCTGGGGGTGCTGGTTGACAGCCGGCTGAATATGAGCCGACAGTGTGCCCAGGTGGCCAAGGTGGCCAACAGCATCCTGGCCTGTATCAGAAATAGTGTGGCCAGCAGGAGTAGGGAAGTGATCGTGCCCCTGTACTCGGCACTGGTGAGGCCGCAGCTTGAATCCTGTGTTCATTTTTGGGCCCCTCACTACAAGAAGGACATTGAGGTGCTGGAGCGTGTCCAGAGAAGGGCAACGAAGCTGGTGAGGGGTCTGGAGCACAAGTCTTATGAGGAGTGTCTGAGGGAACTGGGGTTGTTCAATCTGGAGAAGCGGAGGCTGAGGGGATACCTTATTGCTCTCTACAACTGCCTGAAAGGGAGTTGTGGCGATGAGGGTGTTGGTCTCTTCTCCCAACTAACTAGTGATAAGACGAGAGGAAATGGCCTCAAGTTGCGCCAGGGGAGGTTTAGGTTGGGTATTAGGAAAAAATTCTTCACCAGAAAGGGTGTCAAGCATTGGAACAGGCTGCCCCGGGAGGTGGTTGGGTCACCATCCCTGGAGGTATTTAAAAGATATGTAGACGTGGTGCTGAGGGACATGGTTTAGTGGTGCACTTGGCAGTGCTGGGTTTACAGTTGGACTCAATGATCATAAGGGTCTTTTCCAGCCTAAATGATTCTATGATTGTATGAACTTCCTCTGCAAAAGAGATCTGAAAAAAATCTGCTGTTCAACTCAGATCAGGAACAACATGGACAAAAACCTGCTTGCTAGATGAAGCTTGGGTGATGATAGAAAAACATACTTGAAAGTTGACTTTTTGAGTGGGTACTTTGTGACGTGAAAGACAGCCTTATTTGCTTTATTTGGGATGCTTCTTAAACTACGGCATTATACCAGGAAACCCTTCCTGCTCAGTGCAGTGGACCATTTTCAACCTTCAGATCCAAAGACATCAGCATTTGCAAAAGATCACATTTTGTTAGTTCCTAAGAAAGGAGGATAATGTTGCATGTATATGTAAAAATTGGAGAGTGAACCTCACCAGATGATGAGGAAATTTCAGCAGTTTCTTTTCCCATATATATATACAGACATACACAAACCAGCAGGGTGACCAGCTGAGTTTTTGGAACACTTCATCAAAAATGTGGCAGAAGTTTGCAGTTTGATACAGCTGATCCCGTGGAAGTACTATGACCCTTTTTTGACCAGCGTAAACAGTTTGATCTTTATCAGTCCAACTAGTGGCTATGAAAGCTGATAAATCTTATTTCAGGAGGGTTTTCTCTGTATCCTGTACAAACCCAATCCAGGATTTCTGATGATGAAAGTCAAAAGGAATCTCCAGATCACCGTTTTTCACTTTTGGTGAGGAGGAGCAGAGGATGTTTTAAACAAAGACAGTTCCATTTACTACTTGTCAGTCATGTCCGAAAACAAATTCCACCTCTTCATCAAACTCTTTTCTTCATTAAGATATTCCAGAACACCATCTGTGAGCAGCCTTTAACAGGAAGTTAAAGATAAATGAAACCATGGGTTTTGGCGTAGGGTTTTGGGAAGGGTTCCGTGCTCTCACTCAAGGCCTTCATTTTGTACTGACCACTGCCAGACTTCAAGCTTTCCAGAAACACCCGGTAGGAGTTAAGGGTGCCAATGTTTAAATTGCAGTATTTAACTGTATTTTTTTTTTTCCAAAGCCATCAGTTCCAGCAATCTCACAATTTTGCACAAGAAAAGCTGCTTTAGATATTACGTACGAACACCTCTGCCACCCACCCCACCCCGGTGTCAAAAACTTTCAGTGCAGTGTCTTCGGTTCCCCTTCTGATGTTGGCAGCTGTCCTGATTTTACAGCTTCAGAGAAGAGAATCTTAAGACATGTGCCATAGTTAAACTGTCCAATTCCATATCATTAGTGGAAATACATGCAAGGTGACTGTAAATAGTAAATAAAGCACGGACATCATTCTAAGATGAAAATAGAATGAGGTTGTGATCTTATTAAAACAATGGCATGAAACCAACTTTTTGATTGCCTTACTTTCAGAGGCAGTTACAATGCATGTTTCAAGATAAGTGGGGCAGAAGAATTTCATATTAGTGTATGAGTCGGAGGGTAAAGGGCCCTTTTAAAGAAGGTTTCCTATTCTTATTTCCTAATTAGATAATGCTTGTTTGGGACCCCAAGATAATTCCTATCTGATAAATATGAGAATTGCACAAACTTGTAAAACATGGTATGAACAATCGAAGAAATACTTAGTATGTGTATGAAGTACTTGTATTTCAGAGCATTTTATTCCCAGGAACTATTTTCAAAAGCAGGTATTTTACAGGAAAAGCATAAGGGATTGGCAGATCAGTGGAACAGAATTGCGTCATAGATTGTTTCTTCAGAGAAAGGTGATAGAGAAATTTTTGTGGCAGCTAGCTGGATGCTCTCCTGTTTGCTTTCAATTAGAAAAGGGGGTGAGGGGATTTTGGGGTGCTTTTTTTTTTTTTATGGTGGACAGAAAGAAGCAGCCAGTTTCAGGTACTTTTTCTGGAGTCAGTCATAGCCTGCTTCTACCCTTTCACTGCTTCAGGAGGTAATGAACAAGATAAAAGCAAAAGATTTTCTTCATCTCCAACTAAGCTGTGGTTTATGAATCTCCTGTGATTTTCTGAGAAGACCTTTTCTTATTTCCCTATAATACTATATTATTATAATTACTATGATAATATTCTTCCCTGTAGCTGTCTCATGATTTTTTAGTGAAAACAAATTCTGCAGAGACAATTTACTTCAGTTCATGGAGTGAGCATACATATGAAGAAGGCTCATTGTTTAGATGTAGTAAAGACTAATTAGTAGTCTTTAGTCTGTAATGAATAAGCTAGAGAAAAATACCCACACACATTTTAGAAACTGGACAAGTACAGTACTGTTTCACATACAATTCTTGATTAAATTTTTTTAATTCAATATCTTTGTATTTGCTTTCTTTTGTACTCTGAATTGTATCTTGGTATTAGTAGAGAGATTTAAATCAAAAAGTTAATGAATAACATAAGATACTCCTTTAAATTTGAAAAACTTCTGGGCCCAGAAACAGTGAATTAAAAACACTGAAGTCAGGACTGTTATTAATGCTTCTTGATAAAGATAAAACATGTCATACCCTCATTCTACTTTCTTACCTGTAAGGATGTTAGTGATTTTTTTTTTTTTTTTTTTAATTAAGAGTTCATTGTGAAGTGGTTCTGTTTGCACATTGACATTGTGCAGCTGCATGTGTGTATGTTGTGATAGCCCTCTCTGAGGTCTGTAGTTTTACAATGATACTTACTCAGCTGCCGAGTAGGAATACCTGTGTATCAGGCAAGGTGAGGAGATGGATACTGTAGAGGGGAGGGGGAAAAATCCAGTATTAACTTAGAATGCACAGTTGTCCAAAATCCATGTTTGTAACTGAACAAAGCATTTCAAGAGGTCTGGTGTTTTGTTTTTTATTTTATTTTATTTTGTTTCAGATAATTAGAGAAGGGACTAATGTATGCCAAAAAAAAGCAATGCATACAGTTATTGACAGAGGTTTTCAAAATGTAAAGATACTGATGCATTACCCTTACAAAGAGTTGATATACAAAACCAACCTCTCATTTGAAAGAAAAAAATTATGCAGACTTCCATCTTCTTCCAGCTTGTCTGCTGATGACTAAGAGCCTCTGCTTTTTTCTTGAAAGTGTGGATATATTTCTGTGTTAAATACTTAAGTTTTTTTAAATGGTCTGAATGTATTTTTTTTCCTCTGCTTGCTTAGGAACACATGCAAACCCATCAGGCTGGACCTTCACTGAGTTCCCAGAAGCCTAGAGTGTTTAAGTGTGATATTTGTGAAAAAGCTTTCGCTAAGCCAAGTCAGCTGGAAAGACATAGCCGCATTCACACAGGTAACATCAGAAATTATTTTCATCTCGCAAGATTTTCTCATTAATATATGGATGTTATATTGGGAGTCTTTGCTCATGGTTTCAGGTAATTGCATTTGAGTATCAACTTAAGCTTAAAAAAAACAAGTACATTTCTAACCCAAAGAGTTTAGAAATTAAAATGAGAAACAGGAGACTTGACATCTCAGAAACTGTGATGTTTTGTTTAAAGCCAGAATGTGATGCTTAGTGGTGTGACTAAGCTTCTCCATATTTTCGAACTGGCACCACTGCAATGGTAATGTGAATGCATGAGCTTGTATCTAAAAGTTTGTCATTTTTTGAAACAGATTAATAAAAGCATATTTTAAAGCTTTGTTTGAAGTGGTGTAAAGACTCTGAATATGATCTCCTTCAAGCATATAGGAGAACGTGCAAATGAGTGTGTGTGCTTAGTGATGTTAAGTAAGGGATAGTCTTGACTGCTCATACTGACTGCTGTATGCAGTGCTTCATTGTCATTGAACTACTACTTAGTTCATCTGTTTCTAATGCCAGTGCTTTTAATTTGTTTTGTTCTTTTCTGCTTAATTATTTTCTTCAACTGTTACTCTATAAAAAGTCTATACTGACTTCTCACAGAGAGCACACATTTTCTGTGATGAGTGTGCTTTTCAGGTTGCAGCTTCTGCCCTGCTACAAGCTGAAAGCTGTACATAGGATAGTTCAACTGCCTTCCCCTTCACCTTCTGTATCTTAGGAACAGTCTTCTTAAGAACATGAGTTCTAAATACGAGTCAGTTCTCCAAAACAACTTCTCTCTTTTCCATATCACTGCTACCAGTAAAGAGCTGTCATGGCTGCTAGAGTTAAAAAGGGAAGGGGAAAGTTACCTGTATTGCTACTAAGCTGGAGAGGACCAAAGAATTTGACTGGATGTGCTGTAGCACAAAACGACTCCCAAAAAAGGATAACTTTCTTTGAGTCAGCCAGAGCTTTCTCTTTCCCCCATATCAACTTCTGGTAGTCAACTTTCGGCTGCTCTTCGTGCATTTAAAGCAAAGTTCCTAATCTCTTCCTTTAAGTTATCTTGTTAACCCTGTAATTTTTCCCTGGTTAGTGTCACTTGCCGGTCTTGTGGCATATAATTTGAGTTTCATCTTTGAATGGGTCTTCACTTTGCACCCTCAGATTCAGTTTTGCAGTTTTTAGTATTGCATGTCTGAAATACAGACTTGCCTATGTATCCAGGTGTCTTGTGCATGCTCTCATTTCATGCATCAAAACTTTCTTTTCTCTGGCTTTGACAAATGAAGTCTTACATAAACACACACGTGCGCATTCTGCCATGCTGTTCCAAATGTTTGGCAGGGATGTAAATGTTTATTCAGTAGTATCTTTGAACTCTTTTCATGTGTCTGTATGACATCTGAGAGGCTGTTGATGTCTTGGGATCACTGCCAGTATTGATAATTTACATTTTCTTAATCTGTCCTTATATAATTGTCTATTTGCTGATTTCTTTTCTCTTATGTTTATGGCAAGTTTTTAAAGGTAGGATCTGCGTCTCTGCTTTTTTTTGTGAAGCGCTTAGTATGGTAAAGTTTCAGTCTATGTCTAAGGCTCTGCTGGCCTTGACTTTTTTTCACATTCCATTCAGTTGCTGAGAACTCTCTAGCAGGAAGGGATAGGAGGTTGGCTAAAGAGGACTCATGAGCTTGGTGAATTTATGATTTGAGTCTTTTTTGCTCAGGAAATTCTGAGATTTGGAAATCCTAAGAGCAGGTTTAGAGATGTTGCAATGGGAAGGCATGTATAGATAGGGGAGGTACTGGGCATAAAAAGCAGATGAAGAACATGGGTGATCATTGAGCTGGGAAGGGATGAGATCCTTATGTATCACGTTGTGAAATACTGTAGTGCGAGTGATATGTATTGGTTATGGCTACTAGAGACTATTAGGAGGGGAAGTTTTCAGTGCAAGTGTGACAAGATGGACTTCAGTGGGCTGGGTCATCCACTTCCAGCAAACTTAACTTCTGGTAAATAAGTAATAACTCTTGATAAGGGTAATGGGTATTTGCAGCCATTTGTCAGCTAGCAGCATTCATCGCTGATCAATTGCTACTAGCTGCAATTACCATACTATGGGTATGTATAAGCATGTTTTATAAGGGGTGTTCCTACCAACTATTTGAAGGTGTTTTCTCATCTGACTGTGGGAGGAAACTTTAATCTGATCCATTAGAGCTGTTTTTAGATGTTAGGGGGTCTCTGCTGACCCTTTGTATTTTCATCTAATGTGTTGACTGCTTATGCTTCTCTTCCCTCCACCCCTTGCCCCAAGAGAAATGGTGACTGCTCTTCCTGAGAGTATAACTGAAGAAGGGGAACAGAGCCACTTTGTGGTTACTGTGGTAGAAAGGAACGTTGTGGTTATACTGGGTGCAGGAAGAGACGCAAGAGTTAAAATCCAAGGAGATTAAAAGTCTTTAGAATTCCCCAATAACTTGCTTTCTGCATAACTGACTTAAATAATACAGACTTTTAAAAAAGGCAATGTTCTGGTTAAGAATAAAAGCTTTCATAAAGTAACCTGAAGGCAGGAAAGACCAGTTTCCCTTTTCCCTGCTTTGATTCATGCTGCCCATTGTAATACACACAGAGCACTTCAGGAAGGCTGGGAACAGAGCAGAGTCCCTTTATACATCTGTTTCTCATAAATCTGTACCATCATAGGAAAAATTCTTTCTATTTTGGAATGACTTATAATTTACTCAGTAAATCCTCAGATACTTTGGGGTTTCTTGTACTTCGGTGCTCATGTGCTAGGGATGCACCACAAACTGTAACAATCCATACTAAATTCATTTTTATATTACTGTTGTCTGATGATGTTGAAATAGTAAGTCAATCCACATGGTAGTCATTCTTTCAGAAGAGAATGTTCTTTTAAAAATCACTTAGAGACCAAAAGAGTGAAAATGTGCTGCACAGCAGTTTTTAGATGGGTGTTCTTACATAAGACTAATGTAAGTCTAAACTGATTTGCTTTCCTAAAGGTATGATCTGTGAGAAAATGTTTGTGATTTCTATCTTGATTAAACATTTTTAATGATTTCTCGTGGGCAGTACCTACTGAACCAGTTGCCAGAAGGAAAACACGTTGTTTCTGTGAATAGCTCTAAATATCTTGTACATTCAGATTTATCAATGAAGAGCAGTTTGGAGAAATGTTCCCGAAATTAAAGGGAAGCAGATTCTTCTAGTTCTACCAAAAACCTAGGTGGTAATACATTACACAACACCAAAAAGGCTGTTCATCTTAACAGAATAGAAGACCTGGAGTCAAAAGTATCTGAGGAAACCTAGATTTCACTTCAAACTGGTGAAGTCATTGTTAACAGAAATAGAAAGAACACTTCCTGTGCTTTAAAGGATCTTTTATTGATTGTTTTGAGAAGTTGTATTTAGCATGGAAGCTACAATGCATGTGGGGACACTTAACATACAGGTAATGAAGGAGGAGAGAAATTGCAGCTTTAAAGAAAATTGTGGAAAAGTATTTATACTCCTGCTTGTGCTTTATTGTGCTAACTAATAATAAAGTGTGTTTTTAAGTTCAGAAAGTGCTTTTAGAAGTCTTTAATGACATACAGCAATGTGTCTTGTGTTGATGTCGAGGTTGTGGTGTTGAGTGTTGAAGCAAAGGTCTGGTTTTGCAAAGTAGGTATTATAAATTTTCCAAATATTTTTGTAATTAATATATTTTTATATTTAGAAATTAGTAGTATTCTGGCAGATTTGGAAGAATATGCCTGCTTTGGTTAGATATGGGCATCACTAATAGCTATTGGCATAGGAGACCACAGGTCCCATGTACCAGACTGTTGGTTTGGGTTTTGTTTTAAAACACAGTTGGCTTTCCAGTTTCTTACAAACATCAGCTTTGTGAATTCTAGAATATTGCTTTATCTATGTTATTTGTAAATGATGTAAAAATGTGATGGTCCCCTTGAGTACAGAAAAGTCAAACTGGTAAACTGATTTTTACACCTCTATTAAATAATTAGACAATAAATTGGATAGGAAAGTTAACAGTATCAGTGGTTTAGGACTTATGTAAATATTCTGATATTTAATTTGGGATGTTTTGCTGATGATATGGAGCCATAACACTGTTTTGAGAAAGTCGCAAGGAAAAAGGTCATGCCTGCTTAATTTCTAGGTCATCTTGATGAGTTTTACTGAATTCTGAACTGTATTTTTATGTTGAAATGAGAAATTATTAAAGACATTTTTCTTTTTTTATAAGGGGAACGGCCATTTCAGTGTACACTATGTGAAAAAGCTTTTAACCAGAAGAGTGCCCTTCAAGTCCATATGAAAAAGCACACAGGAGAGAGGCCTTATAAATGTGATTACTGTGCAATGGGATTTACCCAGAAAAGCAATATGAAACTGCATATGAAACGAGCTCATGGTTACACTGGTATGTAGCATAATGATAGTAATGGTGAGTGCAGAAAGCAATATGCTTTACTAGGAAAGCACAAAACGCTTCCCTTAAGTTACTGCAGAATTAGGCACTAATAGCCAAAGGCCAGAGTAGTTGAAGATGCAACCGAAAAAGCAGGTTGAAACAGAGTTTGGTTACTGCTTATGTTTCCTTGTTTTTTTTTTGTGGAGCTCTGTAGTACAGAAATAGAAAGTTCAAAAACTATTACAGGAAAACAATCAATTATATGAGATTTTTTTTTTTAAATTTTGTAAAAAGCATCTAATGAATTTACAGAATCTGAAATAGTTGTGTCATACCTTTCCCAGCATGGTTCCTTTATTCCCAAGCGTTATATTTGCATTTTTCTTACACTATACATCAAATCATACTCATTTGTCTTTTTTTTTTTTGTGCTTTGGTAGGTCCTGTACAAGAGCCTGCTAGTCATCAAGAACAAGAAGGGGAAGATATTAGTCGGGCTCTGAATTTAGAAGAAGTGGTACAAGAATCTTCAAATGAATGGCAAAGTATAGGCAATGTTTTTCGATGACACCTTAAAATTTGAAAGTTAAAAATGTTTCTGGGACTCAAATTTCTCTAAACAAATTTTCAGAAAAGTAGAAAATGGATTTTTACGGTTAAAGCTTCGAGCATTGAAAATATTAACAATAGAATAATATATTATAGTTTTTTTAATTATTTACAAAAATTACCTAAAAGAATCATTCTTTTTTAAGCTTGTAGAAGAATACTGGGAAAACATCATTTAGTCTGTGCTAAGTTGTCTGTGAATCAATGAACTCAGGTAATACTGTATACAGTTTCATCTTCTAATTCACAGCCAGTATATCTATTTGAAAAATAAACTGGAACTTTATATCAGAATAGAATGATTCCCATTTTTAAAGGAGGTGAAGAATAACTTCATGGGAAAACCATGAAACTGTTGGTCAGCTTTTTTTTTTTTACATGTTTAAAGAAACAATTGAGGTTGAAAACAAAAAGTTAGAGTAGATGCATGCAGTATAAAATAGTTTTGGTTGGGTTTTTTTTTACAAGGCACAGAAAAATGCTGTATTTCTGTTTTAAGCTTTTTTTTTTAGTATGTTTTGAGAATTTGTTGGAAAAAATAAAATGCCACGAGCTTAAGGCTTTTCTTGAGTTAAACTCTTGAGAGGGAGCATGTTCATTTCCATTCCAACCACAGAGGCAGTTAGTTGTTAGTTTTTACATTAAAAGTCTGAGGTTTTAAACTCAGCAATAATTATTTAAAGAGAATTTAAACTAGAAGAAGTTCCAATGAAAACCTCTTCTTTTGTTTGCTGTATTGGATCAGCAGATACATATCTCAGTATCTGTGGAAAACACAGCCATATACTAAATCTGGGAGGTAAACATACAATTTTGTATTAGCAGTGAGAAAGTTAGATGCACACTAGGTCATCTATATTATACCATATTCCCCAGTGCTGTAAACAGTCATCATTTCAAATCTGTAAATTCTTCATTATTTTCTTAGTGAATTTTATTTGTTGTTGTTTAAGTCATTGTTTCAGCAAAACTACCTAGTTGACTAAGTAATGCTTTGAAAGGTGCCACCTGTAAAGTATATTCATAACAAAGAAACACTGGAGTAAAAACATAGTCATCTTTTAGACATTCCAAAGACAGAAGCTCTTTTCTTATTTTTACCTTGTTCTTTTGAATTTTATTTATATGTTACATATATATAGATATATATATATGTGTGCTTGTATGTATATATATATATTTAAAGTTATATGAGCCTCTGTGTGGCTGATCAGTATATTTTGTAAATACTAATCCCAGTTGCAGGAAGTTCATCTTTTCTGTTTGCCTCAAGTACTTCTAGATCAGTGGTGGATTTGTTGTACTATAATACAGAGCTGGATTTTAATTTACCTTCTGAAAGATAATTGCTCTCAGATCCAGAAAGCCCTTTTTTTGTAAATATTGTCTATACTTTGTCTATGATAGTTATTTCAGATTGCTGAAGCAAGAAACCACTGTTGGTTTTGACAGGGCATCTCTTAATTCTTTTGTTAACTCTTCAGCATATGTATATAAGTAATATAGTTGGTGACATGAAAATAACACTTTTGTTATGTGGAATATTTAATTCAGAAACATGTTAAATAATATTACTTTTTTTCCAAATGTTGTTCCCTGTATTTTTTTTTAAACAGTTGACTCTGGATTCTAGGAAATTCTAAAAACTCCATTCAACAGAAATGCGTGTCTCAATATGACATTTAAAGAATATATGTGAAGTTCTTCCAGCAGTGCCTTTCCTTCCAGACAGACTGTTAGTGTTTCAGCTGTTGATGACAGACTTTATATCTTACAGTTGTCTGAAGGCATACTGGCCCCATGGCATAGTGCCCTGTTTATCTGTAATAATATAGTAAAATGTGCTGTGTTGTGTGTACCGTGTATAAAGCCTTTTCCCTGTTCTTTCAGAAAATACTGTGTAAATGCACAGCAAAGTTTGTTGGAGTTGATTTGCTGCACAGGGGATGAGACTTTCCAGAGGTTGCCAAATACAGTTTGGCAGATGATGATTTACAGCTGGTCACATCCAGATGCAAATCCATCCTTCATAATGGGAACGTGATTCCTGAATGCTTGAAAGTATTTGGTCTGTTCTAGCTGTGGTTGCCTTGCCAGCATGTTAAAACTGGTAGTGGTTGATACTTGGTGAGCATGTGCTAAATGCAACTCTCGTGAGTAAAAAAGTGCCAGTTTTAACTGGTCACTTCTCAAAAGTGTTATGTCTTGATTAGAGGCAATGAGTGTGTGTTGTAAGTCTTGGAAGTGTTAAATAAGCAGCGTGAGTTACAGAGTCACCTGAAGTTTTTCCTGAATTCAGTTTGCTACTCCTCCAGCACTTGGAGTCCTGTCAGAGTAAATAGACTTTTAAAAAAGTTTCTTTGGAACATGGCATTTGATTTGTTTCCCTGCATCCTCCTCAAGATGAACTTCAAGAATTCACTCTTGAGTATCCTGACAGAGGTTTTCATAGCCCAGGTCCCTTGGTAGGATTGCGCTGGAGGTTTTCGGAGCAGTGTATCTGTTGATGCTCAGTACCAATACAGACACTATAACCAATATGTTGATGTTTTCAAAGGAATGTTGAAGTAGATGCGTTTTTTCAGGAAACGGAAAGAAATCTTGTTCTAAGGCCTGTTTGAAGAGTCAGACTGTGTACTGGGTGAGTGAACAGCGCTTAGCAATGCCTCTGTTCATTTTGGTTTGATGCAGTAGTAGGCTTATGCTAGCCTCAGGCCTTTCAGCTTGTGTCTGCTCAAATATTTCTTTTGGTTTATGTCCATTCCTTCAGCACAAGAAATGGCACACTCCTAGTACCGGTTGTCCATTCTTAATTCAGGTAAAATCCTTTGCTTACAAGCCAAATAGCCATTTAAACTGCTGGGTTTTGGCAAAGCTACTAATGAGTAATTAAAAGAATAGATTTCAGTCGAAGTTTTCATCTCTTGACAGAGACTTGTGTTGGTAAAACAATGCTTTAAAATACCGTACCTTTTCTTCTGTAAGAAGTAAATCCAAAAAAGCCACTTCCAGCCTGTGGAAAAGATGACTGAGGGGAAAGCAGAGTGATGAAGGCAAGGAAGAAGCTTTGGATAAGTTCTGTAGTAGTATTTTGAATACATTTTGAAAGATGTATTTCTCAAGTTGTGGGGTTTGTTTTTTTTTTTTTACCTTAAATATTCTTTCCCATTTTTGAAAGCTGCTTTAAAAAGCAGCTTGATTTTCATATACCCTGTTCAAAGAAGATACTTTGTGCTATACTTGTTTATGAAAGGTGGGGTTTTATGGTCTCTATATAGGCTTTTTGTGCTTTGCAGTATCTCATCTGGCCTTTAGCTGCCACTTGAGAGACGCTGGTCTCCCATAAATCCTGTGTCATATTGTCAGCCTTGTGGGCCACACTAAGTCACCAGCAATGTCACCAGAAGCCTGTGCGTGGGCAGCTGGGTCCTGGGTCCCAAAGTGTCATCTTCTGGTATCTGGACATTATTTGTCAATTATGAAATAAACCCACCAAACTTTATATATATGATTTTCTCTGTTAGGAAAGACAAAAGTGGTCCAAGTTTCATTTCAAGTTGATTACTTTATTTCACTAATGAATATTTTTAAAAGCTGTGTTCCTATAAGAACAATACGTATTCAAATTAAATCAACTATTACGTTGCAGAGTATACATCTGAATGAAGCTACAATAGAAAAATACATATAGCAACCATTGTAGGTAATACAAGATGTAATGTGTTTGTGTATGCTTAATAATTTTGGTGGTTTTGTTTTCTTTAGTCTCTATGTATTTTCTATCCTCTCATCTTTCATTGCTTCATATTAATGGACACTGATTTAAACCTACAGTAGATTTAGATGTGAAATGCAATTGACATACATATTTATAGGTAACATTTATTGGGCACTTATTAGGAATGCAGTTTCATCCTGGGAAGCATTAACTGTAGTCTACAATGCATAGGCTAAAACTAAAAAAATAATTAATCAGACAGATGACAGCTTGAAGAAATAGTAATTTTAAGTAATAAAACAGTGCAATTCAGAAGAGCCTTTTATTTCCCTAAGTGTGGTTGGAAATACCATTGCCACACATTCCTTTTAGTAATTTATGAATAATTAATATCTAAATCTAACTCAGCTATAATTTATTTCTATAAGGCAACTACAGTACAACAGTTAAATGTTCACAGTAGTTTACTATGAGTTTGCTTTGGTGCACTGCCTTTAATAGGCATCCAGGTGTTAGTCTGGCAAAAGATGAGCCGACCAAATATAACACTGCTGCAATACCAAGAGAAAGATTTGAAATTCTAACATGAGATGTGCAGGGCTATCTGAGATACCAGTACTGAAGGGCTTTCTTTCAGAAATTAGACTTACTTGTTTATATATTTATTTACTTACTTCTTGTACTGCAGAGTTAATGCTGTCGCAGCAGAGTGTGTGTGGAGCACTAGTGACGTCCAGTGGTCACTTGTGCAATCTTAGATGTTTCTTCTCTGGGTATATCCCTTGTTTCTTAACATTAGTCTAACTCAAATTTTAAATCCTCTTTCTCTCCCTCATCTGCTTTTAATTCTAATGGTTTGGATGCGATGAGCAATTCATGGTATGGAAAGAATTTCCTTGTTACTATTGCTCTGCATCATATTGATTCTACAACGTCTGCCCCCTCCCACACTTCACATACCTTAAACTCCCAGTGTTTGGTAAACCTTTCCATGACTGCCTAATCCTGTTATGAAAATAAATTATTCTGTGAGTGAGAGAAGGAAGATTAAAACAAAAAAAAACGTCAACAAAAAAACCCAAAAAAAGTATTTGGATAAACAGTCCTTACAACTTCTGCACATGGTGGATTTTTTTTTTAACAGCAGTGTCTCAGAAATTCATTAACAGCAGTGCTCAGTATCCAAGACATTAGCTCTTTATTTGTAATTCTGATGTTCGCTAAAACAAAACCAGAAGACTTGAGCTCAGATTAGGTGCTTGGGAGAAATAATGAAGTCCAGCATACAGTTAGGGCATCCTGAAGAAGACTGAGTAAAGTCAGAGATCTTGTTACTTCACATAAAAGAAGGAAAATACTAGTAAAGCTACTTTTTGTGTTCCTTTCATTCAACTGTTGGTCAGGGATTGCCAATAGAAGTTCGTATAATCTACTGCATGCAGAATCTAATTGGCATTAAGTAATGGATTGCATCTATCTAGGTAATTGTTGCAGTTGTTACTAATTTTAAGGCAGTTACATTATGAAGCAGAGTACATGATCCTTGGATGGCATCTTAGAGCTTCAGCGCCTAGCAACCGGTGAACCAGACCGTGATCCAGGTCGGGACCCAGAGCCTCCCTGTGGAGGGAAGAACAGACTTCAGTTAATTAAAAGGTACTGTATATTTGGGGCTATAAATTGAAAAACATCAATCTGTAGAATGAGAAAATTTTAAATATTATCTAATGTAGGTGGCTTGCAGTGGCCTCTAGTATATTGCTAAATATTACTGGAATGGTCACTTCAGAGAGATGATTGCTTTTCATAGATTATCATGTAGGATTAATTTACCCTCATTAAATCTCTCAAATAGGACTAGACAGTCTCTCGTGAATTATTTGTAGGTGCATGTTCATATTCTGGCCTTCCTAATAAAAGCAATTTGTTTACTTAGACTTCTTGGAAATTTTCATTTTTATGGCTACCTCTGAACTGTATGTATACTTTAATTAAAAAAAAAACACACAAAACACCAAAAAACCTACCCAAACACAAAAAAACACACAACAAAAAAGAAACCCCAAAACCAAAAGACCCAACCAAAACCTCCAGACCTTGCATAGAAGTTGTGCTAGTCTCACATCTGAAAGAATTGAAAAGTAATAATTTTTACTCTGTAATATTTATTAGGGTGAATTGTTATGTGATCATTTGAACATAGGTCTTTTATGGAAAGCTTAGATGCAAATACAGGGAAAAAAATAAGAAAATATAAAGGGCTGAAACGTGGCCTATTTTTGCAGCTAATAAGAAAACAACATACTGGGAAAAAACCACTTGTGACAATTTCTCAGTTGCAGATTTATGAAAGCCTTACAGCAGCTTTATAGCAAAGATGATCCCAGCTGAAATTTTGGCATTTCATTTTGGAACTGAAGGTTAGGTTAAGGTTAGGCTAACTGGGTATATTTTCCAGTAGCTTTAGCAGCTTTCTTGGCAAATCTTGAATGATAAACTTACAACCACAAATGTGAGGAAACTGTGGTAATTGTTACTGTAATCCGCTGATAACTGAACTGTTTACTTAAAAAAAAAATTAAGCATATGTGTACTTTGGGATTTTGTTTGTTTATATTTGTCTCATCTTTCAGTGCTCCTGCCTTAGTTTTACTGAACTATTTCAAGGAAGATTTAGTGTAATCCATTAGGTAATTGGCGTTTTTTCTTTCCAAGTTATCTTAAAGAATGGATATCATTTTTATTGTAAAAGACTGTAAAACTATGTAAAGAAATAGTTACCAATACCTCCTGCTATAATCAATGGCTCTAAATCAAATGGGCTTGAGCAAAACTCAGATAGGAGTTCCAAAAGTTATAATGGCTCAGAAAATGCTGTCTGAAAAGCAGAACTGGTATTTGTATATTATCAGATAAATACATCAAGCAAAAATAGTTGTGATGGTTGTGCAAAAAGGAGAATGTTAAGTTTTGGGAGATCTTTTCAGATCTTCAAAAGAATTTTTACAAATAACGTCAGTATATAGCCACGGTATTGTTGATGTACCTGAACTCCACTAAAAAGCTACAAGTGCACAGCGAGAAAGTTAGACTTAAAAGGTAAATGTTTGATTTTTACCTGAGCCTCTGAAGGGCTCATTCCTTTTTTTAAATTGCAACACAAGAATTCTTACTACCTCCTTGAAGTTTCATCAGCTGTCACTTGGTGCTGCATATGTTTGATAAACAGCTATACAAAGAAAGTTACCTACCCTAAACCAAGTAAGAGAGAAGAGTGTATTTTTGTGACAGGTGATGGTGCTGTGACTCTCTCCTGTTGGGGAGTAAGAGCAGTAAGAGTTTGAGATGATCAATTCTGCTATAATGGAATCTCGGACCTTCTGTCTTGAGGTTAGGATTACTGCTCATGGTGTTCTTCATGTGCGAATAGGTTACTAGATGATTTGTTACCTGTGGATGCTTCACTACCGTGGAAGAAAAATACAGTCTTGGTTACAGTAGCTGCCAGTGGCTGTGACGTGCTTTTCACATGTCTTTTTCCTGACATAGAATGTGAAAAATCCTCATGACTGATTCCCACCCCTCCGCTCCGTTCTGTTTTCATTTATTAACTGTGTTGGTGGGGCTGTGTGGTGACTCGAAATGGTGAACTGAACCAGATTAAAGATAATCTGACAAAATGTTTATTTTTCATATGACACAGTTTCCCAGTTTGCCCGACTATGTGGTGTCACAACTCACTGCAGTGACATTTTGGAGGAGGTCTTCCACCTGGGGTGGGAATGAGCAGGGACTGTTCAAGTTGTTATTGCATCTCAACCCAGCATGTGTCCAACACTGCCCTGTACTACTATCCTGCAGCTCATCAGTTTGCTTTTGCTGGGTATCCTAAATAATTTAGCTGGAGCAGCAAGCTGTGTCGCCTCATTCATCTTCTGTGTTCCAGGCCATTTGTGAGGTCAGTAGCAACACCGATCCTGGTGCGGGTCTTTGCGGGACTTTGTGGACTTACCTTCTTTCCTGATGGTAACGGACTCTATTTTTACCTTTGTTCCCTATTGTGTAAGTAGCCATTAGGCCATGAGGTAACCTTCTGTTTTATCCATGCAAATCTAGTTCCTTCGGAAGCTTTAATGAAATGTGGTTGTTTCAAACATGGCAGGTTCTGGAAAGGTTTGGCTTCTCTTTTTTTTTGGACTCAATTTTTTGTACTTAGAGTAAGTTCAGTTGTACTTTACCAGTTTAAATATTTTGGAAAGAGTGCCCTGGCCCTCATGATAGGATCCCTTATGTCCCTTGTGAGCAGATTTATGCTCGTAGAATTTTCCACTTCCTCCGTATCCTGGCTTGTGTCCTTCACCACCCTGCAAAGAAAGATTTACATATATATTGCAAATTAATCACATTCAAATAGTCTTATGCACATTGTAATCTATCTTTGTGATCACTGAAATGTAATGGCTATAAAATACATATTATGGAATTATAATGGAATAAAATAAGCTTTTATGTAATAAACAGGGATGAAGGAAAATGTTAGGAAATAATATACTCAAGTCTGAGGCAAGCGCCAATCTGTAAAAGAGGAATTAATAATCAAAAAATAGATACTCAGAAGGTTAACCTGCATGACAAAACTGTTTCAATTTCAGAGATTCTAAGGTGTCAAACATGTCAACTAATTTGTGTTCTTCCGATAGTGAAAGAAATGCTTAATGGCTTGAAGGCTTTAATATTTTGTCTTAAAATGCAGGTAATTTGCATGTCCATCTCCTATAAAATCAAACCTGTAGTAGAGAAATAGAATTTAGTTGTGGTATAACTGTGGGAAGAACTTGTCTAATAGCTGTTCAGGCAGATCCCTTCTTACTGAAAGGGGTTGCAGGGAGAGGTGGGACAAAATACTTGAATTAGTGACAGTGTTAGTTTTGCAAACTTTACTGTATAAGAGCAATTGGAACTGTGGAAGAAGCGCCCATCTTGCCCCAGCCCTCCCTCCCATTGTTGTCCTTCCCAGGGAAAGAAAAAGGCAGCAGATGAGTCTTCCAGAAGTCTTTAAGGGCAGAGAGCTTGGCCATGCAGTGGATTTTGCTCCCTTCCCGCTAAAGCAAAAGACGTTATCGCTGCAAGGCTGTCAAGTTGCTGAATAAGAGCAAGCAACAAAATTACCGTCTTAACGTGCTGTGGGAGGAGGGAGGAAAGTGCAACAGGAAAGGCAAAACAGCAAAATTGAGACAAAATTATCATGTTGCTGCAACAGCTTGAGGCAATGGAGTAAGATATGCTTTGGCCTGGTAAATAAATCGGCTGTTATCGAAAGCACAATCATCACCTACCCAGCTAAATCTGGTGAGGGATAATCCTCTTCCCTGTACATGCAAGAAATAAAAACAATGACATGATGATCACTATGGAACATAGCATCTGGATGTACCATACACAAGAGAAGATGAAAATGCAGTAAAGATAATGAAATAATGGGCAGATAATGAGGCAGGAGTTGAAAACAACAATCTGTATACTGTCATTCCATGAAACAAAAAGGGCAAAATTCTTTATTACAATTACAAGGACTGACTTCACCAGCCATGGTTTATCAGTATCATGTACTTTAGAAGCCAGTGAGTTTAGTAAAGGTAAGGACAGTTCTGGTGGGTGAGGCTTGTTTGAAAGCATTACCTATTATTAGTTCATTACATAAAGCAATCACAACATAAATTGAATATAAAGATCCCTGCGAGTGCCTTTAATTTGTTACATGTCGTGCAGCAAGTCAGGAAGTGCATGCAGAAGAGAACCATGGCTTTTCTGTCTTAGTCCCTTGCTTTAAATATTACCAGTGATAACTCCAGATTTTCACTTCATGCCATTAAAGAAAATGGATCAGGGTGGCAGTTGAATTGGTATAAATGAGCCCACAAAAAATCTTGGATGTTGCAGGAGCCCCTGAAAACACTTACCTTTGCTTGCATTGGGGGAGGTGTACGGGGTGAGACCTAAAAACCAACACAAAAAGTTGTAAAACCAAGGCAACAATAAACGTAGGGAATCATCAAGCCTTTTGCATGTTACCTATGAGTTAGTAGGCCTTATGCATCAGTTACTGTTTAATTTCGTCCTTCTCTTTATTGCCTCGTGACTATTTCAGAATGACCGTTGTTAAAAGAGAGTTCAAAAATGAATCCTAGCATGCGTAATTTTCCCATCATAAAAATGTTCTCATCACTGACGGATTTTTTTCTAAACCCATTGTAGGTCTTGCACTTCAGATCAGTGATGGCCGTGTTCTACTCCAAGCAGATGACCTGTTACTTTCGCTGCTTTAGATGTCAGCATTGGGAAACTTGATTTGTCAAGGTGGTTATTAGGAGAGACCATGCTACTTCAAATACTTCTGTCCTGGTTTAGGCTGCTATTACGTTTTGGAGCATTTGGGCGTCAAAATACCAAGACCTTTGTTTCAGAAGAAAACCTGAAAAATAAAACTGGTAGGAGTACCTGCGCAGATCAAGTCAAAAGTATTGCAAATGCAATATGTAGAGTGTCTCTCTCTGGCTAGTTGCTGTACAGTGTTTTAAATAGAGTACTATATTTCACTGGGTATTTACGCAGTACTCAAGAATTTAATATCTGAGGAAATTCCATCTTTCCTGAATATTTTCTGTGAAAACAACTTATGGGTATAAAACCAGCCAAATTCAGAGCTTGAACAAAATTATTGGCATCTTAAATGAAATCATCAGGAAATATTGTTTGGCTGTTCTGCTTATGGATTCAGATTATACCCAAAATTATAAGATATTTCATACTTGGGAGTAAACTTGGCATATCCATTACATCCTACCTAAGTGATCGCAGTAAGAAGCTCCTCTGCTGTCTTAGGCTTTGCCTAGGACACACTGGATTTTTGTCTGTTTTTAAACAGGAGGCATGCCTAAATACAGCCAATGCTGAAGACACAAGGACAAAACCTGTAAATGGTGAAGCTGTGTAATTGTATGGTGGTTGTTGAAATTTGACTATGCTAATGGAGGGTTCACCCACTTTTTTTGGGTAGCATTTCAGTATTGTTTCCGTTTTCAGGTAAAGTTATTTTCGTATTTGAATGGCATGATGAGCTGAAAGGCACAGGACAAATGACAACGCTCAAAATAATGGCGAATGATTGGCGACTATTTGGTTACTGATAAATCCTAAAGAAAATATGTCATTCTGGTCCATAACAAGGAGAGAGGAGACTTACAATGTTCTTGAAGAAGTGGACTACGGGGTTGTCATCACCAGGCCGGCCATGCTGAGATCTCTGGGGGATGGACCCTACGTGGTGGCTAGCCCTGGCTGCATGTATATCCTGAAAAGCAGAATAGGCATATCGCCGAGTCAGCTAGGAAGGCAAGATAATCTGCAACTGAACGAAGAGAAGAGTCATTTTCACTAGGAGCAAAAAGAGGAGGAAAAATGCCTCAGAAATCTGCAGAGATTGCAACCTAAAGTTGTCAGTGCCGTGGAGGAACAATTTTTTAATACAACAGGAAATACACAGTATGTACGTGGACGTGTGTTGTGCATGTGTATATGGGTGTACACGTTTTTAACGTTGCAGCGCAGTGTGGAATTAAACCTGTTATTGGAAAGTTCTGATAACAGAAACTTTATATTTTTCCTTCTTTCGAAGTAGGATCGTAGAATGTGATTTTAGAAATGAAACCTGAAATGAAGAAAAAATTATGTTGGGTCATTCTCCATGTGAGAGCAGGAAAGGACGGTATATAATTTTCTCGGTTCTCAAAGACTATCTAACACTGACAAACTGCAAGAGCAACAATTTGGATTTTTTTAATTTATTTTTTTACAATGAGGGAATCAAATGAGACTGACTATGCTTTCTATTTTCAGTGGTGCCATCTGAGCAGTACAACAAGAAGTCCAGTAAGCGAAGGTAAAGTAAATAACAGAAGTAGCACACTGTGAAGAGTGAAGACCTTGAGTGGTACTTAGACCGTGATGCATCTGTGGTGACGAAAGTACTGCTATCCGGATGCAGTATGACAAAGTTTAAAAAAGAACTGTTACATATGACTGGCCCAAATTACAGGCATCTGCCCATCATTGCATATGTGGAGGCACAAGGCTTCGTGTTCAATGCGACAGATCCTAAGTACGTGCAATAGGGAACAGAAAAGGTAGGTGAGAATGAAAATAACAATAGTGCTGCAATGGTTCTCTTAGCGTAATGAATTCCTTGAAAATGCAATGCTGTTATAAGCATCATGCGGGTACTAAAAATTTTCATTGGCCTCTAAAGATGAAACGGAAATCTGTAGTGAGACAGTAGCTCACCTAAGCACTTCCTTAGTGGTACCAACTGAATGAACATTTGACTGTAGAACAGTATGAGTAGGTATTTAAAATATACTTTGCTTTCATCACATAGAGAGAAACGTTGAGCAACTTGCCAGGGACAAAGCTTAGTCTGATTGTTGGAGCAGGACTCCTGACTTGTGAGTGGTTTGGTGATTTTTGACAAGTTAATATCGATAGAACAGATTTTTCGAAGATGTCAACAGCCTTTGTGCACTTCGAGTGAAGTCTCGTGACATCAGTAGCTTTCAGAATGACCCCAAGTCATCCTAGGTCATTCTGAGTAATGGCTCAAGCTATTACTACTGAAAATGGCTGCACAGAGATTTACATGGTCTGAAACTCTTGAATAAATGGTCCCATGAAACCATCTAGTGTTACTGGTCAAAGCTGCTACATGGAAGTTTTACTTTTAAGTGAATGGAGTCAGATCTTGTGATCTTACGTGAATGAAATTGGATATATATTATGTTGGACCATCGAAAATGAGATTAAATACCCGTCTTCATGAGTGGCCCTTTAAGCTGTGTAATTTTGAGGAGAAATGAATTTCAGATACATTGTTTAGAAGATGAGTTTCCTTGGGATGAAAAATGAACCGATGCAGAGAAGTGCAGTGGATATTTTTCAGCATCATTTTTTGCATGCCGATGATATGTAGAGATTTACTGTTTAAAAAGCAGGGGTTTCTGAATTTTATTGGGTCTGCAAGATTTCTGTAGTGTCAGGCAGTCCTGCTTATACTTCTGCAGCAGTTCCTACTTCATCACTAGTTCCAGTGTTGCCAAAATACCCTCTGCTGTTGTGATTAGGAAGAGGGAGCCAGTAAGGCATCGTGTAATGTGTTTAGCACAAGTTACTTCAGTTGTGCGTTCGTCTTTTTAATCTATGTTCAAATGAAGCATTGCTTTGCCTCCGGAGCCAGCTGACTGCCTTGTCGTTGGGATAAATGCCACCATCCATGCTGTGCTGTTGCAGATCTGAACGTCCGTCTTTAGCAGCGGGCACCGGTCACCATCAAACCACGAAATTATTGCAGTGCGTGAAGCAGAAAACTTCAGCATCAGATCTGCTTGCATGTAGCCTGCAACTTCGCAGTGGGCTCTGGCTTGCCACCAGGCCATATTTTTTTTACAGCTTAGATGAGGTTGAGTTTCCTGAATTTAGTGTTCTGTTCAATTATTAGGTGCTAAATTTGGCTTCTTGAAAAGGTTATCATGTAGTACATACAAACTTCCTTCTGTCTTCATGTCTTTGGGTCCCCTTTTAAAGCTCATTGGGTAGTAACAAGTCTGAAGCCGTTTCTAGTCCTAGTTCTGTACGAGTTTAATACCATGGTTTTCCCAGTGTTACAAATAAAGTGCTTCCCTTTCATATTATCATCAGCAAACTTAATCTGTGGTCAGAATCTTCCGATATTATTCTAAATTTGTGGGAGGTACTGACATGTTTCCCTCTAGTGTATAAGCTGTTGGAATTGCTCTTTCACCTGTATTCAATTTTTGGACTCCTAAGCGGGGGGCAGGGATCAAGTAGGTTGTTTCTGAGATTGCTCACATACATGATTTACAAAAATCATTTTCCTCAAAAGAGCAATAACTGATGTCCATAGGTGTTAGAAGTTCAATTTGAATGGATTCAGGCAATGCTTTGCCGAATGAGAGAGAAATGAAATCTGGTTTATCCTGCTAGGATGGGCTACTGAGGGTGTGTTTTATAACTGGACTTTTTTTGCACAAGCTCATCTAGACGCAGCACATTTCACTAATACATTTGGAAGACCACCGTTTATGCTTTAAGTAAGCATTAACCTTAAAACCTAATAGGAATACAGCAGAGCAACCACGTTTTAGGAAGGGGTGGCATTTACTTGTGTCTTTGCATTATGGGTCTCTATCGCCCGGCGGCTGCAGCGAGCTCTCCCCATACCTCTTGCAACCTTGTCATGAATGTCCATCTTGAGAGCATTGCCAATAAAAAGCCAGCTTGGCTTCCACATCTATATATTATGAAACGTGCTCGCAAAGTATAATCTTGAATTTGGAGCCCTCGGGTACTGTTTGCGGAGTTTAAAACAGATGTTTGTCTGTGCCCTTAAAGAAGGATAAAAATTGAAAATTACAACTTCTAGGGTAACTGAATAGTTTGTAGTCATGAGCAGTCTTTCTTTCAAAAAAAAAAAAAAAAAAAAGACACAGGAGTACGCTCACCTTTTCACTGTTTCCAGTTAACTTTTTGTTTGACCTTAATAAAGGATCCCTACTAAGTCAGCTCTGCTGTACATTCCAAAAAGCTAAAAAGGAACGATCCCTTCCTCTGAATATTCTTAATGATTAGAAGATAATAATTTAAGAGAAGAAGATTTAAGATAATTTAAGAGAAGAAGATTTGCCAATACTGGGAATTTAAGCAGTATCTGAGAGAGCTGATGACAGTTGCAAACTGTGCCAGTTTGCAACTTCACCATGAAATTAGTAGCTTTAAGGATTAATAATGTAAATAAGAACACTCTTTAAAATGTATGCACAATACCCACAGTTATTCTGTAGTGGGGAGTGATTCAGTATTGGAATTCTTTGCAGCTCTTTCTGGCGATGCACGGGGAAGTTGCATTATTTTCCTGTGCCACCTACCTTGTGTTGGCCACTAAGACAAAAGGGAAAAAAGAGTAACTTTCAATGTAGTGCAAAGAACACATACAGGTATTTTAAGGCTTAACACTAGCTATACATTGGCATTGCATCCCCTGCGTTAGCCATGTACTTTCACATCAAACTAATTAAATTTACTGGCACAACCTGTGTTGGTATTTTGAAAGAGCTGTTGGGGGGGGGAGGTTTGCTGTTTCTCAACCACAGTAACAAGAATCCATATGTAATTCAGAATGTGCTCCATTTGGGGTTTTGTGCAAGATTATTACATTTCCAGTTGAGGTGAAGATACCTGGGTATATGCTCCTCAATGTTCTGAGCTGGCAGGCCTGTCCAAGTCTCTTGGTGTTTTCTGTGGCACTTAATTACGGTTTAAGGGGTGTTACCGCCTGTGTCGTAACTCTACAGGAGACTAAAGAGGTCTTGTGGTTTTGATAAACGGAGCGGGCCCTTCTGGTTTGCACATTTGGACACCGTGTTTGATAATCCAGGTTTGTGATCATGCATGCACCTGCACTCGAGACGTGGTAGGATTTGGGGGATTAAATTCCTTCCCATACAAACACAATTGCAATTTACGTATTCTACACGTCCTACTTGATTTGATTTTCAGATTTGATGCAGAAGTGTCAAAAATGTGGCTAAGCAGTAGCATTTTTTTAGTGATAAAATGCCATTAAATACATATTTGACTTTGCTTGGTATAAACATGACATGTTAGATCATGCAACTCTTAATAAGCAAGGGGGATTTAAAAGTGTGTATTATAAGCTCTCCCCAAGAGCTCTCATCCTCCGCAAGACGATTGCTTATAACTAAGGATCACATACACACATTAATATAAATTTAAAGCTCTAGTTCCGAGTCAGAGATGATATGCATTAGTGAAAATAATAGTACTAAGAAGTTGTTGGCTTGGAGTACTGAATTTATAGTTTTCACAATTCCTTTCAGTATCACTACTACGTAGCTTTGTCGCCTACTTTAGGGTGTGAAATGAAAAGCTAAAGAAGATCATCACGTGTCATTTCTGTAATGGCAAAATCCAAATACATATGAAGTGTGGAAATAACAGATTTAAAATGTAATCAAACCAAGTAAGCATTTCGGACACTAGTAAGAATGAAACACAACGGCCACTTTCATGGATTCGGTGGGTTTCATGGTTTCCAGTGGGTTGTCTTCACAAGATACCCAATGAGTTGCTGCGCATGAATTTTAAAGAAATCATACAAAAATCTACAAATTTCAAATTCGTATAGATATGAAAAGTACATTTAGATTGCCTTCGAAAACCAAACTGTTCCACAACCTACAGGATGTCATGCTTAGCTCCCATGAAGGAATTTGCAACTGGTAGACTAAAATTAGCCTTTCAGTGTGAAGTGCTGAAACTCTGTCGGTGCTGGTTTGTGGGAGGAGCGAGGTGGAAGAGCAACTGGCGATTTGTGAAGCCACTCGGCCAATTTCGTGTTGGTGCTTGAAATGGACTCCGCATCCAAACTCTCACGAAATTCCTACCCAGGTTTGAATTTCTGTAGTTGGTACCATTGCAAAATAATATTCCAAAGAGGAACTGAGATGTACCCTTTCAGTGAATGGATACGCTCTATTTTTTTTAAACGAGGAAATTGATTATGTATAGTTTGAATATGGAAATTGCTTCATCTGGGGATTTGGAGGCGCTTTGCGCGCGGGGCTTGGTGTTCCCGGGTGCAGCCGATGCTTTCAGTCACGTACAACCCGAGTACCAATCTGCTCGGTGTTTGTTCCAGGCTGTTTACAACTCACTGATCTGTTACAAAAAATGATGCGAATGCTGATGCCTTACCCACATGCTGGTCTGATGGTGATGTTATAATTAGCTAATTCAGCAGGCTTTTCTAATCACTTTAGAAAGGATGAACCACGTGTCCTTGTAATGGTACTGTTAATTTTTACTAATATGGCAATTGGGGCAGAAATGAAATTACTTGCTCAAAGTGACAGAGCAGAATTGGTGAGAAGAGAGAGTGTGATTCAGAGTCCAGCAGATGATTCTGCCTTCCAGCATTGTGCTGAATTCATTCATGTAATCTTTGTCTAGAAATAGGCGATGAACAGAAAGAGGAGGAACTCGTAGCAGAAAGATGGCAATAAAACACACAGGAGTAAAGAGCAGAGGTGACTGAAAAGTAAGAAGCCGAGGACGATGAGAAGAAAAATGGCATGAAGAAGGAAACAGTGGAGAACACTGACCATCAAGAGAGGTAAGTGATAATCGATTAATCCAGAACCACGTTTCTCTATAACCCTCCTGCTCTTTAGTCCCTTGAAAATTAGGCGACAGTAAACAATTATTGGGGAATAAAATAAAGAAGAATTGGGATGGTTTTTCAGGATAGTCGTTCTGTTTTATGATGGGTCCTGAGTGAGAGGTTGGTGCCATCACACCTTCTGGGTTTTCCTCCATGTCCATTTTATTCTGTTGTTGTGACACTTGATAAATGGTTTCTGGGGCAAAACCCAATGCTTTAGTTTACCTTTGCTTTTTTTGGAGCCTTTTTCTGCCTAGCATTAATCATTTTATTCAATTGTTTTCCATGGTGGAGGCTCTTTATCTGTTTGGACATAGTCTCTGGCGCATGGTCAGTGTTGTTCTCTGTGCCGTTTTACCAAGTTGGTATCAGTCAGACACTGACACAGGTTAAGCCTTGTTGAAATTACCCACCATGGAAACCTAGTACAAAGCTTTGGGTTGGGGTCTTTTCGAGAATGATTGCTCCAGCAGAAAAGAGAGTTTGGCTAGGAGGTATTCTTCGGGTAGTTTCCAGGGTAGCTTCTGCTACCAACAAACTTCACAGCCTTAGGGGCTTAATGTACATGGCCAAGGTATGGAAGGCATCATAGATTAGTGTTCATGGTGATCAATTTTTACTGATAAGACTACAGACTGGGTGGAGATGCAGCTGTTGGTGCCGCTACAGCAGAAGAACATAACGTTGTGGTGGTGTCTGTCAGTATGAAAGCAGAAATTTGGAAAATTTTCAAAAAGGCCCATTGCCTAGCATTTTCATATAGTCAAGATGCTCATCTGATAAAAAATGATGATGATAATTATTTGGAAAAAACCCTACAAAAACCAGGTGTATGCTATAGCTATATAGCTGCTGACCAGAGATTAAGAGGAAAAAAAACCTTAGAGCCCTGAGTGGAAGTAAAAATGGTGCTAAACCACCACTTTGATTTCTTGAAACACGTTTCATCTCTCAGGTTGCACCCACTCCCCCGCCCTTAGACTATTTTATCAGTTCTCATCTTTGAAAGGACTGGCCCAGTTTTATTTATTTTCCACCTTTAGCTTATCATTTTCTTACCTATTAGATGTTTGTACAGGTTGTTAAAAGTATTATTGCCTACATCAGCATAACTTACAGGGAGAATATAACAGTAAGGAGTTTACTAGTATGAAATAATTAGGCATGGTATGGTTAATAGCTTATTTGAAACAAATATTATCAATCAGAGGTAAAATCTGTAGTGATGTCAGTATTAAGGGGCGGGGGGAAGACAGATCACCTGAGGCTTGTACAGTTTCCAAGGCATGTTAATTGTATGACATACCAGCAATTAAAAAGTAGATGCATCATAAGCATCTACTTATAAGGATGCTAAAACAGAGCTAAGGATGACCTTGGGTTCACAGCAGTAATTCAGTACGTTTGATGAACGTTTTCTAAATTGCTTTCTGAGAAAATCAGTAAAAGCACCTGAAAATGGCTGTGGAGGATTTTGTGTAGCTCAGAAGTGAAACCAGGTCACTTTAGAGTGAAATGAGTAACTGAACATGTCTGTCTAACTGGGGACCACTTCAGGGACAAGGCAAGGTATTTTGCATTGGCACACAAATGAAAGCCAGCAGTTGTGGCTAATGGTGTGCAGTGAGGGAGGTACAAAACAAGGTCAGGGAAAAAAAGTATTAACTTTTGCCTCAGTTCTTTATTGGGCAGTGTTTACCATTGCGTAATCTCAAAGCAGTCGTTAATTTCGGCATTCTCAGATGGAAAGTGCGAGGGATAATGCAGTTCTTCATTTGCGAGGAATTAATGTATGTGATAGAAAGAAACCCCAATATAACAGACTTTAATATAAGGCAATTGCTTATTTATAAATTCAGTTCATCTGCAGAGAAGTAAACACAGTAAGAAAAATTTCACGTTGGGTAGAGAAAACCCTCACGCTGAATTTTGAGTACATTCATTTGACCTTCTGTAGGTGAGTTTTGGGGTTCCTGCCTGCCCCTCCTATTTGTTTAAACACACACACACCTCCCCAGCTGGCTATATCATGATAAACATAAATCCAGACCTTACTCTCAATGGGGAAGTGGGACCGTGCAGTTGAAAAACAGAGGAATTGCTGCAGAAGAGCCAAGGCCAGTTCCTACCAGAAGACCCTGAAGCTGCCACCGCTGCCTCTCCCAGGGCTCTGCGCTGCTGGGATGCCAAGGCCGGGGCGAAGGCGAGCAGCAGGGCTGTAACTTCACCAAGCACTCGAAAGAAGCCTTGGAGCTCTTCTTCAGAGCACCCTCTTAAACAGATTATTGTATCATGCCAGTGGATAGAAGAATCTAGAAATAGTCTGGCAAAGACTGAACTGGAAGATACCATCAGAAGTTTAATGAAATCTTTTGCTGCAGACTGGTTAGAAACAGTGATCTTTCAAATGTTTCAATTGACTAATTAATATTTTAGCCTGAACAGGTTACTAAATGCACATCTGAATTTAAGAGCAGTGAAGCACATCAGCTTTTCCTGCCCACCCAATCAGGATTTTCTCTTCAACGTCTCATACAAATCTGTGAGCCCCAACTACTTTGTCCCATTTCTGAATAAATGTCACCCTCTATCTGCTGCTGGCCTGCGCCCGCCCAAAGCATTGCTAGTACTTTGCCAAACGTTGGTGCTTGCTCTTCCAAGCAGCTCTCACGTGGCATTTAACCTAGTCTGACTTCCAAATTCCTCTCAGCTTTTGCAATAATTGTGTCAAGCAGCAATTTCCTTGAAAATGCAGGAGATAGATAATTAGTTCTGGTGCATTAAATGCCTTCATTATTAAGCATGTATGACATGTATGTGGTCATACGTGTGTTCCATGAAGGTGTCAATCTCAATCCTCTGTAAGGCTGGCTCCTAAGCCTTCCACTTGTCACCTGCTGGTACCCACTTGTTTCGTACGGATTACTGTTTTTTAAAACAGACAAACCTAAAGCGCTCGGAGGCCTACCGTCCCTGTGAAATGAGCTTGCATCATACTGGCAATTCTGACGCACTAATTCATTGTTAGGTCGTTCATTACTACCTGCTACAAAAAAAGAGAGGCCTGATTCAGTTCCCTCTATCGTAAAGCGCGAACACCGGATTCAGCAACGTCAGTTACTTAAAACCTAGTCATTGCCTTGCAGAAGGTAAGCTGTATTCACTTCTGTCCAATACCCTGTTGTAGCTGAATTTTGTAGAAAGACACACAGCCTCTTTTTAATGATCTCAAACCCCATCAGGTACTGTGAAGTAGTTTGTTGGAACTTCTGTTAATGGATTAAAGTATTTAGAACAAATTAAATCATTAGTACACCGGTTTTGTGATGTAAACAGTTTAATGAATACATAAAGCACATAGAAAGCAAAAGATTAAAACAAAATTATTGGTACAACCACCATAAGCTATATAAAAAAATGATTTTTTTACAAGCATCTTGCTTGCACAGCAGGTGTTACGAAACAGTGTCACAAGCAATAGCACTCCCTGAAAACTAAGACCTGGAAATAAAAATCACAGTAAGTATTTACTTAAATCACATCACATAGTAGTCAGACTAGCATGGATTTAACTACTTTTCAAAGTCTTCATGGTGTGGTAGCATACATTAAAGCTCACACAAGAAATGTGAAGAGAGTTCAAGTGCAAAAAAAATAATTAAAAAAAAATATGCCTGGATATTCTGGCACTTGTATTGGTCATCATTTTAAACGATGGTTCCTAAACTTTTTGCCTGTGCATGTTTGCCACAGCCCTTTTTGCAGATCCCCATTCCAGCAACTGCTTAACTCTGGGGTGGGTTTGGAGCTGCTGTTTCAGAAATGCTGCTCCTAAACCCCAGTTCTGCTCGAGAACTTCTGCAGCCCAGTACTCCCCACACCTTGTATCTCTCTAGGAAGAGGAAGCCCCATGTCCGCCTTCCACCCAAACACATATATATTGGGAAAGAAATACAGGAGCAAGGCTTCATACAGGCAACAGGAGCACATTACAAGATTGCATACAAAACTGAAGCAAAATGTAAGATTGATTTAATCTTTCACTAAGTTTGGTCTCAGCCTATTTACTGCCATTCACATCATTTTGGTCTGGTGCATGTGTGTCACAAAAGTAGTTTAGAGTTTAGTACGTTAATGTATAATGTTAAACCAGGACAGAAAAGTTTTTGTTTCACAATTCAAACTTTAGGGGGAGACACGAATCATAAACAAAAGAATTACAAAAGTGTAAACTGCCTAAAAGAAACAAAACAACACTCAGTACATACTCCAGTTGAATACAGGCTACTATCTAGGAGGCACAAGAAAGACTCGATCATTTTAACAAACGTGCTTATATGCTTTACAAATGTTTAGATAAATATTCTATAAAGATTAGAAAGGAAATAATTTACAGTTACACGACTGTCTTGCATGCTTTTTAAAATGCCTGCACCGCAGTTTCTTTCTGTCACCCTTATTTTAAAATCTTCTTTAACACAATACAATTTAGGCTGTGCACAACAATAGTTTTGTTTGGAATATTCTACCTTCCAAAAAAATTCTTAGAAGTACAAAATTCAAACTGTTTTTGATTGAGTTTGTTATCTAAAATCTTGATGGGGCAGGGGGAACAATGGAAAATGCTTTTGCTGCCCCTTAGAGGAGAAGGAGTATTTCTGTACTTTCCCGTATTTCTATTTTTATTTACTCCCCTGGGCCTCCCACACACTCTTAATATAACTTCAGAATTCCAGGGTAAGGGAGAACCTGCTCCACGGGAGAAAAGGAGGCCACAAAACAGTCCCCGCTTTGTTCCTACCCCCCCTTTCCGTACACAATAGTGAATATTATTCTTTAATGTACTTTTCAGCTATGGCTGCAAGATGAAAATGCCTCCACAAAGAATTTATAATGCCTTTTGCTTGAATGTCAGCCCTAAAGCTGTACAAAGAGCAAGTGTTGTCTTTGCATTCCAGTGCTTGCTGGTGTGGGTAGTTGAGATACACACGCTCCCACTGGGGCACAGGCTGAAAAAGTAAGATTGCAAGAAAGGCAGCTGCAGAATTGCTTTGAAATGCTTCAAAAATTAATCAGAAACAAGTGCAAGCAAATAAGCAGTGCAGCCCCAGGAACTTTTCAATTTCAAGCCTTTGAAATTCATCCTTGAAGGTGCTTTTCATGGCCTCTTATTTACCCAAGACCTGTTTACTTAGTGGAGTTTGGAGAACTGCCAAGGAACTTTATTCCGTTTCAGCTCTTCCATGAACACCTTCAGCATCTATGGCTACTCTGACACTCCACAGCATTCAGCAAGCGACAACGATTCAAGTTTTAAGTACAAGTAAGACTATTAGCCACCTAGATTTCCCCTGATACACATGCATAAATAAACGACACCACAAGCCCTCCTTGATACAAGAAACCAAAAGGCATCGATTCAAAGGCTAAATAAATAATAGTTGAAACAACTGTCTGTACCACTTGCTCAGCATTTTCTGCACTGAAACACTCCGACGACAGAGGTTCCTAGGAGATGTTTTCATGCATCAGTATTACCATTGCGTGAAATAAATAGTGCTGAGATGCTTTGGCACTGGAAGTCCTAACGTGATGGACTGTTGCCAAGATAATAAAATTCTCTGTGCTTCCAGCTGTAATCTGCAAGTCAGAACTGTAGCATTACATATAGTTGTTCTTAAAAAAAAAAAATTACTTCTAGGTTAAAAAAAAAAGAATTGTCTGTAATTCTGTACTGTTTTGCAGACTTTAAGTGCTTCAAAAGAGCAGCTTACTGAAGAGCAACAGAGCTAAGACAGATGGTATCCTGTCGTCTCATACATAATTACGTAGAGATCTGTAGAGAATCATAGCAATTGTGTTCACACCAAAGGATCTGTACAACTTGCAGCCATTTTTTAGTCACCACTACTAAAAAGTGAGTTGGTCAGTTCGTTTTATTGCTAAGCAAGAACGTACACACCTCTCTATATTCTGTATGCAGAATCTAAGTTTTTGGTATTGTTTCCTTGGTATACAAAGACCATTTCATATACTATTTTTTAATCGAGCAATACAGTATATGAATAAAACAGCAAGAGTTGAGCTAGCCAAACAGGTTCCAGAAAATAGCAGTGTTGGGAACAGCTTCTGATAGTTACAGTAAGAAAAGTGGTTTTCTTCATTCTCACAGCAACTGCTTGTTGCATGTATGAACATTACATACCTACAGAAACGACTGTGTAATTGCCCAATCTGTGTCATAAGCATATATAGTCCCCAGTTTGTCAATATGAGAAACAAAAAGACCAAAATATACAGCTTGCTTCGTACTGGCTGCCAAGCGCGAGAAGCTTCTATCTTTAAGTTTCTAGAGTACTTTTTATCCAGTGGCCTATACATTACAACTCTTCAGGGAAGGGCTATTACACTGTGCTTCCAGTGCGGAGCTGTAAGTACACAGCCAGCCTGCAGCTGCCATATGATCACAAATCAGTTTTAAACCACAGGGCAGTATGTATCACGTCCCAGTGCAACACTGAGATTGCCCAAATGGGCAAGCTGCACATGCTAACCCATCCCAGCAAGCAGCACAGGTTAGAACTGATGAACAGACAGCAAAGGTTGTGTCAAAGGTTATTGAGAAATTTGGGCCCAGCCAGCAGCTATGAGCATTGCTTTCTGCAACACATCATTTGAGCAACAACATCAAGCAATACATTCAGCTAAAACAAAGGTTTTACATCCCTACAGTAGTTCCATTTAAATGCTTATGTAGTGTGTGAACACACTAACACAAGACTCCACTTATCATTTGCATGGCAACGGGTACAGTGAAAATACCCTTGACTTTGCCAGGTGAACAACAGTGAACTAACATGCCATCTGCATAACTTAGAGGAGGTGAGTTAATCCCAGAAAATGAAAGAATTCAAGTAATATCGTTTCATCAATACCTTGTTTTTCAATTCATAATGAAGAATTGTTTTGTTACACAATTTGTAATATGAAACGCTTGGAACATCAATGCGCACTTATGGCCAGAATAAAGGAGATGGACTATTTTGTACACCTGGGACTCAGGATAATATCTGTCAAGCCACCTCCTCAGCAATGCTATCAACTGACCTTAAAAATGCTCTTGCACAAGCAGACTGAGAATCTGGCCATGGTTCTTTTTCTTTTTCTAACATGTATTTCCAAGTCTGTCCCTGAGTGCCAAACTATCTAGAGATTGTCTTGCCTTCAGTGCTCTCATCCAGCTCCGTTTTGCAAATACTTAAGAATACACAAAAGCAGGCTGAAGTTTCTCTAAATGGCACGACATACAAATGCATACAGTGCACCACATTAAATGTTCATAAAAATTCCTCTCGGTAATGTTTCTAGAGCCACCTGGATTTCTAATACTACCCAGAACAGCTCCTCTTGTTTCCCAAATCTATGCTTTTTGTTGTTTTGTTTTCAGTTTAAAGCCAAGCATTAAATTACACATCTGCAAGTACTGTCTTGATGGCTAAATCAACTCTTGCATTATAGCAGTTACACCTTCCTTTTAGTCCCACCCTTCCTGTTTAATTGTACTTTATTTTGCTGTAGCTTTGCAGTTCTCTACTCCTCAGAGCTCACCTTGCCGGAGCCCCGCCGGGGAACGTGTCTTTCACCTCCAAAGAATCTGCCCAGCGAGTCAAGTAGACCCGAGTCTCTGTGCCTTGGAGATCCATGTCTAGCATGGTCTGTAGTGCTCGCAGATGCCATTTTTGATCCGTGCCGGAAAGAGGAGCGTTTTTGTGAAGCCATCAAATCCGAATTCTCTGAAGCTGCTGCAGTGTCCTCTTGGATGGTCTGTAGCTCGTCTGACTCTGAGGGCCGATCTTTGAAGGTGTTGTCTTCTCTCCCTGGGGCATCTCGGGAAAAGAGGCGGATCAAGTGGGGGCGACCAGTCGTGTCAGCTGGGTTGGCCTCGGGCCAGGCATTCTTCGGGTCTGCTGTGCCTTTGGAGTCTGTCACCGCTGGGCTCTTCGTGGAGGTCCCATTGTTCTGGTTCACATCTGCCTCTCCTGCAAACAACAAGGATGAGATATGAATAAAGGCCTGTGAAAAACAGCCCTGGAACAATGCTGCTTTCTTTCCCTTGCCTTGAGATGCTCATTTCATACAAAACCCGTAATATGTGCAGTTGTAATGAAACTATGTTCTCTACCAGCCTTTAAGAACATTAAGCTATCTTGGAACCGAAACTGGGATGATGTTCTCACACAAAATTTGCAGTAGTTCTAGGTGGTTTTTTTAAACAAACGTATTTGTAAATAGATCAACAGGTTGTTCGAAGCACAACTGAAAGTAACTTTATTTATGTGGAAGGCTTACTGATGAGGAGACTCTTGGTGAACAACCAGAATCCCTGTACTTTCCCTTGAAGACTGCAACTCTAAAATGTGCTGGTTTTCTCCAAAGCGGGGGGGGGGGGGGGGGGGGGATTAAATTATTAAAGCCACATTGCAGGACTGTGCCTTTTCAAGCACATGTTCCCTCTCCATGATGTCAGAGCTTTTGCACCTGAAGGTTTTGGCCCCATTTGGAATCCCTCACTGTAACTTCAATACTGATCAAACAAGTGTAGCAAGGAGGTTCTTTCACTATTTAAATTGTCTTCACTTCAGAAAGGCAGAGAATACTAAACTGCAATTTCTGCTTGGCCTCCCATAACAGTTTTTCCTCCACGTATGATCCTGGCACTTGGCGCACGATGTCCTGATGCTGAAGGCCTAGGGCAAAACTGCCTGATTTGCATTTAGTGCTTGTGAAAAGTGACAAAAACAGTTATTAGAAACTGATGAGCTTTTAGCCAAGAAATGCACCAAGACAGACCTCCATGGTGTAAGTGAAATGTCTGCTGCCCTTCGCCACAGTTGTGTTCTGAAGTAAGCAGTAAAATACCTGAAAAGAACCAGCTGACTTAACCCTTAACCTGTAGTAGCTCCTTCTCTCGTTGACAGAAAGATTTATGGAGGTTTTTATAGTCTATACCATTATTTCTACTGTTCTAAAGGAAACTGCACGTCCAGGGGAATATGTCTTGCCTCCAAGGAACACCAAAAGAGCATTAGTAGGTCAGTGCCTGAGAAGCAACCTTCTGAGCAGACACCTTCCATACACTCACTCTGTGTCAGAAATGTTTTTTTGGAGTTAACAGGGCTCAAAATTTCAGATATAAGTTACAGGGTCTTTTAATTACCCCATTAAATCCCATTTAGATTTGGTCCTTGTTGCCATGAGAGGGATAGGATCTGGCAAATAACATTACGTTTTCAAAGTCCTCTGGGGTCAAGTACTTCACTGATTTACCAGAGCAGTTTAGACTTGGCACAGTCATTTCATCTCATTTTGCCCACCCACAGGGCACTAAAGAAACCTTTTCTCAGGCTGAGAATAATTCTGAAATAATTTTATGGAAAATGACACATGGCAGTAATGATGGCTTCTGCAAATATATACCGGTACTTAGGTTACAATTTGTTGTAATCAGTCTGCTACAGTTTTTCATATATAACCATAAAATTCAGTTTTGCTGTGCAACTTTTTTTTTTTTTCCTTCTCTGAAAACTACCTAGAAAATGTTGGGGAACTTCAAGAAAATTGTCTTTGGTTAAAACATCTGAAAGTATTTCGCAGGAACACAATTATTTAACCAACTCTAATTGTCACTGAAGATGTCATCAATGGGGAAAAGTTAAGTATTTGCTGGCAACTTTGGGATTTTGGTTTTCCTGAAAAGATACTTTCAAACTTATTAGAAACTACAAAAGCCCCCAAATGATTTTCTTAATCGAACGAAAGAGAAAGTAACTAACATGGATATATGACACAATTCTAAAACTGCAAAACATTTTACATAGCAACTCTAAGCCTAGATTCTATACCGTAATACAAATCCATTCAAGGACAGAAAAAGAAAAACAAACAAAAGAGCTATTGTGTTTAATTAAATGTATTAAGAAAACACCAGAGCATCTGCATACTAATATTTTTTACAACAGTTGTTCTTTGTGTCACTGAATACGGGTATTGGTAAGCAACAAAGAAGGGTATTTGTGCCACAAAAGTAGCTTCTCCCAATGCATACACAGTGAGCTATAAAGTATAAATCTTTCTGTATGCTTTATTTCAGTATTGAAAGCACACATTTAAGTTTTCCTTCCTGCACACTTAAGTCTTCTCCAATATTTAAAAATATGTAGCAGAGAGATATTGTTAATAGTTGAACTAACTGATGAAAGTCTTCAAGTGCATTTGGAGAGACAGATCACTGTGATAATGTCTTAGGATATCCAGAATTAATGAAGCATGTAAACATATGCTTATTTGTTCGTTTAGAAACAAATATTTAGACAACTTCTATTCAAACCCATTATAAATGCTGTGAATATGTTGTTGTTGTTGTTGTTCTCCCTCCAAGATGAAACTCTCCTGTTAAAATACAGTACCCTTCCTATACCATAGAAAAAGGTACAAGAGAAAGCTGCCCAGGGAGGAGGAGGTCTTCATGATTTTTTTTTTTCCCCCTTTTAAACCCCTGTAAAATGGGTTAAAGAGTAAGTACAGCAGAATGCATTGCCATAGGCATTACCAGAAGGCTATTAAAGTGTCATCTATTTACACTGAAGTGAATAAAGCCATTGAAAGCCGCGCAAGTGAGAGCATGAGAAAAGCACATCCTCGCTCTAGCCCAAAAAGCAGCAGGAGGAAGCCAGACGCCAAGCCAGGATTTGGCGCTCCAGGCGCGGCCGAGGAGCACTCCCAAAGGCAACACCACCTTTCCACTTCCCCTCGCTCTCTGTGGCCCTGGAGCCTGCTGCTGGCACAATGTTCCCTGTGCGTGTTGGGCAGAGTGAACAAAGACATTTGTTCCCTGTATACACAGGGACTCCTGGAACAAAGGAATATAGATGGACCAAAAAATCTGAACAGTCTGTTAATGAAACAAAACAGAAATTCCGAAGGTGCTTTCAGTGAAACAGTTAAATCCAACCCCCCACTGCTTTTAATAGGAGTTGGGCCACATATAAGTATTTTCAAAAACCACTGTGCTTTAATACTCAATAGTTTAACCCATTTCTTGAGAATCAAAATAACACTTTTACATAAGCCTCTAATTAGCTGGGACCTCTCAGCCCCATGGTTCAAACGGTAGCTACTGTCAAGACCATGGAAACCTATTTTACACAAAGTACTATCTCTGATGGAGAGTCCTTTGATACAAGTATCTTTCTCACAGGTCACTTGGTAGAGCTGCTCTATGATAGTCTCTCCTTATGTATACAGAATTCTGTAGTCTTCTTCCAAGGACAACCTGGAAAGTGGTTGTTAAGCTAAGAGTTTTAATGTGTTAAGTTTAAAAAAGAAAAAAAAAAAAAAAAGGATTACAAGTTTTTCATCTCCTCCTACCCCTTTCCAGTCTTGCTTTCTTGCAGATACTTGTAATTCCTCTAACATTCTTACTGCTGCTCGCTCTACAAATGCTGTAAAATAAATTAGGAGAATGAGGCTGATAAAAGCTGAAGCATATTCCCTTACTTTGGCTTCTCAGGGGAGGCTTAGTTCAACAGTCACAGCATATTGCAAATATTGATTGTAATAATACATGACAGCAGCTTAAATATTTGTACAAAATCTTAAGAATTAAGTATTGTTTACTCCTTGCAAACAACAGAAAGTACACTGATCAAATTTATAACACAAAATACTTCATATATTTTATCGTAACTACAGATTGCTGTGACTGATTACCAATTTCTTTTTTCTTGGCCTTCGTTTCTCAGGGTATGAAGAAGAAAATTATGTCACTTCACTTTAGGGACCTTTTAAATCAAGTTTTCATTTTAGCTTAAGTCATATATATGTATAAAGCAGCGCTCTTCAGTATATGAAATATAATGTGTCTTCGTTCTTTTCTACTTCTTTGGTCCTATCTCTTCTAGAAGACTACTGGATAGTTAAATATAATGCAGTACAGTTCTCAATTCTGAGTCAACTATATGTTTATTGAAATGCTGATAATAAAATATTAAGTAAAACATCTGCAATTTTGTACTGACTCACCTGGTTTTAGTCACTCAAACAACAAAAGGTTACACCTAAAAATTACTCAGCTTTGTAACACGATTTCAAGTTCTTCAGTAAGCTGTAGTAGTAAGGCATAGGTGCAATGTATTAGTAATAGTTTGCCTTGCATTATTTAAGAGACTGAAAGCCACTATTCTGGGACACGTGGCTTTTAGTAACATTCATGGTAATATCAGGACATTTGAAAAGAATTTAAAAAGACAGAAAAAGCATGCCCATCATCACTACATATAAAGCTGCAGCTGAGGATGTCTGGGTTCCAACTCTGCATTTAAGATAACCGTTTCCCAACATTTCACCTTTCCTTTTTATGCAGTTAAATTCTCTAGAAAAAGGTCCTTAAGGAATTGTTTTGCAGGAAGTAGAGCGTAAGGCACCGCTGGGAGCCCTAATTCAACTCTGTCTTTGGATACTGTCATGAAGCCGCACACTTCCAGTTTTCCTGCGCTGTCAAACACCTTGCTTCAAACTCTTAACGATCTTGAGTAGATGGGACAATGGAGCTTTGGGTCCGTGTGTAAACGAGGAGTCTGAACGATCAGCAGTAATTACACACAAAAGCCAGGATCAAATAAAAATCAGGCCATTTTAACACTTAATTTCCTTGGGAAAAGGATCCAACTGTTTGGTGCTCAGCTGTATCAAGTATCACAGGCAAGTGTAGCAAAAACTGTTCATCCTGCAGACCAGTGCAGGTCATCTGTCAGAAACACCAAGGCCAGTCCTGGCTGCCAGCCAGAGCTCTACCGCTGGAGATGGCACCGAGGAGTGCTGCATGGGTTAGCATGCAGTTGGGAGCAGCCACTGATCAGACTAAAAGGAGAAAATGAGGATGAGAGAATGGGTGCAAACCAGTAAACCAGTGCAGAGAAGGGTTCAGTGAACAAGGCTACCGATATCCTTGTCATTTGCCAAGTGGCAAATTATCTGATCAAAATGCTTGATCTTCCACTCTCGCCCTTGAGCACCAATGAGAAGTACAAGCCAGCTCCTGGTTTTGACTTTCACTGCAGCACAGCTCACAGCAGAACGGAGTGTCTACAGCCATTCGGCTTCACTACGTAAGTATTTAGGGAGAGGAAGGAAAGAATTACGTCTGCATTGTTAAATCTGAATTGCAAAGCTTGATTTACCCTCATTATGCTATGACAATGCAGACAAAAAATGGCTCTCAGCCCAACTTCACTAATATGGTTAGAAGGCAATATGCCATCAGACATTTCACTTCACAGATCTAATTACTGGGTTTGTCTGATGCTTGTCAAACTGTTAGAAATCAATTTTGAATAAATATTTCTGTTAGGAATAGATGGCATGCAGCATAATTGTGAAACAAACAGTTGGTCACAGCTCTGAACGCAACTAGAACGGATCTGCTAGTGCATTTAGCCTTTACACAAACATTTTTCCCATTTGCTAGCAGAATGAATGCAGAGAGAAATGCCAGTGTGTCTCGTAATACAGATTCACATGAGTTTAACACTCCTACCGCAGTTAGCCAAGAGACCGCTTCCATTACAGCTTGCTCTCCTACCTCCCTCCTTGCCAAAGCTTATCACTTTTAGGGAAAAAATTGCACCCAAAGGCAAATTTTCTCTGTAGTAACTTCTTCAGAGTAACTGAAAGAAGAATATTTTTCTGCACAAGAAACTCAGCTTTTCCTATGGGCTAATCAAAGCTCCACAAAAATGAGAAGCCATCTGCTAAGCATAACATGCACTCCTTTGACTTTCCTCCCTCTCTGCATACATTAGACATTATAGAGCATATGAGGCTCTTACCAGACAAGAATGAAAGGTTGTGAATGTGTTTCCATTCCATTGGTGAATTAAGTACACTTCTACACTGATCTGATGAAGCAGTGAATAAGGGGTCTGTTGTGGCACAATTTTCCTTACAATAAACCTTAACACTAAAAATATAGTAAAAAGGGAAAACCCCACCTGTCCCTGTATAGTCTCATAAATACCTGTTACTACAGAGCTGTATTTACTTCTATTGAACTAAGTTGAATAAAAGGCCAAATTTAGTTCTGTACCACATCTTGGGTCAATAAAGATCACTGGCTAAGCCTGCTGAAAAGCATCGCACTGCTGTTGGTACAGGCACGATACATTTTTAGAGCTGACATTTAGACTGCATTGCTGTGGCCAGATGAATGGAACTTCCACTTAACATTTTACAAGAAGAGCCTGACAAATGCTGCTTTCCCTGAATCCCTGATGCCTTGGAATACCAGTTCTTAGCCGTTCTCTGCAGGCAGATTTATGCCCCCGTAAAGCTACTACCGGTCTGAAACCCAATAGGTCAAATAGGGTCTACTAATTGCTAGACTTTCGCTAATACCTAAGTCTTGTCACAGCTGCTTTCAGACTCAGGAAAGATCTCATCTCTCCAAGCCCTCCCTGGCCTGCTCCTGCTGAAGAACGGCCATTGCGGAAGCAGAGCTTGGCCACGCAGCAGAGCTCACATGAAAACACAAAAAGGTTTTGATGGAGAGAAGGGAAGTGCCAGTTTGCATCCTACTATGGAAATAGCTGTCTTTGCAGGTTTAGCAGGAGAAAGGAGTGACAGTATGCCTATGTTATTTATGCTGGTATTTTGAAGGAAAGAAATACTGCATTCACTCAGGTAGAATAGGAATATGCCCTTTTTAGCATAAAACTATGCTGTAGGAAAAAAATGAAAACTGCATAGAAGAATGACAATTCTTTCAGATACTAATTACTACAGTATGAAAAAATAAGTGCCATTCCTCTCACTTCATTTTTGACAGTAACCTAAAGTGTATTCCAGATCTGCTGAACCCCCCTCCCACCCTTGAACATCTGACATACTTTGGCATCAATTCACAAGTAGCTGTTTTACTGGGTGAGAGACGCAGGAAAACCTCTCTTGAAATGACTAGCAACCTTCTTTCCAAGGGGCCAGTCAATGAAAAACTTGCTGGCTGCCAAAGGTGTCTGTAACAGAGTTGTTCTTTTGACGCTGAGATAAATAAACCCTCCAAGCTGACTTGACAGTTTCTTCTTGGTTCCCTCAGTGCACAAGAGAGTAGGTCTCATCATCATCCTGAGACGTACCATTTTCAGGACTTGCCTCAGATACATGAAAGATAATCCTCAGAGTTTGGGAAGTAGAGCTGGAAAAATCTACCTGTGAAGTAGTTTATCTTGAAGGTTGCCAATACGAGAGGTGATCTGCCAGAAACATTCTCTACTACATAGTCACTGTTGATCTGCATAAAAATAATCAAAATCATCAATCCCCTGCTTAGGGGACAAGAAAGGACTTTTAGTTTTTAAGTACTGGGCCTAGCGTATGCACTGTTTGTACAAGCAGTACCAGTCTGCATGGGTCCCACAGAATCTGGTTAAAATAAACTCACTTCTTTCACTATGGCAGCAACTGTTTTAAGGTCTTATTTATACTGAGGCAAACTATAAAATTATATACAACACAACCAGTAAATTCCGTCTTTTAACAGCAAATACCATGAGTCTTACCTGCTTTCCTAAGTTTGCCTCTTTCATTTCATTGGGACCCAATACTTAAAGGCTAGATGATGAACACAACACAAAAGTCAATAGACATTTAATCTATAAAAGTTGTGCTGGATTATGGAGTGATAAACAATAAGAAGTATTAATTTTGCACATACATTTAAGTAATCAACAGCCTGATATTTTTTTTTTTCCTTCCCCCCAAATCCTGCCAGACTTCATTGTCCCAGACAAAGCGTTTAATATGTAACTGCAAACCATCGCTTGTTGCAAGAGTACTAGATGTGGTTACACTCCTTAAGCATTGCTCTGCAGTAAAGCTAACAAAGGTGTACTTGTCACTTAACAGCCTTTGGAAGAGGGATCCCTATGGCAGGTGGTACTGGTGCTGTGGGGAATTGTCGCTGTGGTATCCATTTGGTAGGGTAACTATAGTGACTTTTTCAACTTACCTGGTAAAACCATGACACAATCAGTCAATGATCAAATGAAAACAGGAATGTGACATCCAGCTGGAATGGTGACAGTGTAATAAACATGCCTAAGTCTTATCTTGTGAATTAGCAAACAGCACATAATTTTTAGTTTTGCTGACTTTATAATTTATAATTTGAGAGGGTTGGTTCTATGAAACAAATATAAAATAAAACCAAAACCTAAAAATACTCTGTATATTCATTACAGCTTGTGTTCAGCATTATTGTTCCACTGAAGGCAACTAGGTTTTACAGTATCGCTGTGTAAAAAGCAGTAATACTATCTGAGTCAGAGATTTTTGATACACCATCACCAGGGGTCCTCTTGCTGGCTTTTCACCAAGGCACACACAACTCCTAGCATCTTGCATGACAGAGATGTGAAAACACTTGCAGTCCATGCAGTAACAATCCAGTGTTGTAGCCCGTGCCCAAAGTCTGGATATTAACAGGAAGCATGTGTGGTTACTGTGGATTGAAATGCATTAATGTCCTGTTACCCACTATGAGGGGCTGCTCTCTAGGAGACAGGTTTTAGACTTCATGGAGGGAAAAACAATGTCATATCATCCCAAAACATGTACATCCCGTATTATTTATGTCTTTAAGTATCCTCTTTCCTCTCTTTTCTTACTGAAGAAACTTAGCCCTTCAGACAGATGCTTGACTAAAGTAACAAAATGAGTAGTGGCAGCAGCTGAAATAGTGATGTCCATTCTGGCCATGTCAAAGGAAAGAGATCAAAGCAAGCTAGTCAGCAATGCATTTCAAACCACAGGAACTGTAGGAGTAATTGCATACCAACTCTGTGTGCTCTCCCATTACAGATGATGCTGAAGCTTAAAACCAGAGGTACAACAGACCTTTTTTTCATAAACCTACTCCGAAAGCCACACCAGATTCAACATGCAAGAAATTAACTGGGGGGCCTAAGTTACACATTGTCTGTCACTGCACTGAGCTTAATTTCCTCCTCTTCCCCTGTTCTAATGGGGCTTTATAGTACAGGCTACATACGTATTTCTGCAATTCAGTGATGCATCTTTGTAAGAAATTGCCAGATACTCCTAACTTTTGAGGTCTTGCAGAGAAGTTTTCTACTAAGCCATCTGCTGCCTTTACCTAACTGCATACCCAGCTACATGTAAAAAATGCCACCCATTGCAGAATACAGGGCACAAACCACAGCAACAAGAAAACGGCTCTAAACTTTGTCATTTGCCTCATGGGTGTGCGAAGGTGGTGTATGCTTGTGAGCCTATTTAAGTCACAAAATATGCACGTAGAAAGAGGCATTTGAAAAAAGTTAAAATTATCCCCTGTGGGAAAACAATTTTTGATCTCAAGATTGTAATTAAAACAAATCCACTTGATTACACAAGCTGCCTTATACTCTGCATGTTTTCACAGAGTTGGTCACTTGGTTATCCGTGCCACTGATTTACAATGAAGAGCCGAAACGAAGCCCACACGGTGGCCTACCATTGCAGAGGAATGCAGCAGTGTAGGCCTGGCTCGCAGCCTCTCTCTCTTGTTTTCCAGAACTTCTGGCATTGCCTCCATTTGCTGAGGGTTACAAAGGAGAGTACAGAAAACAAAAAAGCCTGTGGTTGAAACCAGTGGGACTTGCTATGGCAGAAATTTGGAATCTATGAGAAGCATGTGGCAATTGTCCACACAGCCCGCAGAGAGTTTTTTTAAAACTTAACCAAAGAATTTTATCTACCCACCAGTTTCAAAGAAAAAATGTTCCTTTGTGTTACTAGAACATACAGGTTTGTTTTAACCTCGAGTATCTCACAAAGAATCCTTCCAGCAAAGTGAGCTGCGGCATCATTTGTAACAATTTCGTGTACTTAAAGAGCAAAAATTAAATCACCTGGTTGATCCATCAGCGTTTGTCATCTTTAAAAACTGTGCAACTGATTAGTATTAAACAAAGATTGCTTGATTATCCCTCTTCTCTGCTACAGTTACATTGAGCCTGAAAAATCGCTAGGTTGCAAAACCTGTACATATCCCACCCCCTCCAAAAGTAATAGCACAACAAAATGACTAGCGCTTACATTGGATTTTGCAACAATTTACACTATCTTTCATATTTTCCACATCAGTTATGTTTTTCTGAAAAATAACCCATTCCTGTCAGTGTAAGTGAATACACAATATTACAGTTAGATTTCTTTCATTAAACCATAGCGAAATGGGGCCTTAAAACCAGCAGAAAAAGAAATGTTGGGGAAACGAGTGAGGTGAGGACAGTGACTGAACCTGCTGGTTCAAAGGAAGTTGCTCAGAGCATGATAAGCAGCACAAAAAAACAGCCGTTGGATATTTGCTGTTAAAACTCATCACGTAACCTCTCCAAAAGAGGGCTTGATAACATTGCTGTTTTTTCTTGAGCAGGCATTAAGTGTCTGAGTGGTAGATTGTTATTTAGGAAGTATAAACTGCAGAATAAAATACAGTTTTAGTAAGTTAACCGAACATGCTAACTTTAAGAAACAAACTTTGATTGTGATCACAGGGAAACTACCTGCAGCATGAGGCTACACACCCCTATTTATATGGGGGTCTTAGTCCTACAGAATTATACTGTTCATGTGTGCTAAATTTTCCCAAGACCCACTACCTAAACCTAACCCTGACAAAACAATTCACGGTAGTGAATGGAGCCTAAAGTACTGCATGTGAGTTCTTCATATGTTAAAAAAAGAGAACACGAATGCTTGTAGCTCCCCTGAAAATAATGCACTGATTTGCTGTTCTGGGGACATAACTTCAAAGTTTTATTTCCAAGATAGCTTTGTATAGAGCAGGCATAGCGAAAAAACAAATTACAGGGAAGCTGCAGTCCTAGAGAGAACAGCATGGCACACAACACAAGCTGGGTATTTGGTAGCTGTGAATTACCTGCAGGATGCTGTATGCTTGAAATTTTCATGCATCCTTCAGGTGTACCTTGCTGTACCTCTGGATTTCTCTATTTTTCCCTGTTAATGTATTCTGAACTGAAGCTTTAAATAGCCCACTTAATCTCAGGGAGTCACCATCATTATAGAATTTGCAGTGAGGGGAGTTACTTTGGTAGGTTTCAGAAACATTTTTTCTCCCACAAAATTCCCATATATACTACAGTCGTATAAATGATACGTTCAGAGTATGAAGTACGTATTTGCTAACATTTCTAAAAATATCTCAAATACCTGGATACAAATAAGCCTGTAGGCCATTTCATATTGTGTCACACTCTTGCACATGTTAAACAAAATTGAAGATCTGCCTCTACAGAGATTGACAAAAAAAATACTCAAAAAAGCCAAAAAGGGGCTGTAGAGATGTTCAAGGCTGCCTAAACTGCAGTTCTCTACAGTCAGAACACGTCCACAACTGTTAGACACTGTATTGGTTTGACATTATCTTAACTTTGGAATTAATTTTCATCTTACATCTGTGCTGAAAGTTCAGAGGAGTGAAAGAGAGCAGGATTTTCTTCCAGATGCACAGAGTTTGATTGCAGAGCTTGTCACATCCTAGAAACTGCTAGATTACTGTAAAAAGATGTGAGCACCTCTCTGCTCTGTGGGAGGCAGAAGCCCAGGTGGTGACCCACACCTTCCACCCACTCTGCCCACAAGTGCCAACAGTGAGAGCAGCTCCCTGCCTTGTGAGGATGCAGAGGCCCATGTGGTGACCCACATCTCCAGCTGTGTCCAGGAGGTAGAAGATGTACCTCCAGGTCCTGAGGGCAATGCAACGACCAGTGGGTAGTTTGTTAAACTATTAGCAAAAATGATTTCAAGGCATTTGTATTTTTATAATCCATACAATGAAAACCCCAAGAGTTTTAGAGGTAGTTTGGATCACACAGCAATTATAAACTAGTCAGAGCCTTCTCAGTGAAGTGATTTCCTCGGTGAAGAGTTAATATGGAACGTCTAAATTCAAATGGTTATGACTTGGAAAATAACTACTGCGTGGGCTTCTGCCATTTCTCAAATCCTTCTGCTGCTCTGGATTACTGATATTTGTCTACGTTAACTAGGAGCTTTCAGAGTCATTTCACAAACAGCTTTCTAGCAGTACCCCATCAACACTCTACAGCTCTGCTAACAGCACTGCCAGGTCACTATCTACCCACAGTTCTCTTATCCAACCTTAAGTATCACTTGCTTGGTGCCACAGACTGATCTGAAAGAATCTGCACTGAAAGACGACATAGCTCATTTCTCATCCTTTCCATAAGGATTTAAATGGCCGTCCTAACACAAGGACCATAGAGCAATGCCTCTTCCATATCCCAATTACAAATAGGTTTCTCCCCATTTCATTTAGCAAGTTCATTTATACTGGTAGTTCATGAAAGGAAAACAAAACGTTTCTATATTGGCTGAAGGAGGGGGCAAAAATGACAAGATTTCCAAAGCAGCCTGGGCCCTTGGTACCATCTGCACAGCATGAAATCTCACATTTCTAAAAGCTGTATTTACACGGTGTTTGCTAGACTGAGAACAAATGTGCTCTGCTCGTGCATCAGTTCAAAGTCATCTTGTTTGCCATGCACTTGAGGCCACCTGAAAGTTGTACAGCTTCTCTAAGGCAAAAGGCATAAGCAATTCAATATCCTGACAACTACCTGAAGCTAAGCACAGTGCTAACATGGCATCCCTCTGGCAGTGAAATACGAAGTAGTCAAGCTCCAAGTCTCACAGCATGCCTAAACTGGACAAAAGCGTGGTGCAGGTTCTTTCCATGAATTAATTTCCAGCACACAGCATGGGCAATCACTAACTCCTCAATATTCTTCTGCTAGAAGATCAAAGGAAAAACAGGAGATGAACTTAGCACAGAGGTGGTCACAGAGGTGCTACACTTTTATAACACACTATTTACATGCAAATTTTATGTACTTTTTGCATACTAACTGAAAGCAGAAAAATTAAAATTCTCTAGCCCTCTCACCTTCCTCTGTTCATTTCTGCTCATTTCAAAGTCTGGATGGTAGATACTTTTTAAGGAAGTCTTCCGTTCTCAACCCTGCTTGCAGAAATGATACCCACTTTTCACCTTTCTATAGTACTTTATCCCAATATCAAACTTCCTTTCATACACAACACGGAGACAAGTTCCCGTTTCTTCTCGCTCCTGCCAATATACTCCAGACCAATATAGTTGGCCAGTCCTTCTACTAAGCATTCAGTGGTCTTCAGTATAGCAGTCGATTTAATTTATCTCTCTTCTTTTGCCTTATCTGATTATTGTTTTGCCTAAAACATGTAAAATAATATCTTCAAAATAGTCTGTTTCCTTTTGCTGAATTCCCAGGTACACAAGTGCACACAAGGAAAATTTCCTGTAACAGATTAAATTGAATTGATATGACTTCTTCATGCAAACTGACAATTGCTGTCAATTTTTAATTTTTTTTTAAGGTAAGAACTAGTAAGAAAACTCACACGAATGCTTTGTGCCCTCTCTGCAAAATTAAACCTCTCTAACCTACAAGTGCTGGAAGTTTCCAATTGTCAGTTTTTCACGTTGTTTCACCTTCGAAAGAAACATTTCGTAGTCTTAGTCTTATCTTTCCCCACTCCAGAATGCACATTATAGCAATGAATGTACAGAAACCAGTTTATATATACAAACTGAGGCATGCTTAGCATAGACAAAAACAGTAACTTATTTACTGTGGTATGTGGTAATGATGGTAGTGTCAGTTAGCATCTCCATCAATGCAGCCAGAAAATCTGCCAAATGAAAACAAAATTCCTGGTGGAATCACTAAAGCACATGCACTGGGAAACAATTTGTTTAAATCAGTGTTACATGAGAAGGAGTAAATAAAATCTCAAGAAAAATCTGAATGCTGTAGTAGACTTAGCATTGTTAGTTGTCAAAAGCACAGGGTAACGTGCCCTAGCAGCATATCCAGGGAGCACAATGAACTCTATGGGAATACCAGTCTCAAAAAACTACCAAAATTTACACAGTTCACCTCTAATTAAAGACAGGTATATAGATAGATAGATAGTGTTTCAGCTGGATTTTACCCAAGATACAGTATGCTCTTATTAAAACAAAAAAAATCAAAAAACCCAAATAGGAAATGGCTTTGGGATTTCCTAATAAAGTAAATCAAGACATACAGCAAAAATCAATTTCTGCCATCTGTCAGAACAGCCTTCTAGATTTCTGCTTTAATATTTCAGTATCTAACTTCAACTATTTCAGGTCTTTAGAACATCCCACTCTCCATCATTACAAACCATGTTATACGCTTCTAAATGTATTTAACAAACCTCATCTAGACTAGGCCACGTTAGACATATTTTCTATACACTAACAAATTAGTGTATAGATATTATATTATATTGGATTATAAATAAGAAGTTTATTTTTTAAAGTAAAAAAACAACCCAGCACTTTTTTTCCCTGCTGAATACTTGTGAGCTGTACCATAGTTCTAAATGTGACTCAACGCTATACGAAGAACAATGGTGACAAACTGTATAAAACCGCGGCAGTGATCGATGGTACTTTACACAATATCTGCTTTTCAGTAGCAGCATTCTAAGAGTGAAAAACTGCTTGCACAGTACCAAGCCTTGTACCAGTTCGTGGGAGTTACTGCTATTAAAAAAAGAAGAAAGAAAAAAAAAAAAGAATTCACAAAATTTATTTTGCTATTTGAGTATGTATAAAGTCATTTTTTAAGTGATGAAGAAAAACACACTCAGCAAAAAGAACTATTAGTTCTGAAGACTCAAATGATAGTATGATCAAGCTACACATGTTCTGAAATATTTTAATAGGCAAGAAATGCTACAAACACATTTTTCCAAGTGTAATTTGGGTATGTCCCTCTCAATCCACCCAGCAATTATGAATGAGTAAAACCACCACTTCTAGAGCAATTTAGGAAGAGCCTGAGAGCAACTCAGTAGGTCTCACCAGAAGGAATCTCACAGATCACCACATCTATACAAAAAGACGCACATGCCACACATTCCTGGCTACTCTAACTGAAGATACAACCTCAGGAAGCCAGGCAATACCGTACCTTTTGTGGGCAGAGACTGCTGCACTCACACTCCAGGCCAGGAGAAGTCATGTCGCAGGCTCTCAGCACCATGCTTGATCCCAGCCAATAAACCTGGCTGACACCTGGAGTGGTCTTGGTGCTGTGCTAACCTGGGATTTGCAGCCTCCAGCTGGCAGTTCCTCAGCTGCGGCAGACCTGTGCCTGCCTGCAAAAAGCTGAACAACTAGTAGTTCTAAACGATGCTGTGCTCACATGACAAGAAACGTGTGCATGCCTGCGTTTCCAAACAAAGACAACAACTCTGCCTCCATTTTCTCAGCAGGAGGTTTTCTACATCCTAGGAAGCTGTGCAGACAACTCAAGAAAGGTAAAAAAATGTTCATAGACAGGAAATAGCTGTGTTAGTCTTATCTCTGGAAATAGCTCAGGTGCATGGCAGAGCTGCAGGAAGGCTCCCAGGCAGCTGGCCTGCAGTCACGCTTCGGCTCCGGCCCACACCTGGCCTGGCCTGCACGACACTGCCCGTGCCAGGCCTCACGTCTTGGCCCCATCACCGCCAACTTGCCTGGTGGTCACCAGATAGCACCTGACCCCAGTGGCCATCCCTGGACCCGCTCTGCTCTGCTTTTTCGGGTACCTGAGGTGCCTGCCCTGCCGGCCTCGCTGTCACCCTGGATCCCAGCTCACCCCCACAGTGGGCAGGCTATGCCTGCTGCTCCCTGACGGCCCGAAAGCATCAAAACACAACAAGTGAATGCATTTATTTTTGAGCCCTCATTTATTATCTTTGGTCTTTCAAAAAATACTGAAAGAAAACTAATCCGTGCTCAATCTGATGAGCGTAAGAAAAACAGAGGATTCCGCCTCGCTTCTGGATGGATGGCCGAGCCCAGAGTTGTGGTGAATGGCATTAAATCCGGCTGGTGGCCGGTCACAAGTGGTGTTCCCCAGGGCTCGGTTCTGGGGCAGGTTTTATTCAGTAAGATTATTGATGATCTGGATGAGGGGATCAAGTGCTCCCTCAGTAAGTTTGCAGGTGACACCAAGTTGGGTGGGAGTGTTGATCTGCTGGAGGGCAGGAGGGCTCTGCAGAGGGATCTGGACAGGCTGGATCGATGGGCCAAGGTCAAAAGTAGGAGGTTTAACAAGGCCAAGTGCTGAGTCCTGCACTTGGGTTACAACAACCCCATGCAATGCTACAGGCTTGGGGAGGAGGGGCTGGAGAGCTGCCCGGCGGAAAGGGACCTGGGGGTGCTGGTTGACAGCCGACTGAATATAAGCCGGCAGTGTGCCCAGGTGGCCAAGAAGGCCAACAGCATCCTGGCCTGTATCAGAAATAGTGTGGCCAGCAGGAGCAGGGAAGTGATCGTGCCCCTGTACTCAGCACTGGTGAGGCTGCACCTCGAATCCTGTGTTCAGTTTTGGGCCCCTCACTACAAGAAGGATGTTGAGGTGCTGGAGCATGTCCAGAGAAGGGCAACAAAGCTGGTGAGGGGTCTGGAGCACAAGTCTTATGAGGAGCAGCTGAGGGAACTGGGGTTGTTTAGTCTGGAGAAGAGGAGGCTGAGGGGAGACCTTATCGTTCTCCACAACTACCTGAAAGGGGGTTGTGGTGACGTGGGTGTTGGTCTCTTCTCCCAACTAACTAGTGATAGGAAGAGTGGAAATGGCCTCAAGTTGTGCCAGGGGAGGTTTAGATTGGATATTAGGAAAAATTTCTTTACTGAGAGGGTGGTCAAGCATTAGACCAGGCTGCCCAGGGAGGTGGTGGAGTCACCATCTCTGGAAGTGTTCAAAAAACATGTGGATGTGGCGCTTCAGGACATGGTTTAGGGGACACAGTGGCGCTGGATTAATGGTTGGACTTGATGATCTTGAAGGTCCTTTCCAACTTTAGTGATTCTGTGATTCCATCTGCAATTTCAATTTACAGAATTGCCTTCAGTATACACTTAATTATCCCAACCACCTAAATAAAATGAGACACTCAGAGGAGGGGTTGAACCTCAAGGATATCCCTTCCAGAATCAAAAAGCAGCTCACTGAGGATAGTATTGCCTGAGAAATAATAGCAAAATGAAAGCAATTACATTACTGATTAACAAACCAAGATACATTTTTAGAAAAAAAAGAAAATAAGTAGATCATAATTAGAACAAAAACCTGCACTTGCAAAAGGCTCCAGCTCTGACTGCTTGCCTTTCAGAAAGTGGCATAAACAGTCATTTAGTGAAACAAATCCCCTCCTCTCTACCCACACCTCCTGACAATTCTTTCTGTGACACTAAATAAGACAGGTCTATCAAGCAACAAAGAAACTAGGAGAAACCTAATATTTGGAATAGAAGAACATCCACCCCATTTCTGAACTCCAAATTTTCTATTCTGACAAGGAAAATATTTTCTATATACCTGAAAGGGATAAAATTAAGGCCCATATTCTTTGCAGGTGGCTGACAAAACTTGTTTGAAATCGGTGATTGTCAAATTATCTGACACTTCTCCTGATGGTACAAGCGCTCTGTATGTGTTGCGCTCCATATAGAAAATGAGAAGAACATACAGGGTAACTTGATTTTGGAGCTGTACCATGCCATTATCTGGGAATTTATTCTTTTTCATACGTATCTAATCTATGATTTGCTACAGTTTGACTAAGATGATTGCAAGTCAAAGTCATGCTGGTTACATCTTTTTTCATTGCCACGTCTGCCACACATAATAAAATTCTTCAAGCTTCCTAAATACAGTAAAAGCGAATTGAAAGTGTAGTTCACATTTAACTAGTGCACACTTTGTGCAGTCCTTGAAAGTTGCATGGGGCTAGCTAAGTGCTGTCATCATCATCACCTCTAACCAGGAGAAAAACTGCATAATCTTCAGCCACTCTTCTGCTTGCACTGCAGTATAAATCTGCAAATCGTCTTTAAGATTATTTTGATTGGTATACAAGTCATTATGAGCCACTTGCGCTCATGCTAGTGGCAGGATCTGTGCCATCTAGCCCAGGTCACAGGCACTTTAACATAGTTGGATAGATGTACAACAACCTTGTATATCCAAGATGTACCTTGTATACAACAACAAATCTGAACTCTATTGAGCCATGATGGGAAAAAAACAGTTGCATCTGTACAGCTCTAAGTCAGCACAGACTCACAGACAACAGACTTATTTTATGTAACAAAATCACTAAGTTTTGAAAGCAGAAGTCTCTTGTCACCACTATCCTGCATATACACACACCCAAATTTGATGAAATTAGTAAACTCCAGTCTACCCGCTGCCTGAATAAAGGCAATTCCCGTAATAAACATAAACCCTAAGCAAATATCAGCAAAAGGCAAGGGTGGATGTACTCCACAGCAGAGGCACCATATCCCTGAGAGGAGCACCAGGTTACCTTCTGCCAGTGAAGCTTCTCACAGTGGGTACACACAGCTTCTCTAGCAATATCTACATGAACATGAGCATTAATAAGAGTACCAGCAGAATTAACCCTGCAGAATGATTAGTCAACTAGTTCAAATATGCCTCGAAAGGCATATAGCCAGAAAAGGAATCAAAATGAAAGAGGGAAATACGTTTAAAAGGATCAGTGATTGCAAGAAGGAAATTTATTCAGAGACTGTCTTTTCATGTTTTGTAGCACCAGCTGAAATAGAGCAAGAGGCTCTGCTTCTGAAAAACATAACTCTCAATGAATGCCATTGCACTTGAATGCTGACTGGAGAGATGCCAGTGATGCCAACGATACCAGAGAAACAGCTACAGCAATGTCTTTTCCTCCTCTACAGAAAGACTGTTTGCCCTACACCATGTGTAAAAAGTCTTAAAAAAAATGACTGAGTAAAACTTTTTTACCTCTGACCAAGCACACATATCAGGGACTACATGCTTCATCTCTCCTACAGGAATTACACAGTATCATGATTCAGAACTAAGCTGATCCACGCTTGGGAAACATCCATTGTATTGTCCAAGCATTCCTGACATCTATTTTACACAAACTGAAAACTGATCAAAGCTAGTAATCACTGCAAATATCTTAAAAATTAGGAGGCAGCTTTAGCCATACTCCCAATGGCCTGAATGTAGAAAAACAGTCTGTCCTTTTTGTTGGTTCATATTGGATGCTTTCAGGTTAAATAGCTGTGCTCATGCTATGCGGCAGGAAGCGAGTTCTGACGTCCTCTGTCACCCAGCCGGCACATTAAGGTTTCTTTGACAAGGGAACACAGACACAGAGATGTGGAAGGGAGGGAGCAAAGGAACTGCATGCACACTAACACAGGGAGAAGCCAGGACCCAGCCCCAAGAGAGAGCTGGAAAATGTTCCTGGGTCCTGCAGTTCAGAGGGATCCTTTGTATCTCGTTATTCCTCAACTTTAAAAGCAGAAACACTAACAGTGCACATATAAAATAAAGCATTCACTGAGAAAAAATTTCCACGTAGAGAAATAAATCTTTAGATTCCAGGATCAGTTATGTGCTTCAGCAGCCAACTTTTCTATCCCACTTAGGATGCAAACACTCTGGTATTGTATCTGTCCGAAACACAGCAACGAGCCAAGTACGCGAAGCTTTCCATCCATGATCATGGCCAGTGTGAGACGCACGCCTCAGACCAAGATCTAGCTGCAGAAGAAGGAAACATCCTGTTCCCCTACCAGCAGAAATGTACTCCCCATACGTGTACAACACTTGCTTCCCTTCTCTTCAGGCCCCATGCAGGCATAACAAATCAACTGCTATGTCTCTTCTTTCAGCGTACAATGGCATATATTCTCCCATAGCAATTTAAAAATGAATGGTCTCCAAAAGTGAAATTCAATATTTTTATTGTGTGGATACTGCCTTAAAACACCTCTCTCTTGGGAGAGGGCTTTTGTATGACTCTTTGTCGAGTTGCTTTTTAAGGCAAACATTGATAATTGTTAGCAAGCCAACTTTCAGTCTTGTCACTCATATGGCCACGTTGGTTTGGCAGTAAAGTCTAATGGAAATGAAAAGCAAACTAGCCAAATGCATAACCACTCTACCCTGAAAATAGGCTTTGTTTGAAATGAGTTGTATGGAGGAGTTGGCAATAAAGCAGCGGCTGTCAGGTTCTGCTTTTGGACTATTATTGCTAACTTAATCAACCATTCCAAATAGATTACAATGTGCTCAAAAAGAAAAAAAAATTAAAAAATAGTAGTAGAAAAAGATCAAATTAGTGCTTAGTCAAGTGAAACTGGATGTTACAGACAGCTGCTGTTTCAGAGTATGTTTCCATTTAGCCATCTCACTTGGCTGTCCCCGGTATCGTCCTTAGGAAACACGCACAACTAGGGGTACTACTGCCAGCAAAACCAGAAGGTTTCAGTGGTGTCAGCGTTTCACCTGTCAGGTTAGAGCTCATACGCAGTCTGGCAGCAGGTATTTTGACCTTCAACTCTCCAGAAAAAAACCAGTAAAAACTCCCAAATGTCAACAGTTATTTTACATCGCTGCGTTCCCCGAATGTGGTATTGACATAGTCTTCATTACTAATGCTTGCACGGTCCAGATTTTCCTAGTCCTTCCCTTCCATTTACAGTTTTCTTCTTCGAGACTGAGCTGTGAATGTGAAAATACTTAAGGATATTCTGCAGAGCTCACCTCTGTGTTTAGTGTTCTTTGTTTAGTGTTCTCTGTTATTTACAAAACACACAGGTATGATCTTTCTGATAATTTTTCCCAGAGTATTTAAAAATTCCCCTTGGGTATTTCAGAAAAATCCATCAACAACGTAGAAATCGCCTGCTTAACAATTTTACATCTGCATTTTATTTTGTACCAGTTTCATACTCTAACAGATTGGGTAACATACTGTCAATTTATCATCATCTGTTTTATTTAACTTTTAAATCTGAAGCAAGATACTAACCCACAGGACTCAAAATACATTAAGAAAAAGGAAAAAAGGTCAGCAGTAGATTCTGACATTAAAACTACTTGTCTACGTACTAAAAAAATCTCCCAGCAGGACACTAAGAAAACTGGCTGTGCTACGCACCCTCTGCAAGATAAAATGAAACCAGCACAACTTTCCCACCTTCCCATTCTTCCTTGGGACCACAGTTATGCAGCATTTTGTTGCTACCTAAATAACCACTTGCTTTTGGACTCATTATCAGATGTGTTCTGCTCCATCAGGAGAAAAGATTGAGAAGAAAGAAATGTGTGCAGCTTTTACTCAGCAGGAATTATAAAGCACAGCTTGTGGTAGGCTCTTCAGCATGTAATTAGCACATCTACTAACAGTGGTGCAAAACTTAATTCACTGTCTCTAAAATTTCATCAAGTCAAAACCTGAAAATTCAGTGTTGAACGCACCTACATATAGGCCTGTAAGTTGAATAAATATAAAGTTGATGGAAGGAAAAGAACATGACAATGCATAAAGAATATCAAATCAAATATCAAATTTATATGCCCCCATTTCCAGTCTCTGGTATTCCAACAATACAAAACCTAACAAACTGTGTGTCTCCTGATTATGACCAGCTCAAAGCCAACCAACACAGTCTTTTCTACTGGGATGAGCTGGAAGAAGGGGAATATTACAAGACTGTCCTGCAGCATCAATGGCATCGTCTGTGTGAATGGTCCCTGCTAAAGATGCCTTTCTTAGTGATCTACTTTAAAGTAACGCAGTTTTACTTCAAAACTTTAAAGTTGGTCAGAGTAATCCAGCCCAAATAGAGCACAGTAAAATCTTGAACTCTGCAAGGTGGTGCCTGAACTGAGAATACAGAGCACAATGGTGAAGATAATTATTTGCAAGGCAACGGAAAGGGAAAAACCAAGCGTAAAAATATCTTAAGCTCAAAGCCACTTCTACCTACTTGTCATCATGTGCTTCTAATATAAAAATAGGTTTAGTCTTCATTTCTACCCACAAAAAACTACTAAACTTCCACTGCAAGACTCTGCTTTAATAAAACCTAGACTTCAATTTTAATTTCAAGAAAAATAAAACAACATAGGAAATTCACAGCCATTACTTTTCTGTGAAGACATGTTTAACCTTTATGCTGTTGAACAGAGTTCTCATTAAATCAGCTGGCTCATTAGAGTGCAGACTACAAATGTCTCAATCTACACAGAGCTCTATTTCAGACAAAGGAAGCTGCAAGCACCTGTCAGCCCCATTTGGCTGGATTTAAGAGCACTGAGGGCTTCTGAAGCAGAGCAGGACGTAATACAGGTTACATGCAGGTAACAGCTAGTATTGGATTTTTCTGAACTAGTAAGAGCAAAAGGATTGGTAAGGAACAAGATGCTTTAAAACTACTATCAGAGCAAAAAAGTCTCTCGAAGTCGTTGCATCAGTAGAAAGAGCTAGTGAGGACAGTTTCCAGACACAATAATAGGTCATATCCGAAATCTAGGGCTAAGACTGAAATTCATTCCCTTACCTAGAAAGTACAGACAAACCTGACGTATAGATAAAGTAAAAACATGTTTCTTGGTCCAAAGATGGTAAACTGGCAGCATCAGAAGGGAGAGAAGGGGAGGAAAGGGAGGAAAAAAAAAAAAAAAAAAAGACCAGTAAAACTCTAAGACAAAGAATATCAATATAAGGTTGAGGCGCATTTCAGTGGCTGGGAACTATCACTTTTCCTTAAGTTTTGGTGGGGTTTTTTTGAGATTTTAATGCGGCACGCGCACTGTGCCAGCAAAAAATCTAAGCACCTTATCTTAATTTTAAACTAATGCAATTTACAATCTTCTACTTTTATTCTTCTTTATCTAGAACGAAAAGATTAAGTAATATGAGAACACAGAACACATATATGTTTGTATTTATTCTACTGCTAACTGTGCAACATTTTTTTGTCATGCAAATACACATTTATGTACACACATACACAATGTAAGAAAATCTTGGCATTGTTATTAGTTTTCAGATTCAAAGAGAAGTTCAAGACTGAACTGATTTACTTAGCATTTTTAAAAATTCTCAGGTTAGCTAATTCCTTTGCCTTTCAAATACATGCATTCAACCATTGTACATTGGCCAAGTGGTCTATTACATGCTTAGGAGATTGATGGCTTTCTTAAAGCTTCAGCTTTTCAGGGATGCCAAGTGTTTGCTAAAACCATTTAATGAAAGTTCTGTTAATAACCATAAAACAAAAAAAACTTAGTTCATTTTATTAGTATTGACCTCAGTGGCTCAATCACATTAAGATCTGTGCATTGCAATGTACAAGGGATTCGTGGTTTATGAAATGTACTTCAGGATGCAAATACTTCAGCGGTGTTTTTAGAGCAGAAGTATCTTTTTTCTCCACTGGCATAATTTTACCTAAAAATTGCTGCTATCTGAGCAACTACAAATAACCTCCCCTCAGTCTCGTAAGCAGATGAGAGACAGTAGGTCAAATTCCAATTTCAACTGAAACATAGATTTCTGTTATTTGCAAAACAAATGAACCCTTCAGTGATGACAGTATTTTAACTTCTGGAAAGTGTGACCAATTTGTAACAGAATGTACCTAGAGTGGTATTTATAACTTATTTTCCTATTTGGAAAGATAGTACGCTTCTACTGATTCTGACTCTCTGTATCTCAGGCCCAATCTGGTTAAAGATTCATTGACTACAAGGACTTTTATGATAAAAAAGAGTATAATTTGTTGGAAGAAACTTTTCAAAGAAACTTTCTGTTTCAAGGGCATCCTGTTGTGGAAGATGTCTCAAGTCTCGATTAGAATTTGTTCGTACAGCAGAATGGCTACAACAGCCACAAGCAGTGCTGTTAACCCAGGTCACCTCACCAGTATCCATCTGTGCAAGCCTGGAATACTTGCTGGCACGTGGCTTGCAGCATCTCACATGCAGCGTATATCCCGTCAGCTTATTACAAATAAGGAAGGGCATTTGTCTTTTTAAAAAATCAGAAAAGAAAAACACAAATAACTCTAAAATTGATCCTTAACATATGGACTCCCCCCCCCCCTCCCCTTTTTCTGATGTTCAGGGATGCAAGAAGAGATGTGGACTGGATAACACTGTGTAATATGGTTGTAGTAACACCCAGGCTAATAATCAAGAAGCTCGCCAGGAGGGTAGAGTAGCTGCTAGAAAGCAGCTGATGTAGATTTGACCCCGGCAGTAAAGGAAGACCATGAAGAGGAGAAGAGAGTAATGAAGACAAGGAAGGAATGGCCATATGGAAATGATGCAAACTCAGCTAAAGAAGGTCTGGCAGAAAGAAATGGATCAGTAAGTGAGAAGAAAATATGGGGAGGAAAGCACAGGGAAAGGACTGGTAGCAAGCAACAGTGGAGAACAGCAGTAAAAATAGCAGACTCACATACCAGGAATAAATCACAGTAAATAAAGAACAGTAAGTTGGTGAAATGACCCAGAGTGTAAGAAAAGCAGTTGGCGGTACAGGTTCTGTTTACGCAGGGAGGATTTTTAAACTGATTAACGCAAAGCCGGCAGGCCAGAAAAGAGATTAAAAAAACCCCCAAGCACCAGGCAGGTGACATCTTTGCAAAAAATCAATGGGTTAACAGGCTAAAAATCTTGAACACTTATTGATGCAGCAGCCTATTCCACTTAATATCAGGGATTTGGCAACAGATTTGGTTCCATTCCTTGGCTGCCAAAGTGGTTTAATTTGAGATTGTAACAACAAGGTAACGTATAAACTCTGACTTTTCTCCTCCAAAAGAAATCATGGCAACCAGCGATCCTATTGTGCTTTGTTGTTGCATAATTGTTAAAGAAATGCTTTCCGATGCCCTGTGAGAGGGGGTACTATCTCGAAAGCTCAAAGGGATTGTTCATTTGATCACTAAGCACAGTGTTATTCTAACCACTCATGAACGCAGAGAATGCCTCTATTCTTATGTTCCCCTGAGAGCTGAGATCATCTGAGATATGTCGCCTACCACATATAAAGGCTGAGGTAAAACTGCTGGCAGGACATTAAGTGAAGGATTGTCATAGACCTGGAATTTCTCTTCTGCATTTTCAGACAACAGCTGAATTTGCTGACCACCGGGCTAATTTAGAAGGTGTAAGTGTACAAGCAAACTTGTACTTAAAGATTACAAGTTTGAGAGCTTGTGTGTTGAATGGTGAAGCAGAATGACAAAATAGATACAGATGTGGTTCTAATCCCAGATCCACCTGTCTCTCCCCAAAGCCACAGGCAGAAAACTCTAAGTGCATTTGATCCAAGGCTCTTAGTACAAGCAGATACTAACTCAGGGGACGAAAAACCCCAAACCACTCCAGAACACAAGGAAAACGCCTACACTCAAAACACACTAGACTAAAAAGCTGCACACAAAGATAATGCAATTAGCAAAGAACAAGGTTACACCATGCTGCCCTCTCCTACCATCTCCTAAGGATATGTACAAGCTTTTATTTCGGATGTCTTAAAATTTGTTTTACAATATTCCATTCAAGTCACTAAGATAGTCTTGTAATGCACTTTAATGATTCCTGAATTCTTTTGTTGAAAACATTAAATTGTTTACCAGTAATCTCAAAAATAAAATGCCTAGCCTCTTACCCATACATATATTAAAAAAAAATACACAAACCACACCTCTGATTCATGCCACTTTAGCACAAGTAGCATATAGACAAGAACTCGCATCGGTACTATGTGCTAAAATCTACAGCAGACTGATCCACTTTCCAACTTATGCTTGAGACAGTCAAGGAACTTGCCTGTGCATCTCCACTGTGCGCACATTACTGTTCTGTGAATTAACACACAAACCAGCCTAGGCCCCACTGGGAATTAAATAGATGCATCTACAGCACACAAAAGGACAACAAATTCCTCCCCTTAACCTGAGTTGTACTTTCCCCACCCCCCGTGGAAAACATGGGTTACTAGCATGATTCCTTATTTTTGTGTATAAATAATAGTCTTAAAATAAATGAATTATTGTAACCACAACGTTTTAAGGAGGTCTGAGGGATTCTAAAAACCTATACTTCATGCAACTAAACTGCAACTTTCAGAAAGATGTGACCTCGTTAAAAGTTCTACAACCAAGAAAGGTTAGAATATTTCACTCAGATGAAAACGTCATTATTTTGCACAGGTATTTTTTACTTTAACATTGTAGGTCAAAATAAACTAACACCTTTCCAACATTCTGACTGAGAACCTCCAAATCAACCCTCTTTTTATTCTCTAATTAAAAAAGTAAATAAAACACCTAGATAAAACCATTATAAGGATCAAATATTTCAATACTTTCTCAATGGAACCTGTTAAAGGGGTCATATTTTTGTTTAAATCAGGGTATTTGATTTATGAAGTTGGCTCTTAAAATACAAGTCTTTATGTTGCAGTGCTGCATGCTGCATCACAACTATGTCAACGTAAGCAGACTAATATAGACAGTGGAGAAAATGCTCTAATTTTAAATAGCTCCCTATGTCCAACTAGCTTAGTGTCAGCCTTTTACCACACTTCATTTCTGATAAAGAACATGAATAATGATACTCTGAAAAACACAGGGAGATGACCAGAAAAAGTCAGATATTTGTATAGGTCAGTAGTAATTTATTACGAAGAGGTGGGGAGTCACGATGACTACCCAAAGCAGTGTGTGGTTTTGAGTAACATGCTGACTTCAAGACATTCATTTCTGTTTTCTTCAGGGAAACAGCTCTGCATGCTTTCTTTTTCTTATTTAAAGAACTTGCAAGAATATTCAGACCCAGAAATCCTCTAAAGGTATCTTTAGGTAGTGCTAAAAAGGGTCCTTTTACAAGGGAACTAAGAAAATACATTAGAAAAAGCCTTATCTTTTCACTGAAGGAGACATTTGTAATCAGCATATATGTTAAACAAAAAAAAGTGGGTGGGGAAAAATGTAACTCAGAAACTAGAAAGACATTTTTCACCCCTTCAAATTATTTAGAACTGAAAGAAAAATTACAAATCAATATAGAAAGACTGTTGATGAGAAGGGCTGGAGAGAAAAAATAATGTAAATGTTCGCCTTCAGGGAGAAGTCACTAGCAGAACTATACTGGTACAGGTACAACATTGTAGCTGTAACTCTGTCCAGAGCAGAAATAGCACATAGAGAGGGTGCTAATGGAGCTGACATGGGAATAGAATAATTGGGCTCTTGTGATTCAGCTACTGAGTTTTCCCCCGAAGTAGAACAAGCTTTATCCTGAAAACTGCAGTTCATCTGCAAAAACTAGAGCAATTTGATTCTTGCAGTACAGTTAGAGAGCAACAAACTCCTTGGTGCAAAAAAAAAAAAAAAGTCGTTTGCCTGGCAGAGGAAGTACATACTGTGAGGAACAGGAATCGGCTGTAACGCGTCCTGAGCAACTTTCTCGGAGACTTCCCATTACATTAATAGGTGAACAGGCTCAGTGACTTCCTAATCCTCGACCAGGTGCTTCTGCAGTACAAATAATAACTGAAATAATGCTAGAAATGAGTCTGCACTTGGATTACAGTACTTTAGTAATAAAGGGAAAAAATCACGTGCATCGTGAAAACAATAGAGATGTTAAAAAGGAAAAAGAAAAATCCCAAGCATGCGTGCATTTAGAAGCGTCACCTCCTGGGCTTCTCACTGTCAGAAAATCCTGTTAATTAGATTCAATTCCACTGATGGCTCCAATCTACTTCCTGAAAACAGGCCACGAAATACAAATTACTACAATCAGGTGAGCAATGAGTTTGAAATAGAAGCCAGATTTATTGTTGCTGGCATACAGAAAAAGAGGCACCACCTCTCTACTGGAGCCCAGGGAGATTTGTCACAGAGGAAAAAGGGCAAAACAGTTATTTTGCCCAATCTTCTCATTCTCACTTTAAGCCCAGATCCACCAAAATATCTATGTCAAAATCTGGATAGTATTGCAAAGTGTTACAGCATATTCATAATTCTACTGAAATCTAGGGAATGTCCTCTGCTTAGTTTCATTTATCCTTGTGCCTTTGTAGGCTGTGCAGTACACGATGATGTTGTTCAGCCCCTGATCCCTCACAGCAAGGGCAGAGAACTTTGGTGGAAAAAGAAGAGGGAAGCTTTTGTTTTTTTCAGGGGTCTTGATAGTTTTTGGTTGAGGCTTTTATTTCAGCATGGACCTTGAAACAGATTTGCTTTCAGATCTTTTCAAATCTTTCAGAAGATCTGAAATATATATGATATATAAAAATATATAGTATTTATATCAGAATTATATATTTTGAAACAGCAGTAAAATTATTTCAAGAAATTTTGGCAAATCAACTGAAATAAGTAAACTTTCAGAATTTATATCTAATGCTGAGTAGGGGATTCAGACTGAAATTAGGCTTGCATTATAACACATCTTAAGTTTTCCATTTCATCCTATTTTGTAATAGATTTCCTGTGCTGACAAATGTAGGAGGAATATGATACCTTATCTAAAAGGTATAAAATCTGGAGACCAAACAAGAGAGTCTGGTGGTCATTTTAAGTATGGCCAGCTTATATAGAAGATTGAACACAAAACAAAGGACGGCCTGAAAGAAAGTAAAATGTAACAGAATAATGCTACTAATGTGGCAAAGTCCTGCTCATGCCATAACCTTATCTTGCAAAAATGAAATACTGGAACATTTTAGACCCAAGGAATAGGTGAAGCAGGAGGCAGCAAAAACGTATCATGTCTAGAACTAATCCCGCCCGAAAAGGCTTTGCAAAAAATTCAGCCCACTCACGACAGTAAACATCAGAACTCCATTTAAAACTTCACCCTTCAACAGTTTAAAATTCTCTACTTCTCCAATTTGACTTTGGGTTGCAAGACAACTGCAGACAAGCAAATGGAAATGCCTTTCTGCCTGACGCTGCCTCAGCGGCATGTAGGATGCCTGATGCGAAAGATGGCTTCTTCAAGCCTGCTAGCCACGCCAAGGACTTCACGTACCACGGACCCAAGATCAGCATCTTCCCTGGTAGGAACTCGGGCATAACCACCGCATAGCTCTGCTGAAATCAGTAAAGTTACTGTGCTGAAAAAGCAGGAGGTCCTGCGTAGATAAATCAAGGCAAATAGAGACGCCACATCCTGATAAACATTCAGGGAAGCCCATTTATTTCAAGGAAGGAATAGGTTGTCAAATGTTAAGTTATCTATTTTAGAAGCATCAATATTTTCAGTTTTTCTCCACTGAGCTCAGTGAAACCAGGTCTATTTATGGTAACGTCGCATGGTGGCTTAGTTAGGAGTCCAAAACCTATCATTTTTCTTTCAAGAGCATATTCAAATGCTTTTCCACAAGCAAAGGTTAAAAAGAAAATCCTATTACAGATAATTCAGAACTGAAATGAGAACTCTTGTGAATTATCTGTAGCCAGTTTCTACTAAAGGCACTTGAGATAAACAGAGATTTGTAAGTATTTTTGAAACACTGTCCATATATGTTTGTTTAAACAACTGACTTTAGTCTTTAAAATGCTGATTTCTGCTGCAATCCTCCTTGTCAGCACTACGAGGGACATTGTTTAGTTTCCCATGGTTAATTTCACGGACAGCTGAAATTTTAAGATGTTACAGCAAGAAGGCTCAAAAAGAAAAAAAAAATTCACAGTAGATGACAGCTACTAAAAATCAGACTAATTTAAATTTCTTGTTTTGATGGAGATACTTTGTATCCAGTAGAAAAATGGTTCCTTCTAGTTAAGTGGGAATATTAGAAGGCCTAGAGAAAGACAAGCTCTTCATTAGCAACAGGGAAGGGGAGCATAGGGAAGGCTCTAGAGGGGGAGCCCACTCTGCACAGCGCTGAAGATAAAGAACAGCATTATCATGGCTGTTCCCTGCTCCTCGCGGGGCTTGTAAGCGACTGCAGTCTTGTCACCACCAGGATGTTTCTGTACAAGTACCAGTGTGTGCACACCAGTCAATACTAGTCCTTTTCACTTCTATTTTCCTCATCAAAAATAGATACCTCAGATGTGAATTTCTGCTCTGTGTCTCCTTGTCAGCACTTAAAGGGACACTGTCACACCCATAAAACTGAACTATTGCACCAGTGCTGTCTACTATGTATTTGAAGGGGTTAAGCCAAACCACAGTCAACCTTCTTGAACAAATGCGTAACAGAAGGCCATAGCTTCAAGTATGGGTTGGATGTGCTGCCTGACATGTTACCAGAGCCCTGGAGTTTCACAGAGCTCCAGGATACAGAGATGGGAGTACCAAGGAGAAGACAACAGATGCCAAGTCCTGCAAATTTTCATTCCCTCATTCAGAAGCTCTGCGTTCCTTCTTGCTTTCACTCTTCACCACCATTAGATTCATTATCAGTCTTGCGGACACAGTTGCAAATGTCATACCTTAGGCTGAAGAATAATTTACACTAACTCAGCATAGAAATAAAAATATTTTGTCAGGGTCACCACCACAACAGCTTGCATGGGTTGAATACGCTGTTATTCTCTACTTTCATAATCCTTTCACAGTGGGCTTACTGCTACCTGCTTCCAGAGCTACACCCATCACGTACCAAGTCTGATGCTTTCTCACAAGAGCTGCTGCTAGATGAGAGGATGCAGCTACAACGCCTCTCTTGCCGCCCTTCCACAGTCTTTGGGCAACAACTTGAACACAAGAAAATCTACACCTCTTTTCATACTCCAGCACACCCCTTTAATGCTGGAAGGACAGATTGATAGATTTTTGATTTTTAAGCTCAACTCACTATCTTTATAGTTTTGCCAAATTCAATAGGGCTAATTACAATTTTGCCAATGAACGAGGCTTAAATGGGGGTGTCAGTGGCAAGTACCACTAAGAAATACAAGCCTGAATTTCTCAGGCCCATCTGATCCTCACAAGGAATTAAAAGGAATTGAAATGTCACCCAATCAACAGCACACTGGATGGAAAGCACCAACTTAACACTGACCTGCTGTTTATGAGGGCAAGATGCTTACCTCTGTATCCCCTTTTTCCCCCAGTTTCTGTCTTTTGCATTCAGATAAGAAAAAAAATCTGGTTTAGGATCCCTCTATAGGTGTGCTATGGGTAGCCTAAAGGAGCCTGGTCACACAATGAGAGGTAATTATGGGGCCTAGACCACCAGCAAAGTACCTCTTTTTAACCAGGATAACTGATCACTGAAAGCCTGAGAAGAATCCATTGTTTTTACACAGTTCTTGCAATAGGACATTATTCTGGCTCAGGTATTACGGATTTGATCCAGAAATTACCCAATGAAATTCCGTAATTATTCTTAGGCAGGAAGACAAAGTTGGTGGCTTTCACATTTATTTTTTTCTTAAGACACAAAAGGACTATCAGTCTCAGCTGGTGTTTCCGTATTTTCCTAACGGACTGTACAAAAACTCATTCTGGTTCTCTTCTACCCATTGCATTAAGAAGTGAGTCACATCGTTATTAAACTTTAATGACAACATCTGTTTCAGTTAACACGACAGAAGAGCGGTTGGCCCACGCAGGACTATTCTGCTTCTTATTTCACTCAAAGCAGAACTGAGCGTTTATTCAGCCTCAAGAAAACTGGAAAAGGGACAACAGCAACATCCCAGCTACTTTCCCCAAAATAATGATCTTTCAGAAGCACTTTTAATTCATTTACAGATAAAATCCTGCCCTGTCCAAACTGGATGGTACATAAGGATCAGCGACGGAGAACACTAAGGACTCTGTTTCTTCTGTGCAAACAGAATACTCCCTTGGGCTGCAGCCTGCTAACAGGACAAAGATGACAAAATATACTGGGAAAGGAGTAACTTGTCTTCATGGCTAGCTAATTAGCCCAAGGCCTCATATCACCACCCACCAACATGTGACATTAGACCACCCTTAGCCATCCTCACTTTTACAATCAGCTACAATGTGTGCTCTGGATAACAACAGGATGGTAAATGCCTATTGAGCTTCTCCCCATCTCGCACACAGACTCACTCTTACTGAATAAACAAGTGGAAAAAATTCAGCAGATCCTGTATAGCAAGCATTAAAATAATGAATAGGTCATTTATTTTATGGTTATTGTGCTGATTAATTACAGCCAGCAGAGCCCACCAGCCCTGCACTGCTAAAAATACAGCAGGCATCACTGGCTGAGGTCCCTGCCTACACTAAGGAATCAAGTAACAACTCCAGCCTCTACAAAAGGAGGAGAAAAAGCCAAACCTCTGCTCTGCATGTAGCTTGCATGTGGTACAGATGAGAAAAAAAAAGAAAAATCATACCAGATCAGACTTGTTAAAATGCCTTTAAGTGCTTGCGCACTAATTTTGTGGCAACCATCAGTGCCATGCTAAAAGTAATCATAAAGGTTTAGATGCTACTGTAGAACAGTACATTAATTATAATGGCATATTAACTAGTTAGACGTCCAAGAGCTACTGTTACTGTTTAAAGCATCAGACAGCTGCCAGGAAAAAAAGAAAGTTTTAAATGCCACTGTTAAAAAAAGTATGAAAATCCATAAAAATGAGCCATAACCAAACCAACCACAGAATTAGAATCAAAATGCAACTATCTATACTTTAGAAAAAGCTTCAAACCCTAAAATAACAAAAAAATCCCACCAGGTGGCCAACTGCTGCCTCTGAAATCCTGTGGGCCTCCTTCCACCACACAGCAGGTCTCCAGTGTTCAGCTTCTCTTGTCCATATCTAAACTGGGCAAGGTTCCCTACACATAGTTTGCAAAAAGCATTTTATGATACATAAGATCTTGCAAGAACAGAGTTTCTGCCGTACTGCTGAGACCCAACAACTGCACAAAAAATGCCAAGTGATTTTTTTGTTAAAATGTAAATCTATCCTTTCCATCTCAGAAAGTTAATCCAGTCTTGCTGTTATAGTTTTGATAAACCAGTGGTCTCTGGATGGAAGCAGACAGGCTCAGTCCTGCAAGAAACTGGGAAGAGAGCTGGTGAAAGAAAGTGGAACTATGTGGACAGGTGGGACGACAGAATCATTACTTATCTTTTAATGAAAAACTACAGGAGACTAAATCCCCCCATTTACCTCTCATGCAAGAGGGAATAACTGCACCATGGTAATAACATCTATTTTAGGACAATGTGCTGTCTCATCAGATTGATTTTTTTTGGTGTAAGTTTTCCATTATTTTGCATTAGAGTCATAGCTTGTGTCCCACAAATGATTGTGTTTACAAAAAGAGAAGCTTCCCAGTAAGAAGGTCACTGAACTACAATAACCCTCAGCTTTTAGCAAGCTCCCGAAATGACCAATCGCCTCCTGATAAAGGCATTGTGCAGCCAGGAGCTGCTAAATGCCTTCCAGCTCCTCCTGTTGCATTATGCCCTCTCCCTTTCTTAAACAAGAATCAAAAAGCAAAAATGGATACAACAAAAGAGTAAAATCCATACAGATATAGCACACAATCATATATATTCCTGCCTTGTACGTATATTTTGTACAAGTGCTTGTCAATTTGTAAGAGGTTGACACTGCCTATTATTTCGGGAGAATGGGCTTTATATACCATAACCAAATCCCCAACTGAACAAATAAAACCCAAAAACTGGTATCCGATACACAGCATCCAAAAATTCCTGTATGTGGATGTGGTGGGACTGCAGCAATTGCAGCTACCCTTGTCCCACCATGTTAAGGGAGGCCAACGATGAGCATGACTACATCTGTCAAAGGATTCCAGATGGAAATCTCATGGAGACAGAAGTTCTTCAACCTGCATAGGGTTATACAAATATCCACAGGACATTCTGCGTAGGACGCAGCAGCAGGCACCAGCATAAGCAATGAATCAGGGTCAGTCAGGGCCACCGTGGAATTGTGCCGGATGTACTGTTTCTAGTTATATCCCTGAGCTCTGCATACAAAAGATATCTTGGGATGTACCCAGCACTGCAGTTAGAAACAGCAGAATGATGGATGGTGCTACGTCCAGTGCCACTTAGCCATGCTCGGAACAGAGCTTACCTCCTGCTTAAGCGAAAGCGGGGGCAGGGGGGGGAAGCTCCACAATTCTGATCTTTCTGAGGGGTGGGCATAGAAGGAGTTCATTTTCCCTTTTTCATAAAAACAAAATCACACAACACCCCCCCCCCCAGACCCCCAGCAACAACAAAAAAACCCCAACATCCCACAAGTATGACTCCAGCCACACAGCACGGATCACTGGAAAGCACTAAGCCATGAAGAATCATGGCCACTTTCACAGATAAAGTTTTGGAACTGATGCACTAGATGAAATAAAATTTTCCTGTTTGAGAAGATCAAGACTTACTGTATCTTGAGAAGTTTGTACACTTGGACTTTTCATTGCTATCAGAAAAGGGAATAAGCTGTCAACATATCACAGTTCCCTCATGAAGAATTTTTCCTTACTTGTAATTTTATGCTAGTTCAATCCTATGGAAAAAAAGTATCAATAAAAAACTGCATTTGTCCTTCTCCATGTTAATGCAATAAGGGATTGCACCAAAGGAAGGTCCAATCCTCGCAGTCAGAATGACAGGCAGTTTGGCCCCCTGCTTTTGCCTCACAGTTGTAGAGTAGCAATGGATCTAATAAACTTCTAAAATTATCCCTGAAAGGTCAGCAGTCACCTCCTAATCCATTTCTTTAAATGCAGAGCACTCTACCCAGCAATTTTCTTCTCTTGCTTGGACTGAGATGTCTATTCACGATCCTTTTCTGATTACATACTGGTTGCAACAGAGACCATGTTGACTACGTGCAAGTTCAACAGAAGTTTGTAGCAAGCAAGATATTCTAGTTCCACATCACAGATGCATATTCAGTATATATCAGACAACAGAACTCTGTTGGGTGTCACAAGAAAATCCTTTCAAAAGACAAACAAAACTAACTCTTGTTAATTCAGAATTTCATAGTTACAAATACCATTATTGTATGTACTAGATTTCTTCTCTCCCATATCCTTACCCTTCCGCTCCATTTCTCCACTCTACCCTCTAGTATAAAAAGTTAATTGCCTTTGAGAATAAGTTGTCAAACACAGAACATACCTGACTTCTTTCTTTGTTTTGTAAAGCAGCTGGTACAATGCGGCTCCATTGTTGATAAGGACATTCCAGCCATACCCCAGTATAAAAATTTAATATTAAAGGGAAATGCAAAAAAACCCTCCACAGTGCTAATTTCCAAATTCAACTCATATGAAGAAGAAAATAAAGACATTCATGTTCGCTCTCAAGCAGTACTCCACAGCGGTGGATCAATCTTTGCTTGTATTTACAAAGAGTGCTATTGGTTCTTTATCACCGCAATGTTTTCAATCAATAGTATGTGCTTGCCTCCAAAACTGTACCCAGCTGATAGGGACTGCAGAAACCATACTTACTCTGGAAACAAGTATTTCCAAAAGTAATATTGCTGTATTCAAACAGCACAGCTCCCTCAGGTACAAAAGCAAAGCAAGAGATTTCCGTCTCCTCTGCCAAAGAGCCTTCAACCTGGCAGTCCAGGCTCTCCGGTGGCTGCCAGGGACTGGCAGCTGCTGCCACCGGGCGGCTCAGGGAAGAGGGACAGACAGTGTTTTCTGGGGGACCCGACTCCTCTGAACGCCTGCTGCACACCCACCCACCCACCGAGGCGGAAAAGGCAGGCAGCAGCCCAGGGGTGCTGCCCCTCTTTCTGAAGGGGGCCGAGTGGCTGCCTCGGGCAGGAATTGACTTCTCTGCTGCCTGTGCTAACCCTTCTGTAGGGGGTGGCATTGTCCAGATAAAGCTGGGGAAAGTGATCTTTGTGAAAAATAAATATGGCACAGAAGACAGCGATCTATGTGAAAAGGGAACGCTGCGCTGCACCCACTCAAAGAGACTGGAGGCTATTTAAAATTCTTCAGAAGAGGGATTCTAGTCAAAGCTGAAGCTATAAATTAACCCACTCCTGGTGCATACTTGATGCTCATTATAATTAGCGTCGCTGGGGAAAAAGAAAGAAAAAAAGAAATGAGGATAGCTTGAAATAGATCAAGCCAGAGGGAGAAAACTGAGCAGGGTCTGTAATCTAATCATTTAAGTCACAGGACAACAAATAACTCACCTAGGGAACACTGTTTCAAGCTTATTACATATCCCCTATGAGGTGGATTTGAACATTGTAAGAAATTGCCCAGAACTGCAGGGAAAGGGGAGTTCCATACAGTAGCATCATTCTCAGAGACATAAAACTTGTATCTGCCAAAATTTCCTCCCTGACTCTCAGGGCGTCTCGCACTGAAGTGGTTTCATTTACACCTTCAGTTCACTTTGATTTCCTCGCTTGACCAGGGTGAAAAAGATTACAGACTCCATCTGCACCATATTGCCTCTTCTATTTTTACCATTCTGATCTAATCTTAAAAACAAACAAACAAACCAGACTTTCTTTTGTAAAGTGGTAAAAGGGTTGATGTTTTTGGAGTTGGAAAGAAATTTTCCTTGCAGTGCCAAGTTATCAAAGGTTGATCGTTGGCTTATGTTAGATAAGCAGTTCAGTTCATAGATTTGGAACATGTAAATATTTAGCAATTTGTTAGTAAATTATTAGCTTTAAAGAACGTGTAATACACTGCATGTTGACCTTCTTTCATTAGTAAAAGAATTTGTAGTGAGGGTATGGATCACTGGATGGTGAGTTTAAACCTACTTCATGGGTTTTAATTCCCATTTTTTAGGTTCACAGTCCCCATACGGGCCACCAGTTTGACTAACTACTGGTTTAGTTCACTGGTGCTTGGGGATAGTGGTCAGAACAGATAAAAGGTTTAAAAGTCTGAGATTTTGCTGGTAGAAAGAGGCAGGCGGAGGTCTCCTTCCTTTGCTGTCTCCATCCTTCTCACAGAAGGAAAACCAGAGCGATCCAAATTGAGAAAGGACACAGTTGGAGATGCACATGACACAGTGCCGTGGGGCTCTATAACCTGAAACACTGGATCTACTGCAAATAACTGGTAGAGCAGATGTAGAGGAAATGAAGTAATAACCTCACAACTGAATTAATAAAGTTGAAACCTAGTTCTTAAGTCCACTTAAGCCCACTTGTGGATTCTTCAGACACTGGCATTATATGACCAGTGTTGGAAACACTCATACCAGGAATTCAGGCTCATGTGCCAATCACATTACATTATCTCATACAGGAAAGCTGATTTTAAACAAAACCAGTTTAAATGGTCACAAGCATTGTTTCCATATATAGTAAGAGAGATTTAATTATTCATGCTCCATTCCTTTTGTACCTTGAAAGAAAAATTCCTTACTGTATTCATAAATAGTTGACTAATCCAAAAGTTTTCAAGCTAGTCAGCCTTAATAAAATCCACATGACTTCTGCAGATTTTGAGCTTCCACTCCAAAACATAACGGAGCTAAATACTACATCAACTGATAAGCTTTCAGCCTTGCTCTCACCAGTAGTTAGACTACTGCTTTTTTACTGGAGTTCTACTAGCATAAAAGCAACATAAAATTGGAATAATAAGGTTGCCCTGTCTCTTTTCTGAATCTTAATGCAGAAGAAAAGGCCAAATACAGCTTTCAGATCAAATATTAAAACTACCAGCAAAACCTATGGGGGAAGCAGGGGGAAGAATTCACAGAAAACTTACCAAGAGGAGCTCATCTAAAATCTAGGCCTCCAAGTATCCTCAAAGGTCATCTAGTCTATCCTTCTGCCACAGGATGAACTATATTACATCAGTTTAGACAGCTACTTGTCTAACCTGTTTTTAAAGGCCCACAATAATAAATCTCCACACTTTCCAGATGATGCATCCCAATGTTTTAGTATTCGTTTTAGGATTCCCCTTCCCAGTATTTAATCAAATCTCTTTTTCTGGAATTTAAAGAATTCACTGCTTGTTCTATCCATCGTGTACAGAGAAAAGTTTATTTTCGCTCTTACTGCATACATCTTTAATTTTCTTGAAGACTTGCATTCAATCTTTCTTTTCTGTGGTAATCAACTGCAAATCTTTCTTCAAAGATGGTTTATTTTAAAGTTTTGATCCCTCTTTGTTTCTTTCTTGGTCCTTTCCTCCACCTTTCCAGGTCTCTGTGGAACTGTACAGCCCGCATCCACATGCCATACACCAACATTAAGTCGGTCACAAGGACTTTGTGGAAATTCTTTTTTCTGAACTAACAGATCAAATAACGTTCGCCAGTTGTCTTGAGTAACTCACCAAATACTTCATTATCCTCTGAAGACTGCTGGGTTAGTCTGGCTGCTTTCGGACTCTCCTTAGCTGCTTCTTCCACCTTGGTTTCAGCATTCTGTAAAACAAACATTTCTTCAGATTAGGTCTAACTTTTATAGTTATCAAGCATAAACATTCTTCAAACTTCTTAATTATGCACACATTACATTCTTAATGAATACAGAAGATTTAAGGGTTTTGGTATCACACAGAGAGATTTTGTATCTTTACTATTTCTCTCTATATATACACGTGGTTTTGCAAAATATTGAGGGAAAATACTCTCAGAATACACAGATTTTTAATTTTTTTTTTTAGTCTGTTTTAATCTGACTAGAGGACATAAAATGGAGGACTAGAGAAGACATCCAAATAAGAGGGACATCTTAAAAACCGTGAGAGACTTGTAAGTTTCCACCTTTCCTCCTCATGTTTAATTTTCTATTGACATCCTCCATTGTTGACTTAGTGAACCAAGAGATCATAAGATAGCGCACAAGTATTTCTCCTTACAGAGCAAAGGTAAGTGAGCTAGAGAGAGCTACTGTTGCTTAGCAGCAGCCATCTTCAAGTCTTTAACCAACTTCTGTACTTCCTGTTTAAAGCACAAGTACTTACCTATTTCTGAAACAAATCTGCCAATTAGCTATGTGGTGTTAGACTGGGCCTAGCGAGAAGTCAATAGCTTCAGCACTAACGTTGCCAGAAGTCAATGCATTTCATTCCCTAGCTAGACAAGACTGAAGAACACGTAACCTGTGAAACACTTAGTTTTAAATATTTATATCGCTACTAAAGAAAAAATAACTCATGTTTTCAAAATGTTTTGCTTTGGTACTCAAGAGAAATCTGTATGTGTGCTTGCAGCAATGCAGACAGTAAACTGCATATGCAGTCAACCGTTGAGTGACGGATATGACATGACTGATGCAATATTAAAAACTGCTGGAAAGAGTTTACTAAGAGTTGAGGAAGGAAAAAAAAAAGAGAAATGTAGTATGCCTATGCTTTTTGAAGAACAGATATTGCTCTATTCAAGTACATGCTCATTCAGAAGACTTCCTGTGTTGTTTTGGAGAAATTACCTTTGTACAATTTACAAATTCTGACTTATATTTTGAAAATGCTGCTACACAATCTATCTCTGAAAATTACCAGTTCTGCCCTCAGAAACGTAGCACACTTCCAAACTGTAAGTGGTCTCATGTCCCCGTATTAATAACTACACAGAAGATATAAAAAGACAGGTAGACCAAGTCTGTCAATCTCCGTAGAGGACACAGAAGTACAAACTTAGGGCACATAAACTCAAGAGACTTTGAAGCAAGACTGCAAGCTTTGTCAGGAAAAAATGAAAGACAGACTTACGAAGCCTACTGGTATCACACAGCAGCAGACAAGCATTAGAGAAAGCAGAAAGAAAAGGAAAGAAAGGAGAAACTGTGCTTCAGAGGAAAAAATACCTGCAAAAGAGAAAGGACTCTGCACTCCCTCAAGGAACCAACCTTGGCATCCCATGCAGAAAACCCACCAGCTATATATCTCAAAGCTTGAGGAGACAGTTTTAGCAGATGCTCACCTCAGTTTGGGTTAACTAGCGTGCCTTGGGAAGATGGAGGGACCCAGTCAGAACCAGCAGTTGATATACTGGGAGACAACTTGCTCTGGGTAAACAACTTTGCAGTCAGCACAAATACTTGAGCCCTGTTCCCACAGATATCGTTTGTAAGTTGTGGAGCCACCCAGTTTGCTATGCGTTAGATGCTGCCCACACAAGGGGGACATGCCAAAGTCCACAGCATCTGTACTGGTTTACAGAACCACCTGCATGTAGAGGCCGCTGATTCAATAAGCTGCATACTGAAGTTGGGTTCTCCATCTTATTTTCGTTGCTCTATAGTGAGCCGCAACTCAACTACACCTTCTTTGTAGAAAGAGATGGAAAAGAGCCTTCAACTCTGAAAAAGGCAGAGGAGGACATCTGCTACAGTAGAGTAAGCCAATCCCAAAGCAAAAGGCTGCTAAAAATTGTGCGATCATGGATGAGACAAAATTTATACAGTCAGATGATCAAGCCAAGTTCAGGGCTTTCCCAGATGAAGGGGACTGCTGAACTCCTCATCAGACCTATTGCTCTAGGTTTTGTAAAGATAGTGCTTCGTTAGCTCCATTTTCAAATTTATTCCATTGTATTTAAGTTATGGGAAAGCTGGTGGTGCAGGAGGAGAGGGATTGCTGTTCCCTGTGGTCTTGTTTGTCTTGGAAATGGCTGAAGGAGTCTGAAACCTGCTGCAAGGCATCAAGAGCAGTAGCAACAGTATCCACCAGATACTCATCAGTGTCTATGAAACGAGTTGTCACTCCAAGTTCTTGCTAGGGAGATGTTTGCATCCCTTACTTTAAAAACATGGTGTTGGCAGTCTCAGGGAAATTAGAAAGCCCTGAGATACTGTGGTTTGAGTTAAATCACTGGGGAGAAATAAACAGCAGCTGTGCTGTCTGCTCCCTAGACAAGCCACAAAGTTGGTGTTGACAGATAGCAGCTCCAAGATTTTGACAGGAAAGTTGTGTGATATATCAGCCTAAAACATGACAGTGCATGGCTGGACGTAAATCTACTTGGCATAGCTTCTTACACAAAATGCAAACTTCAAAAAGATTTCTTTTGCTTTATTATTTGCAGTAAAAAATCTCACACTACACACTATTAGTGGTGTATCTAATATTCGTATTGCCAGAAACAATAAAAGAAAAATCACTGCAAAAGAACAATTGATGATCCAGATGCTCTAAAACAAGTTATATTACAAGCTAGCATTTTAAGAGACAAGATTTAGCCAGCTGCTTAGTTCTTTCTTCCAGTGTCCTAAAAAATGCCTAAGTGTCTCTATCAATGAACACAAAAACTGAAAACACATTCCCTTACACTGCCTGTGCCAAAAGAGATTCTTTACCTACAGTTATAAAGTGCTCGTGGTTGGTTATAAAATAAAGGCCCTTTGTACATAACACAGTAAATGTAATCCTATCTAGCTCTTACTTTCAGCTTGAGCATTCAATGCAGTTTCAGAAGTGATGAGCAAAATATGATTTATTTTACAGTATCCATTCCCAAGAACTATAGATTATGCCTGATTGTAGCATGAAGTAAATATTATGTAGGCCTAAAATCATAAAAACTCACTCTCTCTCCCCAAAAAGCATCTCCTTGACCACCACAAAAATTAGCATTAAACTGGAACTCGAGTCAAGTTTCTTGAGATGAGGTGGGCACTCTCAGTGTGCTTAGACCCTTCTCTGAACGAAGGCCTCCAACCTGTACTTCAGAAAAAGTGAAGAGGACGTGTCCCATTCCGCAGGTGTTCTGACATCAGAAGAGAAACCACAGAGCACCAAGATCACTACCAAAGCACACTGGAGTTGCATTTCTCACATGAATCAGGCCTCTTATGTTCCAAAATACCAGAAAACACCTAAGTAGCAAGCCAGCTCCTACTGCATCCTAACAGCTGGTCACAGAATAAAAATACTTTTACCATTTTATAAAACAGTTACAAAATAAGATGTGCATCCATACTGCAGCTGTATCTATGTGAATATGTATATATACAGCTGTTTTTGACTCAGCCCTGATCTGAGCCCTCATTATATTTTATAAAAATATAAACGTTTTACAAGACGTTTTTGGCCCAGCTTCCCATTGCAGCTGCTCAGCAATGCCTTGGGACTCCGTTTGCCTGTCTCCCCATTTTCCACCAAGCGAACACCACAGCCTCCATATTATGCAACATTTTAAAATTTTGGTAGGTAAGTACACAAATAACAGACAGTTATAAAAATATTTGCAACAAACGAATAGCGGTATCAAAAATTCTGGTTTGGTTATTTACAGACACATCCATTAGTGCAAGAAGCAAGGTTATTTGTATTTTGCTGCTACCAGTGCCTATTTAGATGATCTTTACCTAAACGGGAAATATTAAGAAATGCTGAGTTACAATGACCTGTGTTCTGCAGGCACTACAGTAACAGAGCAGGCTAAGAAGTGCAGTGAAGCGTATGACATTTACTGAAGCAGCAATTTCCTCAAGAAAACATAGGACTTGCCAGTTTTGCATGCTAGTTAGGAGGGACTTGTTTCTTTTCCTTTAACCATAAAGCTGTTACTCAATGACTTCATTTTGCAAAGGAAAGACTTTCGAGAGAAAAGCTAAAACTTCTCATCAGAAACCAAACAATTACTCAAGAAAGCATTAGTGATATAGCGAAAAGACTTAAAGAAATCCAATCTGAAGCAGAGATTATTGCCTGTGCTCTCATTCCTACCTTTTACAATCTATTCTATTTTCTTACTACGTACTCAGCTCGTATATGTTGAGCTCCATCCCAATGGCACAAATAAAAACAGAGTGAAATCTCCTTTCTTTTCAGAAAAGTAGCACACTGACATCAAAAGTTCTAAATGCAGTAAGGCACCACAGACCATGAGCAGACAAACTGCTGCTTTTGGCAGCACAGCCATTTCTCCAGTTCCGTCTCTCGGTCATGCATTCCTGTCCATAGCACGTTACCTTCTCTGCACTTAACTCCGCTAGACCTGGCAGAACTGGGGCCACGGTAGAACACTTGATTCCTCCTCTACACTAGATTTACAGAATTAAGATAAACAGACACCACCTCAAAAGACAGACGAGTTTCTAGTGGATAAAACCAGATTTGCCTGGCACTAAGTCTCCATTCTGGAAGAACAGAAAAAGGGTAAATTGTTGTAGGCAATAACAATCTTCATGATCTAAACTGTATCCATAGCAGTAGATCATGCAACTCCAGACCTAGCTGAGGAAGTCAGCAAAACGTTCTTGATCTTCCATTCTGCGGGGATATTCACCTGAATTGTATCACGCCAGGCTGGCTTTCATATAACATTCACATAGGTACGTATGATGTTGTATTTGGTTTGCGTGGCAAGGTTTTGGTAGCAGGAGGGCAGTGGGGGGCTGCAGGGGTGGCTTCTGTGAGACGTTGCTAGAAGCTTCCCCAGTGTCAGCTCCAAGACCAACCCACCACTGGCCAAGGCCGAGCCCATCAGTGATGGTGGCAGCACCTCTGGGGTGACAGAGTTAAGGCAGGAGGGGAACAGCACAGCACCTGGAGCCAAAGAGGAGTGAGGATATGGAGGAGGAACAGCCCTGAGACCCCCAGGCCAGGGCAGCAGGAGGGGCAGGAGGGGCTCCAGGCACCGGAGCAGAGGTTCCCCGGCAGCCCCTGGAGAAGACCCTGGTGAGGCTGGCTGTGCCCCTGCAGCCATGGAGCTCCACGGGGGAGCAGATCTCCACCTGCACCCGGGGAGAGCCCCACGCCACAGCAGGGGGATGCCCGAAGGAGGCCGTGACCCTGTGGGCAGCCCACGCTGGAGCCGGCTCCTGGCAGGGCCTGTGGGGACCCGTGGAGAGAGGAGCCCAGGCTGGAGCCGGCTCCTGGCAGGACCTGTGGCACCATGGGGGGCTGGAGCAGGGTTGCGGGCAGGATTTGTGACCCCGTGGGGGACCCAGGCTGGAGCTGCCTGTTCCTGAAGGACGGCACCCGTGGGGGGACCCAGGCTGGAGCCGTTCGTGAAGAACTGCAGCCTGTGGGAAGGACCCACGTGGGAGCAGTTCATGGAGGACTGTCTGCCGTGGGAGGGACCCCAGGCTGGAGCAGGGGCAGAGTGTGAGGACCCTCCCCTGAGGGGGAAGGAGCGGCAGAGACAGCGTGTGATGAACTGACCACAGCCCCCATTCCCCGTCCCCCTGCGCTGCTCAGGGGGAGGAGGGAGAGAAATCAGGAGTGAAGTTGAGCCCAGGAAGAAGGGAGGGGTGGGGGGAAGGTGTTTTAAGATTTGGGTTTATTTTCTCATTACCCTACTCTGGTATTGATTGGTAATAAATTAAATTAATTTTTCCCCAAGTTGAGTCTGTTTTGCCTGTGATGCTAATTGCTGAGTGATCTCTCCCTGTCCTTACCCCGACCCATGAGCCTTCGTTACATCCTCTCTCCCCTGCCCCGCTGAGGAGGGCAGTGATGGAGCGGCTTTGGTGGGCACCCGGCATCCAGCCAGGGTCAACCCACAACAGATGTACAGGTTATAGTATACCTTTAGGACATTATATACGTTACCTCCTCCCAATAGTGCTAACTGATATTCCACAGAGTTCCAAGGAAATAAAAAAAAAAAACAAGAAAAGCTTTAAATCATGGATGTGTGCTCCTTCAAAAATGTGACAGTAACACGACTGAGAGCAATGTAGCTAAGTCTGTCAAATGCACAAATATTCCTTTAAATACCAAATACTGCTGCAATTGGCAGGACAGGATATAAGTAATTCTCAACAGGGATAATTTTCTTTGTCACTTTTGCCCTGTGTTCTGTATCCCCAGAACCAGGACTAACAACACTGCTATCATGAAAGTTGGAAAAGTTTGTTGTTATTTTCTTCTCAAGGACCTCCAGTCTCAAATGTTTTTAGCTCCTTGTCCATTGCAAGGCGCAGCTTAACACAACCCAAACAGATGCTATGGACAACCCTTATTAGCAGCAGGAATTCATGGAATGGCAGTTGGCCTTCTTCAGGCAGGCAGAGATCTTCTGGACCCGCGTTAACAAGTATGTTCAAACATCTTCCTGAACTCACACATTAATTCTTCTTAACTGTGGAGATTTTCCAGCCCCCTTTCCATTAATACAGAAACTCATACACATACGAGTAAGCATCAGGCTTCTTGCACAGAATGTGAACGGTGAATTTTAACAATGCCATACCAGCTAATTCATACTCCCCCAAGCAAGACTACTGCCATCATTCAGAACAGGGTTATGCCAGACTGAAGCTGGGCTCATGTTACCTCTACAGCTTTAAGACTTTGAAAATGTTCCAGGAACTCCTGCATCAGTTCCTTCTTCAGTCCCCACCAGTCATGAAAAGGATTTACATTTTTCCATTAATTTTCAGATAAATAAAATAACTCTTTTAAACAGCAAGCTAATCACAATCATTACCTCCAGTTTTTTGGTATACCTTATATTCTCAGTTTAATTTTCATTTCTACAGATTCTCTACATTCAGTTTCTAAAATGCAATACTCAAAATACCCTCTACTTGGTAACTTCTATATAGAGTCATAGAGTCATTATTTTTATGTTCCTGTGCATGTGTCAAAATCTTGTTTGAGATACAAGGTAAAAGAATTTAAAAAAAAAAAAAAAAAAAAAAAGACAGAGTGATGGGAAGAGAGGGGGCTAGAGTTTTCCAAGGACAGTTTTCTCTTCCTTTCAGCTTCAACAGTACAGTGCTACTGCTGCTAATGTCACCAACGGAGAATTTCAAAAGACATTTTCAACAAAAGGATCCCATCACTAACCCGGAAGGCAGACAAAGGTCCTTTGGAAAAGGTTTAAGATGCCTTAAACACATTATCCAGGTCTTTGAAGAAGTGCATTCAGTCTATTTTAAAAACTTAAGATACTGAGGGAGTGAACTCCAACTGAAAAATCTGCTACATTCCCCATTATCAGTACCACACTATTTTGCTATGTGCTTCCCGCTATTTATGAAAGGCATTAAAAAAATCCACTTCTGTTTGTGGAGAAGTTCTTACAAATTGGGTTAATACACACGATATGCTACTTTTATAGCAATTCTGTTTCATTTTGAGAAAAGGTTCCTGACCACACTGGAGTTCTCATGTTTTATAACTGAACTAAAATCTCTTCAGCTCAGAGTGTAACAAAGATAACTAATGGATCCACACTATTACTAGTCAGCTTCTAGTAGTCCGTAAGGTATTCCTCCAGTGCTGAGGTTCAGGCATGCAGTAGGGAGAAAACAAGTGGACTACATTACTACATCCATACCACTAACACAGGCTAATTGCATTTCAGAACAAGGTGCTAAAACGACAGAGTTCATTCGGGAAACAAAACAAAATAAGAAACAGAAAACCTTGTGCAAGAATCAAGGTTTTTCCCATGAATACCGTGAAGTGACCCCCCCTGCACCCCAAACTCATGTACCCTATACATAAGGGCAGAGAGCGAGGAACAGCTATGCAAATAACCAGTTACTCTGTAGGTACTCTAAGACACTGCCAGAATCAGGAATTCGCATAAAACAGCAAGGAATTTGCAAAACAAGTTAAGACAAGGCACAAAAATATGCTCCAGGTCAATATTTTCAATTTGAAGTAAGAATCCTGTCACATGTCTTTCACTCTGTGCACATTAATCCTGAAACCGTACACAGGAAACCTGAACGTGAATCACAGAAAATTCAGACAAGTATGGGCAGAGCTATGACTTGCTAATTCCTCTCCTAATCCCACCCTGGTCCTACAGAGCAGGGCAACCACCACCACACCAGCCATACAAGCAGCGCAGTGGCACACACAATACAAAGCTGTGAAGAATCAATATAAGGATCAAAACCACACTTGGGAACACACAGATTTTTGACAGCCTCCAGAACAGTTGACCTGAAATTAATGTTATTAAAGCACAGGTGCTGCCTGCTTTGAACCCAGGCGGTTTTCTATAGTGCCACTGCAAATAGCATCTGGCAAGCACACCGATCGATGGATGCAGCTCTTGACCTAATGAGTTAAAAGAGGAAGCATAACAACACTCGATGCGCAAAAACAAAAACAGGCACTTTGGACAGCAAGAACAACAGCAAATCTCTTTTTAGAAAAGGTGTTTAAGCAGACTTCCAGAAGAATCTGAAGAGTGACAGCTATCAATACTGATGCTTTCACAGTCAACTCATTACCTTTATCCTATCTAGACAGAGTGTTTGCTAATTTACTTTCCTTTGAGCACTCATTTTAGCCATGTGCTGAACAACTACCAATATTTCAGTTTCTTCAAGAAAAGGATGTGGTTTAAGACATAAACACAACATTGATGCTGCAGCCTCAATTCTCAGTGTATCTCCTTAAGGGCTTCATAAATACATTGAACAAGGGCAGTGCGTAACCCCAGCAGACTACTGATTTTCAAATGCCACCATCTGAGGTCCTCCTGAAGGGTAATAATAAAGTGTACAAAAGCAATCCTCTTCTGCTGATGAAACCACTTCTATATTCTAGCATATTGATAAAATCTGAAAAGAATTCATATAGATATCTGATACACCAGAAAAAGATCATCTAAATCTTTTTAGATGATCTTTTAGGTCATCTAAACATCCGAATACTCCACCTATGCTAAAAGCACAACAGAGATGCAAAAACTAGCAACTAGTTACAGAATTATGCACAATATTTAAGAGGAAAAAAAAAAAAACCCAACAAAGCTAAGGCTGTTAAAAAGTGCAAAATAACAATCCACTAGTCAGGGAGAGAGGCTTACAAATATTTTGGGCTTTTTTTCAGGCAAAAATTGCCTTTCAACCTCGTACATTGAGCTTCTCATATCGCAGGTATGAGTTTGGCAGTTTCTAATGAATGAAAAGCCAACTGCTTGCCACTGAGATTCTCAGCCTTGACTCCTCCTTCAGGGTCTACACAGGACCGTCTGTGGCCGCAAACCTGTTGATTTGCCCGTTTTAACCACAGGAAGAGAGAAGAGAGGTAAAAGAGGTGGCAGCTCTCTATGGGGAGCACAACACAACGCTACAGCAAGGCACTCAGCAGCGTCACAAGCTTGCCTCAAAGCAACGCTGCAAGGATTGCTGCAGGGTGCTGGGCTGCACAGCCACGTGTGCGCACTTTTACACAGCGGCACTGAACAGCAAAGGAAGCAAAGGCACTGAGAGAGCTCTTCAAACTAAACTTCAAACGCTTTGGTCAAGCATTGGAACAGGCTGCCCAGGGAAGTGGTGGAGTCACCATCACTGGAGGTGTTCAAAAACTGTGTGGACATGGCACTTCGGTACGTGGTTTAGAGGGCATGGTGGTGTTGGGTTGCTGGTTGGACTTGATGATCTTAAAGGTCCTTTCCAACCTTAATGATTCTGTGATTCCCTGTGGGCAACTTAGAAATGGCTGGCCACAAAGGAGACTTCCATCATTCCAAACTACGATTCAGTGCAGAAATAACCTGATGTTGTGATATTCAGAGAGTACAGCCCTTTCCCAGACTCCCACCAACCACTGGCTCTATGGATGGGGTGGGTGTGGAAATCATGCCTGAAGTGACATCCAAATCTGCTTCATCACACAAAAGGATGCCTGCAGTGCCCCAGGAACAAGAAGATACTCAGTGTCTTAAATAAATAAAAACCAAATATTCAGTAGAATCAAATATTATTTTCTTCCTCCCATTACCTAGAAGGTATTTTGAGTTAAATATATTATAAAACGAAAGTTATTACAGAGCATCTCAGAAATATCCACTGTAAAAGTGTCAGGCCTAAGAACAATACAAAAATATTAGAAATAAACCAGTCTGCCACCTTATCAGCAAAAGAACATCTTTTCTGGGTCCCCAGCTGTGAAAACCTTCTGGCTTTTGCAGGACTCTGACTGACAGCCGACAGGTATTTTTGAGAAAAACCCAACACAGTTAACATCCTGACTGCAGCCAGCATTGCCTTTGTCAAGAGAAAACAGATACGGTTTCACTTGTCAATGTAAACGGCTGACTCCACAGGCCTGCAGAAGCAAAGTGGAACGCACGTGACTACGTGGGCTACAAAGAGCTGAAGCGTAATTGTGCCAGCTAAACACAGAGGGAAAGAACTCGGCACTCGACACGACCGCTTAGCTCTGCCCAGTTCCCCAGCTGCAAAACAGATTGCAAGGAGGCCAGAATTTCACTTCTGGTATTTTATTCTTAATTCCATTACATGCAAGAACCAGTCCTTCAGTGTGCAAAATAAATACACCAGCATATAGGTCTGGCTCATTTCTATACGTAGTTGAAGACTGGCTTTATTGAGCAGCAAAAGTATCTTTTAAGGGCTTGTTTGTGTAAAGAGTGTACCACAAAAAAAAAAAGAAAAAAGAAAAAAAAAAGGCTAAAAAGTGTAGGCAACTTTAAAGTACTTTCTCGCTGTTCTACTCACAGCAGTACATTATACTGATCCAAATCTTATCTGAGCTTAATGAGTAGAAAACACGCCCTGAAACAATTGCCACTGCACACTAAAAATGGACTTTCGGCTTCACAAATTTAATTTTCATCTCCTGAGTCTTAGCTCATGAGGAAAGCTCACAAAAAAAGCACTTTAAATTCAAAATTACATGCCTTCAACTCCCTAAAAACTACCAAGACATTTTCAGCATTTAAAAAGCATAATTTACACTTATTTGCCAAGAATTAAAAGACGAATTAAATATAAGACCAAGCAGTTAATTTTAGAAGGGAATTTTTCTAATACACTGATTTGGAAGGAAGATAAATTTCACTGCTTTAGGTCACTTGGCAGTCTCTGCCTTTGTGAAGGGTATTTCTAGGCCAAAGCTAAGAAAAATTTTATGCACAAGTTGCCTGACATTAAAATATTTTATTTACCTACAAGACCTGTAGGTTCAAAGGGAATTCTGACCACAGTACTGACCACTGTGTTTGCTTCTGCACTGTGACAAAGTTATCAAGTGTTTCTTAAATCTTGTACGAAAAGGGTTTGGGGTCTTTTGGGGGGTGGTGGCTTGCTGAGAAGACGATGCCTTTGTCTTTCAGAAGCGGCAAGGTATTTTAACCCAGAAAACCTGACGTTTCAGCTCCTCAGCAGCGTGGGCTCCGCCGTGGCCCCAGCCTTGTCCCACTCCCCAGCCCTGTGTCCTCCCTCTGCACCACCCCCTCAAGCTGGGCTGCTCCCAATGCTTGTTGGGCACTCGAGGAGCCAAACGAGGGCTGAAAATAATCCTTCTCGTCAACGTGAGGGGAGAGAGAGGGAGAGAACTGAACCAAACCAGCTCTCAGATCCGACCTACCATATAGCCTCCCCCCACCCAGTTTTAAGGGGAGCAACAAGGTTTGCTACACAACCTTGGGTTAAGGGGGAAGCTGCCCTGAACTCACCACCAGTCACACAGCACGAGGCCTTCAGACAGATATTCCCACTTATTCACCCAAGACAGAAAATTATGGACTTTGTAACTGAATGACACGAGCTTTTCCTCTTTCTTGTTTAACTAGGCCAGTATTAAAAGCATGACCTTGAAAGAAACTGAGTTTTATTACTCTGTGCTCCCAGAATGAACACAGGTCCTCTGCGTAGCATAAATAAATGCACAAACTCCACTCAAAAGAAAACATTTTCAAATGTCAAGACTTGAGGGTGATATTTACAAAATAATCAAAATGGGACTGCCCTTTTCAAAATGTAAATAAAGATTTGTTTTGAAATATAGTTGGCATGGAAGTAAGTTTTTTTAGTTAAAGGAAACTGCTAAAGACTCAAAATAGTCCATGTAATTGTAAAACACTGGTATGACACCTTTTAACTGCCACTTAAGTAAATTTAAAAAAACTAAGCAAACAAACAACCTCTACTCACTTCAGAAGCGTATGGTTTTGTAGAAGACAAATTGAAGCTTAAGTCATCGGCACAGAATAGTGATCAGGAAAGGGTAGCTATCAAGAGCAGCGACATGATTTCCTGCAGTCAGTCTGGTTTCTCTGTTGTATTTGAAAAATAAGTGCATCTAGCAAAGCCCACTGGTGTTGAAAACCCCCCACGCACAACAGCATGAGCACAAAAGTAAGACTACCTCCTTGTTTTCACGAGTTCTAGCTTAGTGTTACCTTCACTATCAATGCCTGTCAGAGTTCAAGAAGTGTCTAGATGACACTCTTAGTCATATGGTTTAGTTTTAGGTAATCCTCTGAGGAGCAGGGAGTTGGACTCAATCCTTATGGGTCCCTTCCAACTTGAGATATTCTGTGATTCTATGGTATGTGAAGGCAAGACATTGATCACATTATTAAGGATCACTTTATCAAGATACTAATGTGTCAAAATTAGTTCCTCACTGTAAGACTGTATTAAAAAAAAAAAATGCCACAAACATTAGATACTAAGTCTTATTAAAACCTTGAGTCTAATGGAGACTCACCAGGAATGTTAGACACTTAGTAAAAACTACTATTTGCTGAAGGATTATTTTCCTCAGTCCTCTATTGAATAAACTTCTGCCTTCAGCCTTGTTGTGGTGTTTCCAAGGTTCCTCTTGTCCACATGCATGCCAACTCAGTCCACCACTTCCTCCCTTGTCTGTGGGTCATCATCTCCCTCCCTTTAAAATGCCTAGTTTAAAGCTCTCCTCACCAGGCTGGACAGCCTGTTGGGAAAGATTCTTTTGCCCCACTTGGTCAGGTAGATTCAGTCTCTTCTGAGCAGTCCTTGACCCTCAAAGAGGGTCCCCATGGTTGTAAAAACCAAATCCCTGCTGTCAGCACCAGCTGTGCAACCAGTTGTTGACCTCCAGGATCCATGCAGTTCTTCTTAAGCCCTACACCTCCACTGCGAGGATCAAAGAGAAGACCCTTGGCCTCTATGCCCTTATTCCTCAGGCCCTGAGCCATATAACCATGCTTGACAGGCACCACATCTCCCTTCCAGTATCAAGGGTGCCCATGGGGAAGAGCACCAAGGGGATAACAGTCCAAGGATTCAACAAGGCCCAGCAGCCTCACCACAAGACCATGGATCCAAATCTCTCTCCTAAAAGAGAAAGTGCATGAGAGAGAAAGAGAACATGTACAAAAATGTAACTGCACATTAAATAATGACCTTGGATTTACAGATACAGGAAGGAGGGACAAAGGGGCAGTATATGTTAATTTTTAGAACCATATTAAGACACCTCAAGGTGTTTTTTTTCTCAACGCGCTCAAAAACCAGAAGTTACCTCCCTTTCTCACACCTCACCAAAGACACTGCAAGAAGACTTTCTTACACGAATTAGTCACCTTTGCAGATCTTGAACAAAAACAGATTTTAAAAAGTAAGAGAATTTGAGCTTTCCCACTCTTATATTAACAAAATACAGTAGTTTAAGAAATTGTATATAAACCCTTTCATCAAGAATTATTTCCTAGAAGGACATATGCAGGCAGATTGTACTCCAAAATAACAGCAGGCATAGATTTTAAAAATAACTCAAGTGGCCAAGTAGGCATCTTCCCTGGGTTTTTCTTTGGAAAAAAAGTAGTATCACAGATTTTGGGTAGTAGTTACATGAACGTAACACTGCAAAAATTGCAAAGGAAAGATATAACCTAAAGTAGAATCATCTTCCCCTGCCCCGGTAAATCAGAAAGCTGCAACTCTGTAAAGAAAAAAGAAGGGTTTCACCAATAATGGTTCTTGCAAAGTGTTTTTACACTTTTGTAGTGTAAAAGTTTTCTTCCTCCTTCAAAGAAATCCAATAAATACAAATTCAACAATATTCCTCTGGCACTACCACTAACATACATTTTAAAGTACTTCATTTTAAAAGACAAATGTTGCCCATCAACTCTCAGCAACAATTATCAGGAAGCAACACAAAGCCAAATGCTAAATTTTTATATCAAAATCGTAAGTCAGAAACAACTACCTTTTCAGAAAGCCACAGTCCTATCCCAGGGACTTGTTCACCTAACATCCAACTCAGAAGGGAATAACAAAGTCTCAAGAGCAAAACATTTTGGAAAAAAATACAGACACAATTGTTTACCCAAACATGCCTAGCGAGATGACAATTGTTTATTTTCAGGCAGCTGTTCAGTCTGTTTTTAAAATGTCTAAATTGGTGTTCAAATTGTACTAACCACTGTGAGAGGGAAAACAACAACAAAACAAACCCTGAAGATCTACCAATGTTAATGAATGGCAGAGGCCAATTTCATTAGTTGCCCCACAATTGGTGTATGAAGGTCCTCTAAAGCAAGAAACAAGCTACAAGAAAAGGAAGAACGCATTGTTTCATTCAGCAGCAATAATATCAGAATGTTTATGCAGTAGTGAGATAAATGCACTTTAATGAGCACATATTTTAAACCAGATCAGAGCACCTGATCTCACTGTGGCTTCTAGACATTGTAAGGGCTATCACTCAGAGCCTGACCTCCGTGAGTTCTGGCTACCAGGCCACCAAGTGGTTTGTTGTACCAGTTCCACTGCAACCTTCAGATACTGGTGCCCTCCCATGGAGCACACTTACACCCTAACGCAGCCCAGACTGTAACATGCAGGTGTCAAATACTTACATATGCACTCTTATTAGTATTTATCTAAACTTTGGTAAAGTGATGTGGCTAGTTTCTAACACGTCTTGTAAAGTGTTACATTTTTCAGGAGTTTAACACATTCCTAACTTACAGAAATAGTCACCTGAAGTTACCTGTTGCTGCTTACCACAATGAGCCAATGGCAAGACAAACCCTGAGAGCCCGAGGAAATGACTCAGGTCTCACACTTAGTGTTTCTTCAGTCACAGGGGACACCTGATTCATTAGCAAATACACACTATTACTCACCTGAAACTAGGGGAGGTTTTCCTGTAGAACTAATTGCTTCCATTTACACGCACGCACACCCCAAAAAGACTGCGATCAAAAACCATTTAGCCAAAGCGTCTTCAGATTTCCAATATGATGAGATACATGCTCCATAATATAAATGTTTCATAAGGCTGTTCTCATACCTTTTGAAAAGCATGAAAAGATAATCTAATCACTGAATAAGAAAGATGCCGCCTGCGCTATACATAATCCTGTTCTTCAGGAGCACTTTTTTGTTTTCTTGTTGTTTTTTGGTTTGTTGTTTTTTTTTTAATGGAACAGTTTACAGGGACAGTATTGTTTTAAACAGTTGTAGCTACCACTTTTCAAATATATAAAGGCAGACGAAGAAACAAAACCTGAGAAAAACCAGGCAATAGAAAAAAAGACTATAAAGACTAGAAAAAAGACTGTAAAAATAAGTGTCCATCTTCTCTACTACCAATGTAAAGAAATGTCAGAAGTGATGACAATGAAAGACTCATGTGCATGTACAGACGGGAGAAATGGTAATACTAGAAATACAACCACATCTGTGAGCAGCCACCTTATCACTCAGTGAGCCAGAAAGAAAATAGAAACTGACTTTAAAAAAATGATTCAGTTTAATAGAGTTTGATTCATTAATGTAGTTCTAGTAAAAACCCTGCACACCTTCAGGAGAAGAAACGTATCATGGTGGGGGCAGGAAGGAACAAAGACATATCTGTGTCGTGTTGAAATTCAAGAGCTATACTTAAAAAAAAAAAGTGATTTAAGTAAGTGCTACCTCTGCACCGTTTGTAGTCATCATCCGTACAAGCTCCAGGCGCGGGGGGGGGGGGGGGCAGAACAGAGCACGACCAGCGAGCACTTCTATTCACTGCGTGGGTCTGTCTCAAACTCCAAGCAGGAACACATGTTCTTCTCATCTTCAACTTCCATCTTTTTCTTCACTGCCTGTTTTCAGATCTTTCCTCTATTTTAGCTATTTAATTAAAAAAAAAACAAACACACCCAAAAAAACACCTTGGCTTAGCCAGTCAGCATTGCCTTTCTTCTGTGACCACTCAACATTAACTCTGTTAGAGTTACTGACTGTTTAGAGTTACCATATACAGGCTAGTACCAATTTGTCAAGTCTTTGTGAAATTCTGACCAGTGTCCATCTTTTTAGCAAGGTTTCAAGCAAGCAAGGATAATCATTGAACTAGAAAGTGCACTTCATGCCTCTTCTCTCTTTTACGTGGATTTGTCTTGAAAGAAAAAGGCCCCATCTCCAGTATTTTTTTTTTCAATGATCCCAAAGTACAGTACTTTATTGAAGTATGAAAGACTGTCAAAGGTAGGGTACATTCTGTGCTCAAAAGAAAACTCTGCACCTACAGTGAAGGGCCGATAATGCATTGGTAAAGTGAGAGCCATACTTAACACACAGCATTTCAAACGCTTAGGTTTTTTTATCTTTTTATTGAAGGCAGATGACATAACAGTTTTAACAGTAATTGTTTTCCACAGATAGAAGGATAGAAGGGCAAATGGTATCTAACCAACCTGATAGCTTCTTATGATGAAATGACTGGTTCTGTGGAGGAGTAGAAAAGCATAACATTATATCCCCTGACTTCAGCGTGGCCTGTGACACAGCCTGCCACGGTCTGCTGCTCTACCCTTATAGTCAAACTGAGAAGATAAGGTGTGGGTAGGTGGAATACAAGGGGAGGACAACTGGTTGGACCACCAGGCTCAGAGGACTGTGATCAATGGCAGTAAAGTCCAACTGGCAGTCAGTCATTCAGGAGCCACAGGGATCACCACTAAGGCCAATATCATTCAATGTCTTTAATAAAGGCCCAGATAATAACAAACTGGGGAACTGGTCAGTACGCTGAACGGCAGAGCTGCTATTCAGAGGGCCCTTGACAGTCTACAGAAATAAACTGACAAGAATCTCCTGAAGTTCAATAAAGGTAAATGCAAAGCCCTGCATCTGAAATGGGATAATCCCATTCACCAGTATAAGCTGGGGGCCAATTGGCCAGAAAGTAGCTTTGCAGAAAAGGTTTTGTTTATTTTTTGCATCCATTTTAGTTAAAAGACTGTAAATTATTGTATGACAAATCTCTGGAACTAATGAACAGCTCCTGAAGTACATGGCAAAGGCAGGCACTGTTAGCAAAAAGGCTTAACCCCAGTTCTTCTGAACTTGGGCATTTGCAAGAAAAGATGCATGAGTCCCTGTATAGCAAGAAGAAGGGGGTTTGGAAGAACAGATATGTATTTAAGAGTTCTGTTGACAGATTTTCTCCTCTTTGTTCTGCTTTGCTTCTTCTATAGACTTTAAAGATACTTTGCTTGGAGTCAGTACTGTCACCAGAGATGCCAGCCTCCTGAGGGAAAAGCTGTGGCTAATACATCAGTTTAAAACCACTTGAACATCAGAGCTGGTCACAGAGAGTTACAGAAAAACAGGAGCCTGACTGAGCAATGAACTTGGGACTGATTTCTCCTCAGAGGGAAAGGTTTCTGGACTCAAAAGAGCGGACTGTATGAAAGACTACCAAAAAAGCTCAGATACTACAGTGTCTCAAGCACAGGCAAAAAATGCAGTCAGACAGTACTTCAGAATTGTATCCCATCAAAGATATCAAGAGACTTTACAAGCCAGGAGCAAAAAAAAAAAAAAAAAAAAAAAAAAAAAAAAAAAATCAATGTATACAGCTTTTACAGTGATGATGTCAGTAGGTTTGGTTTGGGTTTTTTTCGTGAATCATCCATATCAAGGAAAAAAAAAAAAAATCAATTGCCGTGAGTGAATAGATGAAGTGAATTTTGCAGGGTTGACAAGTTACCATACTATCCACACGACAGTAGTAATGCTGGCTACTGAAGAGCCCAGGTAAATAATACAGCTGTGAGTTGATAGCGCAACGTATTTCTCAGTGATTAACACAGAACAGCCCTGGATTCAGCTAAAATGACATTACAAAAATCCCAGAAACTAATGACTAAATATGCCTGATAGATATTCATGCCACTTTTCTATAAAAGGACTGTGGCAGAAGTTACTTATCAAAATTTATTTTTGCACATCTTTTATGTACACTGACATAATAATTAACAGAAGCAGCTCACTGAAATGAAATTCTATATAGTCCACAATCATCAAATCATACAGCCTCATAATAAGCTCATGGTACCTGCCCACTGCAATAATTATTCACACAGGCGCATGTACACCCACCCCCATCTTCCAAGTATTTGCAGGCAAGAAGTAGCTTTGTAACAGAGAAATGAGTTATAAGCTGTAGGACTTTGTGACACTTCAACAGCCCATTTTCATTAGCTCATAAAGGTCTCCAGCTCAAACCCCTACTGTAAGTCACACCAGGTTTAATTCAAAGGAAAGGCTGATCACTTAAGTAGAATCTTTCTCCATACATAAACTCCATCTCAAGGCTAGACACACGGCCTTTCCAAAGTAATATTCCTTGAAAATAAATCCTTAGAAAAAACAAATCCTCTGATAACCTCTATGTTTACCTCTATCTAGAGGTAAAGACAGTTACTAGAGGACAAGGCAAACTTCTCCTTCCATTATCAACACCCCATCTATGCCTGAGTCACAACAGGCTTTTTGTTTGTTTGCCACTTAACCTCCCTCCCCCTGAAGAAATACATGCATGTGTATTGGGTCTGCATGGCAAGGTTTTAGTAGCAGGGGAGCTTCTGTGAGAAGCTGCTAGAAGCTTCCCTTATGTCCAGTAAAGCCAATGCCAGCCGGCTCCAAGATGGACCTGCTGCTGGCCAAGGCTGAGCCCATCAGTGGTAGCACCTCTGGAATAACATATTTAAGGGGCGGGGGGGATGACACCACTGCGCAAGGTGTTTTAAGATTTGTTTTTATTTCTCATTTCCCTACTCTGATTTGATTGGTAATAAATTAAATTAACTTTCCTCAAGTCGAGTCTGTTTTGCCTGTGATGCTAACTGCCGAGTGATCTCTCCCTGTCCTTACCCCGACCCATGAGCCTTCATTACATCCTCTCTCCCCTGCCCCGCTGAGGAGGGCAGTGATGGAGCGGCTTTGGTGGGCACCCGGCATCCAGACAGGGTCAACCCACCACAACATGCAAAACATACTGATTACACGTGGAAACCTTCACATTTATAGGTAGATATGGCTATAAAGATAAATACACAAATATATCAGGGTCCGTAATCCTGGCACGGTATGGAGAGGATGAGGTAGAAGGGGAAAACTGGGTTTCTGCAAGACCAGGCTGCAGAAAGACTCCAGCTCTGCAAACTACCCTGCGGCTGTTTTTCCCAAGGTTTTGCTCACACATAGCCCACAGCCAATGCCATTACGTTAATGTGCAAGATCTATGCTAATGTACTGCGTGGCTGGCAATTTTAAGCGCACAGCCATCATCCAGTTAAAGACTGCATTTCCCTCGGCAACTGTTACTTAGTAACCCTCTACACATAAATAGAATTTTACATTACTGCCTATGTGTTGTGAAGGCTACAATCCATGCCTCAATCCTACGGGCACGCAGGAGTTCAAGGAGTCCTGCAGCGAGCTGCAAGTCAAACCTGCGCCAGCTACGTTCAGCTGCTTCCCTAGGCAGAGAGTTTAACCGGAGAGAGAAGACCTGTTCACGCACAAAGTGTTTCTACTGCCATTCTCTTACTGGTGTTTCATCATAAAAAAGGAGCAGGTCCAACATCAAAGAATTTAGACCTCGGCCAGACTTTCTGGTATTATTGATACCCTGTGCAGCGCAGACTTCAGACATAAGCAGAATGGACTAGGCAAAGCTCTTCACCCTCTCCCCTAGAGATAGGATAACCCATTGGCTACATAACTTTTAGGTGGAATTGGGACCATCAGATCCACAGTCAAAACATTACTACAAAAAGTAGTGCAGAACAGATCCAGGGCTGAAGTAAACAGGTGGAGCATGATGGAAGCAAAAAAGAAAAAAATTTAAAAAAAGGAAAGGGCAGATTAGAATTCATCAACTCTAAACACAAAAACTTAAATATCTGTATTGTATTAACTTACTTAGTTGATCCCTTCCATACACAGGCTACTTGCAAACTGACAGACTACTCAAGCTGCTTTAACAACTATCAACACAGGTGTCCTGGTTTCAGCCAGGGTAGAGTTAATTTTCTTCATAGAAGCTAGCGTGAAGCTATGTTTTGGATTTGGGATGAGAAAATGTTGATAAGGTGCTGATGTTTTGAGTTGTTGCTAAGTAGTCAAGGACAGTCCAGCTTCTCGTGCTGGCCTGCAGCGAGCAGGCTGGGGGTGCACGGGGAGCTGGGAGGGGACACAGACGGGACAGCTGACCCAGGCTGGCCAAAGACATATTCCATACCATATAACGTCATGCTCAGTATATAAAGCTGGGACAAAGAAGAAGGAAAGGGTGGAGGGACATTCGGAGTTATGGCGTCTGTCTTCCCAAAAAACCATTACGCGTGACGGAGCCCTGCTTCCCTGGAGATGGCTGAACACCTGCCTGCCCACGGGGAGTGGTGAATGAATTCTTTGTCTTGCTTTGCTTGCGTGTGCGGCTTTTGCTTTACCTATTAAACTGTCTTTATCTCAGACCATGAGTTTCCTCACTTTTACTCTTCCGATTCTCTCCCCCGTCCCACTGTGGGGGAGTGAGCAAGCGGCTGCGTGGGGCTTAGTTGCCGGCTGGGGCTAAACCACGACAACAGGACTTCAGAATCACTTTAGACCAAGAGACTGCCCTTTCAGCATTGAACAAAACAGGTGGCCTGCTGGAAATACCTAGGCACCTTTTTAATTCAATTCCCTACCCATTGCAAAGGATGTATTACCATTACTCTGCTTTGTCCCATCCTTTGTCGCTAGCACCCCCCAGTTTTATTTCCTAAAATGATTTCTTGTTACAAAAGTGGATTGTCTTGACACAAAAGCAACTGAGTTACATAAACTGCATTTCACACACAAATATATTCATATGAAGAGGTTACACGTAAACTACAGTTGCAGTTATTACACTGAGTGACTAAGCATATAGATAAGCAAACATATTTAATTTGCAACTCCATTAGCAAGCTTACAATCTAACACATCTTCCTAAGTACAGCATTGAAATAATAATTTCTTATTTCTTCCTAACAATTAAAAATAATTATAGAAAAAAAAGGATTCTGGAAACTTTGGCAAATCAAAACAGTTTCCCCTCAAAATTTCCCCCATAACTCTTGTCCTGTAATAGGTAACTCAACAGACACAAGCTCTCCTTGCAAAATCCCAGAGAATCAATCCTTCAAAACATGAGTTCCTACTTAAAATTTTTTCTGTCACAACTATACCTTGATACTAACAACACTGTAACAAGCAAGATGTCCTAATTCAGACCAAGAAGTCTTTACTCCTGTTAAGCATCAGGCAATTTTTTCATTTAAGAAAACAAAAACCAGCTAGGAACCATCTCAAGTTTTGAAACTAACTAAATCGTGACTAAGGGAAGTCCAGACGCTCAGAGATGTTCCTGAAGTCCTCATTTTCTTAAAGCCACAAGGCCCAACTCGGCAGCACAGCAGCAGAATTGGGAACTGAACAGGAGGCTTGGCCAAGTCTTACTCAGAGACTGGGACAATTCACTGGCCATCTGGCTCTCTGCACAGGAGAAAGCAGCTCTGCACCTGCTCTGCCAGCCCACGGTTCGTAGCCTAATTGGTTAAAGCAAGCTGATCAGGGCAAAACCAGAACAACTTGTCAGCTGCTGAGACCAGCGCTCACGAGCTGGGACCAAAGCCAAGGCCCCCCCGCTCCTGTTGGAGCCATCTCCCCTGTGGGCTCCGTGTAAGACGTGTTCAGAGGGTCTCCTGTCCCTTATATACAGCAGCAGGAGGATGAACCAGAAGTGACCAAAAGACACACAACCTACCTGATACAAAGCCTGTATGTCAAGCCCCATAAGCTTCCAAAATGCCACGGATCTTTCATTCTCCCATCATCAGGTGACTCAACAGCTGCAATACAGTGCTATTACAGTATCGACTGCATCATGCTATTGCATTATAAACCCTCTCTGCAAAAATCCCAGAGTAGAATCCGATGCCTGAAAGATCTCGTCATCCCTTTTCAAAGGCAAACACGGCACTCGTTCCCCTGGCTGTTGGTGTACTTCCAGTTAAATGTCACTGGCCAGGACACCTGGACAATCTGGTGAGGGGGTATCAGAACCCAGAGCTCCCCACCCCACCTGAAGGTATCCACTGACAGGGACCTTTTGGCCTCCTTTCCCCCCCAAGCACCGTAAAATGTTCATTTTTAGATGGTTTTATCAATCCTTACAGGGCCTATATAGCATAGCATAATAGAATAATAATAAAATAATAAAAACCAGACAAGATGCCAGAGGAAAGGAAAAGGGTGCAACAGGCAGAAGAGGTACATCGAAGAAATTCCAGAACGGACTCATGTTCCCTCTCTTCCCAAGGGAATTGCAGGAAAGGAGAACACAAAGCAGGGCGGTTAAAGCAAAAGGAAAAAGTGTCAAACCTTAATTTTAAATAGGTATTTTACCTATTTTTTTTCTACTTGCTTTTTAATTAAGAAATTAGGTGAATGAAATAGAAAGAAAAAACCTCTTCTAAGAATTATATTTTCTTGAATTGAAGAAAAAAAATAATCAGCCTTAAAAGTAACTTGGGTAAATGAACCTGCAAGAATCCTAAGGCTAAATGTTGCAGGTCTACATTTTCAGCACCTACAAATCAACATGATTAATTTAAATCAATCTGAATGTAATGGATTACAGTGGTTCAGATCCTTCTCAAATGAAAGGTATAACATAAGTTTTCCCTGAACACAGATCTGATTCTGAAAGAAACTGAAGATTAGCATCACATCATACGAGAGGACCTCTTTCTATCAGCAAGTATCCTGCAGCATAAGGCAAGTTATTTCTCTCAGTGAAAGAAACCTAAGTTTTAGTCTTTATTACGTGCAGCTTTTGACCCAGAATCTCATCTCATCTGACCAAGCTCCAGAAGTAACACCGATCATCCTAAACACACTGAGTTTTCTATATAACAGTATACCAAAGACAAAACAGCTGGGTCTCACCTACTGTGAGCTCTGAAGTCTTTCCTAGAACAACAAAATATATTTATCTATACTAGTACTACATATTACATATAATGAAGATATTTAAATTTTTAATCAACACATACTAGTAGTAATTACTGACATATCTTTAATATATTTTATGATATAAACATTCTTTAGCTGTTACAGGCACCGACTTGAAATTCTGAGTCCTACGTTCACCAACCTTTCATCTGCCAAGTCTCAAAAAAATTGGAATTTCAGTCATCAGGTTAAAACAAACAAACAACAAACAACAAAACCCCCCAGTGATTATTCAGACTTTATCACTGTACAGTTTCATGTGCAGTAGAAAGCTGTGGCTCAATGTTAAGAAAACATTTAGCTTGTAGTTCACAGGGAAGATCAGAAGGGATAGCCAGACTCCCCAGGGTGGAAGGCTACTGCTCTTGCCTTTTATAACTCACATAGTGAGGACATTTGCAGCCATACAGGGATATAAGCAGCGTATTTATACTTGAATATATGCTTGTTTTTTTTTTTTTAATATTCACTTGTACTTTTTTATATATAGGTGTGTCTGCACACAAGGAATTAAAGTGGGATTTAAAGTTTTTGCACACAGTTCCACTTCACACTGACAAATTTTAGCCATTTCTTCCCCAGAAGAACTCAACAGCAATTCTGTTTTCTGCATAAAACCAATTCGTTAACAGGTACAAGGTACAAATGCAAAAAAGCAACACTACTTTATGACAAAACAGCATGTAAGTGAAGATGACAGTTGGTCATAAGAATAACCGCAGACAGTTTTGATTTTCAGCTTTGAAATATTGGCAATGGCACTACTGGATTACTCGGTAAAGCAACATACGGTGGCAGGCTGGGATACTTGCTGCAGGTCACATGTTAACATGGTGAGAGCGAGCTGGCTGGAAGAGAAAACCATTTTTCAAGAGGATACGTGCTGTCAGAAAGGTGCAAGCTTTCTCTCTATTCCCCTACCGCATTCTCACCTTTCTGATCAGACTGCCTGTTAGCTGGCCACCTCTTCACAGTTTCTGAACATGCAACTGCACTGTTAGCAAGTAAGTATTATTTCTAATGCCCCAGGAAAATCAAAATACAGCACTGAATTTAGACTGCATCAGAGATGGAGATGCTGACAAAAAGTAGCGTGCGGAAACAAACTGGGTGTAAGGAGGAGTAGAAGAAAGATAAAGGGAGGAAGGAAGAGGGTGTGTGTGAAAGGCTGCGAAAACGTGATAGACATATAAATCAGTTATGACCACAACACAAAAACACCACCACCACACAGAACAAACAAACAAACAAGCAATCACTCAGATTTCAATGTAATAGTCTCAGATAGTACCTTTTAAGCGAGACACTTCCAGTATATCGGAATTTCTGTAACTCATCTGAAAACCTCAGCACTACCAGACAGTGAATCCAATCCTGAAGCTCTTACACAGAACGGGGATAAGTGAAGACCCAATAATGGTGACTACTGGTTTGGTAATAAGTGACTTGGTTAAGAACAGATTTCATCGGTGAAATCTTGTGAAGATTTCTGACTCTTCGGTCTTTTCTGTGGCTTTTGACCTGCATAGAGTTCACGAGCAAACCGAGTGCCCTCAGCCTCCCTAAATTTATCTTTCAGTTCTAGCTGAGTCCAGCTACACCAACCTGAACATCACTCTGTGGCACCGTGACAAAAATGCAAGATTTCCGTTACTGCCTTGTCTTGATTAAAACTGATGCTCAGAAGCCCCCCTAATTACCCAGGGTTAGTGGTATGTGTCTTGTGGCTTTCAGCTCTATGCAAATTTTGGTATTTTTATGGCCACATCCATGGGATGCTGCACTAAAAGATCAGATTGTTTTTAAAGGTGAACCTTATCGCAGCAATACAGAATAAAGCCGTATTACTCCGCTCAAAAGTTTTTCAATTTCCTTTTGCAAAAAAACTTTTTTGTGCAAAAGCATGAGAAAGTTAAGTAAAAAGGAAAAACATTCCATGACATTTTAGCTCAAAGTGGAAAAATCAGGTTTTGAACCGTAGCCGCAGACAAGTTAAATTTACTCAGCGTACAAAGTAACTGCAATTACATAAGAAGTGCAAAAAAAAGCTACTGTTAAAGTGATACTTTGGGTGGGAAAGCCCTGTATCTTTTTCCTTATGATGTCCACTTCACACTTGCTGAATTTACAAATGAGAGCACGACTCAACTCATCTTAGCAATGTGTAACTCCTCTTTTCTCGTGACAGAACATTTAGCATCAGACCCGAGCAGAGCTGGGGTTTTGGCTCTGTACCGATGCATAGCGTAAAACCATGTCTCACAACTAGTTACACTATCAGAAACGCAAGCGCGTGAAACTGAGAATTAAAATGAAGCATGGCTCCAGCAGCACTCTTCTTCCCAGCTGCTGCCCTGGAGCATCAAAGACAACAGAACAACATTAGGGGAAGAAGATGAGGACAAGCTTCAAAATGCACTTTTACCGGGCTTGAATCCTTTGGTAAGTGCTACAGGACAGATTTATCAGTCGCTGTCTTAGCTACTGGAGATTCTGCTGTGATATGGTCCCAGGTACACATAGGTAAAGCTTGGCAAGCTCTCCACCAGGAAAAACGTACTTCACTGTAACTGATTTTATAGATATAACTGCAGTCTAAAGTAGTACACTACTGCAAAAGAGTTTTTAGGCTCTTCTCAAATATAACTAATGGAAATTCTAGTTTGTAACTTCGACCTATCTCACCCACTTTCAGAGCAGGTAATACAACATATCGCCGCAGGCTGATCTATGAACCACCACAACAATAAAAGCACAAAAAGGTTACGTAAGGAAGGAAGAAGATACTGCTCCCTTTCAGCCTTGCAATGTCACTTACTGCTTCCTCAAGACTAAAAATATAAACAACTTAGGCTTCATTTTTACAGCGTGAAGATGCTAAAGCACTGCACAACATGTTGTCAGGCTGAGGTATGGTCCGACTTTGATTAGAAAAGCCCTCTCAGCAACTAGAACAGTTCGTAGAGTGTTCACAAAGAACGGGCAGTGCATTACACCCCTTTTCTTCCAACTCCTTGCTAATTTAAGTGGTACTGTCATTAAACTCATTTGAAAGGACGTTTATCAAAGGTCTGTATCAAAGCTAACAAGAAGGGAACTATAGGAAACTATACCACAACAGCATGCAATCTGAGGCACAAGACCTTAAAAAGTACAGAGTGTACTTCCCTCTTCTTCTCATCAGTTCTGCAGCCTGAGGGGGGAGGACAAAGCCTAAGACCCTACCTCCCCACCAGCCAAAACCACAGCGACTGCGCCTCTTCCTTTTACACCCGTGCAAGCTCAACCAGCTTGAGACCCAAACCAAGAAAGGCTTAGTGCTTAGCAGTTCTGTGCACAACAGAAAAACAAGCTCTCAACTTATTTCATGTAACTGTTACCTACATATTTACTGACGTTTTCACTGAAATGCAGACCTAGTGACATACTGCCGAGATCATACAACTTGGGCAACTCCTTGAACACTAGCAGCAGGTGCTGTGGCTCTGACCAGAGCTCGCTCCTCACACATCACACCTTCACTCTTCTACCAGTTGCTCTGCACAGCGGAGCCCCGTACCTTCAGTGGCCTTCACATACGCACAATGAAGGGGAACATCAAGTGTAAAAGTACCAGCTCTGATCCAGAGACAGTTTATCTTCCATGCATACTTACAATGAGCTTAGCATATTTTAGACACTAGGAAGATTAAATATTATAACTACAATTGACCCTATTAGATTCAGCACCTGAAGAGTTTAATGAACAGTCAAGTATTCAAACACGACTTGGATTTAGACCCGAGTTGTTCCCTTTAACTTTACAGTAGAGCTACTTGCCTACTTCACCATTAGACATAAGACTTCCAATACCATACTGAATGATGGTCTTAAGGTTAATTTTTGAGGACAGATGTCATAGCTACCGCATACTTGGCATTCTCGGAGGCTTCCAACAGTACTGTGATACCATCTCACTAGTTGAAGCACATCAGTGCCTGAAGGCTCCACTCAAGGTCTCCAAGCACTACTATTAATACAGAATGACACTGCATCTGTCCCAACAAACAATCCAGTACGAAGGTTAAGAAATTAAATAGGAGGATAGAGCGAGCACAAAAGGATTTGCTCAAGGCCAAAGCTAGTTTGACGGCAGAATTTGAAGAAGACAGACGTCTGTCAAACTGAACTGGTCTTGCTTAACCTGACTGCCCAGGACTTCCCTTCTCACCCTAGAAAGGGATTTGACTCTTCCAAAAGCAGCACTTCCTTGTACCAGGCACCGGCTTAACCAGACACTGGCTGGTCACGAGAATTTCTACAGTGTGCAACCTGTAACACTGGCTGGTGAAAATGCTCATCAAATCTCCCACAGAAAATGCTGGCACTCTCAACATTTTAAAGTTTTTTTTTCTCTATTTTTCCTTTGCCTTCAGAAAGATATTGGCTTGAGAGGGAGTGTTTTAATCAATATATCAAATTACAAAGAATACACTACTATAACCCCTGTGCTCTTCATTGCTTTACAGCAAAAGGTAAAGCTCTCAGAAAACACACAATTGTACCAGAAAATAAAAACAGTTTTATACAACTTCGCTAGAGGGAAAAAGCGACAAGGCTGCACTCTGATTAATTTATCTATGGTAATAAGACTATTTATTTAAACATAATAAAATCAAATGCCACATTTGTTTGTTTTTTTTTGTTTTTTGAGTGGGGTGGTTTTGTGGGTTTGGGTTTTTTGGGGGTTTTTTTGGTTTGTTTTGGGGTTTGGTTTTTTTTTTTTTACAGAAAAGCTTATCCCAGTCTGCAAAATCCACATCATCTGTATGTCAAGTATCTCTCAAATTGTAAGTATTAAAAAATAAACCTCTGTCTTACAAAAATAACACTTCAGAGCAATTAATAAAGCTTTTTTCTTTTCTTGATACTTTATGGTACATACCAAGAGGAAGCACCTGGTGAAAACCACACATACAGCTTAGGTCTGTGCAGATCCATTAAATAAAAGAGATCTGACAGAAATGAGACGGATTATGTTATTGCTTTGAGTAAAAGGTAAGGGATTTGTAAATATTTTTGGCATTATTTAGGTCAAATAGACCAACCATATTTCAAAGCATCCACTTAATTTCAAAGTATCTCATTATTTATTAAATAATCACTGTGGTTTGGCATATTTATAAATCAAGGGAAGCATAATATTTTGAAAGAAGTATCACAACTTGGGAAGCCATCTTTTTGTCTTTTGCCTATTTCCCAATTCGAAAGCATCTTGGTGTCATGTAAGACAGCTGGTGAAATAATTGCTTTCCAGATCTCTATTTCTAATTTTGTAATTCAAATACCCAAATTTACTGAAAGTAAAGCAAAGCTAGATGCCAACTCAAAAAAACCACACCCAATAGTAATTGCTGGATTACAGGGCATTTATTGGACTACCAAGAGTTACGATTGCTACAGTTTGGCAACAGTCTCTCTAATGTCATTATACATAAAATAGCTGTCTGGAGAACTGGTCATCAGTTCAGGAGCCAGTACAGAGTCTGTGCAGCAAATCTGACATCACAGGTTGAGAGCAGCTGCCTAAAATGATGTTGTTCTTTGGTACTGTATTTTTGGGAAACGAAATACAGTAAACAGCCTGAAGTTAAAAGTAATAAATTTTAGAAAGACCCTTAATGAGATGCTAGCCTCTTTCATTGCTAAGATCGAGGAGAGGCAGTTCAGCGTTTCCACTGTAGTTGCCGCAAGCCTTCAGTGATTGTCCTCCATAGCACACTAGAAGACTGGTGGGAAAACAGTTCTAATTTACAGCTATGTTGAATGACAAAAAAAAAAGGGCTACTTCAGCTTAAAAAAAAAAAGAAAAAAAGTATGACATATGATTACTACTGCCAGTAAGAACTTTAATGCTGCCTGTAAGAACTGAATCAAGATGACTAGTTATGTGGAATACGTAGTAGCACCGTAACCATGTATTTCCTGACTTTAAATCTGTGGCCTTACCATTTCTTGTGACATGATTACTGCCTTACGTGCATAAAGGGAGGTTTTGATCAAGAATTGCCTATCTTAAAGTTTAAGGGTTTGGTGTTTTGGGTTTTTGTCACTCTAGAAGGATGAGTGATGGACAGAAGATATTACTACAAAAATAAGTTCCCCCCTAAAAATATTTTAGGTAAATGAATATTATTTTGATTGCAGAATCAAGTATTCTCCATGAACTAATTAAGTAAAAGAAGGAATTTTTAAAAAGTGCAGCAATCCATTTCCTTGTTGTCCTGGTTTCAGCCAGGATAGAGCTGGTTTTCTTCACAGAAGCCAGTGTGAAACTGTGTTTTGGATTTGGGATGAGAAACTGTTGATAATGTGCTGATGTTTTGGGTTGCTGCTGAGCAGTCAAGGACAGTCCAGCTTCTCATGCTGGCCTGCCAGTGAGCAGGCTGGGGGTGCACGGGGAGCTGGGAGGGGACACAGCCGGGACAGCTGACCCAGACTGGCCAAAGAGATATTCCCTACCATACGACGTCATGCCCAGTACATAAACTGGAGTTGGCCGGGGGGCGGAAATCGCTGCTCGGGGACGGGCTGTCGATCGCCGGGTGGTGAGCAATTGCTGTATTGGGCATCACTTGTTCTTGTACATTCCTTTGTCGGTATTATCATTGTTGTTTCCTTCTTTCTTTCTGTCCTATTAAACTGTGTTTATCTCAACCCACAAGGTTTTTTTTTTCCTAATTCTCTCCCCCACCCTACTGTGGGAGGGGGAGTGAGCGAGCGGCTGCGTGGTGCTTAGTTGCCGGCTGGGGCTAAACCACGACACTTGTAGACCATTACATGCTAAGTGCAAGACTCCTGTCCACCTGACTCTTGCTCACCACTGCAAACTTGCACCTATTGCATAGGCTGCTACACTTGGAAGAATCTGATCCTTTTTGAGACCCCATGTGCCCAACAACTCACTCACCTGCCACCCAGATGCATCAGACACACATGATCCCACAGCAGGAAAACAGTTATGAAGTATTTTACTAGCCACATTTTGTCCTCAAAGACCAAAGCAGGGGATTTGTGGTGCAAAACAGCCCATCAAGCTCTGTGTACCTGCCGCATCACACCTGCAGGTTTTCACACCCTTAGTCAGAAAAGATCAAAATACTTGGCTAAATACATCTGTTCAGTGCATTTGACTTTGCTGGAGCTGCACAACAGAGTTTCCCAGAGGGGAAGTCTATAAGACCTGTCACTACAAGACCACAATTTATTGTTTGTACTGAAAATTTGCAGAATGGTTTTGTGGCCCAAAATGCTGCACAAACACAAAACAAAAACATACGTAGTCAGTTGTCCTCTCTTCCTGCTGTTTTCTCCCTATTCCTTCCAGTGTGCTTACGTACTTTCCTAAAGGACACGGCAAATAACTAATAACTGTATGAATTCTAGTTTGTATGCCTCTTAGGGATAGCTCTTATCTGCCACAGCAATGCAAAATACCCACATTCCTCCAGACAAAGCATAAAACTATCTGTTTATATCACCTGTCCAATGCAAAGGGCGACAGCTTTATACAGTGTGGGCTCACACTGTAAACTGTTATTTTTGGGTGGGGATGGGTAGAAGGAAGTTAGCAATATCTAGCAAAAAGAAGCATCTTTTTTTATATATATAGGAAGATGTCTTTTTTTAAGATATGTGTGAATTCTTTTCCGGTACAATGTAGAAAAACAAATCAACAAGATATTATCACTAGGCAAACAGAATACCACATTATGTGCAAAATACACAACAGTGTCAGCAGAGGCTTAGAAAGCAAATACCAACTTTTATTTAACATTTTCTCTTTTTCTTCTGATGAGATTTCTAAAGCTGTATCTCCTTAGACTGACAATCTTTAGAATTCTCTTACTTTACATGTTTCTATATAGTTTCTTTCTTATAGATAAAGCCAATGACTACCCACATGGAAAACGGTCAACACGCAGAAGATAATTCAGCTACTAGCTCTTAAAAAAAAAAAAAAAAAATTCTCACTGCAGTATCATGCTTATAAGGCTGATTTCATTCATTTCCACCATGACTGAGAAGCTTTTTATCAGCTATGGATCTGATGCAGGAAAACATCACATCTCTCATTAAATCCAGCACAACAAAACCCTGGTTTGGCCACATCTCATAGGACCATTTTTAAAAAAAGGTGGTAATTTTGAAGTGACAACTACAAAATAGTAATGGTGAAAGTCATCTGGTAAACATACTAATGTATTAAAAATTACATATTTCATAAAATACATATTTCTGAAGTGGCCTTGCCTCTTCAATTTTCTACACTTACCTTGGTCGACTTGTCAGCACTATGTTCTCGTTTTCCTACATGGTTCCCCATGATGGATCACCAGAACTTCAAATTCTGAAAAGGCAAAACCAAAACAGCATTTTTGAAACCAATACCTTTGTACTGAAATACAAATTTGTTTTTCATCTGACACAGAACAAAGAGATTGTTCTCATACAATAAGCATTTTCATAGTGGAAGATAGGATCTGTGAAAGATCCTAAGGGGAAAAAAAAAAAATGCTTATCTGGTCTATTTTGCAAATCTAAGCAATACCGGAAAGCTTTCCTTCTTCTAAAAAATAAGACACACACAGAGAAGGAAAAATAAAGTGTTTATTGTGAAATTTGCACATAAAACAAGACTAGATTAGAAATTAGGTAGTGGCCTTGTCTTTCAGTATTACATTTCAAATACCAAAACAGTGCAATATGTGTCAAATGATCTGTAGCTATAAAATCCCATAAGAGATCAAGTTACTTCTTTCGAATTCACATTTGCCATTATATAAACAGCAATTACTGAAAAAAGCACCACATTAAACTGCTAACAATTTGCTGTGGAGGTGAGAATGGACATGTTCTTTACAGCCCACACTTTCAGGAGAAGCACATAAGAAAGGAATGTAAACTCTTTCATTGTATTTTCTGGCTCATCCTGTTGTATCTCAGCTTTAACAGAGCTTATGTAGGTTAAACCACAACACTGAAATTTCAGCTTTTAGAGTACACTTGTGGTTATACTACATATTTCTTCTCATAGAGGCATTTGTATAGGAACTTACACACAGCTGCTGCCTTCAGCCGATTTAATGCAATGCAAGGTAGCACTTGAAGTCCCGAAACTTAAAACTACATGCAAAAGAAGTTTCAAGTGAACTTTTTCCTCTCAGAATTATGCGCTGAACTTTCAGTAATAAAATTCAATTTCTGGTGCTAAGAGTAACACTTCATTACTCTGCAATAAAGAGAGGGATATGCCCTAAAACCTTAGCATCAGAAATCCTGGCACAACGCTTTTGCTATCCAAAGGCTAAGTTACTTCATTAAGCAAAATCTTTTGAAAAAGCTTCGGAGAAAAGGATAACCAGACCTTTGCTGTGAGAGAAAATGCACGAAGTAAAACAGTAGGATATTAACCAGTTACACTTGGCAGAACATACAAATATAGTTATAGCCCCAGCTAGATGCACTAATTTGTGTACCAAAGGACTCTAAAGACAGCGACTTTGATTACTTCTGATTTTCCATCACAGAAATGTGTACTTTATCAAAAGCAATCTTGTCTTGTGTCACTATCATAGAATAGTTTGGGTTGGAAGGTACCTTTAAAGGTCATCTAGTCCAACCCCCCTGCAATGAGCAGGGACATCTTCAACTAGACCAGGTTGCTCAGAGCCCCGTCCAGCCTGACCTTGAATGTTTCCAGGGATGGGGCATCTACCACCTCTCTGGGCAACCTGTGCCAGTGTTTCACCACCCTCATTGTGAAACATTTCTTCCTTACATCTAGTCTAAATCTACGTTCTTTTAGTTTAAAACCATTACCCCTTGTCCTATTGCAACAGGCCCTGCCAAAAAGTCTGTCCCCATCTTTCTCAGAAGCCCCTTCAAGTACTAGAAGGCTGCAATCAGGTCTCTCCAGAGCCTTCTCTTCTCCAGGCTGAACAATCCCACCTCTCAGCCTGTCCTCACAGGAGAGGTGTTCCATCCGCTGATCATTTTTGTGGCCCTCCTCTGGACCTGTTGGAACGGGTCTTTCCTGTGCTGAGGGCTCCAGAGCTGCAACTTTTGGAGAGACCGATAGATTTATCCTCCCCCCAGCCCCCAATGATAAATTTCAGTGAGCGTCTGCAGTGCTCGTTTGACTACTCACTGAATTCCATTCGCTCCAAAATCAAACTGCCACATATCACTGTATCTGATTCAACAACTCCTCAAAAATATTCACTTCTAAGGTCTTGCAAAGGAAAAGTTAAAAAACATCCAAACTCAGTAAGTGTACTCAACGTAGAGTTTATTCGTAAACTGGAAACAGATTTTTCGTTAAAGACCACTATCTATTGCATAAAAGATTAGAAGAAAAAACTCTATCCTTTCAAATTGTGGTATCAGCACAATCAGATCACATATTTGTGAGATTATAAAAATTTCCACAGAAAAATACAAATAAATTCATAGACACTGAGTTTCAGAGCTGAACTACCTCAAACTGGCCTTTCCTCTACAAATTATGAGCAGCAGCTCATCTCTTGCATCACCTACTTTGCAACATAACATACCGGCTAAACCACGACACGGATACAGATGAGCTACGCTGTGAAACTAAGCCAGGTAAATGTTTAAAAATCATTTGTTGGCCAGTCAAAAGAAAAACAGTAAAAACTTCCACGCTGCCACACTGTAGATACCTGAACATGGTAAGGCCAATTTTCTGCTCAAATGTCTGCACAAAGCAAGCAAACAAAACAAAACCCAAGCAAACAGAGAACTGTATGAAATGGCTGATCAAATGCACTCCTGATTTCTGTGTGCATAATTCCTTCAGCAAGACGCTAAGGATTACACGTGGAAGGGAATAAAAAAAGAAAAAAGGTTTGGAGAAATGCACAAACGCTATTCAAAGTTTAGGAGTGTGGTTCGAGAGTACACCTATACGTGGGAGAGTGTTACATTTCTCTACAGCAACAGACTTAAAAGCTGAAAACTAATGGCATTGATTAAGCCTGTAGATCTGCACTTCTGCTCCTTTATTGTTTTGAAAATGTCAGAGGGACAGTGTGTAGTCAAAATTCACATGATTGACCCCTTCTTATTCTCACCTCACATCCAGAAACAAACACTAAGAGAACTAGATTTTTCTTCATCTTTTTCATGCATAAATGAACACAGATGTTTAAACTCAAGATAAGTTAGCTATAGGTACTGCTATAAATTCCTTATGTAGAGATAAAGCTACTTGTTAGCCAAAGAACAAAAGCAACCAGCCAGGTAGCAAGAGTATCCTAAAAGTTACAGAATTCTTCGTGCTACCTATTAAATGGAGAAAAAACTGTTAAGTAATCCTTGGGGAAAAAAAAGCCTTCCAAAAAATCTGGCACGAATTAGGAAAGGAAACATATAGTGCCAACTGTTCCATAGATATCTGATTAAGAAGTGAAAACATACATACACACAAGCCTGTAAACATTGATTTACAGCAATAAAGACCTAATTTTTCACTTTAGCCCCAAGCAGAAATCTGCCTTACTTGATGAAAAACACAGGTCGTTTTCACTTCAGGATGCAAGTACATCCCGAAAGTGTTAAGACCTAAACACTGATTTTGGTTCTTGCTGTCGTGAGGAGACCACACTGCACAGCTTCTACCTGTGCCAGTCTTTATGCAACGAGTTGAGTCACTGACTTCAACGGGATTATTCATTGTACGATCTTTGTAGGAACTTGCAGCCAACTATTCAAAAAATCTGAGCTGGAAAAAGGTTTGCATTTTCTTTTTAGTCACCTTTATAACATCCAGGTTGCCAGACTAAGCAGGTCTGTATATAGCTAAGAGGCAGCTTCTTGCACTTGTTAACAAATGTCAGACAACTGATGAACATTCTTGAGCCCGTACATGCTTTAGCACTGATAAAAAGCCACCAGAACAGTCACGAAGCTCCAAAACAATGCAAAAACAGAAGTACTGTAGAAGTGCAGTAACTTCCTTTGAATCCAGTGTGAATCACCTCTAACTATAAGCTGCCAAAATAGGCTGGAGCACGAGACCAAGCTCATGACAGCAACAACAGCATTTGTCCGAAACCTTCCTGGTGAAAACCTGCAAGTTTCGTAAATCCTGCGAGAGGAAAGACTTCGCACGTGAGCCTAAGTCGCAAAACGAGAGGAGACACTACGCAGGTCTGCAGCCATCAGCGTACGGCACCAGCTGCCCCATAACCACTCCTCACCCAGCCCGTGGGTTTCAGCATATTAGAACCGTCCGAGAGGCTGAGGAAATCGCAGGCCATGCGAGCAAGCCCGTTTGGTAGGACTGGAAGTTGAAAACACTCCTGCTACCCAACAACTCCCTGACATGAAGTGAGCGGACGCCGGCAGGAAGCTGTGAACCACCGCTGCAGCTGCCGCTGGCAGAGTCACGCTGCTTCAAGTAATTCCAAAAACAGCCCAGGGATTTTGCCCGGGGAAATTAAAATGAAGTGTCTCCTCCCATCAATTTACCTTCTTACGGAGTCAGTCTAACAGGTAACCTGATGGCAATCTAGACCAAGCTGCTTTCCCCGCTTCTCAGTGGGAAGCCATATTCCAACTAGCAACAGCTACAGAAACACCACTGCCTTACCCAAGGAGAGAAGCATCTTGCTGTCTGCCAAACACAAAATAAAAACCAAACAAATACAAAAAGGGGAGGAAAAACTCAGTCCTACACATCACATTCATAAGCAATAGCCATAAAAATACACTTACATTGGGATCATGTAACTTACTTCTCTTCATCTGAACAGGTGATTAAAAATAGGGTTTTAGGAACACATATCGTATCTTTTTTTTTTTAACCCATTCTAGTCTGCCTGTTGAAATTAAATGGGTATTTATAGTGAAAAAACAGGTTATAATCATCTTCTCATACACACGTACTATCCTACGAAAAGGTTTAAATTATGATTTAGAATTTTCACTGAAAGGCAGGAAAATGCTTCTTTAAAGTTTTTGAATATACCAAGAAATGCAATGGTACCACTTTCTGCAGGTTATGCTGGTTTAACTGCAAAATAGCATTTTCTCTCACTCATGGGAGCCTGAGAAAAATTCACCCCTTGTAATCGTTGGACCCTGAAAAGTGTCCTTCCCCCGCAGTATCTCACAGAACATTATAATTTTTGTATATTCTAAATACAAACAATAAACTTCATCCCAGGAGCTGGTTTACAGTGACAGCTCACCTACTGTAATTCAGGCGTTACAAAAGGCTATAAGCCAATGCACCTGGAGCACCTTTATTGAACATTAATGGTTACTTCATACTAAAATACATAAACTACCAAATGTAAATCACAGGATGCTGCAAATGGATTGTTAAATATGATCCTTGAAGAGTAATTTAGTTACGTAAAATAAGGGTTCAATCTTACCTCTTCCCACACACTTAATTATGACTCAACAGAACTACACATAATAATAAAGGTATGCAAGTACTTACATATTTACAAGTATCAGAACATAATTATTACCTTCTCTAGGAATACACATTCACCACAGACTGATGTTAGTGGATAATGGTGTGGAGCTACAATGCTAGATACGTTTACCGAGTGCTCGTGGCCTTACTCACATATGGGAAAAAGAATGACAGAACATAGAAATATTTGAGGAATTTATTTAAAAATTCCTGCTAAATCAATGATTCTTCTTACCCAAATAAGTATTACATTTTACTACTATATCCAGATCTTATTAAACAATGTAAAAAGTGTAATTACTTTCAAGAAACGTGCAAGTTCTGTCTAATTTTGGTAGCCCTTTAACGTAGACTTGTAATTACAAACTTACGCAGCAAAGTACCACGCAAAAGACTTTTTTTTTTTCCTAACGTCAGGTCCAGGTTACGTAGCTTCCTGGGAAGCAAGTTGACGCATTGCCCAGCACTGGCTACCAGCTAGCTGGAAATGTTTCAGCTGGTTTTTTAGGCTCTCGGTGTGATCTACACCTGTGGAAGGAAGCCCATCACTTCAGCCTTCTCTCAAAACATATCAAGACACTGGGCACACCTCATTTGTTTCTTCAGAATTCTCTCATCATGGTAACCTGGTACTCCAATGCACCAAGAAAGAAAACCTCTGGTGGGTGCAGGTGAATGACCTGCAGCTAATTCCACCAGCGGCCACAGCCAGATGCTTCAGAGACAGAGGCGAGCAATCACATAGCAAAAGTAACCTGCCTCATGGGCAAACTCCTTCCTAGGAATCCTGCCCTCTTAATTCAAGTGTTAAATTATTTCATAAAATATAGTGCCTTATATCCCTTAGAAGTTTCATCGTTATTTAATGCAGATTTAATTTTTCATCACTCATGAAATTGTGTAATCCTTGCTAGATCAAACCTTATTTCACTTTTGACTTCCGCAATGATATTTCTCTGAGGAACCCTTCCTGAAAGAAAAAATGCATTATTCCAGACACATTTCTGTCATGAATGATCAAAACCAAGATTTCAGTGGCAACCATAATGTTTAAATCAGAGAAGTCACCAGGAGTTTAGTACCAATGGGTGTATTTAACCATGCTTGTGCAGTGCCTCACATATCAGAGTCCTGCCCTTCCTGGCCTATCCAGACATTACAACAATTTCCGTGCTAACAGACAACTCTACGTGCCTTAGCAAGGATGCTAGATCTAGAAAACCACCCTTGAGTGATGGACCAAGTTCTGAGACACTATTTATCTGAGAAAGTACTCCCCAGTGCTAGCACAGTTGCTCAATGATTTACATACACCTCATATATCATTGCACAAGACACCAAAGTTATTGAATTTTCACTACAATTTTATGCTAGCAGTACAACACAGAAGAAAGACTACAACACTGAGATAGAATATATGCTGGGAAAGAACGCTGTTGCAAGCTATTTTCTAAAATTGCCATGGGGTAAGCACAGTTTTCTAAGATCTTTTCTGACTGCTTTGATGACAATTTTCCTCTATCTATTGCCAACAAGAAGAATATTGGATATTATTTTTTGTAAAAGCTTGTGATATTCAGGAATCTCACCTCAGCATAGCTAAAGATAGCCCAAACTTGATTATAGACAGCAGACTGTAAAAACAGTTATAATGAAATTGCTAAACCGCATATATTTATTTTCTGTAGCTTAGGTTTCTCTTACTTTTCTCTTCTTTCGCCCTTCAACCCACTCCACTCTACTTGCTAGAACACCATCACTATCATCCTGCCCACTAAGAAAAAGGTAAAACTTTAAACCAAATTTCTCAACAGGGCTTTTCTGCCTCCCTTCACGAACAGAAAAACACTCACCCAACGTCACTTAGCACACACCGGTACCTATACTCCCTTATATAAACACAAATCGTCAGTGATTACAATCAACTGGCATTAGCCACACACTTACTGTTTGTCTTCAAAACACTAAGATTAGTGGAGCACCATGACCTCCATGTCAATCCACCTGCAGGGTCGTAAGGAAATTTCCTTAATCACCTCCACTTTAAAAGACAGGCTGGTGCATTTGATGGGGGAGCTAGATACCCCCACAAAGACCTGGGTACAGATGCCCGCAGCATCTGTCCAAGCACCCAACCACGCCATTCCTTCTGCCTGCTGCACTTCTACCACGGCACCTACACCTCAGGGGCTTGACAAAACGTGGATTTCTTTGTACGTCCTCCATGCCTTTGCCGAGATTCTTGCGCTTCACAGCTGCTCCCAGTCCAGGGAACAGAGAGGACTACATATATGTCTAACATACACCTCCCTTGAACCTATACCAAAAAGGAATTGTTGCCCTGCTATGAAATAAAGACGGGTTTGTCTATTTTTGTCTCAATCACTAATACCAACAGGTTCATTTAATTTGCTACATACTGTCTTTTACACAACCCACCACAACAGAACAGGCTTTTTTTTGTTTGTTTTTTTCTTTTCATATTGGAGGACTGTTTAGGTCTGCATGGCATACAAATCTAGAAGCAAGGACAATTTTTCCCAACCCTGTGAAATGGATCAGACACATACATAATCATCGGTGATTTCTTCCAGCACCTGTGTGCTCTAAAGACAAAACAATTTGACATTGCAGTAAAATAAATTCTCTGATTAAAAAAAAAAGAACCCCACAACACCCAGGACAAAGACCTCATTCTATATATATTGTGAAGATACGCAGTAGATTCCCAAGATCATCACTTTCCACTATCCTTGTTTCTGAAGTACTGTATTAGGAGTACATCTCCACAGCTGTGGGCTTTACCTCTTGGCCTCAATGAGTCAACGAATAAAAGGTACACACTTGTCCTAAATGCCAAAATATTTTTTTAAAAAGATGAACCAGCACACAAGAATATATAACATAAATGCAGTATTAACCAGGAAAAAGAAAAAAGAATGAAATTCAAATCATAGAGAATTTCAGGCCAAAGTAATAATCTTACCAGGACCAGAGGCAAAAAAGCATGGAGCAATCAAGAAACCGAACAAGCAAGTACCACCATTTGTTACTTGGAGACTTTTTGGTTTTTTGAGATTAAGGTACTCTGAAATCAGGCAAGACCTCACATCTGTTTTCATGTAAAAATGAAAAGATACCATGAGAATAAAAACACGATATATTTGAGGACTCACATTTTTTCCCTCGTTCTCTGCTTTAGAAAAACAAGACGTCTCCAAATGGTGAACAGCGTATTCTCCCTTTTAAAGTGAGGTGGGTCACCTAAGCTTCCCAGTGAACGCAGCCACTTTGATGATCAGCATTTCATTACCACACTGGAGAGACTGATGACAAAATGCACACCTGCAGTTCTAAATACTCATGAATCAAAGGCACTGCATGCTGGCTCTTATCTTCTCATGTTCAACAGACTGACAGATGGGACAAGAAGATGATTCACCCTCTCCAGACACCGTTAACTTTGCTGTGAGAAAACACTGAACCACTATATCCTTCTCAATTAAATAACTCAATTCAAATTAAAAAAAAAAAAAAGAGGAAAAAGCCTCTCTCTGTATGGCCTTTCTCTCCCTCTGTTCTGATTTCATATATAATCTATCCATGCTGTAAACATATCAACCAAGAGATGGGTTTCCTGTAAATGCTCCTCTGTTACATTTGGCATAAATACTGATATTACGAAAGGGTCTGACTTTCACCATACTCCAAGCTGACTCCCACTTGACTCAATCTCCTGCTGCAAAGTCAGGTCCCTCCCTTCCCACAAACACACTGCCCAAGAGGCACAAAACCCAATCTTTCTTTTCTGACATAAAAAAATGCATCCTTAACTATATACTTATATTTCTCACTTTTTGTGCATTATGTTTCTCACTTATTTTTGCCTTTTCTTTTACTAGCCTGATTTCCAGAGGGTTCATGTATGAGATGATGCTCTGAAAATAATTTTTAAAGTAATCTGATGGAGGCTTAGTCCTCAATATGTTCATCTGTGACTATGCTTAAGACATGTAACAAGGTTCAAGGTTCATGTGGCAGCCTCCTAACAGGTTACCATTACCCACAGTCCACTAGCACAAACAAGACAGTTCTCCAGCTCGAAACGGTTTGCTGTGCAAGTTGCAAGTGACACCTCATGAAGCTTAAGTAAGGATTTTTAAATTCCTCTGCTCCTAAATCAATAAATACATTTAAGAACAAAGTGATTTACAAAGCTGTAGAGAAGCAGTTTTCTGTGCTCATGAATGTCTACCTGGAAACACAGATACTATGACACCAGTTTGGAATTTTCTCTGGCAATGATACAATGGTTTGCTTTCCATTCTGAACAGAGAAAGCAGAATTATTTTTTGCTAAGGATAATTGTACATCTGAGAAATAAATAAATCTATCTTCTTTTCAAATGGAATTTTAGTCCAGGTATTTTGGGCTTTAGTTGTTTTAGGTCAGAGGCTCAGCAGGTTACAGCCACCAAGCTGTGAGTTATTGCACTCGGAATTTTAAATCATTAATGAGTAACAGCAGCAATCCTGGCACTGAAATCTGCATGAGAAGCCACTTAAGCCTTTAGATCACCCTGACACAATTATGGTACTTGTGTGCTTCTTCAAATATGCTTTCAAGTACTCGTGCCTCGTACTTGAACACTGCCTCATTTTATCTAAATCTTAAATTTTGTATACTAATGTTGCTTTCCCAACCTTTATTCAGGCTATGTACAAAGACAATATAAAAACAGTCATTACTGAATTACTATTGAAGAGAACAATGACAGACCCAGTGAAAAATTTCTGTTTGAACATGAGAATGTACAAAATGTACACCAGAAAATTACTTCCCCTTCTTTCATTAAAAAGAAAATCAGACTGTTTATTTCATGTTAAAAGGAAGACAAAAAGGATGTGACAGCCCAAACACTCGTTTCTTCGGCATAGTTTTCCAATGCAGTTCACCATTTAAGTCAAATTCAGTGTACCAAAAAAAAGATTATAAAATCTGGCAACATGTCAAAATAATGGAGTAAGAAAACATATGTTTCAATAAGGAGACTAGCAGTGTATTCACTTCCAAAGACGATTACCAAAATATACCTCAAATCCACTATATGATTAAAAGTTAAGTAAGCTTATACATAATAGTCACAGCACCCTTCACAAGAGTATCTTGTTTTTGAACAAGTTGTACTTGTGAAGTATGGGGATAAACTATTTTACTTTTATTGTGAACTGAATGCTTTTAAAAGAAGAAAATGTTTCAAATACCACCACTAAAATCATGACAGGGTCCACAGCCTTCAACCAAGAGGGGGTCTCATTCCAGACAGCATGTAAAGACAGCGAGGAAGTTCCTTCCCTAGAGGTCTTGCAACGTAAGTATACAAAACACATGGAGGTGTTACGGTATGGAGGAGGTAAACCTTTCTCCCATATTACAGATACAGAACAAATAAGTTAAGGGCAATATGTGAAAAATTACTTACGGCCCACTTAAGAAGCTTAGGCAGGCATTAGAAACTTAAATCCTGACTTGTAATTCTGAAAACCTGTTCTCAGCTACCACATAATGCTGGGGTTTGTGATCACAAGACACCTCCCATCTTATTTTACAAGTGCTTCATGGACTTCAAGTTCTGCCATCAGCCATACAAAAATCACACTCCAGCCCTGATGACACAGCCAAGCAGCTTCACCTGATTTTACACCAGAACCCATGAATATACAATGAGGTTGTTTCTCTGCCATCCTAGGTCTTAATTCAGCAGACTCTCTCAGACACAGAAAATGCTAACCATCAGGCTCAGGCTTATCACAAGATAGAGTGGAAACCACTGTAATGCCCCCCTCCCTGCCTTTTTTAAACAGCTATAGCAGGTCACCCATACCATTAGATAATAAGCTTGTGATTAGCATACTCACACAGGATGTGGGAAACCAGGGATCGTTTTAGAAGATACTGAGGGGAAAGATCAGTCTGACTTGATCACAGGATAACTGTGAGTCACCAATGTGATCTGGCAGGGTAAAAAAAAACCACCAAAAAAAACACCAAACACAAAACAGACAGACAAACAGACCTATGTCGTATCATGAGGGGACATTTCCAGTCAAGATAGGGAAGAATTAATGTCATCATACAAGCTGCTAGCATAACCTCAGCTGAATACAAGGTACAATTCCATATTTAACAACATGAATTTTTTACTAGAACAGATGCAAGCATGACGAGAGCAATAGGAGCCCATTATACAGGGATAAGACTAAAAGCCCATGACATGTCAAGCCTAAGTAAAACAAAGCTAAATGAGTGTTAGGAGAAAAATATATGCTGCCCATGTATAAATCTAAGCAGAAAGTCAGGTATTTCTAAACATCAGAAGAGCAGGGCTCTGGAAGAACCAGAGGAGATTTTAAAACCTATCTACTTTCAAGACAGAAAGCAGCAGTGTGGCTACTGTGTTTCAGAGACTCTGTGAACGGTGTAGTTCTTGCCATGGCAGAACAGCCCCAACTCTTTTTGCCCGAGGATATTCCAGTCCACGTTTCTGGACAGTACACCTGGAGCAGTGCTGGGTAGGAGGAGAGCAGAGAGGGATTACCTGTTGCTGAGCCTGTTCATGTACTGACAACTGACTTTAAAAAAGATAAAATAATAATAATAAAAAAAAAAAAAACAAAAAAACCAAACCAAAATAAAATCACAAACACAGCGATAGTCTGGAAAGAGAGAGCAAAAATGATGCTTTTAGCCAGCTAGGTTTCACTGGGGTGTGGGATACTGGGCAAATAGACTTTATCCCCCACTCCGAGTTCACTGATGAATTCCTGTTCATCCATTTTATCCTGCAAGTGATCAGTATAAAGTACAGGAAAACTGTAACACTCTCTACACGAAAGGGATCATCACTCCTGCTCAACAGCCTCTACCTTTACAGCCTGCTCCCTGGAGTGGGAAATGCAGGTCTGAAACCTTTGAGGAACGGATGGAGCTGATCTCCATCCCAAACACGTCACGGTAAGGTCTTGGCTAGCCAGCTCTTTGCAAGTTTGTGGGCATCTGCCCTCAGGAAGGGGTTGTGAGACACCCACACAGCCCTCCCACGGCAGCTCTGGGAGCCGGAACAGCAGGGTAACACATTTTGGATGGACAATGACTTTAAGGAGTCTTCTGGTCAGCTTGTTGGCTATGTTGGATAATAATCTGAGACATCTAACTCTCAGCACAAGATACACTAGGTGCTTTATACAAGGCTCTGCAAGTCACTTTGACCCCTTTTTTTCACGTATCATTTAGAAATTGACTGCTCTTTTCATAATATTCCTCCAAGACTATATTCCAAAATAGTCCTTAAAATCCCCTCTCCTCCTTTAGTACTCTGCAGTAAATGCTCCACCATGGAAAAGCAATAATGAATAATATTTCAGTCTTTGACTGACACTTTATAATCACATATATGTGTATATATATATAAAAAACTGTATTGGTTTTGCATGGCAAGGTTTTGGTAGCAGGGGGGCGGGGGGTGCACGAGTGGCTTCTGTGAGAAGCTGCCAGAAGCTTCCCCCATGTCCGACACAGCCAATACCAGCCGGCTCCGAGACGGACCCACCGCTGGCCAAGGCTGAGCCCATCAGCGATGGTGGCAGCGCCTATGGGGGAACAGAGTTAAGGAGGGGGGAAAAAAGCAGCACAGCAACTGCAGCCGGAGAAGAGAGGGGTGAGGATACGGGGGAGGAACAGCCCTGCAGACCCCCAGGCCAGGGCAGCAGGAGGGGCAGGAGGGGTTCCAGGCGCCGGAGCAGAGGTTCCCCGGCAGCCCCTGGGGAAGAGCCTGGTGAGGCCGGCTGTGCCCCTGCAGCCATGGAGCTCCACGGGGGAGCAGATCTCCACCCGCACCCGGGGAGAGCCCCACGCCGCAGCAGGGGGATGCCCGAAGGAGGCCGTGACCCCGTGGGCAGCCCACGCTGGAGCCGGCTCCTGGCAGGACCTGTGGGGACCCATGGGGAGAGGGGCCCAGGCTGGAGCAGGGTTGCAGGCAGGACTTGTGACCCCACAGGGGACCCAGGCTGGAGCCGCCTGTTCCTGAAGGACGGCACCCGTGGGGGAACCCAGGCTGGAGCAGCTCGTGAAGAACTGCAGCCTGTGGGAAGGACCCACGTGGGAGCAGTTCGTGGAGGACTGTCTCCCGTGGGAGGGACCCCAGGCTGGAGCAGGGGCAGAGTGTGAGGACCCTCCTCTGAGGGGGAAGGAGAGGCAGGGACAGCGTGTGATGAACTGACCACAGCCCCCATTCCCCGTCCCTCTGCGCTGCTCGGGGGGAGAGAGAGAACTCATGAGTAAATTTGAGCCTAGGAAGAAGGTAAGGGTGGGGGGGGAAGGTGTTTTAGGATTCAGTTTTATTTTCTCATTACCCTACTCTGGTATTGATTGGTAATAAATTAATTTCCCCAAGTTGAGTCTGTTTTGCCATGACAATTGCTGAGTGATCTCTCCCTGTCCTTATCCCGACCCATGAGCCTTTCGCTACATCCTCTCTCCCCTGCCCCGCTGAGGAGGGCAGTGATGGAGCGGCTTTGGTGGGCACCTGGTGTCCAGACAGCGTCAGCCCACTAAAATAACAAACCCTCCAGCAACAGCCATTTTAAACTTATGTGCACCGAATCATTTATTCAATCAATAAAGGTGCCTCTCATCCCACTCCTTAACAGAGCTAAAGCCTTTCACAACATAAATACTGGTTTGGCTGAAATCCTTAGTTTCCCACCTCAAACAATACCTCTATCCAACCTGTTACTATCATCTCTTAATTCACCTATAGCACTCTCAAGCAACAGCAGCTCATAGCACTAAAAGTGCAGTCATTAAAAGAAGTTACTTTCTGATGTACAAATTACATGATACCTGAATCAGAAACTGTCATTTAACACTTACGTGAGTTATCTGTAAGTAAAAAAAAATGGGTCTTTTAAAGTAGCATCTTGCTTCAACCAGCTTTTACTGAGGTAAGGGATCAACCAGTCTGCAAGCAATTAGGTTATATTGACAGCTTTTAACTGTTCTGTAACTCCTTTTTTGAGTAGAAATCCAGCTATTCTAAGTTAGTGGGTATGATTAGTTTGAGATGTTGCAGCTGGAGCCTTTCACTCCCAAAGATATCGGTGATGACCCACATACAGCACCAATCCCTTCTTTGTGCCAACGCTGCCCAGCTGTGGTCCCTAATATTTAGTCTGTGGCACTTTAAAACCTTGTAATAATTCTGAATGATCAAACTTGCCCTTACTAAGCTAATGCTACAGTTTTAATCGCGGTCTTCTTTTGGTGCATCCAGTAAGTCTAATGCATTACCATTTATAAGTAAGTATCTATTAGTAAATCCATTCCCAGTTTGTTATTTAAGCATCTTCCAAATTAATGCCAATGTCCGAAACAAAAATACAGCAATGCTGGGAAAAATAAATAAATAATGTTTTCTTCATTATCTTGAAGCACGCAATATTCACTCAGAAAAAAACCCTACCCTGATCAAAAACACAGCTCCACCCCCAAACCACAGGCTTCATAGTATCTGGCAAGGATGTTTAAAAACATAAACATACAAAATCTGCAGTGCTTCTAGTTTAAAGTTCAGCAAAGTAAAAAGCAATTACCACCACAACTGTTTTGTTTTTTTAACACAGCCGCATGTAAACATTTCATCAGTCTGGGTAAGTCAGAGTTCACTTGTATTCACTCTTAATTTCAATTAGTAAGGCATATAAATTTCCCTTATTTGCCAACTACACCATATAAATAGCCAGACCTAAAGCCCTTAAAATTGCACTATACATTGGTTGTCTGCTAGAATGGAGAAGGTTTGCAGATCATACCACAAAGGTTCTCTCAAATGCCACAGGGGGAAAAAGTATAAGCAGATAATAACAGAATCAGACGCACAGCGATGCCAGGCCCAGTGGGACTAGGACACATGCAGGTTGATACGAGAATGGTATCACAACACAGCAGAAACAGGGGCACCTAATAATTTTGGTACTGATTACTATTTTCCTCGTTTCAAGTCATTAAGACTCCTGCAATACTAGTATCTTGCCCATCACTTGCTTACCCTTTGCACACTGCAGCCTGCCCGTACCCAAACACAACCCAGAATATGTAATTTGTCACAAAGGAGATAAGTTCTTTCATGCTTCCCTCCCCCCGACCTGCCTGACCTCGTATTATAAATACCATATTGCAAGCGGAAGGAAATCATCTCTCTTGGCCAGAAACATGCTGTGTATGTCCCACAGCAATGCTACTCAGCATTCTGTTCAGCCTGAACTCTATTTTCTTGCCTCAGTTTCCCCTGAACATCATTCTTATTTTCTGTTTCATGTGAACTGGTACTAATTTTGTGACTTGCCTACTTCAGGCTCTTTGTTATGAATTTCTATTAGGACAGCAATCAATCACAAGAATCTCTCTAATGAGGGGCTAGTCTTGTTCTTTATGACAAAGGTTGAAGTGAAATAATTTAAGTGTATCTTTTAGTTTCATCTAATGATAGCTTAATTTTCAGGAACTTAAGTGATACCAGACCTCGTAAAAATTGGTATTGTATGTTTAAGTTGGACCATTAGATCACAAACCATTAATATAAAAATACGGTCTCTTAACAGTGGCAATTTCTAGTTACAACAAAGTTTAAAATCTGTTCAATAACTTCAAAGCACATGGTTCCCAACCAAATACAAATGAGAATAATTTCAAACATTTCTGAATTGCAGCAATCTTCGAATAGAGAATACTTAAAATGCTTAAAACAGTAAATGACAGGCAACTTATTCAACTGACACTACAGGAGGAATTTTTATACAACCAGAATGTAATTACAAGCTGGAATTGAGTCAACATACTCTTAAGTCAATGCCTCCCTCAATCAATAAAAAGAGTCATCACAAGATGATTCAATACTGCAAAAAGACACATGCAGAATAACCTTTTTATCTATTTATTATCTATTTAAAATTAGTGTGACAACAAACATTAACATCTTAAAATCTTCTTGCATTGATTTATCTTACTTATTTGGGTGATCTTTTCTTACAGAAGCAAGCCCACTGAAAACAATCATACTGTTTTGCATCAGGAAGACAGTACAAAACCAGCTTTCATGCTTGTATGTGCCAGTATTATTGCTGTAATGCATGAGTGATTATGAAATTATTTAACTGCTCTCTTTCCAGAGCCCTGGTTATTTCTGTCAGGTTATAAAGTACAGAGCTGGCTGATTGTGAAATACCTTTAATCATTTGGCCATCTTCAAATGTAATATTCTACCAATGTCATATTTTCATGTTCATCTTTTATTTGCAGTGATTAATTTACTAAACTGGACAAAAGGAAAATGTGATTTTACAGTTCACAAATAATTAAAGCATTAAAACAGGTTCCTAAAATATGAAGAGACATTGACATTAGAAATAAAAGTAAGAACTTCTGCATTGAAAACTTACTATGGAGGTACTATTTACCTTTTAGCATCTGACTTTTTCCCCTACGTGCATTTTTCAGTTTCAGTTTAGAAATCGTCAATATGATTTTGGGTTACATGTAAGATTGAGTACGATCATTCGCAATCTATTATAATTTCTTCCTAAAGTATTAAAATCTTACTGCAATTTAACACTATTGGAAGCATTAAAATCATGAGTCAATTACATGTGCCATTCAAAACATATTATGAAAGCTGTATTTCTGATTAATTCACTGCTGACAGGATCATTACTAGAACATTTCTAAATTGTAAAATGTAACTCTTACATTCCATTCAGCTACTGGTCCTAGAGAAATGTTTCATTAAACATATTTATAACCTTAATCCCAAGAGGTTTTTCAGATGCTAAATAATACTGCAATGAATAAACATGAATACCTAAAACATATACAGCATGAAACTAAGGACAACTATCATCACATGATGAAATTATTTTGATACAGGATGAACTACACAGAGTAATCATTGTTTATCAGTAACAGAAAGAGTTGGAAAATTAAATGTCTAAACTAGTAGGGCATGCAGTGCCAATGATAGGATCTGAGAAATACTAAGTTCCCCAATAAGTTATTGTGAACTTAGTGCACAGCACCATACAATCAGGTTAAATTTGTTTGCTTCTTACTATGTGCAAAGCAAGCAAGTCTCAGTTTTACTGTGGGTCTTACTGCATGTGAGGATTGCTGGTGTTTTCCAAAGATAACCTAAACAATTATGAGTAAAAAGGGAATATCAAAATGATTATTAGAAGAAAAAAAGCCACCACATGACTGGAGAAGTTTTAAATGCGTATTACCAACAACAACTACTACAAAAAAAACCACCACCAAAAAAAAAAAGTTTTAAATGCGTATTAGAATACAAATAAAGATTTTTCACATGCCCCCTCACTGACACCTTCATATGCATTTTTTGTTATTATCAAGCTAATGGCAAGATTATGGGCCTAAAACAATACAAAAGAGAATCCAAGACAAAGCCCACTGGCTATAAGCAGATCACCAAGACAACGATCAGACCAATATAATTATTAAACTTACTGTCACTTGCTACCACCTTCCTTCCTTCCAAATTCCTCAAACACACACAGGGAACAAGAATCACTCTAGCAGCAACATCCTGCTCCTAACAAGCTTGCTCCCCCAGGTCACATGAAGTCCCAACTCATTCATCACCACATTCCTGAGATGCAGGTGCTCCATCCTGTGACCAGCACGCACTCAATCACCTACAGATGGACAACAATTGGGCATCAAGAAAAGAAGAGCAGGAAAGGGATTATGCACAGGTTACCAAGTCTGAGGGATCACTAGGAAAGAAAGCATCACAGTCCAGACTACTTTGTTGGTGAGTCTACTCCCACAGTATGTTCTGACATATGTCCACCTGGACATATGAAGGAGAAGGTGGTGGCTGGGAATCACCAGCTTGGATTTACCAAGGTTAAATCATGCCTGACCAATATGATTGCCCTCTGTCATAAAATGATGGCATTTGTGGATGAGAGGAAATCAGTGGTATCACCTACCTTGATTTCAACAAGGCTCAACAATGTCTCCCAAAGTATCTTTGCACCTAACCTGATCTAAGTTACAGTCTAGATGGGTAGACTGCTGGATGATAAAAAACCCCTACCTCTATCATCAGGCTCGAACAGCAGCTGTCACTGGTTCACAATCTGCCCATAACCTGGTTACAAGTGGATAGGTATGGGGCCCTATCCTGCTTAGTATCTTTAACAGCGACCTGGCAGTACATATAGAACATTAAGTCTGCAAACACCACCAAACTTAGGGGTGCAGCTGATACACTGGAGGGCAGGGTTGCCGTTCAGAGTGACCTAGATAGGGCTGACAGAAACATCATGAGAGCACAATCTGAAGACTAACTTACTGGTGAGCAGCTCTGCTGAAAATGACCTTGGGGTCCTGGACAGCAGTAGGTGAGACATGAATCAGCAGCCCACGTGGCAGCAAGGAGACCTAACAGCATCCTGGGCTTCGGCAGCAGAAGCACAGCCAGTGGACTGAGGGAAGCAATTGTTCTGCTTCATGCGCAATCCATTACTCTGGCATCTGGACTATTGGCTCTAATTTTGGATCCCCACTATGAAGCATTTGTCAACTGGAGCAAGTTCAGTGAAAGGCCACAAAGACAGTTGGCGGCTGGAGCACACGTCCTGTAAGGAGAGGCTGAAGACACATATGTTAAGCAGAGCATGCACGTTTAGGCACAATGCATGCAGGAAGGCAAGAGAAACGTCAGGCATACTCAAAGCATACTGTACAAATGATCTATGTACGTGCAGTAAATTGAGTGCCTTCACTATTCTCTGAATTGTATGCACTTATGCAGATCAAAAGAACTGCATATGCATGTATTTATTTAGTCATGCGACTGACAACGGCCCCACAGAAGATCTCCTCCAAAAGCCTCTACAAAGCCACTTGATTCACTGAGCCCGGAGGACTGAACCACCTTAGCTGCAATTAATCCAAAATTCACTTACTAGCACTGCAGCTGGCGGGGGGGGGGCAGCCACCAAAACCAGACAGTATTTATAAAGAAGAAGAGACTACAGGTCAAGCATATACTTCATGGCTGCTACAACAGTCCCTAACAGTAGAATATAAACAGCATTTAAGAATTCTGAATATGATGCTACTCAGCATTATACCAAATGGCTGCATTAAGCGAAGGAGCAGCATACTTTTGTTGTTGTTATATGCTGATTGTGGTAGGTGTATTTTACCCTTCTCACTAAGGCCTAATAGTTGGACAAAATGTTACTCAGAGATTAAATGTACAAACCATTTACAATAAAAGGCCAATTAGAAGTAACAAAAAGTATTTTGCAACCTTTCTCACGCTTTCCAGGGGCACACAGAAGTATTACTTGTGGCTATAATTCCCGTCTTTAGTTGGAAGCAAATTTCTTCCTGCAGTGCTTTCATTAATAAAGAAGGCTGTGGCATTCAGGAGTTAGAATTAAAAAAATAAAAATGAAAAAAAAAACTCCAACCAAACAAACCCCAACACAAAAAACACACCAATAACCACACCACATACAAAGCTTTTTACGACAGGAGGAGAATAGAAATGCTTTGCAACCCACTCTGCAAGTCAGCCAAAATTTAAGATGAACTTTTCAACATCAACAGTCCTGCGTTCAGTTGAAGAGCACCTATTAAAATTGCCATTAAAACAACAGCAACTTTTCCCTGTGAACCTATTAGGGGTTCTTTCCCATTTGACAAGAGTTACCTTTCTGAAAAACAAAAACAAAGCCAAATTATTGCCTACCCTCCAGGTGAACAGTGCTGAGTCAGACTATGCTGATGAAAGCTGTGCAGAAGCTTATACTTATCTCTTTTCCATAAGCAAGTCAGGACGAAGTAATAGTACAGATGAAAGATTATGAAAAAAACAAGCTAGAGTTTCTATTTGTAGAAACTACACACTTTGGCGAGTAACAAGTCCCTCGATACAGTAACTTCCAGCATTTGGGGAAAAGAGTCTAAGGGTAAAAGGCCCAACAAGAGCCAAAGTAAAAGATAATTATAAATTGTTTTCCTCTAAGTCAGCCCAAATTACTTGAGCATGTGTATTAAGCTAAAAAACAACCATGAATAAAACATCACTGTGCTGTTTCTTCCTACTTTCACGAAAATAAAAAGAGAGTTAACGTCAAGTCTGACTTAAGAAATGTGAAAAGGTTCTGCCCATCTTCATTACCACCAATTTTGCTGATGTTCGAAGCACTCCAGGCAACCATTTCACCAGCAGCACACCATCCTCTTTTGGTCAGCCTTTCAGCCTTGTGGTTTTTTCCCTTTGAACTAAGCAATGTAGAGATGAAAATGTCTGCAATCAAATTGCTGAGTATTTTCCAGTTTTACCATTTCACTAAAGAGCCAAACTAAAATGGGATCACTGTGTAACCCGACAGAGCCTTTTAGTATTTTTGGGGATTACGGTTTTTGCTCCTACTTTAGCACCCTAAAATGGTGTGAGCTGTCAAAATACTAAAAATGCAACGCAGTAAGGGTCAAAAAGTTCCCTATTATAATGATTATATTATTCTTTCTGGATAAAGCTTTGAGGGACATGTCAATCTCCAAATTTACTGTTTTGTACTGTTTCATCAGTATTTTATCCCATAACACTGATCTGCTCCAGCGCGGGCTGCCCACAGGGTCACGGCCTCCTTCGGGCATCCCCCTGCTGCGGCGTGGGGCCCTCCCCGGGTGTGGGTGGAGATCTGCTCCCCCGTGGAGCTCCATGGCTGCAGGGGCACAGCCGGCCTCACCAGGGTCTTCTCCAGGGGCTGCCGGGGAACCTCTGCTCCGGTACCTGGAGCCCCTCCTGCCCCTCCTGCTGCCCTGGCCTGGGGGTCTGCAGGGCTGTTCCTCCCCCGTATCCTCACTCCTCTCTTCTCCGGCTGCAGTTGCTGTGCTGTTCCCCCTCTCCTTAACTCTGTTCCCCCATAGGCGCTGCCACCATCGCTGATGGGCTCGGCCTTGGCCAGCGGTGGGTCCGTCTCGGAGCCGGCTGGTGTTGGCTGTGTCGGACATGGGGGAAGCTTCTGGCAGCTTCTCACAGGAGCCACCCCTGCAGCCCCCACTGCCCCCCTGCTACCAAAACCTTGTCATGCAAACCCAATACAGCTAGTTTTTCAGATGATATTCTAACACTACTTTTGATCCAAAGAATTAACAAGATTTGACAAGAGAGTTTAACTAAGGACTGATTTTTTTAGAATCAGAAGAGGGACGCTGACATCTGGGAAATTACAGTGACGGAGAAAGATAAGTGAAAAGCATTACAATACATTACATAACACCATAAAGCAATATTTTGCTATTAACCATGAGATGTTGTGGACTTAACTGCAATCCCAGAAGCTAACGGGCTTCTTCTGAGATGAGCTGAGAGCCTCAGTTACTCAAGGAATTTGTCATGCACTCCAGGAACACTTCCTGGAGTGGGTACTGTGGGAAGTCAATAGAAGTTCTGAAGATATATATTATTAAATATACTAGTCAGGAGAAATTGGCTGTGGGCTAGGGGTGTGCGGATGACACTCAGGTTTATGCACAGATTTTAAGGCCAGAGGACAGTAACAGCTGCCACTGGGACCTGCAGAATTGCTGCATTTAAAAAAAAAAAGTCTAGGCTGTATCTTCATCAAGACACTAACCCAGCCTATACAAAGCCTGAGAAATGGGTGAGATGTGGTCAGTTGTAGTGGACAAGGTGGAAGTGATACTGTTAGGTTGACAAGGAAGAAAATTTGAGAAGACAGCAAAGACCGTCTCTACCACTGAATGCACTCAACCAGCATTACCAACCTGAAGCCACTCTACCTTACTTCAGTACATCTATCTGAAATCTACCAAGGAAAACTCTGAACATGAAGGTAGAGGACAACTGTCCTTAGTGCTCAGAGGCCTTCATTACATTGGAAACTATGATTTTACCATGAGTTTTACCAGCAAAACACCTTACGTCCCAAGATGAGCCTACCTCAGGGTCGGCTTTTTACCACCATACCAGATTTTAGCAATACCATGCCCAGAAAGGGGTGACAGTAGATCCCTAGACACAACAGAAGCAGCAGCTATACGCTGTCCTTTGAAAGGCCCTCGGATACCCAGAATATGTTATTGCCTTCTAATCTGCACACTATCATGGTCCAATTTATAACTGAAAAAAAAATTGGCAGGGCACTGACAACTACAAAGGAGCTGTATTTCAGGGCTTTTTGATGTATTACCATGAGATAACAGGCTGCTGTTGCACGAGTCCTAGATCAAACCTAATCCATTGCAAATAACTGTTATTTTTCATGGTCTTGCATGTGTATTCACAGGACCACAATCAAGAGAACCGACTCAAAAATGCAGCCAGGTGTGATGAACATGTCAATATCTTTGATAACAATGTTCCCTCTCCTGTATTCTTGAAAAATCTCTTTCAGAAATTCAAGGATTAAAAGCAAACATTAAGACCAGGTACAAAGGTTGTAAACAATACATAAACTTGCTCCAGAACAGGTTTGTATGTGTTTGTTAGTACTGATCTCTCACGCTGCCAAGCCTCTTTGTTCAAGTGTCTGAATTTCAAAGATAGCTATAACTTGTCCAACTGCATTTTTACCTGAATTTTGTGACTTCTATACAAGAAGTAGGCTAAGAACAAATATATTTTCACTTGTGATCCAAAGATTTCAACTCTTCAGCAGAAGCCATAGATAATGCACCAGGTAAGCATATAAAAATACACTACATGTCTGAATCAATTTTAAGAATATATCTTGGCGTGTATTTGCTTTGATTTTCCTTTCCCTCTCACTTTCAAATCGTAATAGTTAGACACTAGATTCCCTCAGTTCTTCATTTCAGCAATCTGGAAAGGATTGAATTTAAACATTCCCAAAGTTTAAGACAAAAAATATTAAGAATTGCAATTACATACTAAGAAATTTTGCAAGTGTTGGAACAAAATACAAAAAAGTAAAATTTAAAAACCATCTTTCCTTCCAATGTGCAAAACAAACCTAGTACAGCTGATACATTGATAAAAAACTGTTGAAATGTAAAAAAAAAAAAAATTAGGATAAAAATCACTATTGTACCTTCAGTCACTGTGTTAAAAAAAAAGAAAAAAGAAGAGAAACTCTGATTTGATCAATCTTTGCAGATTTATTACTTCACTTCTTTCTCCCCTTTGAAAGACCTTAGTAAAGCCGGGGGGGGGAACTGAGGGGAGTGGAATCAATGGTGAAGTAAAGATTTAGAAAACTAACTTCCCTACTGAGTTATTTCAAAATCACTTCAGGACAGAAGAAAAAAAAGGCCTGGAAATTTCCATGTTATTTCTTGTTTTTCTCTCACTTGCCCTTTGCGTGGGCTTTCCTGGGATATGTCCAAGATTTACAGCTATTCCAAGCAACAGAGCTGGGATTTCACAGTTACTGCAACTGATGCAAGAAGCCTCATAGGAACAATTCCACTTTATATTAACCAGAGCTGTCCAGTTATTTTTAACTGAGCATTTTAAGAGGCATAAAGCTTTTTTTCTGAATATGAGAAACCCAGAACGTTAAAATACAATTACTGTTGTCAGGAACTGTTTTGTTTAAGTACCTGCTGTTTAGAAATTCTTTAGCCACAAGAAATTGTTCATAATAGATTCTGAATCCTAAAGAAAATAGTAGGAAGTTGTATGTCAATCTCCACAGAAAAGTTAACCCAGGATGATCAACCTTTTACAGAAGACTGCAAATGTCTCAACTAAGAAGATGAGGTGTAGAGAATTGAGATGAGAGTGACTGATATCTCCCAGACAACCAGGAAATTTCTTTTTTAAAAAAACCCCAAAGCCAGACTCTGAAAACAGCTGGAAAAGCAAGAAAACATGAGTACAATTTGTTCTTCAGAAAAGTTAAGGAAATGGCTAATCATCTACATAACTAACAACAAAATTATTTACTACTGTACCCAAAAGCCCACGTAACACAAAGATTCAACCAGGATTACAGTTAATATTTGAATGGTCATCAGATGGTAGGAAAGACAGGAAAATAACCTGAGAAACACACAGAGAAAATCCGCAGCCATTTGAATAGAGAAGATTAAGTAAAGAAAACTCTACTGTGAGTGTGATATAGCCTTTATTTAACGTCACTGAATATGTAAGATTAGACACCATCAGTGTCTTGCTGGGGGAGAGCCGCCAGTGAAGTTTCATGCAACTCATTCCAATACAGCTACTTTGACAGTGCTTAGCATAACTAAGAACATTTTGTCTAAATCCTCAGGTGGGTGAAACCCCTAGAGAACTAGATTTTGATTGCGTCGTTTTAATTTATGACCGACTCAGTTTCACCATATTGTGCTCCTCTAGCTCCAACGCAGCGCTCACATCTTGTCTCATCAGGGTAAGAACAATCTGCCTGCAGAATGATTAGTACAGCGAGACCCAGAACTACGACTGAAGGCTACAGTAATACAGCTCTAATGTAATCTCCACTGAAGTCAGCCACTGCCTTTGGCAACTGGATCGGTCTCTCAGAGACCAACTGATTCATTTTATACCGATTATCTAATTAGTCCAAATTAAGCAGTTTGTGCAGAAGGCTGCGTGCCCCAGAAAATGGATATTAACACAAGTAATATGCAAATAAAGTACGGGAGCCTAGTGTTATCCGTCTGAAACTCCAGTTGTACAAGTTATTTGAGCAGCCGAGCTCTAAAGCATATATCCTTTTTCTGATTCTTCCTCCATTGGTTGCTAACTACTTTTTATTTTTTTTTAAATATATATAAATTCAGGCTTCTTCAGAAATGATTTTTTCTTGGAAGCACCTAACTATTCTGGAAAACTATAATGGCTTTTTTCCATCTTCAACATTTTTTTTCCATCTTCAACAGAGCACTTTAAAGAAACCAGACAAACGCCAGTTTTATAAAAGACTATCAGCTGACTGCATTCAAAACTGCATCTAAAAGTTCCTGACCTACTGCTGTTTATTACTGGTGTCTTTTATTTAAGTAAGCGCCTCACCACAGAAAACACGGACCACAGCTTCAACGTGACATCTTGCCTGAGAGAAAAATTATTCAGGTAATTAAACACCACAGGACTGGGCACCTCAGCAGTGATCCAGAAGACTGTGGTATCCTTTAATCCATGACAGAGTTTACACTTTAAACCTGTAGGCAAGACCAGAGTCTTAGACTGCAAACTTTCTAGCCTTCTCCTCCATTAAACACTGGTTATGCTTTCAGTGCTTTAGCCAAAGAATAATAGATTTCATCCACATTAGTCCACATATTGTGTTGACTGTCAAAAATTATGTTCTCATCTAAAATAAATCAGATTAGCTCTGGTAAGTAAAAATTTAAACCAAACTGCCCAGGTTCTAATATATGAGCACTCATCCATTTTCACAGCACTTCCTTTTGACAGGTAGGAAGTTAACAGAAAATGGGTATCATATCATTTTGAACACTTAACAACTTTTACTACTTATGCTGCAAGTAAGCATGAGACATGGATTTCAGTTTAATCTGCCTTCTCTCAACAGTTTATAATGAAAGTGTTTCTTTCATTATAGTCATAATAATCATGTAGCAAATAGAACCTAGGCTATAATGCTATGTTCTATTTGATGAAATAAATAACTGAAGTGGCTATTTCAACCATATGAAATTTATATCGAGTACTGAATAAAGACAGCACAAAAAGAATAAACAGGAAACTTGTGCATATGCAGCGGTACTGAGACTCAAGCATCTATTTTGCAAATTCTGTGTTTCTCCAGGCAACACTGAAAGAGATCACCGGCATTCCCCTAGGACACGTTGCTCTCTTGCCCAATCCATTACCATTCCACGTACCTTCACATGTAGTCCAACACGCCACTAACACTCATCTTTTCAAATGCTCAGAACTGGAAAGAAATGGAAGCATGTCCCAATTATGCTATCGATTCACAGGGTAACCACGGTCAAGCCTTGGTTGTTGCCATGCCTTGAAAACAGATGCAATGCTTCTCTGCGCATGGAGGATATTTTGAGTCCAGGATTTTTATAATTCTGACAAGCTTGTCTTCAAAAATGATGTAAGGCCTTAGCTGACGAGAAAGCTAAGCATCGTATGGGAGCTGACTTTATGAGGAATAAAGTCCCACACAAGAACAACTTTGTCATGAAAATTTTCATGAACACAGAAAATTAAGCAACTAAAAATATGAAACTATTTTTAAGTAATGTGTTGCAATTTTTATCATAAAGGGTCTGTGGTGAGCCAAAATTTATCACTACAACAATGACCTTAACATTCACGTTATTCATATACTTATCATTATAGAACAGGGGCTTTGAAAGTTTGTGTATGTTCTTTAGTTGTACAGCATTGCCATAAACTCTCAATTTCTATTCTTAATTTTCTACTTACTATAAATCCAGTGAAGCTGACAAAACATTGCATTTTACTCATGGCTTTCTCCCAGGTCAGTGAAAATGAATTTGAATCCGTTTCATTAGGATACATTAGAAGAGCATAACACTCTCTGCTTTTGGGTGTTTTTTTGTCAGGGGCAGGGCAGGCATTATAAATATCAAGCTTTATTTTAAATGGACTATCTCAGAGCATGAACATTTCTTGGTAAATTAATATCCATTAATATAACTTCTACAGGCCTTTGCAAACTAGAAATTGCCATTTGACCATCTTATTAGTGATCAATAACATCTGTAAAACGCTCCATCTGATTACCTATTTCCTCCGATACCTTTCTATTGTCTTACCAAAAGTCCACATGGCTTCAGAAGTGGAAGATAAAAACAAACAAACAAACAGAGAGCAAACTATGTCTGTCAAAGACAAAGGCAACACTTCCAGCCAAGGGAATCCTTGAGCTGTCTGGAGAGAGTATTCTAGTGAAGCATCACTGCAAGCTTTCCCTACCGTGGTCCTCTCTAGGCACCTACTCTTGGCTGCTGCTGCCAGTAGAAACTTTGGTGTACCCCGGTACAGCATTTCTAATGTTCTCATAGGTGCTCGTTAGAAAAATTCAGAATGCATATGGGCAGAGCGGAAAAAAAGTATATATATATTTTTATACCACATATATATCTACCAAAAAAGGATATAACCCGTGATGCTTCAGAGCTTTGACAGACACAAACCAGTTACCACTAACTGCTCTAAGACCATTTAAAGACTTGAGAGAACTGTTTCCTACTCAACTGCCAGCAGTAATCAAATCACTAACATAACACAAGACTGCTCCCTTACTCTGTTATTATGTCCCTCGACTGACAGGGAGCACTTTGTCATCCTTCCAGCCAGGGATTTGAAGCATTATACACCATCGCCCCACAATCTACACGTGAACTTGTTTGTATCTGTGAAGTAGCAGTACTCTGTAGACACACAGTTCCATTTATTAACCTCAGCATTTTAAAAATAATTAGCAGATACCACAGAAATAAAACAGTGCAATATACATGTGTTCAGTCCTGATCACCCGAGACTCAATTCCCACTGAAAAAGGGGGAAACTTCAGTTTCTCCACGAGAAAGCCTTTATTTTCACAGTCTGTTATTCATTTTTTCAATCAACATTACTCCAAATGCAGCATCTGATATATTGAAGGGCAAATCTGATGCTCACAGATAATGACTGACCTACTTAAAACTACAAAAAACACACGTTTACATTCTTCCCAAGACGAATCGTGCGGCAACATTCAAAAAGTCCCCACAAGCACACGCAGAAAACGGCAGCCTTCGCTCCCGCCGCAGCCCACCGCACACGCAGACAGACGCTGACAGACAGACAGACAGACACGGAGTTATTTTAAACACCGCCAAACCCTCCACAGAAACTGCACGGCCGGGGCCAGGCACCAAAGGTGCGGTAGCTTCCAGCCCGGTCAGAGAGGAGGAGGTGGCGGGCCCCGGCGGCGGGGACCCGGGGAAGGGACCCGAGGGCGCTGACAGGAGCCAGGGCGGGAAGCGCCACCGCCGCACCTCGCAGCCGCCGCCCGCTCCCCGCCACCGGGCGCGCTTCGCCCTTTCCTCACAGAAATTTCAAGGGAATAATCCCTGGCAGGAGCCGGCGAGTGCCCGGGCGGGGGAGGGGAGCAGCCGCTGGGATGGCGGCGGGGGAAGCACCTGCCCCGCTCCCAAGCTCCCCGCCAGCGCCTGCCGCGCGGCTTTGGCCCGTGAGGTAAAAAGAAAAGAAAAAAAAAAAAAAAAAAAGGAGAAGTTGGCTGTTTCTGTTTAAAACTCCAGGCACAGCCACGATGTGAAACCGGAAGCCTACGGTACCGACTTCGGGCCTCCCGCTGCTGGCCGGGGCGCGACAGGCTGTGCCCCCCGCCCGCTTACGTAACGCGGCGGCACAGGCTCCGCCGGAGCAGGAGCCCCGCGCCCCCCGCCCGCCCGCGGCGGCGAGGAGACGCCTCCGCCGGGCCGGGCCGGGCCGGGCGGCTGCCCCCGCGGCGGGCGGCGCTGCCCTGCTCTGCCCTCCCCAGCCGCCTCGCCGATCGTGGCGGGCCGCCCCGAGCGCTGCTCGACCGGTCCGTAAGTACCTGTCCCGGAGGTGGAATCAAGGGGAAGAGGGAGCCCAGGGGCCACCTACCGCTGCCCGTCCGTGCCGGCGCCACCTGCTCCAGGTGCCCCGCAGCGCCGCCCGCCCTCCGCCGAGCCCCCCCGAGGCCGCCCCGCCGAAAAGTAGGGACGCGGGGCGCACACGGCGAAGAGGAAGAGAAGCAAGGCGAAACGCCCCGGTGAGCCGCTCGCTCCACCGCCTCCTTCCCCGGCGCACAACAACAACAAATACGGCGGAGTCCGGCGTGCGGGGCGGGCACGGCCCCAGAGCCGGCGGGGGGGGGAGGCCGCCAGCCCCCCCCGGCCTGCCCCGCTCCCCTCCACGAAGCCACACGGAGAGAAGGAGAAAAAAAAACACAAAAAACCACCACCACCAAATAATTAAAAAAAAAAAGAAGAAAGGAGTAAATCACAACGCACCCGGCGTGTCCTCCTGGGCTGCGGCGCTCCGGGGGCTGCATGCAGCAGGGGACAGCCGAGGGGCCAGAAGGCAGCACCCCCCGCCCCGTCCCCGCCACCCACGGGGAGAGGCGGCGGCGGCGAGGTGCAGGGGGAGGCAGGGATGGGGAGGGGAGCGGGTGGCAGACTTCGCAAGCCAGGGGAGGGGAGAGAAGAAACCTCCGCGGCGCGCTCAGGAGCACGCGTGGGTCCGTCCGTCCCTCTCGCCGCCGTTTGTTCCCTCGCTTTTTCCTTCCCCCGACCCTCCCCTTGGAAGCGCGGCGGCTCCAGCGGGTACCTGCGCGGGAGGTGCGGCCCGGCGGCCGCAGGGCCGGCAACCAGGAAGCAGGCGCAGACGAGGGCGGCCGCCGTGCCCCGCAGCTCGCCGGCGGAGGCGGGCGGGACAGGGGCCCCCGAGGGCAACGGAGGAACGGGAGCCCGTTACCCTACGCGGGGCGGGCCCCGCTCGCCCGCCAAGGCGAGTGGGTTTGGGACACCGGGAGCTGGATTTGTCCGGTGAGGCAAGAGGTGGCAACCTGCCTGTCCGGCCTGGCCCGGCCCGGCCCGGCCGCACGCTGCCCTGTCTGGCCTGACAGCCATGGGCCGGTAACTGGTCCACATAACTTGGCCTAATGGGATTTTAATAAACCTGACTCCTGGAGGAAGAAAAAAAAAACCCGCAAACCAACAACTACTTGCAGTTTTAGACTCAAAGTCATGTGCCCACAATGGATAGCTGGGTGACTAAAAGAAGGTAGATTTTGACTAGATATAAAGAAAAAATTTTTCACACTGAGGGTGGTGAAACACTGGCGCAGGTTGCCCAGAGAGGTGGCAGATGCCCCATCCCTGGAAACATTCCAAGTCAGGCTGGACGGGGCTCTGAGCAACCTGGTCTAGTTGAAGATGTCCCTGCTCATTGCAGGGGGGTTGGACCAGGTTGACCTTTAAAGGTCCCTCCCAACCCAAAGATTCTATGGTTCTATGACTCCGTGCTCTGCCTGGTCTGGGTCCCAGGGCATAAGTCACCGTTTGAACAGGAGACACACACTGTCGGACGGGCAACCTGCAGCCCCATGACTTGGTGTCACGTTAGCGTGAGGCACAGGCAAACTTCATCCGCCTTCGTGGGAAGCAGTTTCACAGCGTGAGCCTCGAGGGTGGGGCTGTTTGGGGTTTAGAGGGAAGAGAAACTGCCTTCTGAATTTCTTCCCGCTTTTGGGGAGGTGCAGTTCACTGCTACGAAGACTTTGGGCAAATAATATTTGTTTCCATCCAGTGCAAAAATACAAAAGTAGGAAGTAAATGTATAGCTGGGTTGGGGTTTTTTTAAGAAGTCACTTTATTTGGAAAGTTCATTGGAGATTACTGTATTTGTCTGTTGCACTTGTCAAGGACATCGTGTTTAAACCTCAACAGATGGAATTTTATGAAGTCGGCTGCCCACTAATTCCTCAATATGTAAATCTTTTTTGGCTTGCTATTCATCTTTGAAAATGGAGGAGGTTTTAGAAAAATATTTTGGGACTGATAAACAGTTATTTTGATAAATGTTTCCATTGTATGAAAATAAGATCCTACCGGTAATTCCTTACAGTGCGAAGTGAGAAGTTTGCAATGTAAGTCTTTATTGTGAGTTCGAAGACTACCGTACAGCATGCTAAAAACCTGAAGATAAAACGCTGGAGCGCGAGTTAAAAAGATCACAGAAGGAAGGAAGGGTTGCAGAGGAAAAGAATAGATGGAATATCACCAGTATGAGCAATTCCAAGTCTGAGAATTTTATTTTAAGAATACAGACTATACTGCTTTGAACCATTCTCTGTCCTCATACTCCTTCACTGGCAAAAAAAAATCACTTCCTTTTCTCGGAAATTTGAGAAGCACATTAAATGTGTTTGATAGTTAAGATTTATGCATATTTTTACTTTTTAATGATAATTTTGTTAAAAAGCATGACAAAAAGAAACCAATATTTATCAGCTTTAAAAGACAACCCTCAATTTTAGTCTTCAGGTGGTCATCTCTGCCTTTTTTGCATAAAATCTCAGGGTAAAATTAGATCCAAAATCTCATCTGAATGCACTCTCAGAAGGCATATGAATAAATCAAGGTAAAGAGACTAGAACCCCAATCTTGCATACTTTCATATTACATGTAGCTTTGAGCTAGAATAATTATCCTGCTGGCAGTGACTCATGTATGTACACAAGTGAACATATCTTTGCATATAGATGTTCATATGCAAATTATACATTTCCAAATATATATATGTAAAAATAGGTGTGTGTGTGTCTACATACAGTTATGCACAGTTACTCTGTTGAGGCCTAAAGGTGTGAAGGAGAGTCACAACTGCAGAATATGGATTGTCATACAGTATGCAGAAAAAAATAATTGAAAAAATTATTGCCCTTGTACGGCTGCGTTATATGGCACAGCTGCATCAGCTCTCTCTTAATGTGTTGAACATCTCCCTATTTACCAGTTTGTAGCTTCCCTTATTGTTCCAGGATTTTTGTACGTAGCCAGATGTCAGTATGATCGTTTCCATATACTCATAAAAATTAAACTTCTGTAAAAACACTAGAATCACTGGACAGCATTGGTAGCTAGAAATTTAGACATTCTGATTTGTCCCTTAGAATTCTGCTACTAATGAATGCCAGCTCCTGGAAACTCTCAGTGAAGAAAGCGAGTGTGTACGTTCAGCAGCAATGCTTATGTGTCCCGGTCTACAAAGCCAGTATCATTTCTTCTTCTGTTTGCTTCCTGTTATGTAGAGAAAAGAAAAACGTCATCTTCTTTTTAAAATATTCCCCACACACTATTTTGCCCCTGCTCTTTGGGCCACTGTAAAGAGTTCTACCTGAATGAACGACAGTATGAAAACAAGCAACATGGGAGTATTAATCTTGATTTTTTTTTTTAATTAACTGTCCAGTAAAAATTGCTTGAGTCAAGTATAAAGTGTTTCTTTATGCAAATCAGAGAAAGGGAATGGAAGGAAAGCGGTACATATTTCATATGTACTTTTGTACTAAAATTGGCCATTTATTTTTTCTAATGAGAAACAGTTGACCTGGCTGGCCAATAGGTTAGACTTATTAGGGAAAGTATAGATTGTGCGTGAAAACCTCATAATGGGTAACCAGACCAATGTCATATAAATGCAAAGAATGATTTAATTAAAATTCACGGGATGCTATTCAATTAAGATGAAAGAACAGCTATTCACTTTCAAGAACTGAAAATGGCAAATGGCAAAATGCCGTAATGAGGAACCATCATGGAGACAGTGGTGATTGCCAATGCAAGATTAATGATATCAAGCCCTACACGCAGAGGAAACATAATCTAGACCCAATTATGAACTCATTTGAAATTTTTCATGAATGGGCCTTCAGTGAACTCCAGATGATAACACTTTTATTTCAGTCTTAAAATCAAGTCTTAATTATAAAGACTTATGAGGTTGCTGTATTTCATAAAACCTTTTGTGATGTGTATTTCATAAAACCTTTTATTATGAGTCCTTGAAAACAACAACACTATGCCTACCATACTTCTGTAAGCAGAATCAGAACAAGTTCTTGATAATTTTTTTTTTCCCAAGGAGACGCCGATACAAGAGCATAGTCTCAGCAATTGCTTGTTTGAGTAATCTCAGACTGTGTACCTAGGCAAACAGAACACGATTGCCTGCAGATGCTGAGATCTATGACACACTGAGAGCTATGTGTTAGTAATTGATGAATCCCAAAGTTAGACTTGGTTGCTGAGAATTTTCTGTATGGTCATGGTGGCTAAACTTTAGAAGATCTCTGCCAAATATTTAGAAAAAGGGTTCAAAATGTGTCCTTCTTCAGAAAATAGCTGCAAAATGGGCAGTGAAAAAGCTGCTGTTTCTGAAGCCTTTGAGTCTTAAAAAAATTGCATTTTTATTTTCCAAATGAACCTTGAGAATCAAGGACATGTACTGCAGCCACAAGGGGACAGACCGTCTTCAGAAATCTTGTCAGAACTCCTGTTTTCTTACTACCCCTGGGTGTTAAGGCATATGACCTTATTGTAAATATGCATTGGAAATAAAATCTTTCTCCTGGTAAACTAGGATTCCCTACTGGATGAAGACAGCAGTGGATGGATGACAATGTAATAGATATTGACAGTCCTTGCAAATAATACATCATATCCTTGCCTGAATGAGAAAGAAAAATAATAATTTACAGAAATACTGGCATTTAAAGATCTGAGTGATACTATGTTTTAGAGTAGAAACAACCTAATAATGATCAAACAAGAATTTTTGTTCAGAATTGTTTACCTAAATATTTTCTCTTCAAATTCTAAAGCATTTTTCAAGAGATGAGCATTATTTTTATGACACCAATATTCTCTTTGCCAAAAAGATCAAAAAGCTTAGTAACAGGTGGTTGTAGTAACACAGGACTGTGAAGATGAACGTAGCAGACTTTCAAACTCGTTCTCACCATTTTGTAGTTTTTTGTCTCTGTCTAATTATTGCCTCCGGCAACCCAGTATTCTGCAAAACTGATCATCTCACAGGACATTTCAAACGGATCTCATGCACTGCTGCAATATTGGTCAAAAAAGTCCTGTGATAAAAGGAGTTTTTACTCTTCTGTTTCTTCGAACACGAACCTTCCAGCTAAGGGAAAAGTTAGTTGAAAATATTTGATGCATTTAAGTGCTATTAAGCACATTACCATGTTTCTGGTTTTCACTAGCACTTAATCAGTAGAGAAGACGTGGCTGATGTCGGTGGTTAATTTACAAATGGATTAATGGAAAACAAGCCTGCGTATAAATTCCTCTTAGCTTACACAAATTAAGGTGCCTGTGTTCTCACTAATTACTTAGAGATGCATGCACACGCACACATGTAAATGCATATGATACATGTATACCCCTTTTTTCTTAAGCCATGATAGAGTGTGGTAAAGGCTTCTGTGGGCAGACAGAAAGCTGACTTGAAGAGGGGCAGAAATGGATGTATCCAGGACTCTACCTACTTTGAACCTCTGTTCTTCTCGTGGCACCTTGGCTGTTAAACTGCATGTCTTCAGAACTGGGACTTCTCTTTGGGACGACCAGCATAACACTTCCTCTGTTTCAGCATAAATGTTTTTTAAATAGCAGTCCTTGCTCAGCTCAGTGTCAGAGGAGATTCTGCCCTTCTGTGTCTCCATTTGCAATGTCCATTTTCTCAGATCCACCTGCAGTGTGTAGAAGTGCTGGCTTGTTACAAACGCCCGTTCATGGGAGCCATTTGGGAAAATCAGCCTTATTTCAGAGATGTGAAAGCTCCAACTGCCTATCGCACTGAACTTGGAAACAACTGTTACATGTGGGGCTGTCCAGCTAAAAGCCCTTTCACTTTTCCTCATGAAAAAAAGAGGAAGAATGCTTTTGCTCAGTTTTAAAAAAGATTTACAAGTCCCCAAGTGAAAGTTTCCAAAAAGGGTAATAGGGAAAAAAACAGGTTTAGAACATAAAAATGGATTTAGTGTACTTACCAGTAAGAATGAGTGCTTGGCACCCACAATGAAATAACTTTATTTATCATTCTTTACATAATCATAAGATTCTGACATTTGAAATTACAAGTTCATTTTTAATAAGGAAAACAAAAGATATATTAAAATATGTGATATAACAACAATACAGTTTTGTTTGTTACACTGTAATTCTTGAAATGAAAATCTGCAAAGGCTAAGATTTGTATTACATACAATTTGTGATCACCCAGCTCTTGAATTCACCGTATTTTGAAACTAAATCACAGAATGCAGCTGAAATATGATACGTCTTTACAGTAGAATCTAATGTGTGCTCAGATCAGTTTTACGCTAAGTAAAACACATTCATTAAATCTGAAACATGATAGCCATCATTCTATTTTCTGCTGTTGCTGAAGGGAGAAGAAGCTGTAGTCACTGTAGTCACAGAAGCTGTCTGTGTGGGCAGACATCTACAAAGCCCTGCTTTATTGCTATTCAGCGTGTTTCCAGCGAGAGGAAGTCAACCAGTCTCGCACATAAAACATACTCCAGAATGCCTGCATACAGCTGCGCCCGTATCAGCGTAGAAAAACCAGCAAACATTTCTAATAACTGAACTGGGGCCTCCCCCTTCTCACCGTCGGCTCTCCTACTACAAACACAGTCACATTTTGCAGCTGGGCTTCAGCTTCTAGGATAGGAAATCACGCCATTTTTCTGGTTTGCTGTTGCATAGTCTAGAGGGATTTGAAAACAACAAGCAGTTTTCAGTATAAATCTATACAAAGTGCACAATTATAGGGCATGTGCTTGCTTGCACTGCCTTCTCTTTTCCCCCACTGGGAAATACTTTTCTCCCTTGTACATGGCAGTGTGATAACCACTCTCTTATCTCTTCTTTCAGTCAGAGCAGATTAAATACCTAGTGCAATGTAAATAAGAAGGAGTTCTATCAACTATGCTTACAATGCTTGTTAATATAGTGTGCGTAATTTTGTTCTGCTACCAGCTTTAGCTAGAGTTGTCAATGTGTAACATTCCCTCCCCCCAAGGGGAACGTGAACAGCAAAAGGAAATTATTTGCACCTCTAAAGTTTGTTTTTAAAAAGGAGAATACAGTACCCTTGCAGGGTGTTGCATCACTGCAATGAAGCAGGTCCAGAAAGCATGTGTGTCGGTAGCATTTTTAAAGATAAGCAGAATGGTATCCCAATTTGTGCCGGAGAACACCTATTCCTGGTGAGCACATCTGGCCAACAGGTATGTATTGACTTCTGCTGTGGGGTAAGCAGATAGTCAAGTAGAAAGAGAGAGGCTTTCAGTAGCACAGTGTGCACTGTACTGCATTGCCTAATACTAGAGTTTACCCCAAATTCAGAGAGGGTGGATAGGAGGATGATTCAAACCTCAGAAAGCGCTTCAGGTTTATACACCTAACAAATTTATCTGTAATAGAAGACTGCTATTTGGACTGCCGATGAAAAGGACTGTGAAAATAAGAGCAGTGTAGAAGTCTGAATCTATTAAAACACATACAATACTGAGTAATCGCTGTAAATACAGTTCTGATCTTGTCTTCATGAACAATGATAGACTGAATAGTATTGTCTTCAATTCCCTTCTTAGTATTTCTATGAATTTTGTCCACATGTCAGTCTTCAGGAGACCTTCTTTCCAGTCACAATGTAGTGAGACTCAACTTTGGAAAGCCACAGCCTCCAAACATTCAGGCGATACAGGACTATCCTGGAGGTTTCAAACGGGCTTGAGCAGGTTAATTGTTATCTTGTCTCCAGAGCCAACACTGAAAACCTCATCTCAGATCAGCTCTGGGTTTGTCTATGCCAACCTTTCCATTTCTGGGCCAAAACAAATACAAGGTATGATAGGGCAATGCTACTGGATATTAATTTCAACATGGGTGGTAGTTCTAAATACTAACAACCCATGTGGATTTTTAGATGTACTTTGCAAAACCTGCGTTTGCTTCGTTGTTTTTTTTACATGGAGAAAGCAACTTCCTGCACAATCCTAGTATAATACCTCAAACTATGTTTTGGAGGTTGTAGGGAAGGACATAGCCCAAATAAATTATTTTCCCAAATAGATGAAATTTGTCGAAATTGTAAGTGGCCAAAGCTGAGTCTTCCAAAGGGTGGTGTTGACCACCTAGCAATACTTCCAGATGTAGCTATGATCTTTTCTGTTGCTAATTATTAGGTGTTTCACAATGTATTTGATACAAATGTCTTGGGAAAAATTATATGCTGTCTAGAAACAGGAGTAAATACATCCAGCTGTTTCCCAAAATACACTACTGTACAGATTTTAAAAGATTCTCTAATCTTTGTCATAGTGCAAACTATACAGCTTCTTTGTATTTAGTTGTTTGGATACTAAATCTGCCTCTTGAAGGAAAAAGAATAGGCTGAGAGATAACAATAGTCTACCACATTCCTGGTAAATTTTTCCATTCCTGATAAGCTCTAGTTACTAGTATGAAACTTCATTTTCATTAACAGAATTACACTGAAAAAACCCCCAGGCAATTAAAAAATAGATTAACTAGGTAATAGGAAGGAAGGTGGCAGTAAGAGGACATGCACTTAAAAAAGATAAGCTATATAATACAAAAAAAGAGAAGGAAAATATAACAGATTTTTTTTAAAAAACCCGTAATTCAGAGAGAACGCAGACTTGAGTAGATAACAGAAGATAGAGGACTTAGTGCCTATTCCATGAAATGAAGATTTGCTTGAGCAGTTTCCAATGAAAATAATTCATAGCTCAGACTTGGCTGATTCTGTGGGAGAAATAATTAATTGCCAACGATTAATAGGATTTATCTGTCAGATGAGCTGTATCTGATTTTTAGCTACTGTTACTGATCATTGACATTAAAAATTCTCTTAATACTAGCTAGTTTTACTGCCTATGTAAAGAAAACTTTACTATTTTGAGACTAATGAACAGTTATGACTTGGTCAAGCAAAGAGTGACTACATTTGTTGGTGCAAGTTTGTCTCAAGGAAGAAACCCTGAACTTTTCTGTATCACAAATTGAGCAAGAGAAAGAGCTATGCTCATGACGATTCACTTTTTTCATAATCCAGTTATATGAGGTGTTTTGCTTCTACACACAAGCTACTACCATTCATAAATGCCCACTACTTCACATAATGGTCATTGGCACAAGTATATAAATAGGGATTTTTTGAGGGTAGGAGCCTAAAATGAGCTCTTCAGTCTGAAGAAATGAGCTGATTTGCAGTAGCAGTGCACTTCAGCAACAGCCAGTGTCATGTCAGTGGGGATTATTGAACGCTTAGAGACTAAAGAAAGATTTGGGACTCGGGATGCATTTCAACAGGGACACACCCTACAGTTGTCTGTCTGGATTCTTTCCTGTTTAATATGAGCTAGATAAAAAGGATGCCCATAAAATGGGAGGAAGATGCCAATTGAGGAAGGATGCAAGTAATTTGATAGGACAAGATGAAAATGGAAATCTTGAAGAAATGAAACGCTTTCTAGGTAATGCCTTTAGGAAAGGGAAAACAAAGGTATTAATACAAATAGGGAATAGGCAGCAGTACTATAGGAAATGGCTGGGGTTTATAAGTATACCATTAACTTCATTAGACAAGCTTGTCGGGGGTCAACCTGTAAATCTTCCAGTGTATAAAAGATCGTTATAAGCAGGACAAATAAGAGCAGAAAGAAGGAAGTTTCATTTGTAGCAAAGGAGATCAGAGGTGGGAACACTAACTAAAAGCATGGGGTGAAGTACCAGAATGAGCGCCTATGCCTTGGACACGTTCTGTCTGCAGTGGTGCATGGGTACAATCGATGATCTCTCATGGGGTTGCTTCCCGATACCCCTGTAGTCCTCAAACTCTGCACTCCTGATGGCATGCATGCCATAAAAGTCACACGCACGTGATCTTTGCGGTAGTCCAAAACACCCTGATGAGGACTAATCAAGAGGCACGATGATGCTCACTGGGTTAAGGAATGCAACCACAGTGCCAGACCGCAACTGATGTTACTTACAGCTGTGGCACTTCTGTGGAGGCAAAATCAAGTGGCCCAAATAGCTGGCAGGGCTTTTCATAAGATCAAATACAGGGAAGAAATCTTTGTTAAATTTCTTATGCAAGTCCAGGGTAGGGATTTAGTGATGCTAGCTGAGAGACCTGTTTGTCAGACGAAGTATCTTCTTTCTGCCATTTTTTCCTGAGTAGAACTGATTTTTTTTTTCCTAAAAAAAGGGAAAAAAAAGATTTTGGTAGTAGGGGTGAAGTGTGTGTTACCTGTAAAACTAAACGTTGTCATGTAAAGAGGTGTTCAGTCTAAGGGTCTTGTGGTATTAAATATAATTAAATCTCTTTTTTAAATTTTGCTAAAACTGGTAATCAAAATGAGGGGCAGGCTAAGTATTGGAAGAAAAATATTGTGCACCGTTATGCTATCTCTGCTCCAGTAATACTTGTAACTAAAACAAGGATGTTTGTGCATGTAAATGACTGCCAGTAAGCAGAGGGGTGACAGCAATGTTGAAGGGGCAAAACTAGCTACTTAAATATTGCATAAATGACTTTATGTAATAATAAAGAGTATCTTTGGTTAGTGGGATGAAACATCCCATGTTCAATATTTTAGAGGAATACCCTTTTTCTAAAATGAAGAAAATGTGAAGTATACTCCATTGTTGTACAGCTCACAGCTGTGGAAAGACTGAAATCTGATGCATCACCAAGAGAGATGATGTAAACTGAAAACTTGACATTTCAAGGGAAAAAAATACTTAAGATGGAAAACAGAAAAAAAATTCTAGTTGCTTGTCTGCACAAAGCTGAATTTCCAGGAAGAAGAAACAAAACAAAGGGAAACAAAACAAATCAAGGTGGTTTTGTGAACACTTTTTAAACTTACCATCAGCACCTCCACTGGGGAGCCCCCAAATTCAATGAGCCAATGTGTTTAGCATTAAAGTTAATATATTCATAAACTGTGGCATATTTTAATAATTTCATAAAAACAGTCAAATCTTAAAGTTTCAGTCCAGAGCATTCAGTTCTGTGTACATGTTCAGAAAAGTCTTTATGAATTAATAAAACCTGTGAAGGCCAACACTGATAGTTATAGGCTGTAATTCTATATTGATAGGTGCAAATTATTGGAAAAACAAATCACAGCAGAAGAGCTGCCAGTGGCTGAAACTGTCCCAGTAAAAATACCAATGTGAGAAGTTTTTTGTAGACCACACTTATTACAGGATCTTTGGGTTGGAAGGGACCTTTAAAGGTCATCTAGCCCAACCCCTCTGCAATGAGCAGGGACATCTTCAACTAGAGCAGGTTGCTCAGAGCCCCGTCCAACCTGACCTGGAATGTTGTCGGGGATGAGGCATCCGCCACCTCTCTGGGCAACCTGTGCCAGTGTTTCACCACCCTCACAGTGAAGAATTTCTTCCTTACATCTAGTCTAAATCTACCCTGTTTTAATTTAAAACCATTACCCCTTGTCCTATTGTAACAGGCCCTGCTAAAATGTCTGTCCCCATCTTTCTCAGAAGCCCCTTTAAGTACTGGAGGACTGCAATCAGGTCTCCCCGGAGCCTTCTCTTCTCCAGGCTGAACAACCTCAACTCTCTTAGCCTGTCCTCACAGGAGACCTGTTCCATCCCTCGGATCATTTTGGTGGCCTCCTCTGGACCTGCTCCAACAGGTCCATGTCTTTCCTGTGCTGAGGGCTCCAGAGCTGGATGCAGTACTGCAGGTGGGGTCTCCCCAGAGCAGAGCAGAGGGGCAGAATCCCCTCCCTCGACCTGCTGGCCACGCTGCTTTGGATGCAGCCCAGAATACAGTTGACCTTCTGGGCTGCGAGCGCACATTGCTGGCTCACGTCCAGCTTTTCATCCACCAGTCCCCCCAAGTCCTTCTCGGCCGGGCTGCTTTCAACCCCTTCATCCCCAGCCTGTACTGATAGCAGGGGTTGCCGCAACCCAGGTGCAGGACCCTGCACTTGGCCTTGTTGAACCTCATGAGGTTCCCACGGGCCCATTCCTTGAGCTTGTCCAGCCTTAGCCCAAGGAAGTCTTTGTCTGAAAACAGCTCTGTTTCAGTCATCCTTATTATGCTAAGACTACATATGTTGTCTTCAGATTACCTTGTGTAACGTTTCCTTCACAGGTCATAAACCATTGTATATCTTTCATTAAATTTTGGCTTTCATACAATTGTGATTGTAGGCCATGGATAGGTTTCTCTTCTGCAGTTTTCCATCATGGTCACTGAAAACCTTAAAAAATTCCAAAAGTTCCTAGACGTTAACAAAATAAAAAGTGTTTTTCTAGATTTTTTTTTTAATATTGAAATTAACAAATGCAATAAAAAACTGCTAAAGTAATTTTAAAATAGCCACTTTAAGATAATTAAAAAATATTTTATCTACTACACTTGGAAATCAACGCGCTTCACTGTTCTATTCTGAACTTTGTTCAAAGATAAGTTTTGTGAAAATATTGTGTAAATCAGCATGTACTGGAGCCACCAGCCTGTCCAGAACAGCACAAGAGAGTTATATATTTTTATTAGTAATATAGCTAATATAATTTTTACATCAAGTGTCAGCATCTCACAGCATGAGAAAACGACATATTCAGAAAAGACATATTACAGAGTGAAGAATATTGAAGTGTCCTACTGTGGAAAGAGTATTAAGGGAAAATGTGATTTTGATGACAGTAGTGACCCACCAATCCAAGTTAAATCGGGTACATATTTAATACCACAAGACCCTTAGACTGAACAACTCTTTACATTACAACGTTTAGTTTTACAGGTAACACACACTTCACCCCCATTACCAAAATCCCTTGCAATTAAAATTCTCTGAGTTGAACTTCACCAAAATGAAGGTAGGCGTATCGTGTGAAGTGGGAAAGTCTGAAGCCAGTTATTTATTTATTGGCTATATAATGCACTAAAACTGACACAAATCCTTGGAGGGGAAGGTAGAGATGACATTGTGAGATTATCTGCACCCTCCGCTCTCCCTATAAACATCTGCAGAGCTATCTCATTATCCTCCTTCCAGTTCCTCTAATAAATACCTTCAATTGCAATAATGCATTTGGTAAAAAAAACCCCAACACATGCAAAACCCACTCAACCCCTCCCCAGATGAAAACACCCACCCTCAGCATGACTCTGATTAAGCTCTTGGTGTGCTGAGACAACAGCCAGGCAAGCTGACCGATCGTATTTGTGACCGATAGTATTTGCCTCTTTATACTCCTTCCCATCTGCCTGTGTCCATCTGCCGTCTTGTCTATTATTTAAAGTCTTTGTAGTAGCTGCCGTCTTTTACTTTCACGTTGGAAACAGCATTTAGCAGGAAAAGGTCTTGGGTTCATTGTGACCTTAAGAAACATTATGACAGCTAGTACACTTTTATTATAGCTGGGTTTTTTTTTACTACATCGGATTCTCATGCTCTGGGATTGTAGTTCATGAAGATCTTTGAAGAAAATTCTGTACTACCTCCTTTCTGCTGGTTTGGCACAAGCCAAGGGCTCCAATACGATCTAATTTGCTGCCAGATGGGGGAAAAATGTCTGTTTTAACAATGAACGAATGTATTTAGTTCATGGCTATTAGTTAGCTCCTGGTTTTCCCATGAAATGTGACAGAAATTACCTAAATTGGTGTTTTCAAATCTTATGCATGTCTTTAAAAACTGTCAGTAAATGTGAGAAGTAATATATTTATAGAATAAGATTCCACTTGCTTTGCTGAAACTAAACTGCAAAAATTAAAGGATCCCTTTCAGGATCAAGGCCCTTTTGCTGATCCTGAAGGCTGAACGAGCCAAGCGGAATGTCTCTAGCGTCGCTGGAAATCTTGTGTTTTGCTCTGCTTGCGCTGAGTGCTGTGAGTGGCACCGAAAAGCGTCCCACCTCTTCAGTGGAAAGCATCTCTGGGTGGGGGGAAAAAGGCGCTTTCGACTGGGTGTTCCACTTGCAAAGAACAGCTTGCTGAACGTCATCTTGCACTTGGAGTCACTGAAGCTACCTATTCAAAGCAGAATGCGACTGTGACCCCTAACTCTAAATCTGGACCGATGTAATCAGTCTCTTTCTCTTAAGTTAATGAGCAGATCTATGTTGATTTTAATGTCAGCTTAATGAGACCGTAAGCTCTTCAGGGAAAGGAACTGAACTTTCTGTGATGTGTGGCATCCAGCCTGCTGCCAGAGATTTAATTCAGGATGATAACAGTAGTTACAAAAAAGGCTGGAAACTATTTTATTACGTAGAGAAAAGACTATTTTAATGACAATCTCTGTCATAAGGCTGCTGTTCAAGTGAAATATTAGGTTAAAATAATATGGATCAAGCATCAACTAATATTTATGGATACTTCACATGTCTCTCAGCACTATCTATCAATGAAGTCTTCTGTTTCTTCAATAATACAATAATAATTACCAATTTCACATTCTCTGTTAATACCCTTGCAAAGTACTCAATTTGGAAGAAAATTAATTTTGTGTTGTCAATTTCTCTCTCTCTCTCTGTGTCCGTGTCTTAAATATTAGATCACAAAGTAAATATGTAGTTCTGCTTTACCCAGTAATACTGAGAATTGGTGACACAGTGCATCATTATTACATGCCTGTACTTGGAAAAAAACAAGGATTAGATTTAGGATTAGATCCTGCAACTTCTTAATGCGGGATAGAGGACTTTTTTTACAAAAACACCTATTAAAAAACAATTACATTAGTTGCAAAATTATTTACTATATGAAGTGTTAGGATAGGTGAATTTGCCTTTTGTACAACGATGTGTTTTCTCAAGAGCCTCTCACATGTGGATGTACTGCTCAAGAGAGGTGCAGAGCTAATAGACCTATGAAAGTGTTGTTGTCTGTCCTCATGATTAGAAAACTATGTAATATAGATGCACTGCCACCTGCCTTCTTCCACAGAAAGTGTCACAGCCGTTCCATTTCAAGGCTACCTGTGAGTTAAGTCCTCAGCTTGTACGGCCCAATTCAATGTCTAGCTTCTGCTGAGACTGATAATTAACTTTTCAGTTATAACAGGCTTCAGATTGAATCACTCTGAAAAGAGATAAAAATTGTGGATGTTACACTTTTCTGGGGCAAGAGATAGAAGATTTCATTTTATATATTCTGAGATTTTTTCATTTGATGAAGAAAGGTAATTTACATTTTGCTCTTGAAAAATTAGTCTCATTGAGGAAAAACTCAGCTATTTTCCTTTGTTTTTCCTATTTATTTTCAATTAAATTAAGAGAAAAAGGCTGTCATTGGGAAATAAATGCAGATGGTTTGGGAAAGGATGATGTGATAATCATGACACCCCACACAAAGTTCATGCACAGCTATTAGCACCCGCTGTGCCCATTAGCTATTTTGGTGGATAAGATCAGTTTTGTCAAGTATGAAACTGTTTTCCCTCCACCAGGTCCGTGAAATTGTTAGATTGGATCTCTGAACAGAATAAGGTGAAAAGTTAGCAGTTGAATTGTGTAAATATTGCCAATGCTTTCTGAATGCATTCAATCAAGTTAAAAAAAAAAAAAGAAACCAAAAACATTAATTTTTCCATCTTTCTCTCCATTTTTATATTGAGCTCCCATGAAGAAAAAGATGTCATTGCTTGAGGCTTCCTGTCATAAATGTTTGGGACGAGTATTTCATGGAGTCAAGAAGGCTGAAGTGAAATGCTCATACAGTTACTCACTCTTGAGGTGGCATATAGATTAGATGAGAGACCTTGCAGGGTAGTGAAATAGTGACGAGAGCTCTTTAAGCCTTGTCAGAGCCCTGGTAGAGAGGCTATTAACGAACCGAGCTATTGATCAAAGTTCTCCTTCATTACTGGGAAGGCTCAGGCATATACGGTGGATTGCCCAGCAGTGACAGGAGAAAATTAAAATTTGCATTCAGCCACTTACACTGTCAGGATCTTAATTCTTTTCGGAGTTATGCTTCAGATAGAGGACTTACGTTCCCAAAAAAGCAAAGATTGTCTAGAAGACAGCATCTCCTGGAAGTCCCTAACCATTTCAGGGCTGTAACAGCCGCAGGGATTTTAACTTTTGGAGGATGGAAAGAAGGCACAAGATCTGAAAAGCAGCTCTACAAGATTTCTGTCCATCTTTACACACAAAAGACATTTAAACACGCACTTACAGCAACTCCAGTGGGATTTAGTTACGTGTTTTAAGCTGGATATCAATGGTGTTTCGAAGAATCAAAGTTAATAAGCACATAGACTCAATAGTCATCGCACAGTGACTAGTTCTTCTGGCTCTTCAAAAAGCTTCAATTTTAGATGCTACTGACTAGGTAGAAGAATCCCTTTGCAATCAAGTCAGATTTGCTTAGTAAATTTAAACTGAAATACTGAAAAATACTGGGGAAAAGTGTGGAAGCTTCTTGACAAGTTTAACCTCACTTTCTGTTCATCGAAGACCCTGGTATAAATTATTCTTTCAGCTCTGTCTCACAAACGGCATTTTCCTACCTTAAGATGTTTTTCAACAACACCAGTATCATTTCAGAGAAAACCTGCCATTTCCACATCTGAAATAAAAGATTGAATTGTGTTTTTGATGGTAGTGAGTCTGTCTAGTCTTCAAAATGCAACTTTTTACAAAAATCTGGAGTTTTCAATATTTTTTTTAAACTTGATCAGAAGTCCCTATATTATTAACATTTTTAAAAGCACAAGTTAGTCTTACATCTCTCCTAATATAGCCATGTTCTTAAGTTAAAAAAAACAACCCAAAACATTTATAGCTTTGTTATCCTAAGACCATTAGGACATACAATTGAATGCTTTGGAGTAGGTTGGAGATCAGTCACCAAAGTTTGTTGTCAGTCCAGGCAGTACTCAGCCAATAATGAGATGCAGGCAAGCACCTAAGTATCTCAATTATGGTTTTAATGTACAGATTGACATAGAATACAAAGTACAGTGAAAGCTACATCCCACACTGAAACATGGCAAGCAGCCATTAAAGAGAGGAGGAAAGAATTTTACTCACTGAAGGAAAGTATTGTCTACTAGCTAGTTGTATATAGGCAGCAACCCCTTGGCTAACAGAGCAATGTATATATATTGAAGGAGGGGAAACAATTCTGGTTTTCATTAAGAAAAATGGCCTGATTATCTCCTGTGTAAGCATGGATTAACATGAGTTAGGTCTGTCTGGATATCCTTGAAGGATTGAAGGGGAGGAGAGCTAACACTCCACCAAATGGTAGGAAGGGGAGCAAGCGGAGATGTGAGCGTATCTGAAGGTGCACTGTGAAGGTGTTGGAAGCTAAAAGAAGCTGTAATGGGCAAGACTTGAGGTGGAGGCTACGGAGAAGATGCAATGTGAGACAGGAGGGACAGACCCAAGCCTCAAACGATCACTTTGCAGAATGGCCATAGTATTACATGAATAAGGGAGAAAGACTTTTCTTACATGACCTTGCTTTAAGTACACTAGACAAGGTTTTCTGTCACTTCTGCACGTGTATCTTTTTTGTAATGATTTGTAATTGTTATGGTTTGGGATGTTGTGAATGAATGCTTGTATTTGCATTCTACCATAACTGAGCTTGAGTGGGATGAAGTAACTGGAAGAGTACGACATTGCTCGCCTAAAAAAATCTGTATACCGGTTTATCTCAATAAACCCTGCCTCCTTAGTACATACTCCTATACTGAAAGGGTAACAAACAGAACAGGCTATTTCAGTCACGCAAGTCAGATGGGGGGCTCGCACCACAGACGTCAGGAGAGAGTCATGGCTAAACATGAGGCTTGCAGGGAAAATGTCACAGTATCATTACTGGTTTCCACTGCCTTAAAGTCTGAAAGAATCTTTTAAAAAATAGAACAAAGCCACATGCTCCACAAGCTGCTCAGAAACTTCAGAGTGAAAGCTATATAGGAGATAAGGCATAAACATTCAATGAACCAGTAGGCCTACAATATCATCTTCCAATGCAGCAGGCTCTTTCCAAAAGCTTTACAATGCATTGCTCTTGCTTCCCCCAGCGGTTTTCTCCTTTTTGATCAGTGGAATGATATGAATTCCAAAGGCAGGAGTTTTTGTAAAGGGAGGAGAGAAGTAGATGTTTCATTCAAAACCAAAATGGGAAAATCACTGTATATAGCTGACATTTAGACTTCATATTTATCTGTATTATGAGAATTCATAATCTAGAATTGCTCTTCCATCCTCTTACTCTGCCTTTACCTCTCTATATCTCTCTGAAAGCGTAGGCTTAAGTGGAGGTCTCTGATGCTCAGAAGCAAAAAGATGTCTTTAACACTTGTATGTTCTGCAATCATTTACAGAAACAAAGTAGTCATTATTTAAGTCAATGTCTCCAAGTATATATTGGTTATTACATTTTTAATTATTGTTATTACAGCGTTGTTTGCAAGATCCTGCCAAGATTATATTTGCCTGTCATAACAGCACAGTAATGGTCATAGTGCTGAAGCAAAACTAGCCTAGGTGGACAAGCCAAATTAAGAGACAAATGGATGCGAAGACAGATGAAATTGCTTGCTTAAATCTGCAAAGCTTATCTGTGACAGTGGCTGCAGAAAACCTGGATCTTACTGAAACAAAACTGTCAGATCTGAGTGAATTAAACTTTGAAAAAGTTTGGTCACACATCTGAAATCCACAGTTAATCTCACTCAAATTTCACAAATCAAAGTCTACAGAAAAGCTATTCGGGGAAAAATTAAAACCATGAAACAACCCATGTGCATCTGATTTATTTGTTTTATTAAACTGCTTCTCCATTCCTCACTAGTTCCCTTCAGCCTAGTGATATCTGTCTCCAGATCTTGAAAAATTGTACAGAAATGAGCTTACAGACAGAATCATCTGTGAATCAGATGACTCCCTGTAAGCAAATTGTCCCCAAGGGTCATGGTCAATGGTGAAGAGAAAGCATCACGCATTACATAATCCCTAAGTTTTGGCTGATGCCTCACATCAGAAGGAAGGCACTGTGGTACGCTCTGGCTAAAGAGTAATGAGAAACCCGAGTGAATCTGTGTGGGTAGGGAACATGAGTCACTCTTCATAAATATAGAAAAATTAACCAAGACAATTGCTAGTTTTCCCATAAATCATCTGAAGATACATCGTTTGAAGCATCCAGTTCTGAGGTAGAAATCCCTACGCAGCGTTTAGCCTACGTTGCATATGGCCGAGTACTTTGTGTGAACAAAGCATGATGAAATCAAACAAGGTTTCAAAAAACTGTTTCACCACTTAATTTTGAATGCTATGCAATGGGCATGGAGCAAAGATGCTTTTCACCAAAAAGCGGTCAAAACCTATCATCTTTGTCTTAGTACGGGCTTGCACACCTGTGAAGATGGAGGAGTAAAAGGCATGGAGCTGCAATCAATAATGGAATAGCTTGCTCCATTCTTTGCACTTTATGAACTGAAAAATACAATATAATGCATTCCTGCATGCTTATTGTGTGAAGAACTCTAGTCTGATAGTGGAACGCAGTTATTGAGAAATGTGACAGAATTTCTTTCTTAAAGAGCCAATACTACCGTTAGAAGAGTGTGGAGAAAGGTAAAGAAATAAAGGACAGACAAGATCCATTACAGGCTTTGTTTTTTTAAAGGAAATGTACTACATATAAATTGTATACTCACTGACTGGCACACAACACCTGGTTTCAGTCTCCAAAGCAGATCAACAGGAAAAAAATGTATTGTTTTCTGCTGTTAGGTGGATATGCGTAATCCTAATATATATTTTTCTTTCTATAGTCAGCAACTACAACATACGTACCACTATTACTGCATCCGGTGGCATCCAACTGTGGCAGGTTACTAAAGCTCTAGCCAAAACTTCTGGACAAGATTTGGGAACAAATCGGCGTTCTGACACTGTCACTTCAGGAAGCTTTTCCGATAGTGTGTGATGACTACACTGAGAGTCAGGATCTGCTCTGGTAACTTAAGAATTCCTCTTAGATATGTGATAACAAGTTCAGCCTTCACTCTCAGAAAACCAGCTAACAGTGAAATACTAGAAATCCAAAAGTCACCTCATTAATCAAACTAAAATCAATAGAACATTTTAAGTTTGCAGATGACACCAAGTTGGGCAGGAGTGTTGATCTGCTGGAGGGTAGAAAGGCTCTATAGAGGGATCTGGACAGGCTGAATCGATGGGCAGAGGCCAACTGTATGAGGTTTAACAAGGCCAAGTGCCGGGTCCTGCACTTGGGTCACAACAACCCCATGCAACGCTACAGGCTTGGGGAGGAATGGCTGGAGAGCTGCCCAGCGGAAAGGGACCTGGGAGTGCTGGTTGACAGCCGGCTGAATATGAGCCGGCAGTGTGCCCAGGTGGCCAAGAAGGCCAACAGCATCCTGGCCTGTATCAGAAATAGTGTGGCCAGCAGGAGCAGGGAAGTGATCGTGCCCCTGGACTCAGCACTGGTGAGGCCGCACCTCAAATCCTGTGTTCAGTTTTGGGCCCCTCACTACAAGAAGGATGCTGAGGTGCTGGAGCATGTCCAGAGAAGGGCAACAAAGCTGGTGAGGGGTCTAGAGCACAAGTCTTCTGAGGATCAGCTGAGAAAACTGGGATGGTTTAGCCTGGAGAAGAGGAGGCTGAGGGGAGACCTTATCGCTCTCTTTAACTACCTGAAAGTAGTTCAGGTGTTGGTCTCTTCTCCCAAGTAAGCAGCAATAGGATGAGAGGAAATGGCCTTAAGTTGCACCAGGGGAAGTTCAGCCTGGATATTAGGAAAAATTTTTTCACCGAAAGGGTTGTCAAGCATTGGACCAGGCTGCCCAGGGAAGTGCTTGAGTCACCATCCCTGGAGGTGTTTAAAAGACATGTAGATGTGGTGCTGAGGGACATGGTTTAGTGGTGGACTTGGCAGTGCTGGGTTAACAGTTGGACTTGATGATCTTAAAGGTCTTTTCCAACCTAAACAATTGTATGATTCTATACGCATATAATGGAGCATGGAAGAGGTAAAGTCAAAGAATGTTTAGTGTTCACCCTGTCTCAATCATTGACAGTTCTGTGCTGTTGCCTGTAACATAGTGCAATTGGTACACAGGCAAGCACAGTCAACCTTAAAGAAGACTACCTGTGCCAACAAAAAGTTCACTTATTGGCCAAATCTCTTCTTCTTCTGGAAACTCACTCATGATTTAATATACCTCTTTCACCCCGGTAGGTTCTTCTGCAACATTAAAAGAGATGATATTATTCCACCACATGCCACAGGTCCCACCTTTCTCTCACTGCTCTGCAACTCTTGCTTGGCAACGTATGCACCCATCTCTTCACCGCGTTACCTGTAGTTGAATATCTCCAGCAATGCAAATAGTTTCTTGGTCTTTTTTGTACTCACAGTGTTTTCCTCTCGGTGGGGAAGAAGCTGAAACAATACATTTGTTTCTAACAGCAATGTCATGGCCCAGCGTCATGAGGCACCACCAGCCTGCCTGTCCTCACCTGGTCCTGGAAAAATAGCATGAGAACTCGAGCTGCTCTTGCTGAACAGAGGGATGGGTATGTATTTTCTGAGGCTTTTGGTCCAACTTAGACACAGAAAATGGGCCAGTATGAAACTCTGTTCTTCCCATCTGAAATGTATCCACAATGATTTAGACCTAGTTATTCCTGTACATTTTCTACACCAAGGACCTTGCTTGCTTGTGATTCTCTGAAATGTTGAAGGTGAACGATGGAGTGAAAATGCTGAGAGCAGGTAAAGAAAGGACACTGAGTAATACACCGCAGCAGAAAATGTTCTGCCCCTCTTGCCTCAAACAAGAAAAGCATAATCCCTTCCAAATGCGAGAATTAAGTGATGCTAAGGTGAACACCACCCAGGCCCATCAGCTGTCCTTTCCTTGGATAAAAGAGTATGACTCAGCAGGAGGACAGTTAATTCTTCCTCTAATGTTTTTTCATTAACCAAGCATACTCCTGGTTCTCATTAATTATATGCATCCCAAAATACTTGCTGGTAGTTGCAGTCACTCAGAGATGAGCAATATGAGAACAGAATATTAATAACTGTCATAAGCAGCTCTTGCCAAAGTACATTTAAATTAATGGATCTAAGAAATTATTTCTTTTCTAATGAGAATCGTTAAACATGAGGTTGAGTTTTAGCAACATCTGAAAAGGCATAACAGACTGTCAGTGGTTTCAAAGCCTGAGCAGCAGTTTGAGCAGTTACTTTCTAAGGTGAAGAAAAAATGTATGGGGAAAAAAGTCTTAGAAAAAGTTAAACTAAGTATTTTACAAGCAAGTTAATAATACAGGTAAAACTGATTAGAAAAAAAAATAATCTTCTTTTGGGATTACCAGTTAAAACACATTTAAAGTGAACCTAGAGAAAATGAAGCAAGTGAATGTATGGAAAAATATAATGCTTTTGCCTGAAAGAACTTACAATTTAAAAAGATAATAGACAAGAAATCGGTGATACAAGCAAGCAAACAAAATCATGTGAAAGGCAACTGTATTTACCATATTCTGTGGACTCCAATCATTCATCATCCAGCTAAAAAGTGCATTAAAGTAGTATTTAACAACAGTGGAAACATGGGAATAGAAAGCTTGGGGAAGAGGGAGCAAGGTCAGTGGCATTCAACAAAAGTTGAATGAAAGAAGGGCTGAATGCAGCGAAGTCTTTAGTTGGCTTCTAATAACCTTTCTTGTTCCTTTAGCTGGCAGCAGTAATTTGATTGCCCCAAAATGACAGAGGGTACAGTAAACACCAGAAAATAAGCTTAGCACTTAGGAATATGGTGGATCAGCTACCATCGCCTCTCCTTTACTGTATTTTCTGTTACCCACCTCCAAATATTTCAGTGGAGGATGCAAATATTTTTACAATACACTGCAAATCTTTAGAAATAGGTGAGATAGCCCATCTAGAAGAAGGTCTTGTTGCAACACTGATAATTACCTGACATAGTAGATCAGGTGCACCAGGTTCTAAATACGGTAGTTTTTACCAGCTACAGAACTCTTTCTGTCCTTGCTGCCTGTATAAGCAATCCTTTTCTGAATCCAAAATCCAAACCCAATCTTCAGTACACACAAGATTTGACATCTGTGAGAAAGCCTTGCAGTTTAAAAAATGGCATCTTCATGCACATAAGTTTTTAAGGTTTTGAAAATTAATAGTAAAAAACCAAATGTTTTTGTCTGGCTGCAGAATGAAGCGCCACAAAATTTCCTATCCTGTTTACTTATCATGATTTACAGGGCCACAGAAAATGATAATGAGCCTTTCCTGAGCAAAGACAATCATTATAAATCGAACGCTTCCATTTTTAAGTATTTTGGCTACACTACTACAAGAATATGGGGAATAATTCTATTTGGGTTTCACCTTCAGTTTTGCACTGAGGTAACTAGAGGGTAACTAGAGCTATGTCAATGATATACAGTGATGAACTTTTCATAAGTTCTTTTTTCTCAGAAGGAATATAAGCTGTTAATCTTGATACTTAACAATGGAAAATCCTATTCAAATTTGTGAGTATGAACAGTCTTCTAACATAATAAATTCTGACTGAATCTAGAAGAACTGTCGTAGAAAATATTACAGGCTAGAACACAGCCTGAAATCAGATCCAGAGATCCCGGCTGTCATTTTCTAGTGCGTTAATTAATAAATCGATCTTTCCTTCTGAACCCCTAATGACGCCCAGCTTCCTCCACCCACACAGAGGGAGAATCTTTAATATGCCTTAATCACTAACAGAAGTGTGAGTCAGTACATTTATTATCCTTACTGTCAGTCATTTCCCCAGAGCAGGCAACTAAGAGGACCATAGCAAAAAGGAGGGCCCTCTGGACAGAAGAGCCCCAAGACTTACCAGTCTTTTCCCCAACAGCTGATTTAGGCATCGATTACGAAGACAATACCATTTTGCGACAATAAACTTTAGCAACTGTTTTGTGTCAGAATTACGCCTTAGGGACACTGTAGGTTTTCTCCCAGGCATCTGTGTTCCATTAGCAGATGTAACTCCAAAGGGTTTGGGTAATTCCTATGAAAGGCTGAGAAAGCCCACTTTGAGCAGAAAGGAAGAGGAACACCAGCGGAAACCTCACAAATCCCTGTGGTCTGTCAAGGAAGTACCTTTATTTCTTGAAACTTCTTTTTCAAGATTAAAAGTAATGGGCTATATTCTTCTACTACATCAGTACTGCAATGTTAAGCGTCTGCGATTCCAGATGACATAAAAAGGGTCAGTTGGCAATGCTGTTCAGCACTGCTGGGGTATTAGGTCTCTTGAGTTCTCCTACGACTCTCTACACTGCCCTAAATAACCATCCCTGTGCCATCTGGTACCAGCGTGCCTTTCCTGGACGTGGTCTTCCACCCAACACTCACTGAACCCTCTCTCCGAAGGTTTAAACAGTGCTATGATACTTGGTGGCATATGAAGACAAATGAAACATCAATTCTGTGAAACATGAAAATGCTGTTATGCACTTACTGTCCTGGAAGGTGCCCCTGAACTTAAGGCTGGTGGTGGTACTGTCCTTCCTGAGTAAAAGAAAGAAAACTAACAGCCTATGCAGATATTCTTAAACTCTCTTCCTCCTGAATTTTGCAGTCTTGCACTGATGCTCATGCTCTATCCTTGGCATGCCATTGCAGCGTCAGGAAAAACTGACATCACTGTGGACGTTTGTCAGTGTCATGCAGATGGCACGGGTTCAAATATAAACTGTGTAAAACACAGAAAACTACTGCACGTTGCTAAGACAGTAGATGTACAGGACAGTTTATTTACGTGTTAGATGATGATCTTTGGCAGATATGGCATAAATTTGTCTGAAGCTACATAATTATTTATTAGCTTTAAACAATTGCAAGTAATTGAATATTTATGCAACTTTACACCTTTTTCCTTTGTCTTTGCATTGAATGAGTCTGCTTAATTTATAGCAACTACGACAACATGGAAATAAGAGGAACTTTGCCTACAAACTGTTGACAAACATACATGATGTTATCAGGTTGTTTGTCACAAGCTTTTTAGTCTTGATCTATGTGAAGCTTACAACAGCTATTGCTGTCACATCCCAATGGTACAGTACTAAAATTTACAGTAGGAAATGGCTCGAAGACTTAACAAGAATGAATAAAGGAGACTTACTGAATTTTTAGGATCTGAGGAGTTTTACAAAAATTGGTTTACAATTTTTCAGAATTCAGCTGACAATTCAATCTGGAAAGCAAAACTCGCAGTCGTTTCTAAATTTGAACAGAAAAAAATCAGGATCTTGTTATTAAAGATAACAGTTTATTTTAGATACATTTTTGCATGTCTATTACTAACAACTTCTTAGCAATTCATACTGCATTTGATTTACAGTTTCTTCCATTTTATTGCAGATTTGCAATTGACTGGCCAGGAACTAATGCAATGTTTTAGTACAGAATTTGACATTGATGGAAAAACATCCCTCAAAATGTTAGTACAGTATAAATTTTTTCCACAGGTTTTAAAAAATTATTTTATTTTTGATCTTATTTGTGAAATTTTGACACTTGTAAGTACATATTACATAGAGAAACACAGAGAGATTTGGAAGAGATGAAAGAGATTTAGAAATAGTTATTCTCACCTATATTTTCAGCAGTAACAGTGCTGAAATGCAGGTGACAACGCAGAATGTAGAAGCAGAAAAGAAAAAGTCTGAAGAAAAATCAGCAGAAAAAAGGAAAAAGAAAAAACGTGGCAAAATTATATAAAACTGCAAAGTTTTTCAACTTTCTTGTAACGTTTATGAACCTTCCTCTATGTTCTGCCTCTTCCTTTAAGGCCATTTTTAAATGATGTGAAAGAAGTCATTATTTTGCAACTGCTGAGTAAGGAAACGTGAACTCCTGATTGTTGTTTACATGTTACAAGAACTTCAGTATTCCTTGAAAACTTAATATTTACAAAACCAAGTAACCTAAGGCAGGAAGGCTATTAAGTCAAGGTTTCTAAAGTTAAGAAATGCAAAGAAATTAACTGTCTAACTGCATAATCAAATTATATTCTTCAGCGGGACCCCTGTCTCATTCAGCATATGGGCCGGCCAGTGTGCTATAGCTAGACAGCTATTTGGTATTTTGTCTATTCTTCCCCACTTCTGATCAATGTGCAGGTAATGCCTTTTTATGACTTCTCATGTTTACCCTGCATTGCAGAAATGCTGTTCTAAAAGCAGAATTGTTTATCTTCTCACAAATTTTTATACTGCTTGTAAATATAGCACTAGGGTGTTTCACAAGTCTCACATGATACAAAGATACGGTATTCTCTTGCTTTCACAAAGAGAAGCATACAGCCAGAAATTGAAGACAGAGGTTTCTATTCATTTAGATACCAAATCTGAAATGTCCACAGCTTGGTTTCAAAGTATTTAATAAATACTGGATTGTCACATTTTTGATGTAGAAAGTACAGGTCTCCTTGGCTTCGCTTGTAGTTGTAGAGCAGAGGCATAAGAGAATTCAATTTAGCCCATAGCATTTAATGGCCTCACTCTAGTGAAACCACGCCTCAATGAGCAAATATAGTGTGATTACATAAACTATCATACTATGTAAGCAGCACACTACAGGCCCAAAAGAAAAGCAGTCAACACTGGTATGCTTTTCTGCCAAAATTCAAGAATGACAGTGGCAGCTACAAGAGCATCTCATGGCCACAGGTACCAGTTTCCTGCACAAACTCTGAGGTCACTACTGCTTCTTCTGCCACCCCACACCAAAGTCTGATTCTGCCTGCAGCGTTATATTTCAGGGCAGATATGATTGGAGATTACCCTTGTAGAGTTTTCCCAGCTTTATTTGTTAATATTCGTAAGAAAGGTCCACGTTTTCCTTATTTCAGTCTCAGATGGCACAACTGGTCTAGCTCAAGCCCTCTGAAAAAATGTAACCTGGTACAAAAGCAGGGAATGGAAAGTTGTAGCCTGAATGTCTTGCATTTCTGTAAGTGAGAATGAACTACAATAAAGTTTGTAGGTAGACCTAAAAGGACGAGCTGCAGGCCTTTTCCATTTGCGTTTTGGTATTGCAATGACTTTACTAGTTTGTGAGCACGCTACAACAGCACAAAAGAAGATGGACTTAGAGTTGTCCTTCTCGTTCTTCTAATGGAGGCTTTCTCAGTTTGAGGGTACGAACATCCGATTTGTTTTCACACTTGGTTTTACTGCATTAAGATTTAAGCAGCTCTGTTGTACAGCATTTACATTCAAGCAAGAAGTTCTTCTGCAAGACCATCCCTTAGAAGTTTGATTCTCTCTTCCTAGCAATTTATTCTTGGGATTTGGCATTTACCTACGTCTGAGATTGTGTCAGAAGGAGCTATCAAACAAGGTAAGGAGTAAGGTAACCGGATTGATTCCAGCATCAGCTGCATGAATGTTATCCACCCAGGGGTTTTGATAGTGAAGGTGCAAAAATGTAGGTTGGCTGTTAGTATGGACGGTCATGGCTGTGCAGCCCCACAGGTTGGGCCGGGGATACCGCTTACCCTGTAACCTGTGTTAAATTTACATTAAAACTTCTATCGCCAATGCAAGATGAAACTGCAACCCCCATTGTAAGTACATAGCTTGTACGTTGATAAGCTCTCAGATTTTCTAAATCTGAAGTGCAGTTCGCCTTAACGTTTGATTACGAAAAATAAAAACTCTCCTTATTCCACACGACTGTTTATACCGCTGAAATAGGAGACAAGATTACTATAACTGCCGTCATGCACATCAGGGATAGCAGCTACAAATTGGCTTTCTGACAGTTACAGTTTGACCTATATGAATGATGCAATCAGTCTATGGCACAAAATCTGCAACATTTTTGGGCCCTTAAATATGGCACAACGCAAAACCAGACAAATACAATCGCCTTGATCAGACAAGCAAAGTAGCAGAGGCCTTTTTGTTCACAGAATGAATTTTTACTTGTTTCAAAAAATCAGATAACAGCTATCTAACACATGTGGGTCAAATGATGTTACCTCAAAGTAGTACATTCAGATTTTGTAGCAAGTATTCTACTATTTCATGTTTATCGTCTGCACCTGGCAGCCTCTGAATTTAGAAGAAAGACCTGTATACACTTGAGTTATGGGTGTGAATATACAGAATAGGATTTGTAAATTGAATCTAATCAAACATCCAGGTCTGGTATGTTCTATAATTGCATCTCAAAACAACATTTTCTTCCACCAATCTTTTCATACTACTAGCATAGAAGATCAATGTCATTTAAATCAGAAGAACTGAAGCACGTTTAGACTTCTTCTTCACTGGTTTATTGTAACTGCTTCTCATATTTTCAAGTTTTAGCCATTATATCTGATTAGAAAAGCATATCCTCACCGATAAATAGGTTAAAAAAGCTAATCAAAGAAATGAAGAAAATAGTTTGGCTTCCCATATTTATTACTCATCTTCCCATTGAGTGTAGAAAGGGTTCTTTCACTGCTAAAATGTAAGACACAAACCTCTGAATTTCTCTTTGCTTTTAGCTGAGGAAAACGCTCCTTTCCCTAGAACTTTGTCAGCATCCATTTTGCTCATAAAGGAATGTTCAGACAATTTAATGATAAACCTTTTAGGGAGACTGCAAGTATCAGAAAGTGGATTTCTTATTCTAAAATAAAACTGCAACGATGGTTGCAGTTGTGCTGGCAAACTTCAGAGCATTTGAACTGCTTACAGGGAACTTGAACTACTTACTGTGAAACTGGCTTTTAGTATGCACCTTTATTCGGCAGTTTTATCCTACTTCAGTTTTCCTCTGATCTGCTGAATGTGTTCAACCTGCATTATTTTTAAAGGTTTGTTGATGAATTTTCAAATTCTAGTCCAATACATTTCTCGCCTTGCCTTGCCAGAGTTTCACATATAGCTGTACATCTGTCTCACTATGCATTGACTAAAAGACTAATTTTTAAGACTAAGACTGAAAAGGACTATTATAATAATCTGGTTTTTTATCTCCTGCATAAGATTCAGCCCACAGCATTAGTTCCACCACTTAAAACCAGTTAAAACCCCTCTATACATGTTTCTAGAAGCTTGACTCCAATGGATAAAGATTTACTATAATGACAAAATTTCTTCTTACTTTCAATTAAACCAACCTTTAATTAAAAAATATTATAATGGTTAACCCAACTGAATTAATCAAGCTAAAAAGAAAATCTATTCTAATTTAAATTCCTGAAAGTGATGTAAGTTGCAAAAAGTCACACTTAACAGCCACTATTGAATCAAATGGTCTTAAGTCTTCATGTTTTTCTTCACTGTTTTTGAATCTTTGGACAACTTTAGATCAGGTAGTCAAGGTATTTTTTTAAAGCACTAGATCTGCTCTGCCTCGATTACGGAGATTTTTCTTGTCTACAATTTTTCCTGGTACCTTCATTGCCTGGTAGACACGCAATATTTTTTATGGCTGTGTCAAATAATCCTTCTGACAGTGACTATTTCCCAACCAACAATAGCACCAGAAATAAACCTGTGAAAACAATTCCACAATCTTTTATGTTTCCATAATAACTGCCACATATGGTGAATCAAAGGAAAGTCAATTTTAGTGTTTTGTCTTACTGGTCAGAAGCGACAGAGTGATTTGGTTCAAGTAGAAAGGGTGAAGGTAGGGAGAAAGACAAGACCCAGCTGACTCTATGCCACTGAGCTCCATCCATGTGAACATTCCCAGGGCAAAGTTAAAACCCTGACTGGCAGGGTTACATATGCTTCTGCTGCACTCAGAAGACGATGCCTCTGTACTAAGATATGGGACTCTCAACTAGCATGGCAAGCCTGAAATAGTAACTGGATATGTTGGCAAAAGGGGAAGACTTGGTTTTCTACATGTAACGCCTTTTATTTAAAAATGGTGAATTAACACACTCTGGAAAGTAGCAGACCCAGGTACAAACTTCTGTTCATTCTTTCACCTGTATCACAAACCTGATCGTACATAGTTTCACCAGACTGAAACAGCCTGGTGATTCAGCAGTCTTGTGCATGGCAGGTAATGCTTTAAAGCTTCTTGTTCTGGGACTAGATAGGAACCCGGCAAAGTCTGGACTAACTGTGAAACAGTGCAATATCCTTCAATCTTTCTGTTAGCCAACTGACCCAACAGCTTTATGAGTTCATCATGAGTTTAACTGTTCATCTCACTGCATCGTGTCTGAAATTACCTGTCACTTCTGATTAAAGCAGGCAAGAAAGAGGGACTGCCAGAAAACACAAACATAACACAAGTCATGTTAGATAACACTAGATAATAGAAAGAATGAGAACTTTAAATTATCTGTTGTGAACATCTATGCGAACTTTATCCCACTAGCGGGTAGTACTTATCCAAATTGTTCTTCCTCATTATAGAATTATCAATTCTTGCAACCGGCTGAAGTCACTGGTGGCCATTCCAAACCATGTGTGAAAATACAAGCCTGTAATGATAAAAGGCTAGCAGGCTAGCCCAATCCATCTGCAGCTGCTTTCTAATTATTAAAATATTGCTAGCCCAAATAGTCTAAAAAGGACAAAATCTTGCCAGTCCAGCACCTAAAACCATGAAACTGATCTAAAAACTGTTAAAACAATGGAAGCATGGATACCTTTTCATTGCATTCTGGCTTTTGAGTCAGCTGCAAGAGGGAACAATAACTTGGAGGAGGCTGCAGTCAAGTGTCATGAACAGCTGATAATTTAAGGAAAAAAACCCACTAATATCTGAAGGGCCACAGTAGAGGACTGAGACTTTGGCACTTTAATAAGAATTGTGAATGACTTCTGTTCCCTCTTCAGCACAACAGTGCCTCAAGCCCTAGCTTACTGCTACAGTTGTCACTGGACTATTTCTCCAGCAGAGGAATTCTGTTTGGTGAGAAAAAACCTTATTGCCCATAGTGTTGCATTTTGAGGCATCCGTTTATAGCTGTCAGGAAAGTAATGGGATTAGAGGGAATTGAAGATCTGCAGATGTCTGTGGTGACATTATGCAGATTCAAAGACTGTACTGCATAATATTTACTTTTTTAAAAAACATACCACAGGCCCAAACAGATGCTTATCCTCTGTATACAGTACATCACTCAAAAGTCATTTAGTACAATAATTAAGTTCCAGAAACAAATATGAGACTAATTAGTCCCTATACTTGCTAAAGAAAAGTTTAAATCTGAACCCTTTGCTAACCTAGACTTCATCTTCCCTGGTAGCAGTGCTCTTTACCTGATCTTATAAAATTTTGCAGTGGACTCATGCATATGTGTACAAGTAATGGAAGTTTGAGAGAGCAACATTACAGAAAATAAGAGCAGTATGGGTGACTCATTACCAACATAATACTAACAAGATTAAAATATTTAGCTTTTATACTTCGGAACACAGGGAGGGGAGTGGAAAAAAAGGCTGTTTCCTTGTAAAAGGCCAGCTTGTGACTCTCTCTCACATGTCTCCTTCCTTCATTAGCCCTAGTTGCCACAAGCCTGCCTTATGCAAGCTTGGGGATAGTCAGCAAAATCCCAGTGAAGACTACTATGCAGGTGCTCCAACGCATGAGAACTCTATGACGCATTTCAGTGTTAGAAAAATAAATATATATATACACACATATGAAAACTTGTTAGATGTTACCTCTGTAATTACACATTACCTCCATTGAGTTATGTTGCCACTGCGTGTCAACGTTCATTAGCACAGAATGACAAAGAAAGATTTTAGTGAGATTTATGAAGTTCTGGTTGGAATGGAGCGGCTTCCGTCTCACGAGAAAATAAAGGAAGGTACAGCAGAGGAACTGTTCCCTTGGAACAAGGAATGCAGCTCCACTGGAGCCTGTGGAGTTGCCAGATGCACAATCAGCCACAAAATGTTGGTATTAGTGAAAAGATTAGGCTGAAGGAGTTCAGAGCCACTGCTGCCTGTGCTGGATGACTCCTGCAAAAACCAGCGTGTCGACTGGACCCTAGCGTTGGAACTCAGGGCAAGATTGTCAGGGTATGAAGTTGCGTTGCAAGTCAGGGATTTTTTCATTGGTTTGGCTTTCTGCAGGATGTTTTGATTTTCATTGTGCATCTGGAATATCCAGCCAGAGCTGGAGCGAGAGAGCAAGAAGCAGGTTAGATTAGGAGAAGGAACAACTGCTGCATGAGGGAAAGGTTGCTCTCCTCTGAGCAGCTGATCCTGTGGGAAACGCTGTCCTACCAGCCGAAGCAAATTGCACTTGGCTTTTGGGTGAGATGTACAGGTCCTACCACCCTATCCGCGGTAAAGAGTGCAGCTCCTCATCTAGCAGGGTTGAAGAAGGAGCTTAAGCAAACGCAGCACGGCTTTACACAGCCTATGTGAGTGACGGACTCTTTCAGAAACTGCTCTGCGCAGCTGGTTCCTGCCTCCTGGGCTGCTGCAGTGGGAAAGTAGAGAGGGAGCTGGTGAGACCTATGTGATCATGAGGACCTGCTCTCTGGGAGAGCTCTTCCACTGCATGAGTGTGGATGCTTGGAAAAAGCACATCTCTACACCGTTTACTTCTGGTGTTTCTGCAAAACTGAAATATGGTTGAGCCATGTGCACTAAATGCATCTGGCACTTCAGGCTTTTTTGCCATGTGAGCCTGCTCGCTTAGGCTACTGTGAGCTTCTGGTTCAAGAGTCTAGCACCAGGCTTCCAGGGATACCCAAAAGACAGATTTTAGATTCTAAAAAGATGATTCTTTGCATTTACAGTAGTCATATCTCTTTTTACCAAACATGCTATCTGCTCCAAGAACTGTATATGTATAGTGTACAAACTGTAATATCTCAACTTACCCTGAGAAATCACACGCCCTGACTTGTTAAACCCGTATTTCTGCACCATTACTCTACCTGTGGCAGAGATCTCGGCCCAAGGATCCGGGCTATCTTCTGATGGGTATTCTGTCATTCTGTCTTGTCATTGCAAGCACCTCTTCCTCCTCAGTTTAAGAGGCTCAGGTGAGTCGGGTAACAGAATACCACCTGAATGCTGTGGCTTTATTGTGGTTTTGTCTAAATAACTGAATCAAGAAAAAAATGTTCCTTCTATTTCCCAACCTTAACAATGTGGGAAAGTGTCCACTTGCTTCTCTAACAGCTTAGGTGACTTATAAAATAATACATGCAGTAAGGGTTTAAGAGCAATCGCTCATGATGTACAGACACGCTGCCAAGACAGAATTTTCCAAAGCTTTTTTATTATTACCATCTGGATACTCTGACCTAGCAGGATGTAGCAAGAGAATTAAACTGAACAGACTGCCAAAATACCTGCTAATTAACTTTGTTTAACTTCCTCCAGCATCAGTGTATGAACAGGATATATTTTCAAATAATTAGGCATATGAGACCTTTAAATCTTAGTTAACCGTTTCATTTTCTAACTGCTGAATGCTTTTTGAACCCCTTGGATATGTTTTTACTTTGTTAGGACCGATGCTAGTGGAGAGGGTCAACTCAGGGGAAGCAGGCTGATCTACATACAAGCAGAGACCAAAAAACCCCCCTTTTTATACAAAATTAGGAAAGGAGCATGGCCAGCAACATTCCCTCTCTGCTACTCATTGAACAATTTGCCTATTTATGATACTACTGATTCTGCCAAGAACAGCCCTCTAATTCTGCAGAAATCAAGGAAAGTTTCAGTGGCTTTTATAGATCATTACACAGGTTGGACTTTTATCTTTGCCAGGGGAAATGCATGACTCAGGACAGCTGTACTACGGCTGCACAGCTGCAGTCCTTTCCCTTCCCAGAGAGGGAAACTTTCTCGAGCTCCAAGAGAAATTATTTCCCTTCAAGGTAGTTTTTGATAGTACTAAGAAACACTCGTTGAACAAAGTAGGGGCGATCCACAACAAAAAAGGTGCAGGCAGGTAATACAAGAATACCAGCGATGCCTTTGCCAAGCAGGGAGAGAAGCAAACAAGGGTTAGTAGGTCTGTGCCAACACTCAGCCCTGGTTCAGGATTTCTCACTTTGGGTACCGAAGCATCTGTTCTGTAAACCGATGGCAATTTGCTTATAACGTCTGTGCATCGCCGTCAACAGCGTAGCAATATCCTGCGTGTTCTAGGCACAGTGTAATTTTCTTCCTCACCCAAACCACATATTCCTTGCAACAGCCTGAGGTATTGCCAGCTTTCGTATGCCCCAGATACCTTGTACTTCTGAGCCTTTGTGCTACCAAGCTACTTCAAGTTGGCGTTCAAAGTCCAGATAAACCTGGAATACTACTCAGCTTTAAAAATCTAGAAATAGCATATTATTCTACTATTTACTTACCTGCTTTTATTTTGTCTTTTATTTCTATCTCCTTTTCTTTTTTTAGCTTTTACAGTAATAGGTTTGTGGATCTAGTGGTAAGCGCAGATGACCTCCCCCGCTTAAAGAAACCCTAAGTATAGCAACGCATCAGTGTGATTTCTTTTCTTAAACTGGTTCATGGGTACATTTCCCATCTTGAAGCAAAGACTCCAGTTTAGCTCTTGCACTACCAGTGGCTCCAGATCATGACACTGCATAAAGAGAGCCTGAACAATGGATCCAGACTAAATCTGAGCTCTAATTCATAGTAAAATCAAATTTACACTCTTCCCACCTCTACTCTAATTCACAACTCACCTCACACAAACAGAGCACAACCATACTCATAGCAATGCTTTACCCAGTCCTCTCTTCCCAGCTGCCCAGCTCTGGTGTGACTGCTCCCAGTTTCAAGACACCACCCTTCTCCCAGGTGAATATAATTTACTACCACTCCCCCACAACTCTCCACACCCCTATTCTTGTTTAGGTAAAGACAGCAAGAGATTTTCTGAGTTTTAATGCATTATTATATAAAGTATATCGATAGGTAAGATATTATAATAATATATTCTTCAAGGTCATGGAGTTTCTATCTCAAGGACACCACTGGGCTGAGTGCTGCGTTCCAGTTCCTCCCTTTAATCAGGATGAGCCTGAGGTTCTTTCTGATCTTTATTTAATTATAATAGTGATATGAGAAGCAACGAACTCATACTTTCTGTGGGGTTTTTTGAGGTTCAAGTTTGCAGGGATTCACTGTCATGCTGGGGAATGCTCCAGCACTGATCTATCTCCTCAGGCTGGTTAGGCAGAAGAAAAGAGGCAGAGGTAGCCAGGAAGGCCTGGGGGCTCCCCACTTTTCGAAGCCCACCCCCACATTAGCTTTCCACAGCAATGCTCAGGCACCCTCAGCTTTGCCCAAAACTACCCACTTGCTCTCCCTAAACTGGTGTCCTTCTTTCCTTCCATACTGCGCCTCAGAGGTAAGCCATGACAAAATAAATCACTCCTCCTACAGTAACACTCCATATCAACAAATTCCTACAGGAAAACTTCCTAATTTCCCCTGAGAGACCAATAAAACCAATAGAGAAACAAAAACAGGCTAGGTCCACAATACCGAAACACTCCAATGGCTTGTTGCAAAGTTAACATGGCTGTGTGGTGCAATTTTATTGGTGTGTGTTAAAGCAGAATTTGGTTTCAAAGCTTTCAAGTGTATACCTTGCAGATTGACATGGTATTTTTTTGAGTAATCAGTGCTTTTTCCCTGGTAACATAACTGTGCAGCAAATATTTTGCGATGGGGAAAACAAGAATTGTTGTCTTCCAGTGAAAATGAGAATGTTAATTATTCAATATGTAGAAGCAGGGTAAAAACTAACATCTTGCCAGGGTAATTTTAGACTCCTCAGTCCCTACTTTTCCTTCATAACAAAAATCTCATGTCTTCTACAACAGGAGGAGGAAACTTGAGTCCTGGCTGCAAAGCTCCACCAGATGTGATACTGGGGAAAAAAGGGTGAGACTGGGCATTGACTGGGACAGCGGTGACACCTAAACTAATGAAACAGTGGTGGGAGTGAAAAAGACAACTGTGAATGTAATCGTCTCTACGTACAAGGTTCCAAACTGGGAAGTTTGGAAAAGCTGTATTAAGAAGCATAAAAGAAGAGACCCGGATACTAGGATAAGAGCCACAGCGTATGCAAGGTAGGAGAGGAAACCTCTCAGGCTGTCCTCTCAAGCTGCTGAAGCACCTTGGTGTGTCCTCCTGAGGGGCCACCATATTCCCCACCCAAATCACTTCGCAGTCCTTGCCAACACCTTGCCGATACACCTGCTCTGCCTTAGCCTTTCTCACTCAAACCCCGGCACTGCCCCTTGTCCTGGTTTCAGCCAGGATAGAGCTGGTTTTCTTCACAGAAGCCAGTGTGAGACTGAGTTTTGGATTTGGGATGAGAAACTGTTGATAATGTGCTGATGTTTTGGGTTGTTGCTGAGCAGTCAAGGACAGTCCAGCTTCTCGTGCTGCCTTGCCAGCGAGGAGCCTGGGGGTGCACGGGGAGCTGGGAGGGGACACAGCCGGCACAGCTGACCCAGGCTGGCCGAAGAGATATTCCCTACCACACGACGTCATGCCCAGCACATAAACTGGAGTTGGCCGGGGGGCGGAAATCGCTGCTCGGGGATGGGCTGTCGATCACAGGGTGGTGAGCAATTGCTGTATTGGGCATCACTTGTTCTTGTACATTCCTTTGTCGGTATTATTATTGTCGGTATTATTATTATTGAAATGTTTAATTCTCTCCTCCTCAAGGTTAGTTACACTTTTTCCTTCATTCTGCAGTCTGCTGTAAGGGCTACGTTGCTGAATTGCAGTCTCTCATCGACAGAAGGACACCATGTAAGGCAGTCTAAATCAACCGTTAATGCCTCTAAGGGTAATGACCGCAGCCCACTAAAAACATACATGTAGTAACACTTGCCATGTGAAATGCCACTGGCTCTATCACCTTTCCTTTGAGTTTCTGACATTTTTGTTGTTCTTCGTAGTTGCTGGACAGGTAGGTGCATTGGCTGATCTGATGTGATTGGCTGATATGTTGAAACTGGACCATTTCCCTGATACTTGGTTTGGTTTCTTCATTACATCATTGCCAACAGAACGCTTCCCGCTCTTGCTCTTGTGTACCATGAAGGATGGCCATGAAAAGATGTGTGCAATTACTAAGCACACTGCAGGAGGGAACTGGATGTAAGCAACAGCCATGAACTTAGCTCTCTTGTTTTTTACCTTCTTAAGTGTAACTAGTGTACACAGAAAATTAAAAGAGTTTTTCAGTGAGGCTCTGAAAAAGATATTTCTATCAACCACTCCAACACAAGTAAAGAATGATGTTTCACTAGAGGCTAGTTAGCATGAAGCATCATCAGTGGTAAATCTAACACATTTTGACTGGTGAAGGTCTCAGCAGAAAACTTAGTGGTAGATTTGTGCACAAGTGCAAACCTCTGTGTGTGTAACACAGTTGATACTTCAGTGAGCAGCACGGCACAAAACAAGAACAGTATATGCTATTCCTAGCAGTAACACAATAATACTAAGAAAACAAGGTGACTTAGATGTTATATTTTGGAAAACAGATAAAATAACCATTACTTTCGGAAAGGCCTTGTAATTTTCTGCTACATGCCCCTTTTTGCACTAAGACTGAATTGCCACATGCTCATCTTTGCAAGCTTGGGGATAGCCAGAAATTCCATACTGAGTGGTACTGTCCACTGCAGGTGGACAAACGTGTGAAAACTCTATGATGGGATTAAGCACTAATAAAAAAAATACATATATGGAAACTACACGTTGGTAGATGCTGTAACTTTTGACATCTTGCATTTGTTGTGGAATGTTTCCTCCTTGTTACAACCTGTGTTGTGCTGCACACACATTACATTTAAGATAGGATGACAAAGAAAGGTTTTAGTATGATGTACGAGGTTCTGCTGGGTTGGACCCCAGTATTCCCAAGGCAGGAGCTCCCCCGTTCTCTTTGGCTCAGCATCATTCTCCTTCTCTACGTCAGTTCTCTATAGCAATAACAGCTCATCTGGACACACTGACAAAAACAATTCTGGGGCTGCTCTGAGATTGACCCATGGTAGACGAACATCCTATCGCTCCTTCCTGGCCTGAGCATGCTCTTATATTATTCCCATAAAGAAAAGCCTACCAAAATATAGGGCTAGTATATGTTTGTGCATATCCACACGTAAACACTCATGCACATGACTCAAAAATAATAGTGGGTCCACCTGTTTTGATATAAGCTTCACAGTGCATGCTCTTCTTCAGTGTATAACACTCTCATATCCTCTTTAAATCATAAAAGGAACCTGGGGACTTTTGCAGGTTAGAAAACACTAGAATATCAGGAACTTTTCTGCCAACCGATACTAATACCATCCTTGCCATATTCATGGGCCATCAGATTTCTCAGGCAGAAGAAACAGTGCAGTTGTACCGCCCATGGGATTTATTAGAGAAGCTCTGCAGGGACTGTGGCAGCAGTAGGAGCAATAATGTGAAGTTCGTATTATACCAGTTCTTTTATTCTCCATTATTGGAGGGGACATACTAAGAAAGACTCTGCTTATATCACCCTGTGAATGAGGATAATTTTGCAGTTGGTGGGAAGAATTTGCCTTTTCATTAGGAACAAGCCAAAAGTTCTCAGATAAAAGAGTTCTGCAGAAGAAAATAATGTTGTACTAGGCGAGCCATGTCAGGGTTGTTAGCTATGGCTGCAGAGTACCCAGGAATATTCAGTGCATGAGCCTTCAACACAGCCAGGGGAGATTTGCTTTCATTAGATAAAATTCTTTCTTTCCTGTGAGAAAAACAGATATACAAAGCAGGTGCTGCAAATAAACTGTCTTGCAAACATTCTAGGAAAATCACTGGAAAATGATTTTTTTGTTGGGAGAGAAATTAATCATCACCATTTGTCTTTATCTCTGGTAAATGCATGTGACCATTCTGCAGAGATAAACCTACATGCATGTGTCATGTCAGATGCTGAATGTTTCCCTCGCCTGTTTGATGTTTCCTCTCTCACGTGATACAGATTTAGGGCTTGAATCATCTTCTGTGACATTACCCCTGGAGCTAGAGAAGAGCCTTACAAGCCTCACTCACAACTGGTATAAGTTATATTAAACAATGTAAAAATAATCTTCATCGTAGCTTAAATGATCTTTGTAAGGCATCAAATACTTGACAACTTGAATAAAATTATGTGGGCTATCTACACGATACTTTTAATAAGAGCTTCCTCTCCGAAGAAATACTTCGTGTTTTTATCTTCCAGCACAAGCGATGGAGTCACATTAAACAGAAAACATGTTGTTCTTCTCTGTGATGATATGCTCTGAAAATAGATGTTAGCCTTTGTGCTCAGGGAACGTGTGAATTCACTTGTTTTCTTTCAAACGCAGTATGCCGTGGGACAAGCTTGGCGTCTTTGCTTGGAAACGGGCTAAATCGCGACAGCAACCTTGACTTGGCCGTGCCGCGTGGTGCCAGCTCGAACGGCAATCCTGGGTAGCAAAAGACGCGTAGGAAGGATAAAACAAACAGTTTGGCGTGGCGAATGATAGGACTTTGCTGTGCCCTGGGCAAATGAGAGGGGTAAAGCCCCACAGCCGGTGCCCACCCTGGCAGCCCAGCAGCGAGCGCTGCTCCGTTGCAGACCGTGCGCAGCCGTCGAGCTGGCCAGAGGGGCTTCCCCAAGTAGATTTTGGCTGAACCCACCATCTCAGCCAAGTCCTGTTCTGCAAAAAGCGATACCGGTTTTGGCAACGTTTCCCACAAATAACAACAAAGGAATTGCAAATGGAGCCTCATGGAATGAAAGTGTATCTGTTTTAGAAAACTCAAGAAATCATACCAAAACAATTTTCATGACCTTCTTACAGTAATTCACGACACGGTAGAATTGCATGACATGGTATAGTTTTTATGATGATGCTCGGAACAGCAGTAAGTGATATGGTATGGTATGAAATATGAGGTAAGTGCAATGCATATTTTAAAAATTTATTTCTTTTTTTTTTTGTTAACTATCCAGATGAAAGTATGTCATACTTTTTGTGAGAAAGATATTTTTTTAAATTGTCTTTGCTTCCATTTACAAAGAAATTGACAACGTGAAAAATTTTCATGACATAAAAAAATCTATGTTTTAATCGGTTCCAATACCAATAATCTTTAAAAAGAGAGCATTAATGAATAACTATACAGAAAAGCCAAACTAAACCCCACAATATTCTGTTAAAACTATTATCCTTATTTGAAAGCAATGGAATGTATGACAAGTGAAATCTTATTTTATCAAACAAACATGAGCAATCCCTGTGATTTCACCTGAAAAACTGCAAGAAATTTGGTGCAAATAGCTCAGGAAACATAAGATCCCAGATAATACAGCGATATGACATGTTACTGGCTCACAGTTCTATAGTAATTGCACTCATTGATGCTTGTTTTAACTGTAAGAGTTTATTTCTAGCACTAATTATTATTCTTAAAGAAAAATTATTCTTCCTCAAGAAAAGAGAGTCCACATTTGTATATGAACACAAAAGACATTTATGGGCTGCTAGTTTGTGTGAAAATGATTATTTCTCTTACAACATTTTCTGAAATGTCAGTGTGAAAAACGCTTTCCATTTTATTATCCTCGGGTTTGTAACATTTCTTTTAAGTTTCCCCCATCTTGTATTCATGGATTTCCTTTAAAACATTTCTGAAGCTAAAGAAAGAAGATTTCTTTTACTGTAATTCCCATCAGGACTTCAGAGGAAATGTTTTTGTTATAGGCACTTTGAATGAGTGTGTAGTCTTCTAATGTGCTTGAGCGCTTGAACAAACACCCTGTTTCCCGAATGGTATCTTCAGTGAACAAAGGAACAAAGAGACAAAGATTTAAAGCTCTGTGGAGACAAAGCAAGTTGTTGCAGGTATTTCAAGTTATAAACAAGATTAAATTAAGAGCCGTAAACCATATGATATCACTCCAATTTTGAACAAGAACTGTGCTTTTCCTTATGAAATCAGTTCCTCTACAAAAGCTCATTTTCTTGAAATTCTTAAGAAGACAGTGTCATCCCTGCATGTTTTATATCTCAAGCACTTTTCAACTCACATAGTGCGACAGTTAACCAATTCCATATTAATTAAATGCATTCTGTGAAATTTTTTAAAACTAAATTTTTTATACAAAAATTGCAACTGTTGAAGACAAGAGGCAGCCAGTGCTATCAGAGGAAGAGCTGCTATGTGCACTTTGTTAAATAGTGCATGGTAGGACTTCTTTTATTGCCAATTTGATCTGTAGTAGGTGAAAACACCAACAGAAATAATGAAAAGTTTATCAGGGATATGATTTAGGGATTATTTTGCAGCCTTGGTTTCATGATGACAAGTATATAAAGAAGGGGGAAAAAGTATTCAATATCATGTAAAATGGCAGCAAAAAGCTAAGCAGCAAAAAGGGCAAGATTCTGGCTTGGTGCCCATGGATAAGTTTTGGTGCAAGAGTGAATGGCGTTGAGCAAAGCTTCTGGTGTTCCTTGTACCACTGAAGGTATTAAAAAGGTTGCCCTAACTTCAGCGCATTAAGAACTGAAGGTAGAGTGCTGGTCTTGACACACATGCATCTCCACAGGCAGCCATCAGCAAACTATGAAAACACGGGCCATATCAAAGGTCCTGTCATCCGCATGATAAGAAAAAGTCCTAGTGCAGGAGGTTGCACAGATGTTTTTTCCATGAACGCTTCTAAGAAGCACTGTACAGCACAATTCACCCAGCACACTCTCACTGGGAAATCGCGCGGTCTCAAAGTAGAGAATGGCGTTATCATAGAATCATGGAATCTTTGGGTTGGAAAGGACGTTTTAAGGTCATCTAGTCCAACCTCTCTGATTACCCTTATTCATTTTGCATTCCTTTTATAGAAATATAAAGAAAGCTTTTGTCTAGAAAATGTGTTATTCTCTGTTAAATTATATGATTTGTGGAATAAATTTGTGCAGGTTCTACTGAAAACCTTCAAAGGTTTTGTCCCAAGCATTTTTTTTACAGGACCTTTACACAAGGCCTTGCTAAGATGTGGTACCTCTGTTTTCCTGCAAAGTAATTCCTCCATAAACTTGCCACACTTCTGTGTCACTCCCATCTAGTCATCAGTTATATTTGCATCTTGGTACAGGTCATGGTTTAGCCCCAGCCGGCAACTAAGCCCCACGCAGCCGCTCACTCACTCCCCCACGGCGGGACAGGGGAGAGAATCGGAAGAGTAAAAGTGAGGAAACTCATGGTTTGAGATAAAGACAGTTTAATAAGTAAAGCAAAAGCCACGCACACAAACAGAGCAAAACAAGGAATTCATTCACCACTCCCCATGGGCAGCCATCTCCAGGGAAGCAGGGCTCCATCACTCGTAATGGTTTCTTGGGAAGACAGACGCCATAACTCCGAACGTCCCTCCACCCCTTCCTTCTTCTTCATCCCAGCTTTATATACTGAGCATGACGTTGTATGGTATGGAATATGTCTTTGGCCAGCCTGGGTCAGCTGTCCCAGCTGTGTCCCCTCCCAGCTTCCCGTGCACCCCCAGGCTGCTCGCTGGCAGGCCAGCACGAGAAGCTGGACTGTCCTTGACTGCTTAGCGACAACCCAAAACATCAGTGTGATATCAACGTTTTCTTACCCCAAATCCAAAACGGAGCCTCATACTAGCTTCTGTGGAGAAAATTAACTCTATCCCGGCTGAAACCAGGACAGTAGAAAAGTAGTAGTGAAGATCCCATCGGTCTTTGAAGGTGATAATAGCAACATGTTCACAGCTATAATACAACAGGAATACTTTTCCAGGAAGAAATGTTGTTTCATCAGTGAGCATTGACAACAGCTGTATTGACTCATATGATGCATACCTGTACTTGAAGAATGCTTGAGGAATCTCACATGGATAAAAAAATTAGTCAGGTTTCAAAGTGACATAGAAGAAACAGCAGAGGAAGTACAACCTGACACTTGCATTATGATGTCTTCCAAAGACACGCTACCTTGGGCAATACCTTTAGGCATATGAGTCATTTATCCATTAGTTGGACCTGTAAATGCTCACATAGCCTATTGACCTGTAGTTAGGCACTTGAGCGAGCTCTGATTTCAAGATTAAATAAAGCAGGCATGTGGCCATGGGCATTTCTTGAGGAAATCCAGAGTTGACTCAAAAGTGGCCAAGCTGCAGAAAAATACATCTGTAACAGTGTTCCTTCAGCATGTCATAAAAACAAGATACATCTGAAATTAATGGCTGAAAAGTACACTGGTATCAAATTGGTTTGGGGACCTTTTCTGACATGCTGAATGTTCAGATTGTTTGACGCTGACAGTTTACTCCTGTCAGAAAATATGGATTAAAAAAACCCATGGCATATATAATTGCAACTTCGTCTTTTGTTTCAATGGCTTGGAGAATGGTTCAGTACAGACAAAAGCACAGCTTTTGTATGAATGTCTAAACAAGGAAACTGCAGTTTGCTGACACTAAGCTCCTTTGGAATAGTTCTGTCAATTAAGCAGTATCAATAATGGATTATTTTCCTGAATTTCTAGAAAACAAGCTGGCTAAAAGTCCTGAAAGTCACTGTCTCTTCCATTTAGGCTATTTCACTCTCATGCTTTAAATGAGAACATCACTGCAATTCCTGCTAGGATTTTCCCCTCCCTCTCCCACTCACTAGTAATGCCTCCACTGGTCCTGAAGTAATAAAGACAAGGAAAATCAATAGTAGCTGCTCCTCTGTCTGTAGAAGTTAGGCTACTTCTACCTATGAAGAGAAATAATTTTTACTCTTTCTACATACCCCTCTTTTTTGCACATCTAGCCAAGGATGACAAACATTCACATTATCAGTTAACAAAAAGTCTAATTATCCAGTTGTGTGGGGAAGTAGTTATACTAACTTTACAGATTAAACCTCTTCCTTTCCCTCACCCAAGCCCCAGAGAGACCAAATGTTGGACTGTGAAATACAGAAAAATATTTTCGTTCTGCTCCCGTGTATAATAATGGAACTTCATTGGGAGTCATCAGGTTAGTAGACTGGATACTTTTCAAATAAGTTGAATCAATGTATTCTATCAAACATATTTTTCAGTCAGACTAGGGGATGTGAGTTGCTCAAAAGGACTTTCGAAACTAAATCATACAAAAGCCTTTCCTAGCACCATGGAGATTTAAAAGAAATGGAGAATTAATAAAGTAGAAATTCACTAGCACTTTTTTTGTTCTTAATGATCTTCTCTCCTATGAATATTTTGTACAAAACTCCTTCAAAAGTGCTGCACAGTTTTTTAATGTGTCCAAGGTCATTCAACTACATAAAATAACTAAAATTTTTATCATGCCTTTTTCATGTCTATTTAGCAGCTGACTTAAAATGTGCAGAAGAACTCCAAAAACTGTAGTAACAAGATATATGAGCTATTTTGGGAACTGTCACAGAATCACAGAATCACAGAATCACAGAATCACTAGGTTGGAAAGGACCTTTAAGATCATCAAGTCCAACCATTAATCCAGAACCACCATGTCCCCTAAACCATGTCCTGAAGCGCCACATCCACACGTTTTTTGAACACTTCCAGGGATGGCGACTCCACCACCTCCCTGGGCAGCCTGTTCCAATGCCTGACCACCCTCTCAGTGAAGAAATTTTTCCTAATATCCAATCTAAACCTCCCCTGGCGCAACTTGAGGCCATTTCCTCTTGTCCTATCACTAGTTACTTGGGAGAAGAGACCAACACCCTCATCGCCACAACCCCCTTTCAGGTAGTTGTAGAGAGCGATAAGGTCTCCCCTCAGCCTCCTCTTCTCCAGACTAAACAACCCCAGTTCCCTCAGCCGCTCCTCATATGACATGTGCTCCAGACCCCTCACCAGCTTCGTTGCCCTTCTCTGGACACGCTCCAGCACCTCAACATCCTTCTTGTAGTGAGGGGCCCAAAACTGAACACAGTATTCAAGGTGCGGCCTCACCAGTGCCGAGTACAGGGGCACAATCACTTCCCTGCTCCTGCTGGCCACACTATTCCTGATACAGGCCAGGACGCTGTTGGCCTTCTTGGCCACCTGGGCACACTGCCGGCTCATATTCAGCCGGCTGTCAACCAGCACCCCCAGGTCCCTTTCCGCCGGGCTGCTCTCCAGCCACTCCTCCCCAAGCCTGTAGCATTGCATGGGGTTGTTGTGGCCAAAGTGCAGGACCCTGCACTTGGCCTTATTAAACCTCATACAGTTGGCCTCTGCCCATCGATCCAGCCTGTCCAGATCCCTCTGCAGAGCCCTCCTACCCTCCAGCAGATCAACACTCCCACTCAGCTTGGTGTCATCTGCAAACTTACTGAGGGAGCACTCGATTCCCTCATCCAGATCATCTATAAAGATATTGAACAAGACTGGTCCCAGAACCGAGCCCTGGGGAACACCACTCGTGACCGGCCGCCAGCCGGATTTAACGCCATTCACCACAACTCTCTGGCCTCGGCCATCCAGCCAGTTCCTCACCCAGCGAAGAGTAAACCCGTCTAAGCCTCGAGCCGCCAGTTTCTCCAGGAGAATGCTGTGGGAGACGCTGTCAAAGGCTTTACTAAAGTCCAGGTAGACAACGTCCACAGTCTTTCCCTCATCCACTAGGCGGGTCACCTAGTCATAGAAGGAGATCAGGTTGGTCAAGCAGGACCTGCCTTTCATGAACCCATGCTGGCTGGGCCTGATCCTGTCTTTCTCCTTTAGCTACACAAAGAAGGTTAATAAAATAAATGACTGTATAAAGTGTCACACTTCGAAAATCATAGGCAGAAAGGGACATTTCTGGTATTTTATCTGACCCAGAGCAGAAATCAATATAATGAGCATTTCTTAAGCGTTAGCTTAACAGGTGGTAACAGTATTGGTCCTTCCGCAGGCCAGTCACATTATGTCCTCTCCACAGGGCGTGGAGATGAAAGAGAGGGCTCACAGTGGGCAATGTTAAATGCAGCAGACTGATCCCTATAAGATGTCTCTCCTCTCCTCTCCCTTTACCCTTACCCTCACCCCCACCCTCACCCTCACCCCTGCTCCATAAAGAAACTTTTCATAACAGGCCCCGTAAAACTGGTTTAACTAAACTTCCCAAGGTCTCCCATGCATTTCACCAAGGAAGTCAAATTAAAAGATTAAGTAACCCAGGCCAAAATAATTGCAGCAAGTCAAAGTACTCCTAGTTGGAATGTACTGCCAATAGCTCCCTACTTGATAAAAGAGGTGGCTCTGTGTGAGCAGCTCTCTGGGAGCAGCTCTGCTGATTGCCATAGTACGACACAGAGAGGGGAAGGGGAATATACTTACTTATGTAAGTCTGACCCAGGACCCAAGCATACTCAGTGGGACCACTTACTTTGAGGTCAGCAGAATTTAAAAGGAACCGAGATTCTAAAGTACATAGACATTTATAGACGTAAATAATATTTTCTCAATGGTTATGTCTTTTTCTTAAGTGTCCACTTCAAAGATTATAAAAGAAAGTCAAGTACTTCTTTAGAAAATATCCTTTCCAATTGCCTGGTCCTCAAATCACTCACTACCACACAAGTGTATCAAGAGCTGTCATGCAGACCAGGTATAGTGGGAAGGCAGCCACAAGTGTTTCGGCTACAACAGATTCATAAAACTTCAGGCACTGTAGATTTGTTGTGTTTTCAACTCCCCTTGGATTGTTGTTAACACGGCTTCTTAGACTTAGTTGCCAGAACCTAAAATCCTGTGCTGGACTGCTGGGGGTTTTTGTGCTGAGCAACCTGTGCATGCAAACCCCATGAGCCCATTTATGCAAGGAGAAGCAGCTTGCTCAAACAAAAAAAAATCAACAACCTTCATCTCAGTTGAGTTATTATTTAAGTTTAAAAAATGAAGACAAAACTTTCAGCAGAACGAGTAAGTTGCCTTGTGCACTTGCTGTTTTAGGAAAAGGCTGAGAACAGCTCCTGCTTATGCAGCTTCTCTGAGTTATTAACTGCTTGGTACCACAGTTTTCCAAAGTGGACCTAAAACACTAGGTACCTTAGCATGAACATTGTATTTGAATTTCAAATAAGAAATTCTTCTTTTTCCCTCTGAGGGAAATATATGGATTTTAAGATAAATCCTGTCTGAGGAGAGAAGGCAGCCCACTAAGCAGCACAAGGGATATGCATAAGCATATTAATAATGCAATTATTATAACCCAACAAACAAGACAGAGTGAGCAAAATAATTATCGAGATGAGAACAAGCTGAAATTGGTATTTTGCAGCCATAACTGCTGCTGATATAATTCATGTTCATGAAAAATACTTGAAACTGGAAACTGCAGAGGCAATTTAGGCGCGAGCCCTAAAAAAAAAATTAATTCTTTACAACCTGAAAAAACAATGTAGTGAGGAAGAATATCATCAAAATATTACTTTTGGTCCAATTTCGCCCTCAGCTGGGTAGCTGAAAGACAACTGGACCGGTGGTGCCAGAAGACAGCACCATTATGAAGAAGAACTAAGGCCAGACTTCTGCAAATTGCTATTGAAAGCTCTGAACTCATGAGTAGTAATCACACATCTGCCCACAGGGCCTCAGCTGGTGAATTGTTACCACAGCAAACACTGATTTTAGACATGCACATAGCAATGTTTACACACACACACAAGTGTTTTGCTTGAAGAAAATAGAAAATGCATAATAATACTTTGTGAATGATTTTCATATTACTGCCAGGAGCTGTAAAACAAGACACAAGGGAGATGTAAACACTTTTTCAGCAGCTTTCAACTCTCTGCAAGGTGAAGGCTGGGAAAAATTGAGGCAGTCTTCCAGTTTTACTTCCTGCTTAAGGAAATCTCACAACTTCTTCTCTTTAGAGCATGAGTAGTAATAACTAGCCTAAGTCTTGGCTTCCAGTTGTTTGTTTTCTTCAGCATTGCTTTTACCTGATTATGCATTATACACGGGAGACACACGTTGGATAGCTAGGCAGAAAAAGCTAGGCTAAAAATAGCATCTGAAGTTACGAAGTTATGCTTGCATTCCAAGTGGAAGTTTGTACTTCTGACAGTAAACTGAAGACTATCCACAGTTTCTCTTGCCAAGGAAATACCGACTTATATTGACCTTAATTTCTCTTGTCGTGTCTTTACGCTAGTACAGATTTCATGGATATAACCGGTGAAACATATCCTCCCTGATAAAGAGGTTTTAAAACACAAAAGTCTCACTCTTTAAGGCAGTAGGATTACAAAATTCTCAGATTATTTTTTGATATTTAAGAAAGTTCCAAGAAACCTCCAGGAACTCCACAGAGCTCTCTGTTGTTTTTCAAGTAGTCCCAGTGAGAAAAAAAGGGTAAGACTAAGAATTCAGAAATAGAGGATTTTACTGTAAATTTCAAAATTCTTCTAATTGGCCTTGGGTGGTTGGCCTGCACAGTTAGATGCATGTCTGAAGGAAAAAAAGCAAAGAGTGAAGATCATTTACGTAGAGTAGTACGGGATAAATAGGAAAATGAATTTCATGAATGGCAATTCATGGCAACCTGGCCTTCAAATGCAAGCAGCCTCTTAAATTACATCTGGATTCATTCAAAAATAGCGCGCTCTCTCTCTCTTTACAGTAGTGCTTTTTTGAGTACTCTTGCGGTAGTGCTCTTCATGGTTTACAAAGGAAAAATGTCTATCGGGTTTATCAGAACAGTTCAGAATTTAAAAAAACGATTGAGAATATAAAGCCTCAAATTTTCAACATTTCTCACATACAACATTTTCAAATCTTTGGAACAAGATTTGCTGTCAGTTTTGTGGGTAGTGAGATAATTACCAGCAATACAGTCTCCCCTGAGTTTGAATGCACGGAAAACAGAAAAAGGCGTTGCACTAAAGGAATTCTCCCTTGTCACATCCACCTCCTCTCTAATTTAAAGGACTTTCTCCCAGATACTTTTTCAGAAACGAATTATTTTATTTCCTTATTTCTGACAAGAATCCAGTGGCAAGCACAGAAGTGTCCAGCAGTTTTTCAGTGCTGGGATTAAGGATCATTTCTTGTGCACTTCAACATCGGTGGTATAGTGACATTTTTACCATTGCAGCTCTGCCATATAATCCAGTGCCTTTACTGAGTATTTATGAAGACTATTGCTACTAAGTTGACATCTATGAAAAAAAAAAATCAGTTAATGTGCAATTCAAGAAGCTTGTTTTGTCTGTTTAAACTAAAAGTAATTGACTACCCCTTTTTTAAACATGTTTTGGAACCAACCCCATGTAACGTATCACAGAAGCAGAAAGTAAGATTACACTAGTGCTGATTTTCACATGGATTTGATTAAAGCCTAATTCTTTGACTTTAAACAGTGAAGTGTTGACCCTTCAGTGGGTTCTTTCCTCTTCTCTCACGGAATTAAACAAGTATAGCCTGGAAGTAAGTTGGTAAGTTTTACTTTGTGGACAAGGGAGTCAGTAGTTTTTAGATGTTTAGGAAATGGTGTAAAACTTTGGTGGTAGAGGTGCAGTGTCACGCAGTTTGTATAAAAACATTTTGTTGATCAGAAGGTTATCGGCATAGTTCAGTGTTGCTGACTGACCTGTGCCAGGGTTGAACAGCTGCGTCTTCCTACCAGAAAGATTCCTGAGTCCTGCACAATTCTGCACCGTCCAGAGCGAGATTTCTCTCAGTCAGTCCCAAGCTGTCTTTGCAGAGACATGCCTTTGCTGAGAAGGGCAACCCAGGTCACCCATTGCTCTTCTGTAGGGTATGGGCCAATGTAGCCAAACCGGACAAAGAGAGCAGGAGTACCTGTATTCAAAACTTAGGAGGCTGTAGCTGAATTTAATCTGGTATCTATTAGGATGTATACAATTATGTGAGCACTATTTTTTGGACAGTGTGAAAATGAAAATGTTGTGTATAAAATGGAAGCCATTTAGCAGGAAAAAAAATCAAGTTCCTTGGAACAGCATAGAAATAAAAGGGAAAGAAAAAGGGAAAGAAAAAGGGAAAGAAAAAGGGAAAGGGAAAGAAAAAGGGAAAGAGAAAGGGAAAGAAAAAGAAAAAGAGAAAGAAGAAAAAGGGAAAGAAAAAAGGAAAGAGAAAGGGAAAGAAAAAGAGAAAGAGAAAGAAAAAGGGAAAGAAAAAGAAAAAGAAAAAGAAAAAGAAAAAGAAAAAGAAAAAGAAAAAGAAAAAGAAAAAGAAAAAGAAAAAAAGAAAAAGAAAAAGAAAAGGAAAAAGAGAAAGAAAAACTAAAGATTAATTGTCTTGGAGGAATTTTTACCTTATTTTTAGTGCTCCAATCACTTTACAGAAGTGTTTGTAAAATAATGTCCACATACCTTGGTATAGCTCTGTTGGGGCTGACTGAATAACTGGAAAGACGATTAGTTTAATATATATACATTGACAGCACATAACTGAGTTCCCACAGTTATAAAAATAAATCATTATTTGTTTTTTATATTTTGTAGTTATCCTCCAGAAATAAATTTTGCTGGTAAATCAGGCAAAAAGACTCATCTCAAAGATGGCTCTGTTAATTTTCAGACATCACATCACAGGAGGCAAGCACACAGAGTGGGAAAGCAGTCTGGAATCTGTCCACGTAATACACTCTAATTATAACTGGTGTGTCGTCTTTCCAATAGACCGTGTGTTTACAGGACAGTGTCACTGACTTTTGATGTATGTGAGAGCAATTGGGTTGAACAGTGTTTTTAACCTGTGGGAACTTGAGAGCGTCTTTTTCTATTTATGTTTTTACTTCTCAGTGTGGTGCATACCATCATTTGCTGTAGAGCTGTCACATGGGTGAGTAGTCCAGTTTTCCTTGGTAGTCAGCAGAGATAGTTGACCTTTGGAGGCCATTTTAGAGTACTTAAATTCATCTTTTTCTGTTGTTTACTTGGAGCTTAGATTCCCTAGTGAAGGCACATAAATTAGGTAATCTCCGAGCATTAAAAAAATGCTGCATCATTAAAGTTTCAGTAGTGTATATTGATCTCGTAAGTAAGTGCAGACCTTGGTCAGAATTTGCTTTTAATCTTTTTCTGTCAAGGTGAGCAAGTCAGCAAGAGCTTTTAAGCAGCTTTACCTGGTAACCATATTTTTAACGACTGATTCACATAAAATGAATAGAATGAATGAGAGAACATAGCCTTGTACATGTGAATGTACTTTATCAGAATACCCCCATTCATATAAATTACTGGGAAGCTCTTTTACACGTGTCTTGAAAATGTTTGCTTTTCTAACCCATTTTGCCTGTTAGGTTGACTCATGTGAGTAATGAGGTGATGTACAAAGAATGGCATCTTTTGCTGCTGATTTTGCCCTTTGTTTGGATCCAAAGGATGCCTACGATCGGTCAGTACTTAAATTCCTTGAGAAGAAAAGCCAACATGATGTGAGAATTTGGAAGAATCGTATGAAAGAGAACCTTGCACATACCAGACTGGGTGTCTGAACTGATCAAATTTTGGTTCCCAACTCTTGAATTTTTAAAACCAAAGTCATAAAAATGCAGAATTGCTTTATTAATTAATAGGAAAATTACATAGGTGATGTCTATGCGTTTTTTTTCTAAAGTGGTTTTTTTTTGAAATCAACATTCTCTGAGAACCATGGACTAAGCAAAAGGCAAACAAAATTGGATGTTTTCAAAGAAGCAGTACTTTGATAATAATGATGAAATTCCTGCTGCTCCATGACACTACGACGACTGTACCTCATCTTTCCACAGCGACTGCCTGCAATACACTGACCTAGAAGGCCTTAGACCTGAATTCTAGACCTGGATTCCTTTATATAGCTGACAAAGAAATCAATTCAAATTATTTTCAATTCTGTTCAGTATTTATAAGCATCTTCACAGTATTTGTATGATGCATGTGAAGGAAAGAGGGAAAATATTTGGCATTTTTAAAAAAACAGACCCACAGCTGCAGCTGATTATTATTTTTCAGAGAAGAAGTAAGTTTATTGCAAGCCATTATGAATTCAAAGTAAACACTATCTGGGTTTATTTCTATATCTATATTTTATGTAATTAATAAAGTTCAATATGAAAGGCCCTGACTTTTAATAACTCATTAAGTGAATCTAGCAATGCAAGAAGCTAAGCATAATTATTTCCCACTGCAATGTATTTCTTTAGCACAGACTCTTAAGCGAATTTCAGGGATGATTAACAGGGGGACTCAGGCAAGCACTGCTCAAATCTGTTTTTCTTATGAAATCCCTTCTAAACATCACTTCAAATCTCTAAGATTACTATTATGAAACTGCTTTAGTTATGAAAGACTAGAATGGGCTGAGATAACTATCTGATTATTATTATTTTTTACATGTCATATAATAGCATCATCAACTGAATAAGGATGCAAGCCACAAATCCTTTCTGCAAATTCTTCTTTATTTTCCAGATTTCATTTCACTATTTCTCATTGCCCTCAGTAAAGGAGACAGAGGGGCAGATCCACTGCCAAGTGTAACACTCATCACCCTGCGCAAACCCATTCAGGAGGGATATTTGGGCTACGGAAATGTCAGCCGTAAACACCTGCTGTTCAAGTGACGGGCTTCATACTTGTTCACAACAAGCACAGCAGCAAAACCTGTTGCAATTATTCTGCTGAGTATAAAACGTACCCACAGTTATACTAAGGGACCTAACTTTGGCCCAAATTCAACCAACTGTTTAACCTGTCATTCAGACTAATTACTGCTCTAAAAAGATGATTTTCATCCTGCCTTCAGGCAAGAGCTGCATTTTGGCAGCGTTATGGGACCAGGTAGCATGGCACAAGGGGAGCCGGTCGGTCAAACCAAACACTTAATCCTGAGGACCCGAACTCCACAAGACACACTTTTCCAGGGGTTTTCCCCTACGCCCAGTTCAGTCCGGTTGAGGCACCGAGCACCCATCCGCTGCCGCAGCGCACGGTGTGCACTCCGGAGCGCAGCTCCAGCTGGAGGGCAGCCCCCAGCCTCAGCCTGCCTGGGGAGAACCGAAGGACAGGAACGAGGGTCAGCCCGGGATTTGCTTCAAAAACACACTCTTGATCAAAATACGCTAATGTAGGTATAGCCTAAGTGAATCCCTGGATTCACTTGCAATTTCCTTGCATTCAGCCTTATTGTATGTGTTTTCTGTACTTAATAAAGAATTTAGGCAAGAATTATTGGGAGTAAATCTCCAGAGCCTAATTTATGCAAGTTTAAATCTCTGGCTGAACTGCACCTGTAACGTTAGGGCAAATAACCTTATCTAAAGCTATTTGTATACATTACGTTCCACTGCTACAGGGATTGTTCTTGGCACATAATTCTTTATCCAGTTCCTTATTTCATTTAAACTCACTGGTTTGCCCTTCCAACATATTAGCTCCTTGTCATTCAAGGGAATATTAGCCTTTAAAACAAATACATAAGACAATCTATTGTGCGGGGTTTATAACAAAAAGTCTGTATGGACCTGTACTGCTAATTGTGCTCAAGTAACTGACTCCAGGGTCTGTTGCAGTTGAAACTAATTCTTTCTTGGTGTGTGTGAGATAAATTTAACTCAGCAAATTTGAACCAAATTTCTCAGAGCAAAATATGGTTCTATAGTATGGCCAGCATGGAAAGAAGGCAATGTTTGGTGCTTAAAAAATATGTTTAAATGTAGGAGAAGCCATTCCTTGATTGTCTGCCTTTGAATTTACAGTGAAAAATAACAGACCTTCCACCATGTTGATTAATGATGATTAATTAAGCAATGTCATTTTATCCTTCCAGTATCTTTGTACTGGCCTGAACCTGAGTTCAGTATCATTTAGCTTTGTTTTATCCAAAATTTCAATCACGTTCTCAGATGAAAATGCACAGAATAAGGAGATGGCCGAAGTAAGACACATTAATTGTGGGGTATTTCTTAGACTATTAATGTTAATTCTAATAAACTTGGTGAAGAAAAAGGTTTTTGAAACTTTTCTTTTCATAGTTTGTGATGAGAATGAATATTTCTAACACAAATTTTAGTGACCAATTTGGCATTCTGTTCAGTAGACCGGGATTGCTCTGACAGTAGGATTCCCCTCATTACCTAGAATTATTTGACTAGTCAAGTCAAATAGTCAAACTGTCAATAGTGCAAACTGTCAAGTTTTGCATTAACTACAGTGTTATGGTAATTTCCATGATACCTTGTATTTCTATGCACTTTGTGTATGGTCTTGACGAGATACACATTGTTAAGGGGGAACGCAGGCATAGAGGATGCTACTCTTGAAACAACAGATGTCTAATGAACTAGAGATGGACCAGGGCTCGTCCCGACTCCTTCACGTGAACTGCTGCCTACGTAGCCCACAGGCAGAGCGCAGTTTAGATCTTTATGAACCACCTGAGATTGTATCTCAGCCAGTCACTGATGTGGAAGCAGGTGGGTGCTTCAAATGGAAAGGACCTTGTTCTGAAAGCATGTGGATTTGATCCTGATCATGACGGTTTTAAGTAGTGTGAAGAGTCCAAAGCGTGGATGTCGCTGTGATTTCTGTTACACCTCTTAGCTAAGCTTCACATGCCTCTAGCATTGCAGCTCGCAGCCTGATTTCATCTGTTGCTGTTATTCCTGATCTTATTCCTGCCTGTTCATACACCCCTGCATTACAACAAATAACTAGTACCAGTAAAGTGTTTAACATCATTATAGAAGCAATAATTTTAAGCAACTTCTCTTGTCTTTTTAGAGTTCTTGCTGCTTTTTCCTCAAATTTAATGTTGCCTTTGAAATCATAATCAATTATTCTTCTTTTCCAACATGAACATAATCTTCTTTGAGTAATCAGTGATTAAAAAAACTTTATCCCAGAGAAACAGTGTAGCAATGTTATTTATATGAGTAAAAGAAATCCCTGCAGAAACAGATATTTACAGAAATATTACCCTAAAATTACAGTTTTCTCAGGAAATGACATCTCATTACACTATGTCTTTCTTGGTCAACATGTCCTGAGTTTGAGCATAAAGATGGCAGCTCAAGTATTAAAATCAGTCACTACAAATCTATTAGCTTTACCAGACCTACAAAACTTCATCCCTTTCTAGTGTTATTTAGGCTTATTTGCAGAAAATGTGGGAACTATGACAAACCAAATTTGGCATTTGATTCTCTTTCCAAGCAACTTGATGGAAAATTTTCCCTTTGACTTCAATACTGCAAAATCAAATTGCTTTTCTTTTTGCAATACCGATGGCTTATTTATACAGCAGTATCTCTTGTGTAGACCTTACAAAAAAGACTCAGGATAACTGATAAACTGGAGATCATTCCATGAAATGAAGTTCTGTCCATTTTCCCTGAAAATTACTTTTGGGGTGCTATTTCTTTCCTTACCGGTGTATTTTCTATTGTTTGTATGGCCCTTGAGTTAAAATTTAACTGAAGTTTATTGTATTCCCATTTCATGTTCATGTTTGAAGATCTTAATGAAATGTCACAAGACGGCCTTATTAAAGGGATTTGCATTAGACTAAATTTGTAAATCAACCCTAAATTTTCCCTGTGTTGAAAGATTTTCAGGCAGTGGGTGCACAGTGAGTTGTTTCCCAGTCTCTCCTGCTTCACAGTCACATTTCTATGCTCTGCTTTTTCCTTTTCCTTCTCCCCCCCGACTCTGCAGTTCATAACGTCATGTGCAATGCAGACAGCTACTGCTCACTGCTGTAAGAACTGACCTCAGCCCAATCTTCATCTGTGAAATGGGCCGTAATGCTCTCACCCTTCCAATCATGAAAGGCAACAAATGCTCTTTTATAAATCTTTCCAAGCAGGCAAGAACTCCAGTTCCAGTGGTTTAACTGTCGTTAGTGATAAAAGTGTACTGATTGAAAGGAAACTTTTTTTTTTTTGGTAGCAATAGCATGCTATGTATGTACATTATCCCAAGGGAAAGGAAAAAGAGAATTAAAACCTTTTGACATTAAGAGCTGGTTATTTAGCTTTAGACCTGGGTGCGCTTTAACAAAATGTCTTCTAAGCTTTCAAGGTTTTGGTGGTACTACCACTTAAGCACATGATTAGCTGGTTGTTAGTTCTACAGAAATCGGTAAGATATCCTATGATACTCCTTATCTATAGGAGCTATATAGCTCACTACATGTACAGTTATTTTCCACATGACTGTCTGAGCAGCAATTGAGCATTTGCATTTCCTTTCAACATATGAAGTAATTAGATATTATTTGATCATGGACACTTGTCATAACAGTAATTTAAAGTTGAAGGTTTTTTTTCTGCTTTAGGACAAATAAAACCCAGGAGAGCTTTTAGAATTGCTGATAAGATGCAATTGTTTAGGAAGATGAAACAGCTGCATGTTTGAGCTCAGGGTTTCTGTTCTTATTAATTGACTCACTTTCACATTGTGGGAACAAATGAGGAAACTATTCTTTGCGCTGGCTTGTTTTTAGAGAAATGACAACTCACAGGCACGAGCAGGGAACTGATACACAGTTCACCCGCTGCCATCAGGTCCAGAAAGGAAAATTATATTGCGACTGTTTTCTGCATTAGTATTCAAACATCTCTGGCCAGCGACGTATCTGAGCAATTGAAAATCTCCCAGGGAATTTACTAATGGCAAGGGAGGGAAAAAATTTCTCATTACTTCCTCAGTATAGCATTAAAAACTGCCATGGGAAGAACTGAGTCTACACCTTCTACAGTCTTCCAGCTGTAAGTCCTTTTCCCAGGGGTAGCTGGTTTCTTTTTCTGCCCTACAAAGATACCTAATCAAAGGTGAAGAATCAATCCAGCCCTCCCTGTTTAAGAAGACAATACAATGTACGATACGAGAGTCTTATATAGGGAGTCTTATTTAGAGATAGTGCTAATATGTGAAATAGGCTGGCTTTTTCCCTTCTGCCCTCCAGTTCGAGAGTCTAGTCAGGAACAGCGACCGCAAACAAAGGGAATTCCTACCGTTTCCTCCGAGTTTTTACTGAAAGTGCAGAAACTCCAACCACAGAGTTCCCTCTGCTCCGGTGCCAATCTGCCGTTCTCCAGGACCGGATCCTGTCACACCGTGAAACAACTTGTGAATCCGAGAGGCTGTACCATAAAACAGAGAGCAGGAGGTTTAGCAAACAGAAGCTGTTTCTTTCCCACAATTTCCGAGGCTTGTTTCAGCGCGTTACTCTTTATTCGGTACCTACAATCGCTCAGAGGAACTGCTAAAGAGACGCTATCGCACCAGTAACACTGTACATCGTACCTTTGCTGGACTTTTCAGAGGGTAAGATATAAACATTCAAACAGATGTTGGGAACTGAGGATATGGCATCACATAAAGTGCCAGATTTTACCTCTGAGAGGAAAAAAGTGTAATTCTGATGGTAAATTGCAGTCATATTTCCTATACCATGCAATCATTGCGAGTTGTTTCATGGTGTCCCGCTATTGAGGAGCACTCAAAATGCCAGCACATCCACTCCTAAATCATTACATGCTCTTGCAGGGTATTTTCACTGGATTAGCTACAACTCCAATTAAAATAGTACTCGGCCTGATGTTAAATTGGATTATATTCAAGTTCTTAAAGTAATTATCTCAAATACCAATTTTATTGCATGAGCTAGCATGCAATTAAAAGATTATTTAATACCACATTAAGGCTGCAATCCTAAGTGTTTGAAACAAGAAAACCAAACATGTTTTTGTACAATTTCTACGATTAATGACAATACAGTAAGAAAGTTAAAGAATTCTCATTTTCCTTAGAAGTATTAAGTTGATGAAGTAGAAAAACTTGATTCACTTTATACTGTATAAAAAAAATGCAGAAAAGGGCAGCATTAATTTTATGTGGCAGTGTTAAAACTCAACTTGCTGGAAAGTGAACCCATGCCCTTACACAGGAGAGTCTGGATATGCTGCCAGTGACATTGCTGAATTCTTCAGACCATCATCTTAAGAAATCATCTCTTAAAAGGAACATTCATTTCAATTATGACCCCATATTTCATCTATTACTGTGAGAAAAAGGCTAAGAAAATTATGGTGGATCACCACCATTAACATTTAGGACTGTAAATGCTATTTTACATATGCAGATCCCAATAGTTTTCAAAGCACTGATGCCTAAATACACTGATGAAAACTTAAGACTTCAGTTTCCAAATTTAGTACAGGTGTTTGGTTTAAGCGCTCCCAAAAGCCAAATTCTTTTTCTGTTTTTTCTGGTAAACTTTTCAATATTAGCAGCCATTTAAAGCTGGTTACCCCAAACTTTATTTTAAATGCATGTGACCCCACAAAACAAAATATAAATAGGAGGCTGTTTTCTGCTTCCCATTTCAGATGAAGTTTATAAACTAGTAGGCTTTCAGTAATTAACTTCGTCTATTAATGTGTCTTCAGTAGTTCACAAAGCACATAGTAAAATCAAATAACATTTTGCTTTGTTTTAGCCAAGAATTTTAGGAGACAGCTTTATTTATATGTTCAAGTATGTATTTGCCTTTTCGTAATAACATCATGTTGTTTAGTAATGGTCCAGCCTAAAATCCACAATGGTCCCAAGAACTTCTTCTATTGCACCACTGCCTCACCTGTTACTCTTCACCTGGATGTGTGTAGATGCTACCTTGCCACGAAGGAATTGGCACTGGTGCTCGGTTTTTCTCAAATCCTTTTGATTTCTAAGCCTGCTCTTGAATATGTTGACAATAGCAGTGTCTGCAAGTTTACGGAGTGTAGCCTTTATTCTGCAATCCAGATAACTGCTGAAATTACTGAAAAGGATGTACCCTATTTGATACATTAGTTGGTTTTGACATTGAACCATTGTTGAACTGGAAAACTATGTTCAGAAAGAAGTTTTCACCTATTATCTCGTAATTTAATTTCTGCAGCTATGCTACCTTAGTTTCTCCAGTTACCATTGTAATATCAAAGGGGTACTACCAGTACCAAAAGAAGAAAACATATTTTTGTGTTTTCCAATCTAATGCCTTTACTTTGTTGTATATGTTGAATTAAAGACAGCCCTGATGAGAAGCTAGGGCAATTTATCAATTTTTAAAAAGAAGCTCTTTAGCTACTGTCTACACAAAGTACCACTAACTCTTTAATTTATAAAAAAAAAATCTGTAAATGTGGTTTAAAGAAATGAGGATGCATCATTTATTCTCCATTGCCCTCTTGTAGGATTTCAGTCAGGAAGCTGTTCAGCCGTACGGATTTCATTACCGAAATCAATGGCAACATCAGTTTGTGTAAAAGCTTCTTGCACAGGAACAAAAAGGCAAGATTAGCTTTCCTTTTTATTTTTTTTTTTAAACACTGTTTTTGCTTTGTCGCTTTTCTCGTCCTTGTCTCTCTAGCGATTCACCAGGCTCCCTCTCGTGGTAACCTCACAAAAACATTGCTGCGCTTAGGGCCACGTACAAACCCGCAAATTAAAGACTGATTTTATTAGCATGTCTTGCTCTAATAATAATTCAGAAGCCGTAATTTTATTAAACTATAAGGCTTTCTGTAGCACACTGTTGTGTAATCTAGATCATAATATGCTTTCTGAGCTAAAAATACTTGAAAAATCCACTAGGATTTTTTTCCCCCTCAAATTCTTTCGGGGTGTGGAAAGTGAGACATAGATGATACAACTAACCAGTAGGTTAATATCCCATCATATCCGTGTACATGATCCAAACAGAACATCTAACCATAATTTCAGTTAAGTGACTTTTAATATCTCTCTTTAGTCAGGCAAAATTCTCCAATACTCTAGATATGTCATACTCTCTCCCAGCTGACAATCTCTCCTCCTACCTCACGTGTGGATGTGGATTTTCTCATGATCCCAAAGATATTGGAAACTAGCATGGGACAATTTCTGGCTGAAATCTCAGTAGAATCAGCCCTTTTTTGGGCCGATAGCCAGCCAATTTTAACACTGCTACTTATTTTCAACAGATTAAAAAAAATCTTTCCATAATCCATATCATGAAAACACACCTCTAAAGGTGCAAGAAAAAGCAGCTATCTGTTTTTTAAATTAGAGCATCAGTATTAATAATTTTTATGTGGTAATTCTTTTTATTAAAACAGAATGATTTGAAATATAAAAAAACACACAAAATTTAGCACAAGTCAGCCCCAGAACATGGGTCATACGCTTGAAAAGTCTGTTTTACCTGCATCACCTTTGCAGATGAATGGAATTAAGACTAAATAATTTCTTGCTGAGGTCAGGCCTCTGACATTTCTTGCCTCTTCAGAACTTCTTATAGTTAAAATACCTATATTTCATTTCCAAGAAACAGCTAAGTACAGAGATAATGAAAAATAGAAGGTGAGCGATAAATACATGAGGTATTTCTAAGTGACAAATACTTACATTATGAATGTAATGATGTAGGAACTTTTTGTGCTTCTTGTGTTTACACTTCTTATATTTTATATGGAGTATCAAAAAGACTTAGCCAGAAATGTGCAAAAAGTAAAAAACTTTCACTCTTGCTGGATCTGAGCACAGTTAGGGCACCGGAAAATCTTCAGGACTACTCTTTCCTATGTGCTCTGCAACTCTCATATCTTTCAAGACTTTTTATTCTATGTTAATGGTTTTATCAATTAATATCCCTAAGATACTCTTCCTTCAGCTCATTAGGAAAAAAACCTCTGGAGAGTCTCATAACCATGTGCCTGGCTGCATACATAACATCTTTTTATTAAATTATATTTATACATATGTAGATAGATGGACAGATAGACAGATAGAATGGGTAAATAGATTCATTTACACATGCACGTATGTATAGCTGGTACCTGCTTCATGGCAGCTGCTATATGGAAAGGCTGGGAAGCACAGTACCTGCTGATGACTGACGGACTATAGGAAATGCCAACATGCCTGAGTTGATCAAATGCTGAGAACACGATGTTTTCTAGACTCAGACATGGATGTAATTTTTGGAAAAGCATTCTTGAGGCTATAACTGGTCTTGAAGTGTGGCTGCTGGTGACGGGATTTAAAAAAAGTAGGCATTATTAAAATGATCGACGTTCTCCATAGTCCGTAACTCAGGTGAGCTCCGAAAGTATCCACATTCTTTTTAAGCCATCCTCACACATTTCACAGCAGTTTGTCTTCAACGCTAAAAGCCTATCTGCTCTCCAAAGTACCACCACAAAGAAAATGGTCTCAGGTAAATTATGACTTTGTTAGAACCAAACTGTGGAACACCTATCAGCAGCTTAATACATCACTGCTAACAACTCATCACTGGGCAGGTATTTGAGGTCTAGTCTCCATTTCTGATGTTTATGATGGCCAGTCAAGGTTGTGTGTATGGGCCCAAAACTGTGTTTTACTGAAAGAAACTTATGAACGTAATTTCTCTGACCTAATGACTATATAGAATGCGCTCAGAGTATTTCTGCTTCATTTTAAGTCCGTAACAATAGCACATTGTTCTCTACTTTCCATAAATACAGCCAAACTGTTGCAGAAAATATGTAAGGTATTACACAGATTTTGACATGAAATTCTTCTGTTTCAGAGATGGCTAATAAGCACAAAAATAAACTATTTATATGACTGTTAAGTCAATGTAAGCAGCCATGAGTTATTTTGGTATCGGTTGATTCAAGTCAGTCTACGTTAGGTTGTCCACAGTTTTTTAACTTCATTAGTGATTGTTAAGCAGCTGAGAGAAATATGAATTTGCTGATTTCTTTTCAAATTTTTCTACAGAATTTTTACAAGGAAATTAATACTATAAAAGCCTAGCACAGAATTATCCTAAGACAATAGAAGTACAAAACCATTCTCTTCAATCATTTCTATATGATATTATGCCTCTCTTTGAGCTATACATTTTTCTACAGTGCTGCAAAGAACTTATATAATTGCGAACATCTTGCTTTTAGAAAAGATGACAATATAAAATAACAGGAAAAATGCAGCAATCTCATGAAACCAAATCCCAGAAGTGTTTTATTTTCATTAATATCAATTTGGATAAGCTCTGCTGAGGATTTAAGCAACATTACCCTGGGTTCTCTGCATCTCAGAAGAAATATGCTTTATCTATTGATTATTTTTTCTATATTGAAAAAATCAGAAGAGTTAATTCTATCTCCAGAAATCAAGTGTTAAATACAACTGATAAATAGTGGTCTCGACTACTACATGATATTTTTGATAAGAATAGCAAAAGAGCATATTTAATGAATAAAGTCATCTTTTCACAACTGAAACAGTTTAATGAACATCAGCATAGAATCATAAAATCATAGAATATTTGGGTTGAAAGGGACCTTTTAAGGTCATCTAGTCCAACCTCCCTGCAATCAGCAGGGACATCTTCCAACTAGACCAGGTTGCTCAGAGCCCCGTCCTGCCTGACCTGGAATGTTGCCAGAGATGGGGCATCTACCACCTCTCTGGGCAACCCGGGCCAGTTTTTCACCACCCTCATTGTCAAAATTTTCATCCAGATTCACAAAGTTATGTAAATTCTATAATGTACTGACCTGATGCTGTGATTGACTTAGGTGTTCCTGGACACTTACTCAGTGGGATATCAGTGGAAGCTGAGCATAATTAGCACTCAAAAATTGTACTTCTTATTCAAAAATAGAAGTTTCCAAGGCTGGCTTCCAGAATGTTTTTAAAAGGAGGAAAAAGAAAAGGAATAGCAAGAAGCCAGACAACGTAAAATGAGTTACTTTGTCTTCTTTTTCATGACAAAAGCAAACTAAAACTCAATCAATATATAAAAAATACCAAAGAAAATGCAGGAATAATTTCTCTTCTGACAGATACACAGAATTTGTCACTGTGGTTAATTAAATATGACGCTACCCCAGTTGCACGTTGATTTTCACAGGTCATGAGTCCTTGGGGTGAAACACCTCGAAAATAATGTCATGAGGGTTTTTTCATGACCAAAAGCAGCCACAGCCTCTCTTGCTCCGTGTTAGGGCTGGTGACACAAAGGACTGGGCTGTATGCAGGACTGAAACTAAAAGTGAGACATCTAAAGACACGCAATATGGGTACTCCACCATTGCATCTACTTTCAACGCTTCTTTAGGACAGCTTGGATAATCCTCTGAATTCACAAAAAATGATCACTACACGTCAAGGCGCATTGCTGTTTTCCTTCCAGGGGGACAAGCATAGGCAATGTTTGTATTTTGGATCAACCTTTTTCACTCAAGTCCTTCCACCAGGTGGACACCTGTGAATCTGAACTGACTGCAGCAAGGCCTGTGAGTCTTCAAACATTAAAAAGTGTCTGCAAAGGGAAAGAGAAAAAACTGATTTTCATATCCACAGATCAGAAAGGAGCATGCTTAATACACTGCACTAGAAATGTAAGTTAACAATGGCAAACAGCTTCTGATTGCAAACGATAGCTGAGCACTAAAACAGTGTCTACAGAAGTGGTGGGGTTCCATCAGTGGCGGTTTTTAAGGATAAATAGGTATTTATGAAGTTTGTTTATACATAATTAATCATTATTCTTTCTGATTTCTGATTGCCTTCTGAGATGCAGGGCAATTAGATTAGGACCTCCTCCAGCAGAACGCTCTTTCATGGTGCTCTGCATGTACCCAGCGAGTCTTGGGAGACGAGAGATGGGAAGAAAACATCACCTATATTTTCAGTAAACTTCAAATAAACTCTGAGTAATAACATCTCCCGTGAACTCTCAAAACAATGAAAAATAGAATCAGTCTAATGATCCGGATTCTGAACGAAGCCCTCTCCCAGAGCAAATAAAACGCAAACCATACAGCTGTGCCTGAATCCATAAGCACCAACTCAGGTAGTTACCAAAATCAATAAAGAAGAGAAGTCTGGCTCAAACAAAATCCAGCTTAAGTCGCCTCCACCCACCGCAATAAAAAAGTTTCACTAATTATCTGAAAGTAAAACCAGCCTCTGTTCTATCAGAAGTATGGCAAGAGCTGGAGGGTTCAGTAAAACCCAGAGAGCTGACAGCAGCACTGAAATCCGGCTTCTGCAAGACCTTAAATTAAGAACTACGGCAACTATGGAATGATTTTTCTGTGTTGAATTTGTCATTTGGATCTGTATATTTTAATGTCCTTTCCTGGAATTCTGACACAGCCAAAGTCATAACAGTCGAGCAGCATACAAACCTGTAAAAGAAAATAACCTTCTGGTCAGCCCCAGGACTTTGTAACTGAAATTAATTTTGTCAGGCTATTTAACTAGAAGATAGGAAACATGTTTTGTAAAGCAGTTAGGATCTGTTGGTAATTCTAGTGAAGACTATTAAATCCACCTTAGGGTTTTCTCTTTCTTACTCACAATTTCTATGAGGACAGTCTGCTATATAAAATTAACAGAAATAGTGGACTAGCAGTTGTCTACAAAAAGACTGTTTTTCTTTACCGTATCTGCACAAGGCTTTGCAGAGCTGTGGAAGTATAGCTGCACCATTCTCCTAGAAGCTATAAATCTCTGCTTATACAGGCATCCATATAACAGATTTTCAACATTCCAAGAGTGATCAAAATCAAGTGATTCACACACTTTTTGGACATGATACCTGCAGAAAACCGGCAATCCCCTCACGTTATTTTCCCGCATAGTTGTATTTGGAGCCATCTCCAGGCTCCTCAGCGATGTGGAGGGGTTTGTTTCCCCTGAACAGGGAAGACCGGGGTCAAGCCAAGGCCAGGATGCTGCTGACACACAAGCCCTTTCTGAGCGGCGACAAGAGCCTGAGACAGCCGAAGCGGCTGCTCCCGCTGCCGCCAGGAGGGAGGCGAGGGCAGCGGCCGCGGCCCCGCTGGGAAGGGTGCTCCATCCGCTCTCCGCCGCCTGCTGTCCCCATGTCCTCTCTTTGCCCAGAGAACCGCCCTGGTGACCACGGTCTGCCGGGCTAGGCAGCGGGGCCCTGGCCTTTTTTACTCACATCAGCCTCCTCACTGCCTTTGGCTGGGGGTGGCCGCAGACAAAGCAACCCGCGAGCTCCCGGCTGCTCCCGCAGCAGTCGTGCTTCCCGAGCTGCTGCTTCCCGCTGCGAGCCCTGCCAGCACAGATAGCTGCCCTGTTTCCCACAGGGCCGAGGTATCTTCTCTCGCTTGTATTTCTATTTTTCCTATATAGAAGCACGAAGTTCATCTAACAGAACTTAACCCTTTCTACTCTTGCCCTACTATCTCGAAGCAGTCGGAAGCCCGTCCTATGAAGCTGCTTGAAGGTTGACTAAGCGTCCACTTCAGTGACTTCTGCAGATGCTGTGCCCATGACCTGAACGCCTGCTGCGGCACTCCCCCGAGCTTCGTAAGATTTGCGCTGTGGTGCTATATTGTACTACAAGCGTTCACCGAAACGCTCTTGATTCTCGTTACGTCAACGACAGGCAGGCACCGATGCTCTCCGTTTTAAATGAAACACAGTTGTGTTTTTATGCACAGGCAAGTCGCTTCTGCAGCCAACAAGGAAAAGCAGCTCATGGGGTAATTGTCACAAACCAAGGAAAGTGAAACAAGCAACCCTTTTCAACCGCTGTAAAGCAAGAGCATGTTGCTAGACCACAGTGATTAGCTTTTGTCATTTTTACAGTGAAAATTGCTGGGCATTGACTAAAGTGTGGGTACATGTTTTCATACATAATTTTTAGAATACTAATTTGAAGCACGAAATTGTAATACAAAATACAGATGGGATTTTGGAGACGATAGCTTCAAATTTAGTTCTCTGCTTTCTATTGCTTGCATTTTAAAGGCTATTTCAGAACTGATTTTTAAGAACTGGAATAGAGAACTAGGAGGAAAAAAAATCAGCACAAACTGTGGTGGAATGGCAATGGCTCTCAAATGAATAGGGGCAGATGTTTACTTCTTTCTAGATGTCAGCAAGGAGCACTAAACTTCAGCTTATTAGTGACACTGCTCCACTACGGAAATCTGAATGTAGTGACATCTATGACCTCAGGGTTACACTATTCCCAAGAATATAGATAGAAGGGGAGTTAATGCTCATAGATACTTGACTTTTCCAAACCAATAACTTTATAGAAGGTGAATCAAAGGTAGGTTATGAATCATGAACTTTTTTATTTAGCTTTTGAATGATTTTGAAAGATCCCATCTGCCTTTAAAATGTAAATTTCTAGTCCAGGAACTTGTCATAAAGAAAAATGATGGGGTACGGTTGATGTGACTATTGTGCCTGATCCGGTTTCACAAATAAATAAGAAGAGTCAGTCTTCAAAATAAGCCTATTTTCAGCCTTGTGTTTTATAAACAAAACATGACCAAATCTGGAGAATATTTTTGCAGCAAGGAAAACTGGTCAATCAGCTAAGGGCTGAGTTTTCAAAAGATTTCTAAAATTTTCAGGGCTACTCATATGCTTTAATGTAAGTATACTATAAATTGTTCCCCTGTACTGACACTGAGGTGCTGTTTACAGGCTTGAACCTCAACTCCAGCTCCATCCTCACTACGGGGGAAAAAAAAAAGAATCTATACAGGATTTTACTGAAACACTTCTCTGAAGAAGTTGTATGTTCTGTTATTCCTGTAGAATGAAACAATGTATAAAGATATATACCTGTGTATATATTTGTATAATCAGCCTCTGATTTTTGTGCCTCACTTATTCAATATATCCTAAAAATGAAAAGTGGGACTGTAGTTAGAAAGTGTAGGAAATCTGTATTAACACATGCATTGTTTATTGTTTCTGAGGTGCTCGGTAAATCTTCATTTTTAAATATAAATGCTTTTTACTGACATTATTTTGATTATATATTTATTATATATACATAACAAAGACTTTAGTAGTAATGAATATTTTAAATCCATTTGGTAAATGATTTCTCTTTCCTGAAACAAAAATGTACCAGTGTAAGTCAAATATTTTTATTATTGGAACCATACAAAAAACATGGTACCTAACCATCAGAGTGAGCACAAGGAAGGACATCCTTGTAATGTTTTTTCTCACTAATATCTTCCAGATTAAGCCACGGGGGAGTAAATACGTAGGTCTAGACTTCACAGGGTACTTAGGTTCCCAGCTCTTTTATAGATGTCTTCTAGCATTTTTCCCATTGATTCCTATGGAAAATCATGGAGCCAAAATACTTTGTTGGAGGTGACTAATAACAGCTGATAAAGACGACCATGAATCCTGGCCACGGACAGAAGAAGTCTGCAGTTAATTTTGTGCTCTTCCTGAAGTTCATAGGCTATTTTAGTTTTGACAAAAGTAGATCTTTTCATGTCAAAAGGTGTTCGGGGCCAGATTCAGTAAAACTAGATTCAAGGAAATGCGTGAAGCACATGCTTAAGAGATCTCTTTTGCAAAGATATGAAATTTATTTTCCTAAAGCGTGATGTAAATTTTTTACTGATTTTTTCCCTCCTACTTTTTCAAGTAAGTAGTGTATTTAATTATATAATTATTTGTACTGAATTCATAACAACTCTTCCATTGGAACTTTCTATTGCATGAAAATCTTTTTCTGTCCAGATAAAACAGTGGATTAAAATGTCAATATGTGTTTGTTTGTGGCAATCTTAACAGGAATCATGAGTGCTGCCAGTGTGGGAACTTTGCTTCACTGATGTAAAAGCTGAAGCCTGTAGCTCTGACAGAAAAGCTACAATATAGTTATGTTCTCTGGGGTTTTTTTCCCCCTAATGCTCAGGGGCAGTCTTATGAGAACTGTGTACTTTACAATATATACATAACAGAAAAGCAAAGGTTGAACTGCAAAACTGTCAATTAAACATCTGAGGAGACTAACAGAGTCAACGCTCCCATACAGATCACGAAGGTGATTTTCAGGTTGCTTTCCCTAAAAACTGCTTTTGTTTCTGCACCTGCTTTCCCTGCTTACTTGTCTGTAAAACAGTTTAACATTCTTCGGTCACCTTTCAGGCTATACTGTTCAAAAGGCTTTATTTTGTAAGAAAACAGAAGCATGAGCGATGAGGACTAACGCAGCATGTCAGATGGCGAGCTGTGATCAACGCAACGTTAGCACTAACTTCAGCAAGGCTAGAGCTGCACTCCCCACATCCTGGAAGAGTGACGTCTGGCAACGAGACATGATTCAAAAGCCAAACGTTACTGCCATTCAAAAATACTTCTTGTATCTCACCCTATGAAGGTATCTGTAGCGGCAAATACAGGCGTTGGCGGCACTAAGGAAATCTATGAAGACTTCTATCCATTTTCACAGCATGCTCAGAGCACTGAGGGTGTCCACAGCATCTAGTATGTTCTAGAAATTTTTAACAACATCCATTCTCAAATCCCTTACAGAAGTAGAGACGCGTAGGTGGCATGGTAATCAAACACATCAACAAAATGATAAGGTATGCACATAAGAAAAAAAGAAACACAAGTCTTTTAAGAATCTTTACTGGTTTATTTTTGCTTAATACGTTTGGAACTTCTAAACCGAGTTACAACAGACACAGAAAACAGTTCAATCCAAGTAAAAGTTTCTCAGAACTACAGAAACTGCATTGTGCTCTCCCATTAGGTGTTCCTTTGGACATACCACACCAGACCACACATAAGTTTAATTAAAACCTAAATCTGCAGAAGCCCATAGCCCTGCAGTCAGCTGCTGCGCAGCTGCTGAGATGTCTCAAGATAAGTAGCAAAAGGTGTGTGGGGGGGGGTGGAGTCCAATAAACAAGCAAAATCAGCAAACAAAAGCTCATTGCCTTCAGCAGCCCACTCCAGTAGCTCCCTTTGTCCCTACGGCTCCCGCAGGACAACTGCTACGAAGTAGCGTTCAGCTCTTGCGTCAAGAGGACGCTATTTGACACAGCCGTGTCTCTCCCAGCCCCGTGTGCCCGGCGTGCCACGCTGCGTCACGAGGCGGGCGGGGGGGGTGGGGGGGCGCGGGATTTTTACCAATTAGCAGTCAAGGCCCCCCGGGAAGAGGGCTGAAAGGCAGCACCCCCCGCGGCGGCTGGCTGGCCGGCTGGGTGGAAACGAAACGTTTTCGGAAGCCTCAGGCCAACCTGCTTCGTTCAGAAGCTGCATGTGCCTGGGTGAACGCTTACATCAGCTCGCGTCCGTACGCTGGAGGAAGTTTCGCATCGCGGCCGGGTCTGAGAAGGCTGGCGTGTCGGGAGCACGCGTGTCGGCACCCTCCAGGGCCGCCGGCGGGCGCGGGGAAGGCGGGCTGTGCCGCCCGAGCTCTGGTCGTTTTGTTTACCTTTATTTTTTGGGAAGGAATAACAACGCCTGCCGCCTTTTTGTCCTGTGAGCTACTGCGTTATCACGGAACGATTAATGAAAACCAGTGAAGGAGATGAAAGCGTGAGCGTAGGCGGTGTTTGGTCCGGACTAACTCTCGCTTGCCGGCTACCTGTTGAGGTGGGTTTACGCAGACGCTTAACTATTCCTGCCTTTCCAAGGGAGTTCCCCGAAGCCAGGCCGGACCTGCCTAGCGCCGCTCCTGCCGTGCTGGGAGACGCGGCTGTTGAGCCTCCCCAGGAGCCGAGGCCAGAAGCAGAACCAAGTTTTCTGAGGTGGGGGCCGGGGCCGCCCCGCTTCGCTCCCTGCCCGCGGACCGTCCCGCGCTCCGGCTGCCGACCCGGAGCTCCGCCGGGCAGCCCCGCGGAGGGAAGCGCAAGCTAAACTGGGGGTGGGTGTGTGTAAAAAAAAAAAAAAAAAAAAAAAAAAAACCAAACAAAAAAAAAACTTAAAAGGGAGGAAAAACTCCGCCACCCCGCCTTTCCCCAGGGAAGCATCCCCGGGGAGCTCAGCCCCCCGGAGCAGCGGGCGGCTGCTAGCGCGGGGAGGAGCGGAGGCTCCGCCGCTGGGCGGGGCGGGTCCGGACGCGGCGGGGGGGGGGGCTGCACGGGCGGAGCGCGCGGCCCGCCGGGGGGCGGCCGGGCATCCTTCCCTCCCGATTCCCTCCCCGGTTCCCTCCGCGCCGCCGCCCGGCGCTGGCGGGGCGGCCGCCGCTGGCTCGCCGCGGCCCCCGGTGCCGGGGAGCGGCGGCTCCCCTCTCCGCCCGCAGAAAGTTTGTCCGGCAGGCAAGGGGGAGGATGGAGCTGGGGGAGCCCGCGTCGGCGCCCCTCAACCGGTCCCGAGCCGGGGCAGTGCCGCCCCGCGGGGAGTTCAACCTCTCCGGGCTGCCGGAGGCGGAGGGGAAGCCCCTCTTCGGCATTGGCATCGAAAACTTCATCACCTTGATTGTCTTCGGCTTGATCTTCACCCTGGGGGTGCTGGGCAACTCGCTGGTGATCACGGTGCTGGCGAGGAGCAAGCCAGGCAAGCGCCACAGCACCACCAACATCTTCATCCTCAACCTGAGCATCGCCGACCTGGCCTACCTGCTCTTCTGCATCCCCTTCCAGTCCACGGTATACGTGCTCCCCACCTGGGTGCTGGGCGCCTTCATCTGCAAGTTCATCCACTACTTCTTCACCGTCTCCATGCTGGTGAGCATCTTCACGCTCTCGGCCATGTCTGTGGACCGCTACGTGGCCATCGTTCACTCCCGACGCTCCTCGGACTTGCGTGTTTCCCGCAATGCACTGCTGGGCGTGGGGCTCATCTGGGCGCTCTCCTTCGCCATGGCCTCACCTGTGGCTCACCACCAGCGCCTCTTCCACCGCGAGGCCAGTAACCAGACCTTTTGTTGGGACCACTGGCCCAACCCACGCCACAAGAAGGTCTATGTGGTTTGCACATTCATCTTCGGATATCTGCTCCCACTGCTGCTCATCTCCTTCTGCTACGCCAAGGTGGGGCAAAGCGGGTGGTGGTGAAGGGTATGTAAAGGGGATGGGGGGGACAATGGTGGTGGATGTCCGTGAGCTGTGGGGCCATCTCTGGGTACGTGGAGGGACACGGTACTGTGGGGAGGCAATGGGGTAGAGGTGAGTTTGTGGCACAAAGGGAGAGGACAGGTTTTATAGGCAAGGGATGACTAGGGGGACGCACACGTGTGTGTGGCACGGACAGGTCGGGACAGGGACTGGGTGGGGAGGGGGGGGTGTTCTGGCAGTTCCTGGGGTCTCTCTGACAGATTTCCTACTGGCAAAGTGCTGAGAAGCCCCAGCACTCTGCTGTTTTCTCTGGCAATACAACTCTCCTATTTTCTTCCAGCGCTGTATGAGGAGTTTTACTTAAATAAAGCAACAAGTTGTTCAGGCTTCAGACGAAGCATTGCGGGTTCTTTAAAATGCGGTGCACTTAAAAATCACACAAATCCACCAAGCGCGGTCTGATCCAGTTAACGTGTTAAGAGCAAAAGGTGGATCACGCTGCCCGGTGCCTGTGAGCCCCGTCTTGCCCCAGTTGAAGTGGATGAGGGGTTTACCCCTGACTTCAGCAAGGGCAGGTGGGCTAGGGAGCAGTGCGTGAGGACCCAGGCGGGAAAAGGCCATTAAGTAAGGGTGACCGAATAAGGGTATTTATATAATAAATAAGGGTATAATAAGGACTTTTCTGCTTGGGCAAACCGTCACATTTTTCTATGAATATTACGTGCAGCCTTCAGCATAGGGTCCGCTGCTTGCTGCTGGACAGGGTCTGGAGCACCGGCTGCTACCTGCCGAGTTGGGCAGAGATCCTCCTGTGTCCATGCCAGCAACCTCCAGTGGCAGGATTTATTCTTAGGCAGTAATTTACATATGAGAGGATAGATCTGCTCTTGCAAATAAGGACCACTTAAGCGCTGAGAAGTCAGTTCTTTAACTGGCAAGTTAAAGAAAATAATAATGCATTTAATTTGAACACATAATTTTATCGTCTGTTCACTTTTATGTGTGTTACCTCAGCTTAATTGTGATGTGCAAATTAAGGCTAGGATGGCATCCAATTCTGCTAAAACCCTCTTATGCACAACTTAAAGGGCAACTTTTCTAAACTACTGTTTGTAATGAAACAAGTCTGACCTGGCAAATGGAGAAGTAGTAGTACATGTATTTGTACATAAACTGAATTCTGTTTTCCCTGGGTGAATACACTGGTATTTCATCTACAGTGGTGAATATGACTGAGCTGAGAGAGGCATGAAACTTGCTATAGCCATAGATCATCAGAGTTTTAAGAAAATAGTACATTTTTCAGGGAGACTGTTACTGATTGTGCGCAGAAGGAGCTTTTCAGCTATTAAGAGTTCTTGTATTTTTCAAAGCCAAAGCACCATCAATTTCAGCGTAGAGTACCAGCCTTCAAACTCTAATTATCTCACAGAAAATTGAAAACAAGTCTTTCAAAATTACGGCAGTCCTTCATAGCACAGGGGGAAAAAAGGAAATAGGCTTAAACAAAATATAAGCATAGTAAATAGAACACACATGTTGTTACAAAGCACTGCTACAAAAGCAGGTATCTCAATATTAGTATGAATATGTAGTTTAAAAAAAAGCAACGTAAAACAACCCTGTGTGAAATACATGCCTAGAACAACTTAACAAAATCACACCCACTCAGTTAAAAGTAAAATCTTGTGCTTCAGTTAAGGCCAAGGGTAGGATCTCACCCTTGCTTGGTGATGTGTTCTGAGCCTGTATGTATGATCCTGCTTGCCATGATGTCAAGGTGGAGGATCCAACCTGCAGGAATGAGTTCTAGGAGATACCTAGTATTCCCAGCACTGTCAATGAAGCTGAAAAATGCCGTGCCTGATACAAGACTACTGAAGGTATTTGTACCCTGCAGCGTAAAGGCTCATTCCTGCCCTCATTAGGAGCCTCTGGCAAATCTCCAGCTGCAATGTTTTGGCACATGGGGCAGAGTGAGGGAGATGATAAGGATGATAGGAGTTGAAAAACCAGAGATGAAGTTTTAGGTTCATCAAAGCCATTGCCACTCTCACAGGTTTCCAAGTAGAGTGGTCACTGTGAGCTTTTACTGATGTCACTAAAGTACTATGAAGCACAAGAAGTGTTTTGGCTTCTGAATGCACGCAGGGTTGGAGAATCTCTGCTGTGTGATAAACTCGGAAGTATTATAAAAATAAATGCATTGGTTTCTTGTGGACTTCACTGGTTTTCATGAACTGTGAACCAGCTAAATAATGCAATCTTCTGATACAGTAGATTAAGATAAAGTAGACTCATAGCTCTATTAGAATATTGCCTTTTCCAGACTCCTTTAAGGCAGTTCTGTTTCTTTTGTAAGCAAATTGCAATTGAACTTTCAGTTTTGAAAGTCTCATTTTTCAGGCACTCTAATAGGGAGCTGAGTTCTTTCTCTGACTCTCTCTTAAATTATTTTGGGGGAGATTTGTATTTTTCCCAGTGGACAGCAAGACTGTAACAACCTACAGAAGTGCTGAAATAGTGCTAGGTATTTGGAAACAGTGTCCTCCCACAAACTCAGAACTGGAGGTCTCATGTGACGTGCTCTTAAGGCAGAGATTTATGGGATCATGCTCTGCGTCATGTTGTACAGCTAGCTGTTTCCTCTCTCCCACAAATAACTTTCGGTCAGTTTCAACTTAATTTTATAGAGTGAAAATATCAGAAGGAATGGTATTTCCCTAGTTTTGTGAGAACAGGAGTCAATGGAGAAGGTGGAGGGTCTCCATCTTCTCTCTCCTTTAAGGAGAGTCAGTTTGCGCTGAGCTCTTACACATGAGACAAGCCATAGGGGGAAGAGGTTTTATGTAGCTTCTACTTATGGAGGAGACACGTCTTTTTGGGAACACACTGTCAAGAAATCACAAATCCATAAGAAACCAGCTTTTGTTGGCTCACAGAACTGCTTGTGAAAACAACTTACTACTCCAGCCAGAAGAGCAGGGATATGTATGGTTATTAGTTGAGTTACAGCAGCTGCATACTTCTAGACAGCCTGAATTCTTTTTTTTTTTTGCTCACTGTGTTACTTAGTGTATTTTTTTTATTACTGGCTTTTTGTATGTGTGTCGTAACACTGCTGCAACATTTGCTCACTAATTTGTTCTTAAAGGGCAAAGTGATCAATGATTCCCAGTGAGCTTCTAACGATTGACATCTGCCAGGGTAGTGCAATGTGACTACTGATTTTGGATGCCTCTGCTTTTGAGTACCCAATTATGAGGCTTCAGTCCTTGAAAATCAGGCCTCCTTCAATCAAACCTATGGACATCTAAAATCATTAGCAAACTCTTCCTTTTATAGATGTTGAAAGCTATTTTTAACATATTCCTTGCCTTAAGAATGTCTGCATTATTATCTATTGTTCTGAATTCATGGATGTGGTGGGTTGACCATGGCTGGATGCCAGGTGCCCACCAAAGCTGCTCCATCACTGCCTTCCTGAGCTGAACGGGGCAGAGAAAATATAAGGAGAAGCTCGTGGGTCGAGATAAGGACACTCAGCAATTACCGTCATGGGCAAAACAGACTTGACTTTGGGAAATTAAATTAATTTATTGCCAATCAGAATCGGAGTAGGGTAATGAGAAATAAAACCAAATCCCCACCCCCCCCCCCAGGCTCAACTTCCCTCCCGATTTCTCTACCTCCTCCTCCTGAACGGCACAGGGGGACGGGGAATGGGGGTTGTGGTCAGTTCATCATACCTTGTCTCTGCTGCTCCTTCCTCCTTACTCCTCCTCTTCCTTCCCCTGCTCCAGCCTGGGTTCCCTCCCACGGGAGACAGTCCTCCACGAACTGCTCCCACGTGGGTCCTTCCCCACAGGCTGCAGTTCTTCACGAGCTGCCCCAGCCTGGGTCCCCCCACGGGTGCCGTCCTTCAGGAACAGGCGGCTCCAGCCTGGGTCCCCCGCGGGGTCACAAGTCCTGCCCGCAACCCTGCTCCAGCCTGGGCCCCTCTCCCCACAGGGCCACAGGCCCTGCCAGGAGCCGGCTCCAGCGTGGGCTGCCCACGGGGTCACGGCCTCCTTCGGGCATCCCCCTGCTGCGGCGTGGGGCCCTCCCCGGGTGTGGGTGGAGATCTGCTCCCCCGTGGAGCTCCATGGCTGCAGGGGCACAGCCGGCCTCACCATGGGCTTCTCCAGGGGCTGCCGGGGAACCTCTGCTCCGGCGCCTGGAGCTCCTCCTGCCCCTCCTGCTGCCCTGGCCGGGGGGGTTGCAGGGCTGTTCCTCCCCCGTATCCTCACTCCTCTCTTCTCCGGCTGCAGTTGCTGTGCTGTTCCCTCCCTGCCTTAACTCTGTCACCCCAAAGGCGCTGCCACCATCGCTGATGGGCTCGGCCTTGGCCAGCGGTGGGTCTGTCTCGGAGCCGGCTGGTGTTGGCTGTGTCGGACATGGGGGAAGCTTCTGGCAGCTTCTCACAGGAGCCACCCCTGCACCCCCCCACCACCCCCTTGCTACCAAAACCTTGTCATGCAAACCCAATACAACGGAAGACATGTATGATTTATAGAGTTGGTTAAAAGCCATAAAAACTAGGAGCTTATGTGGTTCTTGGCTTAGGATACTAGTCTTAAGTTTTGCTGAGCAGCGAGGAAACACTTTATTAAACTACAGTGAAAAGAAAAAGGGTATGACACATTAGCGATACACTATTAAATGAAAGAGGGTGAAGGATCTGTTGTGACAATAGAAGTAGCAGCATTACTTTAAAAAATGGATTGCAGGCAATGGCACTTGAATTTAAATCAGGTTCATACTACAAAATGTGGTTCAGAATGTAATGCTCACATTATGGTTCTGTTAAACAAACAGTTCATTCCTAGATAATGACCTTGGCCAGGCTTTCCTGCTGCGTGGTTTTCAATGGCTGATAATGAAGGTGTAGTCAGTGGAATGATCATATGCAGCCAGACAGGAAATACGCTTTGCAACACTGTAGACTTCAAACTTTTATATTGTGTGGTAGATTTATGTGAATAGGCACAGATAGTTTAAGCTATTTTTTTCCTCTCTCCTTTATTGGAAAGGATTATTATTATTAGAAAGGTAAATTATTATTCCTCTCCTTTCTCAACTTGATTTGGTTATAGTCCCTCAGCCTGGGCTCTCAAACTATCTTGGATATAGTCCCTGAAACAACTCGGGGTGGGGGGGGGAGAGAAGAAAAAAAAAAAAGGGTTGTGGTAGTACAGTCTGGACCCGACTGGAATTTCTTATATTTTTGTGTTCCTACAAGTCTCCTTACACCCTCTTTCACAACAGCGTAACTTTCTTCCCACAGCCACCTCACCCTCATCTCCAGAAAGCAGGAAAGCTATTCCTTCCCTGAGAGCCAAATATGGTCTCTGATCATCAGGTACATGAAAGCTGGAGTTAGAATAAGTTTCATTTAAAGAGCTAATTTTTCCACAGAGCTGAATTTTTTAAAAATGTAACACCTTATGAGAACAGGTTGTGACTTATTTTTTAGCGAGGTATTTAATTGCATGAGTTAAAAATGCACGTGCAAATGTATTAGTGGATATTTTGAAAGACTTTCTTTAGAGAAATAACCTGAGACAAACTAAAAGGCACATGTAGAATTATGATTCATTCAGGTGAAGTGACAGTGGCTGTTAGAGGAACAATTGATTATTCATTGTCCCAGAGAGGAGATAATTTGAACAGGGCAGTGAGGAGAGCTGTCTTTGATTTGCCCTGTAGTGTTTGTGCATAAACATGGCTCTCAATATCCCTCCATGGCGTTCCACATAGGTCTCTTGGTGCTGTTCCACTGCTGTTGACGGGTAATTAAATTGTGCCTGTTTCTCTTGCTACCATCTGGTACACTACCATGCAGACCCAGCAAGTTTTCACTGCAGAGACTTATTTTATGAAATATGTATGTAATCTGAAAGAGGGGAAGTTGAGAAGGATTCCCTGGAAGGTTACCACCTAAATCTTCAAGATGCCCACCCCCAAATACCCGATTTAACAGCTTTGTCTACGGCATCTTTGGACTGGAGAGAGATCCAATGCGAAAACTTGTGCTAAAAGTTTCACAACAAAAGAAAAAAAAATGTTTGTAACTTTAAAAGAAGATTTTGCAGTTCTGACTTCTGGGAAGAGCTTATCTGACTGTAGTTTTGGGCTGTGAGAGAAAATCACAGTACAGTACAGTCTCTCGGTGGCAGATGCTGGGATCTGCAAAGGTCCAGTAGAAACAGCCCATCATTTGTAAGTTATGCGAAGGGGGTACGATAGGTGAAGCAGCAGTGATGGGGAGTGAACTTCACTATATTTCTCCCATGCTCTTTTTTGTTTTTACATTTTTCACCCATGGACTAAGCAATTCAGCTGTCTTGTACACAGTGATGGCAGGTGAATAAAGAGCGTGTGAGCCAAGAGGATCATCTCCCTGGTCCTCTGCTGGACCTCAGGGCTCTTCTGTCCTTTCCTTCAGGTTTGCTTCATCCTGGGGAAGGAAGAAGGGCTGGGAGCCAGACAAAACCAGACCTTCTCAGAGAAAACCCACTTGTTTTTCTTCTGCCTTTCCTGAGCTGAGTTTCAGAATAGGGAGAGTACGCAGGGCCGAGTCTTTCATGCACAAACATGTCAGTGCACAGATAAACACAAATGAACTGCACTTCCAGTGTTAAGTGGTTACAAGTAATTTTTATTTTTATTGTTGTTTGTGGGTCGCTGGTAGCTAACAGTAGGTACTTAAACAGTGGAATCCACCGATGAGCTATGGTTATTCACAAATGCCATCTTATTTCTTTCAATTCATTATGTGTGTTTCTTAGACTCAAATGCCAGAGTGGGATCAAGTCTACAGGTCATCTTGTCTGGTGTCTGTCCTGGTAGCGGTTAGCCGTGCAGCTCAAAGGAACAGAGAAAACATCCCCAGATGATATAAGAGAGCTTGAATTTATACCCTTTTGCTCAGCTCAAGAAGTCCCCCTGTAAGCCCTAAAATTTAGTCTTATATTGCTTTAAAAAAATCCTTTTCATGATGGATGATCTTACCTATTAAATTGTTCTCAGTTCATCTTAGAGCTATGTAAAGTGCAACCTAACATCATCATCTAACTGAGCTCTACACTCTGACGCTCTGTAAAAAATTCCTTTTACCATATTTTAATTAAAAACTCGAGTTTAATGAAGCATCTCCTTTTTTTAATTCTGTATGGTTTACAACTTGTTAGAAGAGGGTGTTCCCTGCCCCCCATGCCTACATGTGAATATATTAGGTTCAACTAATAATGAATAAAGTAGGTAGATAAAGTAGGGCATGCACATCTCTGCATCCACTATCCGAAATCTTACGTGTAAACCATTACGTTAAAATTTGGACCCTGCTCTTGGATGATGAGTCTTTTTGAGACATCTTTTTAAAAATTACTTGCGAAAGGTACATGACAAGTATAATCAAATTGTTGAGAAAGGTCATGCCTCAAGTGAGATACATTTTAGTATAAATTATTTTTGAAAGCCTAGGCTTCTTTCGAAGATCAAGTAGCGCTAGCATCCTGATTGTATTAACCAAACATCCATCTGAAGAAAGCGAGTTGTGCAGGGGACTCAGAAAAGCTCTGACTCAAAACATACACTCTTTATGTTACATGCAGTAAAGGTCATTCTAAAGTAACAAGCATTGACATTTTTGTGGAAGAAGAATGATTGCTAATTCTAGGTGCATGATAGGTTTCCATTTTTTGCCTTGTTCAATTGTAATGTGTATTTGTTATGTAATATATCTGAATTTTTATGTAAGAATACACTTGTGTGCTTCATATTTGTTGATTCACACAGATGCAGATATGCAATTCCTTTGAATTTTATACTGTGCACTTTTGAAACGTGTAAATTGGATCAGCGATGTTTGTAAGTGACTCATGCAGTACTGGAGAGCATACTCTGAAATATATGGGTTTGAATTTTAGAAAATGGTGAAATACAAGATGCAAATTAATCTTTTCAGGTTCTTAATCATCTGCATAAAAAGTTGAGAAACATGTCAAAGAAGTCAGAAGCGTCCAAGAAAAAGGTAGATTGCTTTCATTACCAATATCTGTTTGTTTTTATTTTAAATTTATGGTTAAGCTAATTTGGTATTATATTGCTTGTTGCCAAAGATGTAATGGAGAGATGGAATTGAAATTAAGTGTTTAATGACATATTCTGTGTCTCTCTGAACTTAGCAGGACTGTAGTCTTTTCTGATCTGAGTTTTCCATTGCAGTGGATCAAGTCATTACCTGACATCACCATATTTTGAACTTTGGAGCATTTGAAATTTAGACATGGAGAGGCTACCTGTCTCTGATAATAAATGTGGGTTTTTTGCCTTACCAGCATTTTTCCCTAACTTGTAGATTTTTTTTTTTTTCTTTTACGTAGCTGATTTTTAAATGAAGAATTCCTAGGTCATATGATGAGACTCCCAGATGAGGTTCTTTGCTCTTCCTGATAGGAGTTTAATAAGAGATTTTAATGAATCTGCAATTCTTCTATTGATTTTCCACAAAACCTTTTTTTCTCTTACGTTCAAGACAAGTTATATACTGGCCATGAGTAGGATCATGAAAGGTCTTTAAAGCAGAATATTAGCTTTGCAATTTGGAGCAATACTTGAAAGATGTGTTCATGTATTGAATTTGTCAGTTAATATAATATGGTTCTGATTTTTGAGCAGATTTGACCACAGTAATCATTTGACTAACTTCTCAGTTTATGAATCTGGAGTCAGAAAATCCCCTTAGGCTATAGCTCTTCATTTGATCTGATCACTATTACCATATGGGCATGCAGACCGTCTGCAACGTAAATGAGATATACATGGGCTCAACAGGGAGTAAGTAATCTATTATTTATGCATCCTCTATTTTTTTAAAAAATATCCTAGTCAATAGATTTTAATTCCTAGAATTAAACGCATTATGGCTCTGATTCCATAAAATACTTGACATGTATACTTTTGCACTTAGTGTTGTCAAGGCCAAAAGTGTAGTTTTCAAAAGCATTCTGTACATTGCCGTCTCTACTCTCATATTAATTATTCTCAGACTGGAAATATCTGTGCATTTCCTCTAAATACTAACTCGTAAAAATCAGATCTGGCTAGGAACTAGCTTTCATAGCTTCAGGGAAAACCTTTCCAGATATGCCCAAGACTGCTGGGACATTATCAGGGTTCGGTAACCAAAGCGCGGAAAAAAAAGCAGCCCAGAACTTTTTATGCCTTCGAAAATAAGTTTCTGATCCTAAGGCCTAACTCATGTTTTTGAAAGCAACTCTGTTTTCACTAGTGTGCTGTCTCTCTCTGGTTACTTTCTTCTTTTCCTTCCACTATTTTGTTAAGAATGCATTTCAGGCTTAATAATGTATTTCTAGCGTTATTCAAACCTTTATGAAAACCTCAGTAGTAGAATCTTAAAATTAATTTGCTGTATGTATGGAAAAATATAATGAAAAACATGAATGTGCCTAAATGCTATTTTTCGTGCTTTTTGGTCACAAAGCATCGCTATTATAATCATGTCTTTCAGGTGGTTTTTATTTGCTAATGAGAAACCCTAAGCAAGCTCCCGTTAGGTAAACAAGAGCTGCCCTTTAGTGTTACCTTGGTTGCAAGGCATAGAGATGATTTTGGAAAGCTCTGAAGTTAGGCTTAGGAGGAATAATGGGATAAAACAGATGTTGTGAGGTTTCCTAATGCAAAATTACTTACTCTGTAGATATGAAATACCTTAAGTAAAATAGTTACAACAGACACGTGGTCAGCCTCTGCTTTCAGGTGCATCTATAAAGTCTATTGAAAGTCAGTGATTTTCATGGTGTATTTTTTTTTTTTTAGAATTTTGAACAAACTGAAGTAATACGCCTCATCTGAAGTAATTGTGCATGTGGTATCCAGACAATCTGTTTTTAGCTGGAAAATTAACACATTGAAGGGATCAGAGAACAAACTGCTCTTAATTTATACTCCCCTGTTAACACATGTTCTCCTGATGAGACCTGAAAGAGAAAATATTTGTGTGGCTGTTTGTTAGTGGCAACTGACTTAAGCTCCATAGGGCTAAGTGGAGGGATGGCTTGTGAAAACAGATGAGTCCTTGAGACTAAACAAATTATATTTACTACACCTATAATATCCTTTGGTTTCTGTTGTGAGAATTTGCTAACTGACAAGAGTATGTGTCGTAAGTTATTTTGGCCTGTTGCCACAGGGATCAAACTTTTTTTTAATGTAAGTTTCTATAAGTTAAGTCATGTCATGATTAGGTAGGTCACTCTGAATTATTTCTGAGCCCTAGTCAATTCAAGAAGTATAGACCAAGTTCAATAAACTAGCAAAAAGTCTAGATACTCTCTGTGCTGCAGTATTTATCACTCTGCGGCCACTGGGTTAGTTTTGCCTGTGAAGAAGAGCCCAAGTTCTCTGAAAAATTATGTTGTAAATTGTTAATATAGTAATTTTAATGGTCCATAACATAATATGCTTTGGACTTAATGTTAGGCTTTTATTGGCAGAGTGATTTGGCTGAAAGAGGTACTTGTTAGAGGAGTAGGTATTAATCGGTTGCGCAACTGCAAAGCACTAGCTGCTGTTTCTGAAGTAAGTGAAAGCTAAAGAAAACATTGACAGTCCAACTTCACTGTGCCCTGGCAGAATACCTTCAGCACCTGAAAGGCCTGTACTGACTAATACTGTAGCTGTCTGGATGGATGTACTGAACTTGATGGCCCTTCCTCTCATAAATAACGAAAGTGGAGTCGGGAGGCAGCACTGAGGATACTTTCTGTTCCATTTTTCTGAATTCAGTGTTTGGTGGTGAGCATTAATTTCCAGATTGGTTTTGACAATGTGCAATCGTGAGAAATTTCAAGCTCCTTACTTTTCTCTTTCCCCTCCCCTCCCAGTTGTATCCCAGAATGTTGTTGTATGACTTTCCCTGTGGAAATTGTATGTTTAAAGGAGAGACTTTCAAAAAGCCCCTGCTCCTTTTGTAGGCACTTGGGCAAAGCGTTTGTCTGACTGCTCAAAGCTCTTTCACTAGCTGCCTTCATATATGATAGATCTCTCTTGAAATTTTGGTCAGAAATCCTTGTGCAACGTACTAAAATATACATCATTAGATCTGGATGAGATTTCCCAAAGATCCATGTTATCGGTATTTTACATCAAGCTTATATCCACCTCAGAAAAGGCTAGGTTTTTGTGTAGGGAATCAGGAACATCATTCTTTTCCTTCACGCAAAGTTACACATTTGCCTTTTACTGTGGCTTTTTCAAGGCTAAGGTTCTCCTTGCAGTAGTTCACTATGCAAAATAAAGTCCATATAGGCAATGGAGTAAAATCACTAACAAATATTCCAAAGTGTGTTCTCTCTCAGTATACTTTTTTTTTCCCCCAAAAAAATAATGGTTTTGAAGCAGGTTTAAAGCTGATTCTTCAAGTGCTCATCAGGCATCTGTGTTTTCCTTTCCCTGTCTCAGACAGCACAGACTGTGTTGGTGGTGGTAGTGGTTTTTGGCATCTCCTGGCTGCCGCATCACGTGATTCATCTCTGGGCTGAATTTGGAGTTTTCCCACTGACTCAAGCCTCCTTTCTCTTCAGAGTAACTGCACACTGCCTGGCTTACAGCAATTCTTCTGTGAATCCGATTATATACGCGTTTCTCTCTGAAAATTTTAGGAAGGCCTACAAACAAGTCTTCCAATGCCAGATAGGTAACGAGTCACCTCTGAATGACGCTAAGGAAAATAAAAGTCGGATAGATACACCACCATCTACCAACTGTACACACGTGTGAACTTTGAAGAGTCCTGTATGCTGGCTCTTCGTTTGTGTGAACTAGAAACAAAGAAAATAAAGCACAATGAGCTTTATCCTGGGCTTATCTTCATAAAGATAATTGGTATTTAATGTACTGAAGTTGCTTTTGTAGCAAAAGTTTGTGAAACTGGTATGAAGGAAAACTACTTTCTTTGCATCTTGGATCGCTTTGTCAAGTGAAGCTCTTGGACCTTTAAAAGATACCTGAGAAAAAAATGTTGGAGATGATATGCCTGTATTCTTACTCACTAAGCATACGGTGTGTAAACATTCAAATATACGAAAAAGGAAACGTGGATATGGACAAGTAACTTTCTGACATCTTACTCCACAGAAGCGGAGAGATGGCTAAATTTTTTGTCTTACGGATAAGAAATACTGTAGTATTATGACTTCAGGGAGGAAAATTTTTGTTCTCTCTCCAGATTGTTTGGACAATGCTTTTTCTCTTTTTAAAGTAAAGATGGGCTCTGATTCGGAGTTGAAATAACCCTTGTACAACTTGAGGCAATTGCTTTAGAGAGAAAATGCTAATTTTATCTGTTTAGCTGTCTTTTTAATGTAACATACTGAATAATGATGGACTTCCTTCCTCTTCATATGCCTGCCTTACTGTATACACGGAACTTTTGTGTATGCTATATAAGGTTTTGTTTATGGCCTGTATGTAGTTGTACCAAAATGAGAGTTTGTATCTGAGGGAAGCGTTTCTTCATGTGTTCATGTGCATGTGTGTGTATGTTTTGTTAACTTTACAGACTTTGAGATGGAGGTACAGTTTTAAATGTGCAATATACACCTATGTTTTAAAGTACTATGTTCTGTAAAGTAACTCTGGGCAATGCTTAAGTGTTTAAAAATAGCATTCCCTTAAAAGTTGTAGGAGGGGCTTGGTATCGTGTATCTCTAAATTGGAAAAATTCAGAAGGATGCATTTATATTATAAAAAGTTAAATGGTCCAATTCTGAAAATTCCTGAATAACATGAGTAGTTTCAGCAACTTCATAAAAGTACGTATATGTCTTTAAGTGGTAAACCACTAAAGAAATAGTGGAAAGGCACTCAGTCCCTCGAGAACATTATTGTTAGCTGGAGTAAGATATGTTTTTACCTTATTTATTAATGACCCACAGGGTAAATTAAGTTGAAGGAACCTCCGGACATCCTCTCAAGGCATGGCTGCCCTCAGAGTTGGATCGCTTCCTGTCTAGGCAAGTTTTGAAAATTTCCAAGGATGGCGATTCAGCAATTTTTTGGGGCAACCTTTGCCAGTGCCTAATCACCCTCGTTAAGTATTTTTTCTTATCTCCAACAGGGATTTCCCTTGATGTAGCTCATGACTGTTGCCTTCTGTCCTTTCACTGTGCACTTAAGTCTTCTCTCTAACTAATATGTAATTTAAGATGGCAATTAAATTTCTGCCCAGCCTTCTCTTCTGAAACAATGTGTCACGCTCAGTCTCTCCTCGTCTGTTGTGCTCCAGAACCCTGGCCAGATTCGTGACCTTCCACTGGCCTTCCTCCAGCTTATCCATCCCTCACGGGTACTGTGGTGTTCAAAACTGAACAGTGTGTTCCAGCTGTGGCCTCACGAGCACTGAGCGGCCTGATTGCTTCCCTTGACCCATTGGCTGATTCTTGCCCAGTATTACAGTAATTTATTGCTGCAAGGGTACACTGCTGACTCCCATTTAATTTCTGCTTTACAAGCACTCCCGTGTCCTTTTCTGCAGAATTGTACTTAGTCCCAGTCCGAGTTTCAGGACTTTGCTTTTGGCTTTGTTGAGCTTCATGCATTTGATAGCTGTTGCTTCCGTTCTTCTGGCTTATCAAGGGCCCTCTGAAAGATAGCCCTGCTCTCAAGCATACCTACCACTCCCCAGGGTTTGGTATCATCTGCAAGCTTGCTGAGAGAGTCCTGCACCCTTGTCCGAGTCTCTGAAGATGCTAAATACCGTTGGCCAGATGCTCTGTCAGATTCCTTTTTCTCCACAAACTTGCTTTAAAAAAAAAAAAAGTTGAGTGTGGTGGAACCACATCAGCTATGGAGGGTTAGTTCACATGAAAATATCTACGTTTACGTGTCAGTATCGTCTGCTTGGAATCGGTGAAATAATACTGAAGACATGCTATTGCATGCATGGTGTTTGTGTCCCTTCTTTCATATGAAGAGACAGTTTGATGATACTGCTGGGAACACAAAATATATGAACAAACCCTCAATTGGAGAAGAAGGGTTTATCTGTGCAGGAAACCATTTTCTGTGTTAGGACTGAGGTTAGGAAACACAGCCAAGAACAATGTTGAAGTTCCTTTGAGTTTTCAGATCCTCATCACCCACTAATCACTCAAATTATTAAAGCACTATCAGACTCAACCTGAATTTATAACATATTGGGAAATCCATTGCAGGGGGGTTGGACTAGATGACCTTTAAAGGTCTCTTCCAACCCGAACTGTTCTATGCTTCTATGATTCTATAGCTTTGAAAATTATTTCTTTTCCTTTTAAAAAACTGCATGTGGTTTTATTGCTTTGAGTAAAAAAATTACAGTGTAAATATGTAATTGTATAAAGTTAACATGCGGAGTTTATTGTTTCATCTGGAAAATGCTTTTTTTTCTTTTTTCTATTGTGCATAATTTTAAACCCAGGTGCTTGATAGTAATACAACTACATCTGTTTGAAATGTTAAGGATGAGGGGGTGGGGAGGGACCGCAGTAACAACTGGTTAGTAAGGCCCCACCTGATGCCTGGTGAGTATCAGTAAAACTCCCACCGCGCTTTTCAGAGAAACCTGAAGAAGCACCTGACACTCCAAGGCTCAATTTCCTGCCTAAAACACGCTTTTGTTGATCAGTGTGTCTAGTATGACTTTGACATACTCAGCTGTGACACGGAGGTTGCAAGTGTAAAAGCGGCATTAACGTATGCTGTGAACGGTGTCTCGCCCTTGAGCAGCCAGACAGTTTGGCAGGAAGTTGTGGTGCCACAAAAATGGTAATTTGGGCAGAAAATCAGGGAATGGTCGCGAACGATCCCTTACAACTGAATGTCTGCTTTCAGGTGCTGAGCTCCTTGGCAGGGATTGTTGTTTCTGGTGGAGGGGAAAGCAAAAGTTTTACCTCACTTACTTGCCTAATATGCTTTTTTACATCTTTTTAACCAGAAAGGTTAATTTCAGTGTACACAAAGTAAAGGAAATTAAAAAAAAAAAAAAATCCTCTGGCTAGGGCTGAATTTTCCACTCATAGAAAGATAAATAATCCCACTGAATTCCACCCTGTTGTATGAATTTGAAAATGTTATTCTCTACAAAACAAAATAGGCAACAAGAATGATTACTCAAACTCCTCTCAAACTAAAGCAAGAGCTGTGTAATTAAGCAAATAAATTTCTCTTAAATTTCTTTTAAATTATATTTCTGATAAATTGAGAGAATTGGAGAACCCCAAAAGAAACTGCTACTCTATATACTACTCTATACTACTCTATACTACTATATTTTTTTATAAACTCCCTAAAATTTTTTTGTATGTATATTGCCAAAATGCTACCTCGAGTACCTACGAGTGTCTCCTGAGGTTTAAAACCACAATGCACTTTTGACATTGATGGTAGAAGTACTGTATCCCATCAGATCAAATAGTGGGAGTTGTTCAGTCCATCTTAAAACTGTGTCTTAGTGGAGAAACATAGAAATCTTTCCTTTTTGTACTTTTCTTTGTAGAGTAGATGAAAGACCCGTGGAGAGGTAGCATCTCTGCAGCACCTCATGCTAACGTGAGAGGTTCTCCTTTCTTGCAGGCTCTGGAAAGGAGCTCAGTTCTGCCCATCTTCTGAGATTGTACTAAGATGTTGCAGCAGGTTTCTAGCCAATTTTGCATTTTATATGTTAGATTTTCTGGTTTTTACAACTTTTGTCTTAAAAAGATACAGAAATCTCATTAAAACACTGCATCAGTGGAACTTTGAAAATGTAAAGATTGATATTTAAAGAGGTCGAGAAATGATTCCATCAGGGTTCTTCATGCAATGTTGGCTCTGCCTTGTGGGTAGGTGTTTGAGGTATGATACAAAAGATTACATCAGTGCTCTTCTTCAACTAATAAAGCCTAAAATACACTTCCAAGATATGTGTCGACCCAGATTGTGCACTGCTATACATAAATCAGATTTAGGATTCTTAGCCAAAATGAAAAAAAAAAAAAAAGGCAATTAACCAACATAGTGTTCATCATGTGCAAACACCCTGAAAAATGATGGGACTTGCTCACCTAGATGTTCAGCTGTGCTAACTTCACAGGTAATTGTATCACCCATTTAACTATTTTTGAAGAAGGTAATAATTTTAGTTGAAAGTGAAGCTAATGTGTAATGGCTGCTTCTAAATGAGTCATTAAACCACACAGTTATCAGTCAGAAGTATGTAGTAAACATTTCTGATATGTAATAATGTAAACATTCAGAATTGCCTAAAATGTCTGTCTGGTATCAAAAAATGTAGAATTTCCTAATATTTTTAATATGTCTAAGGTAGGTAACAAAGTCATATAATAGATTACAAAGGTATGACCACACTGGCTGAAATCACATGTAAAAAATGATTATGACTCTATAAGGAGCAAACTTTAATTTTGTAGTTCAGTGTTCCCATCTGCAATCTTAATACTCTTTCAGTATTTTATATGATGAAATTAATTGGATCTTTGATTATTTACAAATTCTTCTGCAGTCTTTTTCTAAATTTAAACACTGAAAAAAATCATATATTCACAACCATTTAATTTTTGGCAAGATAGGACAATTTAATGACATGTTTTAAGTTATGGTCATTTGAGCTTTGTATTCACTTCCACTTTGTATGCATGCACCTCTTTCTTAAAACCTTAAGTTTATTATTTTCATAATCTACTGTATCTTCATTTTTTAAAAATAATGTCACTATCTCCAAGAGATAAACAATAAGCTTTGTATATTTAATGTTGCAGTGAAGTAAATTTTACTTTAAACCCCACATTGTAGGGAAAGTGAGGGATATTTTTAGAAAATAATGTTGTGAATGCATTATTTTAGACATTGTTATCTTCCTGGTACTGCTTCACAGTACGATGTGTCACATTGAACTTCGTGGTATTTGTGGTACTTTGGGAAAGGATAAAAGCAGAGAAAAGAACAACTTCTAACTTACAGAGCTTGTGTTAGTGTTATGTATTCAGTATGTGTACAAATGTTGAAGACAAGAAAATTAAAATTCTGTGTTTGATTCAATGTATAATGAATATAAAGTAACATGCAGTTGTTTTAAGATATACTGTACTTTGCATGAATTTTCAAGTGATTTTTCAGTAGGTCTGTACTGCCTCTGCTAGTCTCTGTAATATGAAATACAAAGTGCTTTTCTTACAAATGTTTACGTAATACTTAAAAACAAGCAGTGCCCTCAGGAAAAATTCCAGAAAAGATAGTGTACACAAAACTCAAGGGATGGCTAGATATCATTATGGGTTGAAAATACATTTTTGAAGATTTAACTGATAGAAAAAGCATTCTCATTTTCAAGTACTTGAGTGCAGGAGGCACGGTCCTCCTTTCATTCAGGCTGGTAAACATTAATTTGAATCTCTGTAATTCACGTGTTGCTTAAGAGACATGCAGACAGAGCCAGATGCATGTATTTGAGTATGAAAAGAGACAAAGTTCTCCAAACCTATTTTATGAAAGCCTGTATGTGGCTCCACTTTTGGAGGGAGGCAGTCAAATAGTTGCGTATTTGTATGTAGATTTGCATTGACATTGAGTGATGGCTATTTCAATACAGTAAAAATAGCTAGATGTGCATGAAACCAGAATATGATGAGTTCTACACCTAATGAAATGTACTTTTAAAAACAGAAGTAAATGCTACAGCATGGATTTAAAATGATGTGCACTTCAATCTATCAATTTTACTGTGCAGTTCTTAACCATTTGTGTATGCATATGTACTTGACATTTGTAGATACATTAGTGTGCCTTGGCCAGATACATTTGCTGGATGCAGACTGAGGTCTCATTTTACAGAAGTATTTGCATAAGTGCAGCATTCTCTCCTTGGAAAACTTTGTACAATTTCCATTACATGGTTAGTCCATTCCCTCATAAACATCTAACCATACTTAAAATTTGCTGAGAAAAATAAAATCTCTCCTTCAGTAATAAATCATCTGAGCTACATAGAATTTTCTAGCAATACCTGTAGAGAATTTATCAACTTGGTTAAGTTTAATATTAGATTCTGAAAGAAAATACAAAATTCTTGCTGATGGCTTGTAGATGTGACAATTATAGACGAGGTGATGGCATGACAGTGTTCCTTTCCCTTAAATTCCACAATGTAGCACAAGCAAACTGGTAGTTTTAATATAGTAAAATGAAAAGTCATACATTTACGAATGAAAAATATGAGGGAAACTTTAAGAATTTATTATCCTACTGGAAAATGATGATTCAGAAATTGTCAGTTAACTAAGCATAACCTCCAACTCTGTGTGTAACCCCTGCAATTGTGAATTCAGAACGTGGCGGTACCTGGGGCTGTGTTGCTGGAAGCGCCGCTGCAAACAGGAGGGCTTTCACAAAGACATTTCCTAGAAGTTCTTAAAAAAACCCAAAGCTGAAAACTGTTATCAGTTCAGCACAGAGGGATATGGTTAAGAAGTGGCCTAATTACATCACATAGGTCTGTACCCATACAGACAGAGAAATACCTGATGCTGTGTCTCTCTTAAATGAGTGGATGAGTTCGCAAGATCCCGTACAGTGAAATTAAGCTATAACAGTTAAATCTGTAAATGAAGTGGAAGTCTTTTCATTAAGCCATGGGTACAAATAACCCTAGAATGCCTAATGAACAAATGCAATATATTTGTCTTCATTCAAATCACATTTGGGTATTTTTCAAAAGATTTTATGTATTTAAATCTCAGAATACGGACTAGGTGGTAGCACTGCTATGAGGAAAAAAATGCAGCTTACGTTACAGAGTATTTAGACTTGATGATCACAATGGCCCCTTCTGGCCCCAGTCTATTAGCACTCTAACACTTATTTCTGTAATTAACAGTATAAGAGCTATGCAGATATGAAGAAAAAACATGAGAAAATTGAGCTGTTAGTCTATAAGTGATCATCTGAAGGTGTATATAGAGTAACTCCACAAGTGGGCTACATCCTGAAAAGACCTTATGATGATTAAGAAGTTCGATTGCAATCTCTGGCATATGGATTCCCATTGTTAGAGAAAGAAGTAAAATGACGCTGTATGCTCTTCTCATTTAATTATTTTTTGCCATAATTACTCTAAATTTAATCACTCTGCATTGCTTCTGCATAGCAATTTATCATTTTCATGAGAACTATGAGCTGACATGAGCACATTTGAAACACCTGGTGGTAATTGCGTTTCACTCTATAAGTGTCGCAGCTTTTTACCAACCTGTCGTGAAACTGTATTGGAAATCTTCACAAGCTAGAGGCTCTGACAATAACGTTTCCATTTCAGCTCAGCTTAAATGAAACCTTGTAAAAGCTAATGCTATACTGAATGCACATGATCTGCTGTGGTGTTTCTGACGGAGCAGTCAACATTTTGGGCAGATTTATAAAGGTCAAGTGGTAGATAAACCTGACTAATTTTGAGTGTCCTGTGTCAGTGTTAGGAACAACTGCTTCAAAACTGCTTCTCTCCTGAATTCTGCTGGCTTGCAAGAGTTGTGTAGTGCTCTGACCATGGCATCCTCCATGTCACTTTGGAGGGGTGTCCCCCTAAGCTGCTGTCGGCACTTAGGCTTTGCTGCGCATACTGCATGGTCAGGCCGGCATCTCACCCCACTGACACGCCGCTTGCCGGCCTGCCTGCCGCGCGAGGCGACCGGCAGCGTTGTAAGGCGGGAAGGCTGGTGTGAATGTGGGCTCTGCTCTTTTCAAGGCTGCCTACGAAAGTATATGCGGAGCAGGTTTTTGTGTTTTGTTCTGTTTCTGCCTCACCCTCAGTGCTACAAGAGAGGAGGAAAGAGACTGTTTTGTCCTTCGTAAGTAAGCAGCCTAACCGGGATCTTGTGCATCAAGGAAAGCCCTTCCGTACTTTCAACCCTGAAATCTGTGATCCTGCAATATCACAGCAGTCGTCTTTTCTTCCTCCTTCCCATCTTCACCTTAGGTGAAATTCATCTTGTTCTAGCTATTCAAATAAGTTAATCTCACAGTTCTATGTTTGTAAAGACAAAACGTGTTGCTATAGATTCAAGGGTATCCTGATAATGTGGCCTGATGCACTAACTGAAAAGTGGTACCTAATTATTAACATCAGCGGAGAAGGAGGAGGAAGGGGAGGAGGAGAGGGAGTAAATGTTGAAGACCTTCAGTGTTTGTGAATGGAATATATTTAAGGCTCCAACTTTCAACCTCTGCCTAGGCAATACTTAGTAGTTTGTAGGCAATTTGTCACTGTAAGGAAAAAGCAGAATCTTCTGGACTTGAGTAATTTTTTTTCTACATGTATTTACCTCTCCATGTCTATAATAAACCTTTCTATTATGTTGTCCCTTGTTGCTCTACAGAGTTGTCCTGAGATGTGTTTTCATCTGTTCTTGCATTCATATGGATGAAGATTTAAATATTGGTTTTAACTCTTGTGATGATCCTAAAATAAAAAGGTTTATTTCACCTCCAGTTCTACAGACACCTGACTGCAAGGGACAGTGTATGTATAAATGACTATTAAACTTCCAGGGAAATAACATAGTAACACTTGAAATGATTCTTGGGGGAAAATGAGACAAAGCAAATAGGTTCAAATATGGACTTAATTGTCACCTGCAGTATTTCAGCTGATGTTCATGTATGAAACTTGTTTGGAAAGAATACTTACACTATGATCCCATGCTGGAAAAATTCTTAGGCTAAAAGTAATGCAGAACTATACCATGAATATGGACAGAAAATATTGTCCAGGTAAAGGGTTCATGACCATTTTGCTATGGATGAAAAAATAAAGGATGTGTAGGATGTCTTGTAATCACAGAAACCTCATTAAAATAGTTTTGGTGTTTTGCTAGTTTTGCCACATCCAGAAGCTTTCTATAATGTCGAATGAAATGGAATCTTGTATTTAAATTATTTATTCAACAGTTTTCATTAATATAAAGGCAAGAATTTGTTCCTCTCTTTATAAAGCAGCAATATTACCAATGGTTTAGTTGAGTATGAATGGAAGTAAATGGACTTTCCTACTTCTAAACTGAATCTTACAGTATTTACCCACTCTTAAATATGAATATTCAGAGACCTTTCCCAGTTTGCATTGTGAAATACTGATTTTTGTGTGATTATAAGTGAAATCACTTCCATCAGTGTAAAAGAATATGGTAACAAAATGACTGCTTCATGGCTGAGAAAAGGGAAACGATTATAGGAGGAACTATGCTGTGCACATTAATTTGTTTTTTAAATTTGACTTAAAACTTGTAGTTGTAATCCTTTTCTTCTTATGTATGAATGGTATTTGTTGTATTTAATTCTGCCTGGCTAAAAAGATGCACATGGAACCTATTATTTGCTTGATGACTCAGATTTCTGAAAAAGCTTGTATTAATCAAATTAAAGCTTATAGCACTGAATGCCTGTTCATGTCCTGCTTTTCTAATCTGTAAAAAAAAACCCACTGTTACTGAAAAATACACTGCTTTTAAATTACTTCTATCCTTCCAACAATTAGTGCACATGAGAAAGAAGAGGGAGAATATGTTTAAGACACTATTTCTAAAGCTGAGAACTGTACTACACATCATTCGAAGAGGCAAGAGGGTAAATTAGTAAAGAGCAAATAAGGGTGAAACTGATATATTACTGCTGCATATTTATGCGGATGACTAAGTCAAGTGCATCCCTTGTTTTCATTAGAAGAAACAATGAAAACTGTTCCTGTTGACCAAATTCTATTCTATTATCATTCTAGTTGTATTGTAACTTCAAACGTACTTCACCTGAGCAAAATCAAAGTTATGGTTAAATTAATCATCTGGACTTTACTGAAGGAAAGCAAAGATAAAACTGTGAATATGTAACAGTAAAAGATACTGAAAGAAGTAAGTGGGATACTGAGGATGCCAACTGTCACTGGGCAGTTGGAAAGTTCTCCAGCATGCAATTTTTTGGGATGGATCTATATACTTACCTACTATAAGGTTTAGTAGGTCAGTAAACTTTCCTACCAGCCATAGTTCTGCTGTGATCTGTCACTTACTTTGCTTGTCTTTTTTTTTTTTTTTAATCTGATCTAGCTTCTCGGGAAATTAGTGAGTTTTCCCAATTATTTCAGTGGAAATTGCATCTGACTCCCTCTCCCACTGCAAAATAGTGTTCATATTGCTGCTTCTGCAGTCTCTCTCCATGCTACAGAACAGTGTTCTTGTGAAAACAGAAGATGAAGTATACTCTAAGGAAGAGGAAAATCTCCTGATAAGCTTTTGATGTCATGAAATCTGACCTTTATGTCGGGAAAGCTGCAATGTTTATCAGTGTGAGACTTGACCTCATTTGCTATCTCTCAAACAATACAAAATTGGGGGCTTAAATTCATCCCTGAAACTCCCTTGAATTCGTACTGCTGAAAAAAGAAAAAGGAAAAGGATGATCTTATTATGTTATAGGCCATGAATTTGTGGAATAATGATACATTCAGAAGTATCTAGAGGATGCATAAAATTCTGTTACATTGTTTAATACGCAGTGCACATAGAGTAGTTAATTCTAAGAAAAAGGTAAAGTGATTGTTCAAAAAATCCTCCTTGGATATTACCATTAGTAATTCCATTAAGGAGTTAGAAAAAAGCCTTTTAGAATGGCAGCCAACACATATTAATCAGACTTTTTGGTCTAGCTGCAGAAAGTGGAGGACATTTGTTCTCTCCTCCCTGTTTTATATATTTTATCTTAGTATTGCTTCAATTTTTACTTTGTACTTTCTGCTTACTTTCCTTTCAGTCATATTTTTATTAAAAAAATCCAAATCACACTTCTACAGAACTAGTCATTTACATGTCTGATATATTTATATTGTATTAGAAGTATACTTTTACAGGCAGTATTAGCAGTAAATCAGCCACATTTGATTGCATCTGTCCCTAAATCCTGCTGAAGTGGTTACCAAGTCTAACACTGTGTAAGCAAGAGAAACTATCAGTTTATCCAAATGTAAGTGACCAGCCTAAGTCAAATAAAGTTTCCACAGAGACATCAAACAGATGTCACCAGAACATCTCATTTTGCAAGCACTATCATCTCATTAGGAGCTTGGAGACATTCTGTTCCATTAAACCAGGAACAGGGGAGCTGGAGTAGGTGTCTAAAACATTATGTAGCTCTGTGTGTCTGTTTACTGTACTTGGTCATGCTTAATCCTCACTGCTTCTAACAAGGTTTTTAGTGAAGTTAATTGTGTTACAAGGTTTTGTCTCTAAGAGCTCTGTGACAGCAGCTGCAGGACTGCTTTGGTTAAATCACCGAAAGCAGGTACCCGCTGCATTCTGAAAGCTTATTGTGGTATAGCTTTCTTCAGAATTTCTTCTTTTGCTGTTGTTCTGTATCTTAACCACTTACTGTTTGTTAAAATCTGCATTTATCGATGTTAAAGATAGTATTCTTTGTAGTTGTAGATGCCCCATCCCTGGAAACATTCACAGTCAGGCTGGATAGGGCTCTGAGCAACCCTACTCATTGCAGGGGGGTTGGACTAGATGACCTTTAAAGGTCTCATCCATCCCAAACCATTCTACGATTCCTATTGCTTTCAATAGGAGAAAACTGGCAAGAAAATGGTGGTGTAACTAATACAATGGCCCAGGACCATTGGACCAGGACCTGCACGTCCTTGGGCATGACGTGCTCTCTGACATCATCCCTCACTTGTCGTAACTGAGACATGGTGCTGCTGCCCTCTAAGAGACCCATGAGATGTTTCTCACTGCCTTCTTCCCAGGCTCCCAGTGACCAAGCTCTGGCAGTACAGATTGTTGTTGAAGTCCTGGGCAATCTCATGCACCAGGTGGTGGCATAGCATCTTCTAATGCAGCAGCTGTGCACGATTTCCATTAGTGACTTGATTCCTCACAGTTACCTGATGCAGGCCAGTATTTCATCATTCCCATTATTTTTGGCATGCCTTGAAAATTTTTGGGTGCCTTGAATATTTTTTTCTATACAAGTTTAGCTCATAGCACATCCTAAACAGTGTGTCTAATACATTTTGTTATTTTTACTGGAGTAGTGCTCCTGAAACCCAGGAGCAGGTCTCCACAGTCCTTAATGCTGTCCTTTCAGAGGAAAAAAAACATGTTCTCCCAAACTATTCCTAAATCAGTGCCAGCAAACCTAAGAAAGTTGAGGTAAGAAATAATGGAAAGGATTAGCAGTACAACTGTTATTTCATACTTCAGCAAGTCATTTCATGTTTTTGGCAAATGCAAAGTTATTTATTGGTTTGCTAAGCTAACTGTTCACATTTATGAGCTCAGCAGCTAAGTGACAGAGTCAGAGAAGATGACTAAAAGTATGTTTTGGAAGCAAATACTTTGAGGAGTGCTAAAGAGAAAACTCAAAATGAGATAAGAATGAAGATAGAGGTCAGATTTCTGACATTTAAATAAATGAGTGATAGAGAAAAAAAAGTACGTTCTTTTCACAGAGTTCTCTTACTAAATATGCCCACTTTCATTTGCTGCATACAAGGCACCTCTGCCTCCATTCTGTACAAAGACAGAAATGAAAAGTGGAAACAAGTTTATTATACTTGCAGCTTTTATTTGTTATGTCAGTATTTACCTTTTAATCCGATTAAATAATCTACAGAATTTTAGTCTTATGTAGAAGAAATAAGCCTTGGTAGTTGATCCATAGAAACTTTGCCGATTGTTTCATCCAGAAACACACAATGGTATATTATGGAGGGCTGTTATCCCTAATTAGCTGCTATGTAATGCCAAATTTGGCCGTATGGGTAACAGCTCAAGACTACTCTATTTGAAAATCATTACATTCCTTTGAGCCATTACTCACAGGAATTTCAGATGAAAGGTTTACTGGCTCAATATCCTCCCGGAGAGTCGGAGAGGCAGGGTTACTCCACTGTCAGCTGAAGTCTGAAATAATGACTTAGAGGAGTATGTTGCCTATTTCCTCCACCGACATAAATTAATTTTAGTAAGGTAGGTTCTCCATGATCCAGAGGATTCCTATTTTGATCGTTACAGTTCCCTTTCTGTCTTCAGTGAGTAGATGATAGGAAATGTATGTTTCCAGGCATGTATTTATTCAAGACCTATTCAAATTAATATCTGCATTCTCAGCTCTGAATTGATTAGGTTAGGGTAGAAAGGAGAGTGCTTGTAGAATAAAGTATCTCTGTGGTGAAAATATCAGCTCAATGTGGGAAAGATCTCCATGGCTTTCTAAGAATTCTGTGGCCCAAAAGTGTTTTTCCTGAAATTTTGTGTGAAACCCTTGAACAGTTAAATTAAATAGACCCTTTCCATCTTAAATCTAATTGACACATATCTTTTGCTTTCTCAAATATTGTGTATTTAATTTTAACTCCTCCTTTCCTCTGACAAATACAGATGCTCAAAAGTTCCTATGACCCTAATTGTAGTAGCTCTAAAATCACAGAAGACAATTAAAAAGATAACCTGGCAATCAAGGCAAATAAATATTAGAGCAGTAGTAAACAGTGCTGCGGTCAGATATATTTTAAAAAGTTATTTTGTTCACCTTTTCCTTTAAATTGGACCTTTTCCTTTAGGTGCATGACATGAGGGAGCTGCTAGCGCCCTTCACTAGCACTGGAATATGACTAATAACATAAAAGATGAGAGTGCCATGTTATGATCATGAACATTTAGCTTTTTTGTTGGATGGAGTGTAAATTGTCACACAGAGAAGTCTAAAAATGGGCTCTAAGAGAAAGTTGTGCAATGTCTTGTGCTAAAGCCATGAGTAATTGACACAAAGCCTTCATCAGGTGAGTATTGGTAAGCCCGTCATTTTAATTAACATGCCAAAGTCACAGCCTTAAAGGATCAATAGAAATTTCTGCTCATACTCCTCCTACCAGACCGCGGTCTGGACAGGTGTGGGCTTCTCTGTTTGCTTCAATTTGGTGTAGGTTTTGACCTGAGACTAAGCCATCTTCTGAAGTGAATCAGTGAATGAAGACACGAAAGACAGCATTAAAGCTGCGATTGCCCTGGAGGTGGTGGGAATGGCAGAGAGCAGCTGTGCCTCACAGCTCCTCCTTGACGCCTTTCGGTGACCCTTGAACTTCACTGTAGGCATGTCTACATTAGGGTGGAGGGTTTCTTCTTCAGTTGCGAGTTTGCCTTGGGCCTGTCACACCAGACACACTCAAATACGCGGAGGTGCCGCTGAAGCGTTTTCCTCCCACCCGGCCACCGCTGCGGCTGTGCCCTGGGGCAGGTGCAAAGGCACCTTCTTCCCCCCCATGGAGGAAAGTGCTTCTTCTCCCAAGGTCCAGGGAGAGACTGTTCGTAACAGCACAGCAGTGTGGGAGGCCTTAGGGAAATCTGCTTTGTGTCACTTGCTAGACATGGACCTCCTGTGTGCCTGGGGTGGGCAACTGCAGCAGCTTCAGCGGTCAGTCATGGCCAGGCAGGGCCATAGGTACAGGGCCAGACTGACGCCAGGCCGGGCCATGGGCCTGTGGGCAGGCCCAGCTCTGGGGGGCCATGGCTGGGCAGGGCAGGGCTGTGGGGAGATGGAGACAGGCCCTGCTCCAGTCTAGCTGGGGCAAGGGCTGAGAGCCTTGGGGGGCTGACATGGGGTCCTGGGCCGTGGTCAGGTGGGGGGAAGCCTGGGGGTGGGCAGGGACAGACAGGGCTCTGGATGCTCTTGGGGCCCTGAGATCAATCATTGGCATTTTTATTTACAAACTCATCAACACTTTAACCATCAGATGGAGCCTGTAATTAACATGTGCTAATGATACAGAGCTGACTGGACAGCTTCAGAGGAATGTCATATAAACCCTGTGCAATGGTGACAGAGCAGGTAAGTCTGGTGTTCCCAGACAGTTAGATATTACATATATTTATTCTGTATGAAATTTCCAGATATTCATTGTCTATTAGGAGCTCAGAAATAATTTTTAGGGACTTAAATATATAAGACAAGACTGTATTTTCACAACTGTAGTGTGTAATAGACAAATAAAATATGCTATATCACACAAGGTAGTAAGTGTTTCCCATGTAGTCTATAAATACAGGGATACTGTAAAATGGTATCTGTTTTTGCAAAATGTACCAGACTATATCACTATCCGTTAGATCAGCCTAAGGGCATGTTTCTGAGGAAACTATTTGCCTAATCATCTTTGCAATGTTTTTGTTTGTTTCCTAGCAGGAGCATAGGAAGTAATAAAAGTTAAATAAGGTTAATATAAGAGGATTATGGATTATTCAACTTTCATCAGTTTGGGTGAGACATAACAAGATTATTAATAGAGCTAGAGCTCTAGAGAGCCTATAGGTTGCTATGCATCCAATTTTTCTATTATGGTGCAAATAATAATAATAATCTGAATTTTATAATGTGTTATATTTATCTGCAATGATGACTTAAACGTCATGTGAAAACACATTTTCAGCTGTGTTTTTATAACAGCAGCCGTTTGAATTTCTATTGCTCTGCATATAAATTTTATCTCATGAATTTTGGTTGCAACTGGAATGAGGTATTTGGAATATTGCATGTTATTGTAAGCATAAAATAGGTATAAACAAGGCCAGCTGATGAAGTAGCTGTGGGGCCTGATGGCAAAAACTGGTGTTAGGAGTCCAAGATTAGAAAGTCCATAGCCTCATGATACAAAAGCACTGATCTGATATAAACGCATTTTGTTGGCTCTGCTTTAGAAAAAGTTGACAGTTTTAATTCGTTACTAGAAAGCTTTGTGCTGGATAAGGTTCTGCAAATTGTGTAAAACCCACATAAAAGTATAAGCTGACAGAAACTCCATATTGTGTACTCTAGCATTTCAACAGATACACAGTTCCATGTTCACATTAGCAGGGATCAGACTTGTTTTGCTGAGTGATTGAATGGTGCACAGAGGTAAATGTTAACAGTCAAGCAACCAGGGAGTGCTGTTATAGTAGACTTAAAACAGAAATATTGCCTCTTAAAACCAGAAAAGCTCATAGCAAAAAGACCTTTCCAAATCTACTCACAGAAATGGCAACTTAAGACAACATGATTTAATAAAAAAAAAAACCCCAAACTAGTAAAACATTGGCTAAAGCTCATATGCTTTGCACATCAAAACTATTGAAACTTTTGTCCTCCTGGCTGATCCAACAACATGGCAATTCACAAAAAAGAATCCAAACGATGTGAGAGTCAAATCTTCTATAAATTGCATGCTTAAGGCCTGGTGAAGCCCTAAGTTTTTATAGTGTTTTATTTTTGCTTAACATTAATGCCAGTTCTAGTGAATTCAAATGCTGTGTGGGTAATCTATGAAGGGACAAAATGGTGCATCCTCAATTAGGTAAGCAGCTTGCATGCTGTGCTCTTTTGCATTGCAACATTACAGGTATTACCTTGCAAAACAGCAGTTAACACTTAAGAAGAAAACCAGCACTGCAGAACTAATTTTTAAAATAAATAATGGTAAATTCTAAGTAGAAAGTCAGGTTTTTATTCTATTTACTGAAAAATCTGTGTATGTGGTTCATTTCCAAGCTATTGATGTTGAAGTTTTGATATTTGTAACTGTATTTATTTTGACAGAGCTTCTTGTTTTCTCACTTTCCTTGCCAAGATGCCATTAGAACCAAACATTCTTTATTATTCTGTTGTGTGAGTGAGAGTTTCTTGCAAAGAAATGAGCAGCTTTGTTTACTACTAGACTGTTAATATCCATCTACAGTTATTAATAGGTAGAAGGAGAGTACCAGCATTTTAATAATGTCTAAAGTTGTGCATTTTATATTAGATACAGCATATAACATTGTTTTGATTGAATATAATATTTGTTACTGTGTACAGTTAGAAAAACTAATGCTAATTACAGATGGATACATTTTAAGATCAGAGGGGAACTGTCATTTGCTTTTGACAAATCTCCTTTATGGCAGCAGTCTTAGACTTTGATCCACCTCAGCTACAGGTTTCTCAAGGAAAGTACAGGAATGGGAGAAGAGCAGAAAGTTTGCACGTTGGCAGTGAGGGGTGTAGTTACGCTCCCAGCTGATGTGAGGTGGTTGCAGCTGTATGCTGATGGTTTAAACTGGGATTGCATCCACATGTTCTTCTGTTGAGGTCAATAGCTTTGTATTTGAGTGAAATCAAACTTCGAGAAAGGGCATCCAACCCTGATCTGAAGAAATCAAATCACATCAAAAGACCAACCTTTGTCTGAAGAAATCAAAGGATGTACCATCCACCTCCTCCTTGATAGTTTGTGTATTTCTAATTTAAATGTGCTTGGCTGCCTCTTCTACTTTTGAGTCCTTTTTGCCTTTCTCTTCCAGTTGAAGAACCTCTGAGAAAATACCAGTGAATCTTGCTCTGAAGCAAGCATGAGGACACTGTTGACTGTGATCAAGTGATCTTGAAATCTCAGAAAGATTGTAGGTAAAAGTAACTGCTGCTGTTCAGGAAATTATTTGTTTTAGAAAATTAAAATAGAAACATTTTCTATAGATTTTTTTTACATTTTCTATCAGATTCTGCTTCAAATATATGTGGTGATAATGGAACAGGCTCACAGCTGCTGTATATCTGCCTGTTACCACTGATGTTGATAGCACCTCCCCACTTTACGCCTCTTATAAATCTTCTCTAGGGATTGTTTGAACAAAGGCAATGAGAAACTAGGAAAGAAAAAAATGTAAATAGCCTTTACCAGAAACAAATGTGAAGTAGGAAAAGAGGATGTACAGCAGAGAAAATATCTTGTACTTCCTATAAAGTTCAAATCTTTTTAGAAAAACCTTCTCAGATCTTTTCTTCATTTTTAGAATAGCAAGTGTTGGCAATTACAGAAAAGTGTGTGATAAGTGAATATATAGATATACCAACTGCACAAGAGAATAAGAAATGAGCCTTTCGGAGAGGAACAGATGGATTTACAACCACACCAAAAAAATGATAGATGCATTTTTTTATGATCACCAATATATGACAGAGCAAGAGGATTTACTTTTCACAACTTGTTATAGATGCATATACATTTCATTTTAGTATTTGCTTGCCAGGTTCTCTCTCACTCAAAGTTGTAGTGGGAGTTTCATGGCCACCTTAAACTGGCATATGCTTAATCAGATACTTCATGAGCTTTAGCTGATGTGCTTTTTACTGGTCACCTTATTGGGACCAGTACTGTTTAATGTCTTCATCAGTGACATAGACAGTGAGATTGAGTGCACCTTCAGCAAGTCTGGAGAAAACACCAAGCTGGGTAGTGGGGTTGACACACCTGAGGGACGGGATGCCATCCAGAAGGACCTCGACAAACTCAAGGAATGGGCCTGTGTAAACCTCATGAGGTTCATGAAAGCCAAGTGCAGGGTCCTGCAATTGGGACAGGGCAATTCACAGTATCAATATGAGCTGGTAGATGAAGGGATTGAGAGCAGCCATGCCGAGAAGGACTTGGGTGTGCTGGTGGATGAAAAGCTGGACGTGAGCCGGCAATGTGCACTCGCAGCCCAGAAGGCCAACCATATCCTGGGCTGCGTCCAAAGAAATGTGGCCAGCAGGTCAAGCAGGGGATTCTGCCCCTCTACTCTGCTCTGGTGAGACCCCACCTGGAGTCCTGTGTCCAGCTCTGGAGCCCTCAGCACAGGAGGCATGGACCTGTTGGAGCAGGTCCAGAGGAGGACCACCAAAATGATCAGTGGGATGGAACACCTCTCCTGTGAGGACAGGCTGAGAGAGTTGGGCTTGTTTAGCCTGGAGAAGAGAAGGCTCCAGGAAGACCTTATTACAGCCTTCCAGTACTTAAAGGGGGCTTCTGAGCAGGATGGGGACAGACTTCTTAGCAGGGCCTGTTGTGACAGGACAAGGGGTAATGGTTTTAAACTCAAAGAGGGCAGGAAGAGATTTTTCACAGTGAGGGTGGTGAAGCACTGGCACAGGTTGCCCAGAGAGGTGGTAGGTGCCCCATCCCTGGTAACATTCAAGGTCAGGTTGGATGGGGCTCTGAACATCCTGGTCTAGTTGAAGATGTCCCTGCTCATTGCAGGGGGGTTGGTCTAGATGACCTTTAAAGGTCCCTTCCAATCCAAAGTATTCTACGACTCTATGATATAGCTACCTGAATGCAACTTAAGCCAGTAGAAACATGGGGTGCTACTAGACAGAGAGTGAGCACTTGCAGGCAGGAGATACAGACTGGGTTTTTTTGACAGCTGTGTCTGCTTTATGTCATTGTAAAGTGGTTGTGAAATTGCAGCTTTTTGTTAGTTTTCAGAGATATCTTAGAAATGTCTACTAGCAAGGGCAATGATTAACATTAAATCTTCCTAGTTCATGATGATTTTTTTTCTTACCTGCCTTGTCTGCATTACATACAAAATATATCTATCCCTTATTCGCCCCAAGGGACTGCTTGCTTCTGTCCTCAAACGTTAAAAATCTAAAAGCCCATCTCATTCTCATTTAACTCCAGCGACAATCAGTTCTATGCCATCTCACTGCCCCATCCTCTGTGCTGCAGAATGAGCAATTTCCATCCATTTTCAATCCATTTCCATCTAGGCAATTCAGTGCCTTTTGCTGTATTCAGACCAAGGATTCCTTAGCATTCAGCAAGAGCATTTCCATCCTGTTTTTGCCTTTATCTGTGTCTTCAAAAGGATGTAAGGGTCTAACACAACCTTTCTTCTCACCTGGGTGCAAACTGTCAGTGTACCAATCATCATAGTCCATAGTTTGGTTTGTCAGGTTACTCTGACAGACTATAAATACTCATGTCTTGTTCCCAGATGAGATGTGAAAAAAGTACTGGCTGGCATCAAGTGTACTGCAAAGGCAGTAACTAGTATGCTGCTTATATGGATATTTGAAGTTAATCACAGCTGATGGGAAATGCTTCATGCAGGTATATTTTCTGATAATGGGGATGTTGTATTTCTCCATTATTTCTTATTCTGTTGGAAAAAGCCTTATTTTTCCTCTTCTTTCTGCCTGCTGTTTATTTGGGCTTTGAACAACAAAGTCACCTAGCTATTGAGTTGACTAGGGGAAGTGCTAACTTTGACAAACATGGACAAAACCATGGTAAGGAATGTTTTTAATGTTTTCTTCAAAGGGGCAAGTCTGAAACAGGAAAAACATACACTGAAAATGTGGGCAGGTGTAAAGGTGGAGTACACTTTGTGGCTGGAACTGTTGAAGAAACTTGCTAGGGATAGCTGATTGGTGCCCAGTGAGAATGAAATTTGCCTTCTGCAAATTCTTGTCTTAGAGTGCTCTGGGAGTGTTTAATCACCTTTTCACTCACACTGGAAAGTTCACTAAAATAATTTTATGTTACTCCCAAATCCAACTTGGATCTTGCCACAATCCAGGTTATAAAACCAACCAAAAATGTAGGTACAGTGTATGTACCAAGTAGTCTCATAACTTCTAGAGCATATTACAAAAAAACCTCACCCAAATACAATGACTTTAATTCCCTATATTTCCAAAGAAACGCCACCAGGACATTGTACCAATCCATCTCTTGCCAGTTACAGTCTTAAGTTTGAGCAATATACATACAATGAAATACAGAAAATAGTTTCATTTACACTGGAATTTAACTATGTTTTTAGAGCCTATTAAAAGTTAAAATTGAAATGACAATTTATTAAGATTTAAATGTTCTGCAATTAAATTAAGTTAAAATAAGCTGAATTTCCTGGTAATTTTAAAGATATTTCTTAACAATAAATGCTTAATGCTAAAGTTTTAAAGAGGGTCTAACCACTGAACTTGAGCCTTTCTCTGTTTAGACTGCTGAAACCAAATTGTATTGAAGTTTTGCAGTATTTTTGAGTAGCAAGTAGGACTAGATGTAAAAATCCCTAATTCAATGTATTAATTACATCTAATGTAATCTGAATATAATTAGACTAAAATACTACTGTACACTATTGATAGTTTATATTTTCCTGTTTTGTATTCTATATTTAAGATAGTTTTATATTGCTAATGAAGATTTTTTAAATATTAATATGAACTTCAATAGACTTCCAATTTTGATAAAAATTCATCATTTATTTAAATGTATTAAAAATGGTAACAAGTCAGTATAAGAAAATAATTTAATATGTAACTTTAAATTTGTATTATTTATTAATGCCTTTAAATATCTAATAATTTAGCAGAAGTGTAGCATTATCCTTAGGTTGTTCAAAACATAATTTCATATAACCTCATGAGGTTCAACAAGGCCAAGTGCAGCGTCCTGCACTTGGGTCAGGGCAATTCACAATATTGGTACAGATTGGAAGATGATTGGATTGAGAGCAGCCCTGCCGAGAAGGACTTGGGGTGACTGGTGGATGAAAAGCTGGACATGAGCCGGCAATGTGTGCTCGTAGCCCAGAAGGCCAACTGTATCCTGGGCTGCGTCTAAAGAATCGTGGCCAGCAGGTCGAGGGAGGGGATTCTGCCCCTCTGTGCCGCTCTGGTGAGACCCCACCTGGAGTCCTGCGTCCAGCTCTGGAGCCCTCAGCACAGGAAAGACATGGACCTGTTGGAGCAGGTCCAGAGGAGGCCACCAAAATGATCAGAGGGATGGAACACCTCTCTTGTGAGGACAGGCTGAGAGAGTTGGGCTTGTTTAGCCTGGAGAAGAGAAGGCTCCAGGGAGACCTGATTGCAGCCCTCCAGCACTTAAAGGGGCTTCTGAGCAAGATGAGGACAGATTTCTTAGCAGGGCCTGTTGCAGTAGGACAAGGGGTAATGGTTTTAAACTAAGAGAGGGTAGATTTAGACTCGATAAAAGGAAGGAATTTTTTACAATGAGCATGGTGAGATACTGGTACAGGTTGCCCAGAGAAATTGTGAATGCCCCATGACTGGAAGTGTTTAAGGCCAGGGTGGGTGGGGATTTGAACAACCTGATGCAGTGAAAGATGCCCCTGTCCATGGCAGGGAGGGTTGGACTAAATGATCTTTAAAGGTCCTTTCCAACCTGAAGCTTTCTTTGATTCTGTATTATTCAATATTGTACTTTTTAAGGATTTTCATATATAAGATCACAAAAGAACAATTATTTAAATTGATTTGCTGTCTATAGTGTTAAATAATCACTTGAATGTATCTATCCTTAAGTGCGTATTTCATGTACTTAATTTTTTTTCCATCCTGTGTTAAGAGAAGCTAAGATATTATTGTGCCGTTGCTGGATGTTTCTGAGGTTGCCATGCTTTCCTGGTTTTCAGAGAGGAAATGAGTTAATATTATCACACTATTATAGGTAGCTTGAGTCTGCCTGTTTTCTACTAGCAAAGGAGATGTGCAGTGCCCTCTTGCCTACTTCTAGCCTGCAGGCTTTTAACTTGAAATCTTTTTCCCTAGTTCTGATTTTTCACTCACTCACTCACTCACTCACTCACTCACTCACTCACTCACTCACTCACTCACGGTCTCTCTCCCTCTTTCCTTTCTCCAGCTCGCTCTCACACTTTTTTTTTTTGTTTGCATAATCTGGAAGGGTTGGGGTTTTTTTTCATCCACTGGAATGTTTGTTCCTGAAAGATTTTCCTGTAGCTGACATTGTGTTTGGGTAGTTGAATTTTTGTTTATTTTCAATTCTCATGTTTAACTTTGATTATATAATGCTGCAGGCATCTTGAAGCATATTAGAGATGTACTAAATAAACATGTGTATATTCTTTATCTATATGTATAAAATACATCATATTTTTTAATCTATCTATTTATTTATTTAAACTCATTGAAGGCATATTAAAGATTATTAAGTATTCAGGGATGGCTGAAGTACCATAGTAGTTGCAGAAACGTGGTGCAAGCAGCACAGCGATCCTCAAAGTAGTTAACAAACACTCAAGGCCAATACCTTGTAATGATCAAGCTCTGCCTTTATCTGGGTTTCAAAAACAACTGGGGATAAATAAATTATGTAAATGTATTCAGGAGCACAAGTCCTCTAGAGTAAATGTCAAAGCAATTGTAAACTGCAGCATCTTTAAAATTAACAGCTAGTACAAAAAAGCATGCGTCTGGTGCTTGGAAGACCAGCTGATTTTTTTTCAGATGTAGATCTAGGGAGAGGAAAGTGAATCTTTAAATGTCACTTGGGGAGGGGCAGCATGGGAAGGAGGAACTGCGAAAAGTCACACATGAAGCAGAAGATATCTTCAGTGTATTTTCAGATCTTGACAGATGTACTTATGATTAAGCTTGGCTGTAAATAATATAGATGTCATTGTTGTTTTACTAGTATGAGACAATAAAAAGTCATTAACTTGCATGTAACTGCATTTCTTGTCAGACAACCAAGAGGATAACATAGTCTTGCCTAGTTCCACTAGTAATTATATATTTAAAGGCAGCAGTTTTAACTTGCACCTATGAAATTCAATAAAAAAGAAATCTGAAGTTTCATCCTGTAAATTTAGTGACATTAAGTGCCTGCTCAAAAAACATTTATTAGGAATTAAGTGTGTGTTTAAATAGCTTGTTACATAGTGACAGAGCTATATTGAAATATACCCAGTGCATGTCTATACTATAAATTGCAAAGCTCTGGAATAACATCAGAATGAATTTCAAATGAGATTATAGTCCTATAAAATTGAGCCATCATAGTCATATGGGCTGTTTATATGGTTTGGCCAAGGCTGAGGACTATCTTGTACTATGCAGGCATATAATTGTTTTAGCTAAGCTGGGAATCTAAAAATAATGCTTTATTGTTTAGTACAGATATGAACCACTGCTTTTTGCTGTTAACACAGTGAGCACTGGACTTTCTAGTAGTAATAGATGTTTCCATTAATTCAGTAAGGCTAAACAGAAGAGTGAAGACCTGGCAATAGGCGTTTGCAAGCCCAAAGCTTCCTGAAAATGGGAAAGATATTTCTGTAGTAGTAGGTATTGCCTATTAGTTTCAACATGCGAATAGATTTAATGATTTAAAGTATCTGAATAGCAATAAAGGGGTACTATTGTGCAGAGATAAATTGGAATCTGTCAATCTATCTCCTGCGTTCCTATAAAATAATTACTTAAGATGGATTTGAAGAGGATCTTGTCCACGCAGGTAAATGTTACTTTTATCAGAGAGGACAGAAAAGGTATTGAGTTTATCAGCTTGCCTGACATCCATGATAATGAAAACCTAGAAAATACAAGAAGGAAGAAAAATATATGCTGTCAGCTCTTTCATATTTCACAGCTAAGAAAAAATGTACTTTTTAGAAATGCAAGTATTTAGATTTTGGCTAGCGATTAAATAAAGCAAAAGATATAGGCAATGATCAATTTTATATGTGAAGAATCTGTGATTTTAACAACTAACACTTAATTAAATTCTTGATTGTAGAATTTTTCCCTGTGGTGTACTGTGGAAAGCAGCCTGAATTAGTAGCAACTGTGGGAGCTGGAGAGAAGCTTACAAAATTTCTCTGAGTTCCACCTGACCGTCCATAAGCTTTTTAATTAGCCAGAGCAATTGCCAAACTGTTGCCTCCCAGAACTGTTGAAAGATTTCCTTAGTAGTATCTTGATCAGTACAAATGCCTTGTTTTTGGGGAGGTGTTTGCCTCTGTGGGTTGGCCTGACAAACAAATGCCCCAGCAGCACCAGCAGCTAAGGTGAGGCTGGAAGACTGACTGTTCTTTGTGAGACCAAAAGACAACTTTAACCTAGTATCCCATTTTCAACAGCGGCCAAAAGTGAATGCTTAATAAATAATATAAGAATCGGAGCAGGTTATATGGTAATTCCTTCTGATAGTCTTGCATCCTCACCCTATTTTCAGCTCAGGGACTTGAGAGTTGGATGGGGTTTCCACGTACTTTGTAAGGCACGATTATTTTTTTCTTCAGTCTATTTGTCCAAACTGCAAAGGCTACTGAATCTTCAGTTCAGTCTTTGGCCTTCTGGAGATCCCTAAATTGCAGATTACCGGAAACAGAGGCAGTAAAACAGGGATGCATTGCTCTCTTATTCTCCAAAACGCTAGGGAAAGCGCAAACCTCAGCATGCGCTGTGGCAGTGCGGGCTTGATAAAGGTCAAGAGGTACTCAAAAGCTGCAAGGGTGGTCCTGTGTCATGGAGCTGCATACTGCTGCAGGTGTTCTTCGTCTTCAACTAATACGGTGCGTGACTGGGCATGACAAATAAAGCAGAAAGCCCTTGGTTCCATTTACCTCAAAGAGGCAATCCCAGAAGCTGCCGCCAGTGAGTCCCGACCTGAGGGTTGTCAGCAGGAAGAAGCTGTCCTGTTCTTGTTATCTCAGAGGTCTGTGGAATGGGAGCTGCTTGAAAGTATTGCACTGTGCCAAAGGAAAAGACAGTGACCTTTGCTGAAAAACACCTTACAGAAAAGGTTGTTTACGGTCCCTAGCATCTTCCCCTGTGTCCCTGCCTTTTCTATACACTCCTGAAGCATAACAAATGTTGCTGGTATGTAAAACCCCCGACGTGTCAGCTTGTTGATCTTCCTAGCCTTGAAATTCCCCCCAAGTCCCCTTCCTTTGCTGAGTAATTTGTCCTGCTGCTTCTGACTGCTGCTCTGTGCTTCCCAAATAACTCATCTTTTCTGTATTTTCCATCCGCTCCACCCCACCACTACTTATGTCACAGGGAGATTTTTAACAGTTTTTTGCTAAAAGACTGGCTCAAGTGCAGTTCCAGCTGAAGTAAAAAAAGTACATTTGTTAATTGTTCAGTTTCCATGGCACCAAAGACTTCAGGCTTTTTCTCTCTTGTTTTGACAAGCCGTCTTTGTACGGAGAGACCATAGAGATTGCAAGTGGGTTTTATGCTGAATTCTTTTGTGATATTAGCTCCTTTGTAATCAGGAAATGGCAAATACAAAGCTAGTAGGATTTCCAGACGTAAAGGTCTAGTAGTCTGTTGCTCTTCTGCGTACCACAGAAGTGGGCTAAGAGAAATTTTGACTGCATGAATGATAGGAAGATGCAGAGCTGAAGATAGGTTGGTAATTTCTCTGTACGAGGTTTTTTCCCACTGAACAAGCTGCCTATCTGTGTAACCTGGAAGCAAGTATTCAGTTAAGAATGATAACAGAAGTGCTGTAAGGTAATCATTTATGTTATTCATTAGAAAGGGTCTCCCTGAAGCTTTGCTTGAGTGGATAGGTGCCTGTGTCAGACGGACCAAGACAGCTCTATTAGATATGATTGATTTTACATCTCCTGCCAAGGTACAGAAAAAGCTACTGTGTGTTTCGCGTAGACTGCATAGCTCTTGGGCCTAGCACTGCCCCTCTCTCTCTCCCCCCCACCTTACTCTCTATCTGCACTGTCATGTGTATCCAAAATTTTCTGTTGACTGCTGAAAAGTGAAGTTTTTGACAGGAAAAAAATTGCTAGATCAAATTCTTTGTAATAATTTTTTTTGCATTCAGTTATTAAATTCTACAGAATATACATTCAGCAATGAATCTACTTCACAGAGTTAGGCAGTACATGATTAGTACAATAAAATCCTGTTCAGACTCTGAGACATAATTTAGATGATATGTGTTACCGTAATAGTGAGATTTTATTTGAGTTGGTTGGAAAAGTAATGGAAGCTAGTTATTTTGAAGAGCTGGTGGCCTAACTAACTTGCCTTGGTGAGCGATCATGATGAAGCTGGAAATGGGAATAAAAGAAGAAGCCCTTAGGTAAATGATAAATCCATCAGCTCTCAGTCTATCAAGCTTTGTATTTATTCATCCTCCACAGTACAAGAAGAGGATGGGGTCATCACCTGTGGGCAGCCACGAGACAACCAGATAGTAGCTGCCTGGAGACAAAGACATGATTTTTCACAGTAACGGTGAGGCAGCCTCCCTTTTCCCAACCCCTTTGTACTGCTGGTTTCAAGAGTACCCCAGATAGGATCCTTGCATCTGACCAACACAGAAGCACTCAGTGGGCGTGGAAAAGAGATATATGTACTGCTGTATGTAGTGGAGGTTATAGTAAAATCACAAATATTCTGAAACAGAACTGTCTCAGTCATGTCTTCTCCACACCGCAGGTTGTCAAGTGCACATCAATCTCTGTCTTCTTCCTTTGGGAATAGTCCCACTGTTTGTCTGAGTCATGTGTCTGTGTCTTTGCAGATTTTACTGCAGAGAAAGTCAGATTTATCAGCATTTGTTTTTCACCCAGAAACAGGAGCATCTTTCAGGATCTATTTAAAAGCAGTATTTCAAAAGATGGACAACCATGGTTTTATTTCTTTTTCTAATCGGATTCTGAAAAGCAAAACACAGCTATCAATTTAATGGAATGCTTGCTTTTCTGAAACCTGTCTTTCTCACGGCAAATGACCAAAGGATACTGTTACCTTGAGTGTTTATGGATGTATTTCCTCAGCTGTAAATATATTTCCTTATAAATTAGGCAATAAGGTATTTTATCAGGGAAGGAGACTTCTCGTCTCTTCCTATATTTCTGTACATTCTGACAGGGCATTTTATTTCTTAGGCTGGTCATATAAAGCCTGAAAAGAAATAAGTGACGAGTTTGCTTCACCCAGGGTGTTATTGTTTAATTTGCACTGTTTTGATTTTTCTTCCTGGTCTTGCAGTTGATCTTTAATAGGAAGGTGCAAAATTAAAATAGGGAAAACGGTAAGACATTTCTGTTTGGCATCTCCATAACCTGAAGATTATTTTAAGCTTTGAAAGCCTTGTCACTGAATTTTAGAACTGCTCTTGTGATGATTTCCTTTTTAAATTTTGTTTTCCTCCCCTTCCCCTCCCCTTCGCCCTCTCCTTTCCCCTCCCCCTCCCAATATTATTATGATAATTATGATAATTTGCCATAATGGATCAGTGGAGAGAAGCTATGAGGCTGTTATCAAAGAGCTCGCAACAACGCGTTATGGCTGTTGCTTCCTGATGTCATCCCTGAGACAGCACATTTCTACTACACCAGAAGTACTGGGATTTGCTTATATTGGCACAATTAATTTCAGATTCCTACATTTTTGTATAAAGAGCTATTTTCTTGGCATGATGTCACAATTTCTTCTGAAATAGCTAGCAATGGATTCTTTCAGTCACTACTTACAGAGATGAACTGAAAGTCTCAAGGGACAAAAGGAAACAAGGAGAGAAGAAGAAAAAGGGTGGGGGAGAGAAAGTTGCTTCGATTAGTTCCAAAGGGAATAATTTGTTATATTTCCAGCTCAGCATGCTCATCGATACTGGTGGAGGGTCTGTGGTACATGTTAAACAGTTCCTTTCTGCTCTATATAACTAGGCATGATTCCCTGCAGTGCACAAGAAAAACAATTCCACTATCAATAATCCACAGAAACATTTCTAACCAGACACCTCTGTTTTTAGGAAAAATTCCATCTGTCTAACACTTCTGACTTACTAGGATTTGATACATCTTTTTTATTGGTTTCTTTTTCAGAAATCAATCAAGACCAATCTCAGTTACAAACCTCTAGATACTTATGTTTTGTCCAGATAATTTCTTCCTCATCCTTCCTAGAAATATTATTTATATAACCTTCATAATCTATATTTTATATCTATATAATATCTGTAGCTACCTACATACTTGCTTTATCTTTATATTGATACAGCAATGTCTAATCTCTATCGTTGAACACTCAGATATTCTTTCCAATAAAAAGCACAAACTTTGTGATCCACATATTTACATTAAAACTTTATTCCTTCTTTTTCTACATATTTCAACATTTGGTTTAGAAAGCCCTTTACATTCCTGCTCCAGCAGGAATGTAAAAACGCCTCATGTATCAAAGACACATGGAGCTATGCAGAAAGAATTTCAACCCCTTTTCTCCTAGTCACACAAGTAGATGATACAAGCCAGCATGAAAGAAGACAGAGTATACTGCACCCTGAGCCTGGTGAAAATAGTATCCTTCGGAAACTCATGAAGCTTGAGATAGTGAATGAAACTACATTTTGAAATAGTATTAAAAAATACTACTGGCATAGTAGGGTATCATTGCATAACAGAAAGTAGAAACTTCACATCTGGGGCTCAGAGACATGATTTTGCTCTTTCTTGACTTTTAGAGAACCATCTCCCTCCCTGGTGAATACTACCGTGCTTTGGCAGATCCTTAACTTTTGCTATGGAAGCACCAGATGATGTTGAAACCATGTTGTGACAGGCATAAAACACTGACTAGGAGACATTCTCTGCCAAAGACTGTGTACTCTAAATATATTTAACTTTCAGGCTAAACTGATTTCAGATACCTGTTTTAGATATACTCAGGCTTCCTCAGAAGACTAATCTGCATGGTTTATTTAGCAACAGAAAATGGTTTGAGTCCATCACTTATTTTTAAAAATCATGGCAACACTGAAGTATTCTCCCTTACCTCTCTTTCTAGACCATGTATGTTTTTTTGGGGGAAACAATGCAAAATCCAGACAGGTGGCTTCGCAGAAGATGAATGACTGTAACTCTCTTCAGAGTCCATGAAAATGACTCCTTCAGAAGGCAGGTATCTTTCATCAGAAGTAATACAAATGGCTTTACTCCTAAGTAAGGCAAGGTATGAGAATATTTGAGGCAATTTCCTTTTCTCCGTTAATGCTGCTGTTGCAGTCAGTAAGCATTCAGCCTCCATTAAAGTTATTTAGTCAGCCTCTTTGGTAGCATGTTTGTTAGGTAGTCACCCATTCTTCAGTGCTCCTCAAAGCATGGCATCTGTTTAAAACTGCAAGCCTTGTTAGGCTTAGGAGAGCCCTACTGTGCATAAAGGTCTTGCAGCAAGTACCACGTCTCAACACAGAGCTCTCCAGTTCAATGTCTAGGCTACAACATCACACAAGTAAGAAAATACTCAATGAATATCTTGATGCATTTACTTTTCTGTTGATCCTGGATGAGTAGCATGTTGTGTTTATCTAATTTTTCCCCTCAGAATGAAAGATACTGTTCATCAAACTAAGGACTTCTTCAAAATCTTTTAGCTTTGCTATTTGGTGTTTGTCTGAGCTACATCACTAGGAAAGATGAAAACTCTATTTTTATCACTAAGAGCATTTTGCTGTCTGGGATGCATGATGTTCCTTCTTTTCTACTGTACTTTTCTCTTTTCTACTGGACAGTTAAAGTAGGCCTTGAGGGAGCAAGGTTGCTGACCCTCACCCTGAAAAAGGCACAGAAGTAAGATCCCCCCCCGCCAAATTCAAGTCTGTGGATTTTCAGACCTCGGTTTAAGCACCATGTCTATAGTCTCCTACTTACTTATTGATATATTTCTCTTCAGACGGAGAATGCATTTGATGTGCGTATATTGTTCTATCCATAAGTGCTCATCTCTTTTGGTATATTCACTCCAAAGGCTTGAATTTGGTATCAACTGTAAGTATTTATTGTATATTTATTGTGTTTTACAATAGTACAAAACATATTTCTAGTTAGTTTGATTTGTTGTCCTGCTTAGATAGCATGGGACCTTAAGATAACTTGATTTTGGTGACTGGAAAGCCATTTCTAAAATCTATCAAGAAAAAATGCACATAGATTTTTCAGGCATGAAATTTCCATAAAGTGACCTTTGCAATATTATTTGAATGACAAGAACACAAGAACATTGGAAACGTGACATTTACTTTCAAATATTTCCATTTATCCAGCCAGTGGTGTTTTTATGGGATCGTGCTTTTAAGTTTGATTTTCTATTAGGTTTCCTTTACATTTTTGTTAAAGCTTGTGCATTTATTTAGTTTGCAAATAAATAGTGGGCAAATGGAGTTTCTAACAAAAGCTAGCCCATAAGACTTTATGCCTGCACAAGCTGGGCAACAGAGCTTGTAACATTTTGTTTTTCTTCACAGCCAAACCGACACCCTTTTTTTACTTAATATCTTAACTTTTATCGTCTCTGGAAGCAAATAAAAGAACAAACAAATCAACATGTGGAAACTACTCATATTGTGAAAAGAATGGTATGAACTGTATCTTATGCTTTTTCCTAACCCTAGAGACCTTGAAGTTTCCCTCTATGTGTCTGACTACATGGGCTTGTGTTACTAATGGGTTTATCAAAGTGTTTCTTTATCTTACTAAGTAATGGTGAAAGGGTTTTTTCCTCCTGCCTGTGTAATGACTGGTGTAAACACTGACATTTTGAACTTGGACAGTTTTTATGCTGGTATTTTTGATTCAGCTCACATGTTAAGCCTTAAACAATATTGAATTTCTCTGTGGGTTACGCTTTAACACATTGTACTTTTAACTGTATGCGGCTTTTCTTTTGTGCTAACTCATTAAATGGTATTTTCCACCTCAAAATCACCACAGAGCAGTATGCGTTCATCAAAATGTGGATAGTCTGCACTTTTCAAAAAGCCGGTCAGTATTTAGAAACATAAAAAATCATTTAAAAACTTACTTTAGACTGTTGACTTTTTAAGAAGGGAAAAAAATGGACCTGTATTTCTTCATCACATTCAAATATTTCCCCAAATTCTTTAGTAGCAACATGTTAGATGTCTAATGGAGGAATGACTCAGGAAACAGCACTTTTTATTTTGAACTGCAAACATTATTTTATTCAGCTCTTGGGTTTCTTGGAGATTTCTTTGGTTATTTCTTTGCTTGATCTCACATTTTGCAAATAAAAATAATTTAACTTCAGTCTAATGTAAGACATGACTTGCTTCTGTACCTGTGTTCAGGTAATGGATGAGAAACTAGCTTGTTCTTGGCTGAAAAACAGACTTTTATTGTAAAGGTGGTCGACTTTTTCCCTTGTTACATGAAAATGCTTTTTATGTTCTTTGTCTTACTCAAGAAATGCAAGTTATCTAGGGCGGGAGCTGTCTCTCCCACTGTGTATATATAGTGACTCCCATAATGAAGTTCTAGTTTCATCTGAAGCCTTTAAGACCTACAATAGCATTGAACTAGCTGTGAACCAACAGATAGCAGAAGGTGAAGGTAAATAATATGAAAGATTATGCAGATTACAAGTGTTATTCTTTCAAAAACAAAATCCCTGAAGAATTTCACGTTTCAAAAACAGGATTGTGAGTTTCTACAATCTTCAGAAGACTAAGTGAGGTCATCGACTGCAGGGAAAATACTTTGAAATATATGACATTGCCCTGCTGGAAACAATGGTATATGACTTGATACTTTGGTATCAAGTATCAATGGTAAACAATGGTATATGACTTGATACTTTGGTATCAAGTATCAATGGTAAACAATGGTATATGACTTGCAACAAAGGGAAAGCAATATCAATATAATTACAGACCCCTGTATGCTATCATGAATTTTGAACTCTGGAATACGCTGAATCATATCCTGGATTACATGAGCATTATTACAAGCACCAATACCTGGAGGACTAGTGGCTACCTTAAGTTCTATTTCATGAGTACGTAACTTTTGCAGCCATCAATATAAATACATTTTTAAATCTATAAAACATTGTTCTAATTAACTACTTAGCTAATCTTATTCTTAACTAAGTTGAACTGTTGGCACAATTAAGATACATTAGTGTTTTGATTTTTATGAACAATGTTAAAAGTTGGATTATTGGAATTACTTATTACAAAGATGTTCTCCTCTGTACGGAAGGAAATGACATTCTTGTCAGCAAGCACAGAGCTTTCATGTATACTGTCTATAGATCAAAGATCTCCAATAATTATCCTCTGACATCAGAAATATGCAAGTATTTGAAAATGTAAATTTCACAATATTAAAATTCTAAGTTTTCTCATAAGATGTATTACCCTTATTGTACAATGTGAAAATCCTATCGGCCAATATATGTTCCCTTGCCAAGTATTTTAAGAAACTAATTTGAATGGAACCTTTTCAATATGAAAATGCATTAAAACATTTTACTCTATTACCTGATTATCTTATCCCACTTTATCTATTACTATGTTTCAGTCTTTTGCCTTCCCATTAGTTCACTTTTTCAGCTTTTGTTAAAATTTAATTAAATATAATTTTCTATTCACTTTTCCACCTTACTTCCTACTTTAGTTCAATATGCTTAATGCAAAACCAAAAATCTTTCAAACCACTGAGTTAGAATTGTTCTTCACATCTTCTTTTTAAAGCATTACATAGAATTGTGCTTCACATCTACTTCTTTCTAAAGCATTACATCCTTTCATGTGTTCCCAAATACAAGTATTCATGTAAAAAAGAAGAAACTACAATTTGTGAACTACCCTTTTGTTCCACTTACTTATGTAAGATTTACAGTAGCCATTCAAGAAACTGGAAGCAAAATCTGGCCATAAGTACCTACTGCAATTTTTAAAAAGATTTCCTCCATCAAGAAAGTATTTAATTTTCAATTAAAGTATTTATGAGCTTTTTATAAAACTTCAAAGAATTCTACGATCATATTAATATTTTTTACAGACACTTTGTGCAGAAAAATGTTAAGCTTATTTAAATTTTCAGGATTTCAAGATTTAGGCAGGTTTTTATTGAATGACTTCATTATCTTCGATCTGCATATTCAGATGATCATAAGTGACATTTTATTCAAAGCTGTCTCCAAAATCTCATCAAGTGGAAATAAGTTTGTCTTGGTTGATGATGATTAACCTCATCCGCACAGTAAGATATATATTTAGCACCTCAAGGACTTTCTCAGAATATGAACTACACCACTATACTTCTGATCTATTCCAAACTTTGATAGGATAGCACTTGACAGAACAAATTCCTTATTTTATCCATAATGTCCTGAGGACTAGCCTTGGCATGTCTTTTTTCAATCTAACATTCTAAGTATTGTTTTCCTTAACAATAATCACCTGTCTAATTTAAAAAGTTTTAGTTCTAGAGAAATTCTTCTTAGCTGAAGTCTGCATTATTCATAAGACAAGAGTCAGTATGACATATAAAACAGCAGTGCAAAATATATTAATTACTATCCCCTCTGTATAATTTTATTATATAGTTTCAAGACATTGGTGGAAATTGTGGTCAACTGGAACTAAGATTTTGTCCCAGATATTTTGTCTTTCATTGCACATGGGGAGAAACAGTGCAAGCTAAAGAGAAGAAGAAACCAGCCCAAATATCTTTTCCTTTTTATCCCCACGAACTGAAAGGTTTTAGTGTCAGTGGTGTTAAAATAGTTAAATATTAATTGAAACAATGAGATGAAAATTTTCAAGCATGAAATAATGCAAATAATTTTCAGAATAATGGGTGTAGTTAAGAAAGAGGCTACTGGGATTTATGGTTTGATTTCATTAAAAAAAATTGTTCACAAACTGGGACAGTCTAATAATTTTAACTTTGTTTAGTTCATGGCTTTTCAAGACAATGCTATAAAGTATTTACTAAAAATAATGTCTTCAGGCTGAAAAAGTCAATTAGTTTTTTCTGAGAAACAATTTAAGATGTGGTTTAAATTTTCCTTCCCCCAAATTACACAGAAACCTAGAGTAATTACAAGTACCAGTCCCATGCAAATATATTCTGCTCTCTTTGCTGTAATTGCCACATGACCACCATTCATATTTTTCCCCAGTAAATTAGAATGACAAATAGTGGTAGATTGTCCCAGGATCTTCTAAGAAATTTTGTATTTCTTTCCCAGCCCACCATGACTCATTTCAATAGATTTAGAAGAAATGTAATAGTCCATGGTAGGTACACATGTTTGAAAAAGGACACAACTACTTAAATATTTGCAAAATGTAAGGAATTTATATATTTCAGATGTCATGTCATCATTACCGCATAAACTGCTATAAACAGTTCTGCATTAAATATTTTGCTGAAGCTGTATCTTTTGACAAATTGACTGATACAATATAAGCTGAAGAAAAATCCTGGCTCATATTTGCTTATAATATTGGCATTGTACTCTTGATCTATCTTTCGTATCTTGACTATTTAGTGAAAGAATGTTTCACATTCAATCACAGATTTTTTTAATCAGTTTTAAATATCCTACACAGTTATTCTCTTAAATAAAGTATTTTATTCACAGATTAAAATCTTAAACCTAAAGACCAGAGGCTATATCGATGATTTTGAATGCATTGGCTTCAAAGGGTGTTTTCTTTTGAATACCTTTCCCACTACAGTGTTACTTCTACTTGAATAGGAACAGAATAAAATCCATGTAAAAGCTTGATGACTTTGTCTACACTGCCTAATATGTAGTCTAAATTTTTGAAAAATTACCATTATTTTGCTACCTCCATTCTTGTATGCTCAAGCTGAGACATTTCAATGAATTGTCGCACTCTGTACTGCAACTCAGCGTTTCCTAAAGATGTATCACTGAAACATTTCTGCACCTCTGTGCCAATATAAGGGCTTATCTGCAGTACTTTTATATCAACAAAGTTAATTTGGGGAGTAACTGAGCGACAGTGTGATAAATAGAATTATTTGTGCAAAATTATTATGAAAATACCTGTTGCTACTTTTTTGGAATAATAAGTTTAATTTTACTACTGTAAATATCAAAGACCACAACAAAGATAAATTGATGCTCTAGGATTACCTAAGTAGTTGGCTTCCCAAATGATGTTTATCTTCCACATTGTTGGAAGTATGCTTATTGTTTTGTGTACTTTGTACTACTGCATCTAATTGCACCGGGGTCAGTAACGATATGCCAGCAAAGTCCTGGACCCTTTCTGGGAGAGCATATTAAAATCGCCTAGTGAAATCTGCTTTCTCTGTTTCCAGAAGTAAGGCTGTTAAACTGGCTGTTCATCTAATTAATGAATTCATTAGATTTATAAGATTAATTATTACATTAAAATTCACCACAAAATTTAGAAATACCTGAAAAGCAAGGTAAAACTTAAGATTTTAAGGTGATGGTTTGCTTCACAAGCCACATGAAAACTGATGAGGTTGCTGACTACCATTTACCAACAAAAGGACATGAAAGACAAAGTCCACATGAGTTTTACACATATGATAAAGTTAATTATCATGAAAAAAGATGTAGCAAGACTTAATATAGAATTTAATGTAGTTTAAAGTGGTTCCTACCTAAGGAGGTATAAATGGCTGGTAAAACAACAACAGCAGATTTTACATTTGTCCCAGAAGTAGTATTTTAAAAGCAGGCTTAGACATGGTGTGATTAGTTTACCAAAAATTGTCCTTCACTTTGTCTTGTCTTCTAAATTTTTATGTGGTATCTGTTTTGCCATCACATTTTTTAAGACATTTTCAACAGAAGGAAATAAATTTTACTTAAAATGAAGTCTTATTATAATGTATTCTATTCTTATTAAGCCAATCATGAAAAGGTCTTTCTACTGAAACCTTTTATCTTTACCGTTGAGCTACATATGGGGAAATGCTAAACTTCTCCTACAACTACTGAAAACATGTTTCAGATTATTAGCCTTGCTGAATACTTCCTTCATTAATTCATTATGGATTTTCCTCTGATAAAGGTCTTTTAAAAGTTTCCATCTATTGACATTTAAGCTCTCTGGTCGGTGCTTCAGAGAAAAGGATTAATGAATTTTTTTTCTCCTTTCCAAGTTCAGCAAATGCCCGGTAATGATTCTAATAATGTTGTCTGGATCAGAGATGAAGAAATGTTTATTTTTACAGTTACAGTATAAACTGAGTATAGATAACAGCAGAAGCAGGACGTCTAAAAAACCTTTGGTTTTAGTTTTTGGCTTGAATCCTTCTCTCTGAAATCAGTTAATCTATTGGATTGCAAGTGGAGAAGGACCTGGGCTTCTAATGCTTGGCAATGTACTTTGTCTTACGAGTTGTGCATATGGAAAACTTCTTGAGTAAATTAAAATTGTCTTGACTAAGAAGTTAGTATTGATAAATGGAGTATGATTAGGGACTGAATGTTTTAGACCTAGAACATCTCTGTTATGGGTTTCAGTTCAAGAGCAATCACGAGGCTACCAACACTGGGGGAGGCCCTACATCAATTTAACTGTTACTAGTCTCTCTCTAACTACTAAGTATGCTACAGGCCAGTCTGTTATACATGAAAATCCCATTTTGCTGAGATCCGACAAAAACTGAATGAGCCAAGATAAAATGATTTAAATAGCATGTCTAGGATGACCTATGGCTTAAGGATTAAATGCAAAGTGATATTATGTAAGTATAACATATGAAGAATATTTAGTACATTAAGGGATATTTGACATACATGGAATCTTTTAAAGGAATTTAAGGAAAAGAAAGGTTAAATGACATAGATAATATTTTCTACAATCAGTTCATATTAGAGAAAAAACAGATGATAGTGAATATTTGTACTAACTTTTAAAAATGGAGAAACTCATGAGCCTGAGAAGTATATAATTTATAATCTCCAAGAACTAGTGAGAAGAACAGAGAGAGAATATCTATGATCCGTGGAACCAGTAGTTGATCTACCCTAGGTTCCTTTCAAATATTCTTGTTGACAGTTTATATATTTAACTGCTATTGAATGTTATTAGGATAAGGAGAAAATTATATTTCTGAAATAGTTAGTAGTATTTAATTATAATCTTCAAGGCTACTCATTAAAAAGATCACAGGAAGGAAAAGCGGGATGTGAGAAAAAGAAGAAATCAGGTTCCTAATCTGTATTTACTCTTCCTGGCCCTGAATAATTTGGCCTTGATCCTGTTTCATTTAGAGTGGCTCAGTTTTTCACCGAAGAAGGTACTACAAGTTAATTATAATGCCTACTCTGAGTGCCAAAGGCTTAATTAATTCCTTTGTCTTCAACCAAGATGCCCAGGGAAGTGGATGGTTGTTCAGTAAAGGCTTCTCTTTTAAACTTGATTGCTTCCTTTGTATTGAATACTGATAGAGACCACATCAGTTTGGCTGTGGTTCAGGTTATGTGAGGACTAATATTACCCCACTTTGGGGCAGGATGGCATTGCCAGTGGCAAACTTCAGCTTTTAGGCTGTGTAACCTGGAGACAGGCAAGGGAAGAAGAACTAAAAATATCTGTTTGTTTTCCCACATGCTTCTAATGGAAGTAGAGACAATTCCTGTCCACGGATATATGGTTAGGACTTGAGGTCTTCTGTGCAGGATGAATCAGCATGACTTGACTTTAGGAAGTCATTAGATGGCCGCCTCTATTTGCTTCCTTGAATAGTATAAACTCCTCGTAGCAGTGCCTCATGCACTGTGCCTTCAAGTAGGGCAACCAAAGCAATGCTCACAGGTGCCAGAATTAATGTTTGCTAACAAAGAAGATTGTCATCAAATTTAATTTACTGACATCATCCAAACTCAAGTGGTTTTCTTTCTACCCTTTCTGAAGTTCCTCTATTTCTTCATGTTGATGTCCATAAACCTTTAAAAGGTTCTCATAATTTCTTTCACGCATTTTTATTTTTATTTTGGCTATTTTTTCTTGGGGTAAGACTCAGTTGCAAAACTTAAGGCTGTCCTGAAAAAAACCCAAAGGATTGCTGTTTGAAATGTCTCAGGAATTGACCTTACAACTTATCTTTTTATTCTTTGTTACAGAACTATATTGATGAGATTCAATTTCACAGCATCTACTTTTAGAGAAAAGGTGCAAAGCAAACTCTGACATGGCACTTACAAGACTTTGTAATTCCCTAATTCATCCCGAAACAACCTCCTTGCACGTGGGGTTCAATACAGTTAATTTTTTATGGCCTTTTTCAGTCTATCCAATCAATTCTCTTCACACTTCCCATTCTGTCCTGGTAATGTATTAGAATTTTTTTTTGCATTCAAGATATGACATGTGGTATAAATATGGTTTTAAAGGCACTGTGTAACATCTGAGGCAACTAAACTTCAGCCAAGGAGTAGGAAGAAATAGGTTGCAATATGCACTTTTGAATCACCCATGGTGCTCCTTCCAGTTATATACTGGAAAATTCTCTGTATAGTATTTCTTAAATATACGTAAATACCTAAGCTGCTTAGCTGCTGTTGCAAACAAATACTGTGTCTAACCAGAAGTACGTCAACATTTAGACAGGCAATATTGAAGGTGAGGCAGATCATAGAAATGTGGGTAAATGGAGGTAGGAGATAAAGAGAAAAAAGAAGGGACCCACATTGACTCTCAAATTCTTTGTCTACTAAATAGGTACCCTATAATATTAGAGCCTTGAATGTGAAGGGAACTGTTTCTAAAATAGTATTTGCAGTAGTAGATTTCTTTAACACCAGACATATTCACGCAAAAATGCAACATAGTACAGAGCAGTAAAGTATTGGAAGGCTTTATTACATTCAGTATAGTCTCACTGTGCCTTCCTGGACAACAGTATATAATTAATTTGTGTTAATAGGATTAAACTGCAAATGTTAGATTAATGTGTACTGGAAGGTTCTTGCCTTTTCTTACAGGACAATCAATATATACAGCCAAAAATCATTCAGCAGATGTCCTTTCCAACACACAGAATTTTAATAATTTTTGCAGGTAAATATAGAACATATGGTGAATTTACAGTATTTGCCACCAGCACAAAAATAAATTTTAAAAAGTCCACCATCCAATCTTACTCCCATTCAATGAATATGACCACTTCACTATGAGGGTGGTGAGGCGCTGGAACAGGTTGGCCGGAGAAGTTGTAGATGCCCCATCCCTGGAAGTGTTCAAGGCCAGGTTGGGTGGGGCTTTGAGTAGCCCGGTCTAGTGGAAGGTGTCCCTGCCTGTGGTAGGGGGATTGGAACTAGGTGATCTTTAAGGTCCCTTCCAACCCAAACTGTTCCACAGTTCTATGAGTCTAAGGGTAGATTAAGGCTTTTTGTCGGATGGACACATGGCATACTTGTTTAGAAATTAGGAACGAGAAAGGCATAACCTAGTTTAGCCCCCAAGAATGTAGCTGTATTATATAACAGTGACTATACAGCAGCTTTGAGCATGGAAAATTGCCATAGTGTCTCTGACCATGGCCGGAGCCATAGGTAAAGAGGTATTCAAGCTGCACATAACGAAAAAACCAACTACTAACGGAATGTCAGAACAGATCAGCATTTGTCCGTCATAGTAGCTGAGACAACAAAATGATTGCCTTTCAATCGTTAGTTGCCACTGGTAAATTACTGACAAATGACTGTATCAGATCCAACCATTGGTACTGTACATTATTATTATGATTTTTATTGACTAAATCTGAAGAGAAAACAGCTACATATTCATTAAGGTATTTTGGATTGTTCAATATTTTCTAACCATATTGTCATGGTTTAACCCCAGCCAGCAACTAAGCATCGCACAGCCACTTGCTCACTCCCCGCCAGTGGGATGGGGGAGAGAATCAGAAGGGTAAAAGGGAGGAAACTCGTGGGTTGAGATAAAGACAGTTTAACAGGGAAAGCAAAAGCCGTGCACGCAAGCAAAGCAAAACAAGGAATTCATTCATCACTCCCCACGGGCAGGCAGGTCTTCAGCCATCTCCGGGGAAGCAGGGCTCCATCACGCGTAATGGTTTCTTGGGAAGATAAACGCCATCACTCCGAACGTCCCTCCCCCACTTCCTTCTTCTTCCCCCCAGCTTTATATGCTGAGCGTGACGTCATATGGTATGGAATATCCCTTTGGTCAGTTAAGGTCAGCTGTCCCAGCTGTGTCCCCTCCCAGCTCCCCGTGCACCCCCAGTCCACTCAGTAATGGGGTGGGGTGAGGAGCAGAACAGGCCTTGGCTCTGTGTAAGCCCTGCTCAGCAGTAATGAAAACACCCCTGTGTTATCAACACTGTTTCCAGCACAAATCCAAAACATAGTCCCATGCTAGCTGCTCTGACAAAAATTAACTCTATTCCAGCCAAAACCAGCACACATATACACAAATATGCATACTTATATATGCAGACATGATGGGCTATAATAAAAGTGTAAGAGAATGTAATTTCCTTGTAGGTTTATTGTGCTATACAAAGCCAGACTTGAAACAGTTCTGGGAGGAAATTATTAATTTAGGAAATGTACATAGTAGGCAAGTAGCTATGAGAAGAAAGTGATTTATTTCATAGCAGGCTATGAAAGAATGACTGCAAAATAACTAATTTGCAAAGTACAAAGGTATTTCAATGTGTAAATGTGTTCTCCATTTCTTTTGTTCAACGCTGTGTAATAGTCTTAGTGAAGGTATCTATTCTTAGCGACCTTGTCTTGTTACAAATATCAGGAAGAGGCATAGAAAGCATCCAGGAATGCAGGTTTGCTTAACAAAGCAGAAATACAATCTTTTCTACAGAATTTGGAAATGACTTTTCAAATAACCTATTTACAGTTGGAATGTTTTTTGGCATATTTGACAAGGAAAGTAGCACATAAACAGTCATTAATAAATTGGTTCCATATGTCTGCAAAGCTATCTATAATCTCAAGATCCCTTGTAATTGTTATTCTATATACTCATAGTAATTCCAAGTTGCAGTCTGCTTATAGTGTGTCTCACACCAACAGAAAAATAATTTCAAGCTTGTATAAAGGCAAGAACATCTTTTTTTACTTCGTGTAATGCTCGTAAGTGTCAAAAAAAGTGAAACCTTTATGTTTGCAGAACCCAAAGAAAAAAGTGGAAGGGTTTTGGCTATTCAGAAGCTTGTCCCTTGAAAAGACAAATCCATCAAGCAGTGTCCAGCAAAATTCCTTATTCCTCTGGTACGACTATAGGAGATCCTGTGTCTCTGAGAATCACAGCTCAAGGCCCAATGATTTGAAATAAGGCAATAGAAGGCCTTAAACAAACATTGAAAAAATTATTCCAAAGTTATAAATATATAGGGAAAGAAAAAGAGGAAAATGGCATTAAATCTTTAGATTGAGATATAAACTCAATCCCTTATAAGGACTTTAAAAGAAATAGGAGTCTGCACACCACTACTTTGTTTACTTTTTATGGACAAAAGCAAACCACGTCTTCTCATTTTTGAAATTTCTGAACTTTGGGAAGAAAGAGATAAAGGAAAATCTCTTTTGTGAGATGTCTGCAAATTTTGAACTTATACTCTTACCTGAATTCTGTTGATACAAGTGTGAATTTCCAATTTCAGAAGTGTTGCTGCTTAATTTTACAACTAATTTTACAACTAATTTTACAACTAAAGTTCTGAATCTCGACACTTGTAAACTTGGAGATATAGGGTCAGTACTGGCATGTCTGGTTTATTTTTAAGAAACTTTTTACAAAGTTAGTATTTGTTAAGTGCTGAAATAAAACAAAGGAAACAGTGTTCCTTCCACAGTTCAGTCCAATCAACTTAACACTGAAGTGTTCCAAATCACTTAAAATAGGGGTAATAACTGAATTTTACATGAGATTCACTCCTTGTAAAAACATACACAGGTCAAAGGAGTACTTCTTGCTAATACTCTGTGTGATCCCGTGTATAAAACATATGTTAAAAAAAAAAAAAGACCCAGTGTGACAAAGTGGGAAATTACGAGAGAGGTTAAACCCCACTTTTCTCTATCATCATCATTTCCCTTACGAGTCTAAGGAAACATAAACACATTTCAAAATTTAAAAAAAAATCCACCCACCCCAAATACTCTCTCTCCTGCTGCTATGTTTGAAAGTTTTCCATAAAAAGCAATATGTATCTTAGGATTTTATGAGCTTCCAGTTATTTGTGAACATGACTGAATAAATCAAGTAGTACGTTTTCTGGCTTAGCTTTCATGGGAGTTCACGCTGATGTTTCTAAGCCCAACGTTACTGCTGAGAAGCTTTTTGGGCACGCTGAGAATAGTTCCTGTAAAATATTATGGCAATATTTTAAAATGCTGTCATATCACGGTGGCCCTTCAAAAAGCCAAAAATAATGAAGAGCTGTGTTTAAATACGGCTTTTCTTTGTGCCTGAGCTGCTTGTCGAGGCCAGGAGGGAAGCAGGGCTGCTGATCCAAGAGCAAGAGTTGCTTCACCCTCTCCTAGAGCCACGTGTTGTCAGTGATCTCATTTTCACTTACGTGTCACAACTGGCGGAGAGGCACGCAGCCCCACGGCCGCACAGCGTGGGCAACCGACGCCATGAGCACGACGGCCTGCGCTGCCCCGGCTGACCGTGCGCCAGCGGGCGCGGCGCAGCGCCCAGCGAGGCCCGGCCTCCCAGGGCCGCGGCTGGTGGAACGCCGTGGAGGAGGCTCGCGCACCCCGCGCTTCGCCAGCGGCGCGATCCCCCCGGGCACGCTGGTACCAGCCCGGCCGTGGTGCCCGGTGGAGGTGAGGGCAGGGGAAGCGGGGGGAACCTGCAGTGCCCCCCGTGCGGGCTGCCGTGGGGGCCGGAGAGGGTGCTGGCAGCCTCCGAGGCGGGCGTTGGGGCCGCAGTGTAACCAAGGTGGTAGAGAATTAAAATAAAATAGGGTTAGAAAATAGGTTTGTGAATTTATAGCAAGTTGTAACTATAAGAACATTATGCACCAGCAATGCTGCTCGAGAACCCACCTAACCCTTCCCATCCTGATTTAATTGTCAAGGAGTTAAGTGTAACATTGTGATCATGGTATTATGTTTTGTTCTAATAACAAGTAGTCAGAAAGAAGGAACACCTTGGTCAGTTCTACGGTCCGGTGGGTAGGTAATTATTCATTCTATAGTCTTGTCTTAAAGCAAAGGACTGTGGGGTGAATGATTGCATATTGGACCGACAGCCCGTGAAGATCTATTGAGTGTTGCCAAGTTTAAATGAACTTAGAAGGAAAGGTAATTCCGGCAGGGGGAGATCGCGACCACCGACTCAGAGACCACCCACTCAAGAAACCCTCCGACTCAAAAGATTAAGGAAGTAAAATCCCAAGAAATTATAGTGAGCATGCGTGGTCATTTACATGGTAGGCGAGGAATACTTAACCAATCATTGTATGGACACTTGATGAATATGTATTAATCTTGCCTATAAATGTTTGATTTTTGAACTGATCGAGGGAACACGATTTAGGAGGAGCTATCCCCCGTGTTCCCGGCGCCGTGAATAAAGAATGCCTGCCTTTTAACACTACATTGGTGTTACGAGGTTTATTCCCGATTTCGGTGACAGTTTTGGCGACCCAGATGGGACACTGCTTGTGAATCTCGACGGATCTGTGGGATCACAGGACCTCCAGCCGGCACCAAGGGATTCTCGGGGAGAACCTCTGATCCCCGGACCGAAGAATTCTGAGCAAGTCCCCTGGAAAGGTAATAAGGCATTCTTTAAAGGATTCAAGTAACGTGGGTTCGAGTCCCACTAGCTCGCTCGTAAGGCGCGGCGAAAGCTACGCAGAGTAGGGCTGAAAGGTACCTCTGGAAAGGGTGAGGGTACGAGACCCTCACAAGGAATGCCTGCCTATAAGACGCGGCGAAAGCCTCGCAAGGTTGGGCTAGGGGCCCAGGTAAGGAGGTTGGGGGATTTCTAGCAGGGGGCTAGAAGATCCAGAGGGACCCTCGAGGAGAGTAGGGGTCCCTCCGACTAGTGCCTGTGATAGTGCACAATCACACCCACTAGTCTTGGGAAAATGGGAACATTTCCGAGTAAAAGATCTATCCCACAAAAAAACACCTTTGGGATGTATTTTGAGGCATTGGAAAGATCTGGGAGGTGATCCTCTGACTCGGAAGCAATTAATTGAATATTGCAATCATTGGTGGCCAATGTATGTCCAAGGTTGGACAGTGGGGAGAAATGGTCAGAAAATGGGACATTGCAATATAACACCATCTTGCAATTAATGTTGTTTTGTAAAAAGGAGGGTAAATGGGAAGAAGTGGCTTATATTGATTTGTTCTTTACACTACAAAATCATCCAGAATGGCAGAGACAGTGTGGAATACATCCGTATGATCCCATGGTAAAGATTGTGAAAAAGGGGAAAATGTGATGAGAACTCGAAACAGTGGTGGTGAAAGTTCCTTTTTCAATTACTGATTTAAGATCATGGAAAGAGACTGCAGGTACCTATCAGGAGGATCCCGAAAGGGTGGCTAAGGTAAAATGCTTGAAATTGCTTAGGCTGTATATAACAATAGAGTAAAAGAAAAATAGGTGAGGCAAACCCGAAGGGGTGGAAAGCTACCAGCAGTTTTGGCAGGGAATAACAGGATAGGCAGAGGGAGAGGACAAGGAATGAATATCAGAGACAGAAGGAAAATAAGCCCCGATTGGCAGAAGATCAATGTGCTGTTTGCAAGAAGTGTGGGCACTGGAAAAGAGAATGTCCTAAGGCAGGAGAATTAGATCCGGCTCTCCAGGCAATTAAATTAATGACTCTGGATGAAGAACTATGAAGGGGACTGGGGGAATCAACCCTAGCTGAACCTCTGGTTACATTGAAGCTAGGGAATGAAGAAATAGAGTTTCTGGAGCTACTTACTCAGTATTGTATACATGTAAAGGGAAATTTAGTCACAAATCAGTAGATGTTGTTGGTGCGACAGGGCAGAAGGAAAATTGGCCATTTTTAGAGCCATTAAAGTTTAAATTGGGAAAACAATGGGTAACTCACCAGTTTCTGTATATGCTTGAATGTCCACTGTCTTTGTTGGGACGAGATCTATTGAGTAAGTTAGATGCACAAATAACTTTCAAAGACGGAGAAATCAAATTGTTAATGCCAGAATCAAAAGCCATAGAGGCAAGAGTGTTTATGTTACAGGATTCCTACAGGGAAGAACAGATTCCAGAAGAAGTGGAAAATGCAATTATTCCTTTGGTCTGGGCAAGTGGAATTCTGGGACGATCTAAACTGGCAGAGCTGGTAAAGGTGATTTTAAAACCTGGAGCCAAACTGGTAAGACAAAAACAATATCCTATTAAGTGGGAGGCTCGAAAAGGATTAGAGGGGTTGATTACAAAATTTTTAGAATATGGACTATTGGTAGAGTGTGAATCAGAATATAACACTCCCATATACCAGTAAGGAAATCCGGAGGTAAGGAATACCGATTGATTCAGGATTTAAGAGGTATAAATCAGATAGTCCAAGATATACACCCAGTAGTGGCTAATCCATATATTTTACTGACTTCCTTAAAAGAGGAACATAAATGGTTTACTGTACTAGATTTAAAGGATGCCTTCTTCTGCATACCTCTAGATATAGGCAGCCAAAACATATTTGCTTTTGAGTGGGAAAGTCTGGCCACAGGACGAAAGACCCAATTGACATGGACTGTACTTCCACAAGGATTCAAAAATAGCCCTACGATATTTGGGAATCAATTGGCCAAGGAATTAGAGATATGGAAGAGACAGGACCAAAAGGGAAGTGTTCTGCTATCAGTTTACTAAATTTCTAGGCCAAGGAGAATATAGAGTCTCCAGAAATAAGGCCCAAATAGGAAAAGAAACAGTAATTTATTTGGGATTTGAAATATCCCAAGGACAGAGACAATTGGGAAATGAAAGAAAAGAAGTTATCCATCAAATTCCTGAACCAAGTAGCCTGAAAGAATTGAGAACTTTTCTGGGAATGATTGGGTGGTGCTGACTTTGAATTTTGGATTATGGATTGTATGTAAAGCCACCGTATGAGGCTTTAAAGGAATCCAAGGATCAGTATCTGACTTGGACACCACAATGTTAGAAATCATTCAAAGAACTGAAAAAGACATTAATGATGGCACCTGCTCTGGGATTACCTGATGTGACCAAACCTTTTGAGTTGTTTGCACATGAAAGGCAACATCTGGCTCTTGGAGTGCTGACGCAACGGCTGGGACCCTGGAGACGACCAGTGAGGTACTTCTCTAAACAACTTGACAACCTGAGTAAAGGATGGCCAGGATGTTTATGCGCTGTGGCAGCAACAGTATTGCTGATCCAAGAAGCTCAAAAATTGACCATGGGTCAAAAGATGGTGGTGTACGTACCGCATATAGTAATAACTGTTCTAGAGCAAAAGGGGGGGTCACTGGCTATCCCCCAGCAGAATGCTGAAGTATCAGGTTGTCCTATTGGAACAAGATGATGTGGAATTGAAAACCACACCGATTGTTAATCCAGCAATATTTTTGTCAACAGAGAATCCAACAGGAAATTTAGAACATGACTGTTTGTTAACTATTGAACAAGTTTATTCCAGTAGACCAGACCTGAGAGATGAACCTCTGGAAAAGCCTGATCTGGAGTTATACACAGATGGAAGCAGTTTCGTACGAGAAGGAAAACGAATGGCTGGATATGCTGTCGTCACCACCTCTGAGGTATTGGAAATCAAGGACACTACCTGTAAGTACCTCAGCAGAGAAAGCAGAATTGGTGGCATTAAGGCGGGCTCTGCAAATAGCAGAAGGAAAAAGGGTAAATATTTGGACTGATTCTAAATATGCATTTGGTGTGATCCATGCTCATGGAGCCCTCTGGCAAGAAAGGGGACTGCTGTCAGCCCAAGGAACACCAATAAAGTATAAAGAAGAAATTCTCCAACTCCTGAAAGTTGTGCAGAGACCGAAAGAAGTGGCGGTAATGCATTGTAAAGCTCATCAGTTTGGTCAGATGGCTGTAAATGTAGGTAATTGATTGGCAGACAAAGCTGCAAAAGAGGCCACAGAATGAGGTATCCTTGCACTAGTACCAGTAAAACAAACAAAATTATTAGATTTGAAACCGAAGTACAAAAAAAATTGGATAAGCAATTAGCAAAACAATTAGAAGCATCACAAAATGCAGAGGGATGGTGGGTGACATCAGAAAAACAGGTGATAGTAACCCTGCAAATTATGACATAACTCGCAAAGGAAAAACATGAACAAACACATTGGGGAGTAGATGCTATGGTTTCAAGTTTAAAAACATCTGTAGTATGTGTAGGAATGACAGGAATAGTTAAATCAATAATAGCTAGATGTCCGATCTGCCTTAAAAATAACCCCATGAACCAAAAGAGGCCACCTCTAGGAATGATAAAACACGGAAATTCTTCAGGAGATTACTGGCAAATTGATTTCTCTGAGTTACCCAGTCAAAATGGATACAGGTATTTATTAGTACTAATTGATACATTTTCTGGATGGCCGGAGGCCTTCCCTTCCTGCACCAACAAAGCTAGAGAGGTAGTTAAAGTGTTGTTGAAGGAAATAATACCAAGATTTGGAATGCCATTGGGAATGTCTTCTGATAGAGGACCACACTTTGTGGCAGATGTAGCTCAACAGATCAGTAAAATTTTGGGTATAAAATGGGACTTATATACCCCTTGGAGGCCACAATTGAGTGGAAAAATTGAGAGATTGAATCAAATGTTGAAAAGACAAATAAGTAAAATTTGTCAGGAAACATCTTTGAAGTGGCCACAGGCTTTACCACTAGCTCTCTTGAGAATCAGGATCCAATCAAGATCAAGAGACGGTATAAGTCCATATGAAGTCCTGTATGGTAAACTGTACCAGACTCCTTTAATCCCAGGGGATATGAAGGTAGCTGGGGAAACTGATTTGAAAGTGTATCTAATTTCTTTAGGAAAAGTCCTTGGAGCACTTTGGAGATATATTGTGCTGACTAGGTCACTTGCCTTGGATACGCCTGTACATCAGTATCAGCCAGGTGATCTTTAAACTTGGAACTCTGAACCACTGCAGGAAAAGTGGAGGGGACCATTCCAGGTACTGTTAACAACTTCTACTGCAATCAAGGTTGGAGGAGTGGAACCGGGGATACACTACACCCGAGTGAAGAAAGCCCCGTCATGGAAGGTCATCAATAGGGATTCAGAGACTGCAAAGTTGATTTTAAAACATGTTTAAGAAATTATCATTGGAAAATATGGAAAAATGGGTTTTGATTTGGAAACTGATGATGTTGGGAGCATTATTTGAGATGATAATAGATCAATTGGAAGGGAGAGTGAAGCAGAGCAGCTAATATACATTCCAAGGAGAACTCCAGGAGAAAATTTAATGGTAAGATTGATAAAAGAATTTACAAATTTACAAAATGTAACCCAAATAACCGCATGTCTTCCAATTCCAAGAGCAGTAGGTGAATCAATTCCGTGGGGAATCTTAACAACAAATTTGAGCGCAGTAAGCACAAGGGATGAACAATTATGCAAAGAAATAAGTAGAGGCCTCCCTGTACATGATCCTGAGGAAGCTGGACATGTAGTCCATAATTGTGAAAATCAAACTAAGAGAGAGGCAGAGGTTGCATGGGATTCAGTGTGGTCTATGGATATTTTATCTCAATTTCAATATATGGCTAATACTTTATGGTGTTTTGCCTGGGACGGAACAGTCTTTACAGTTTTCCCATCAGTTAATGACAGGAGAACCACATCCAAGGAAAAGGAGGATATAGTACCCTGGTGGAATTGTAAAAAGATATGTAATTGCAGTGCAGTTTATAGAGCAGTTCAAGAAATCCCTCCCTTAGCAGCTGCATTGAAATATGGGTATTGGTGCAAAGGACTCAAGAACGATTTAAATTTGACTAATGTATATAAAATTAGAAAGGGATCAATATTTAGTTGTAGAAGATCTACAGTTCAGAACCCAGGACATTTAGTTTGGGCAATGAGTAATGGAACTTGGACCACCCATTTACCAATGGACGGGAAAGTAAAAAAATTACTTTAGGAATGCCAACATTATGTCCAATCTGAAAGAAAGCTCCCTTTAGGGGAGATTCTGAAAATTTAAAGTTAATATGGACAAAAAGATCACAAATTGATGATGATGATTGGAATGAACCCTCGACAGGAGTGAAACTTGGATGAGCCTTAGAATCCTTATTGACTCCCCTGGTAACTTACAGGAATAGAGATTGGTTATATAAGTTGACAGGTCAAGTGAAAAGATTAGCCAAAATAACGAGGAAAGGATTTAAACAACTAAATTTACAGTTACAAGCCACTTTGACGATGACCCTACAAAATAGGATGGCTCTAGATATGCTCTTACTAAAAGAACATGGAGTTTGTGGATACCTGAGGGATAGGATAGATCATTGTTGCATACATATCCCAAATGTTACCCAGGATGTTGAATAGGATTTGGACTTATTAAGAAAAATAGAAAAGGATACTCAGGAAATACAACAAGACATGCAAGAAAATTGGTTTGATAAATTTTTCAGTGGATTGGGATGAAAGGTTGGATTGGAAGGTTAAGTCCTTAATTGGTACTGTGTTATTATTATTAATAATATCTTTGGGAATATTATTCATTTATCATTGTTTGAAAAAGGAATTTACAAAAAGAGCTACCATTGATAGCAGAATTACACTTGCATTGACTACAAAACACCAAAATTTAAATGGACTAACTAATAATGCTCCTACCATCATACAATAAAGTGATTGAATATTAATAAGGAAATTAATTTGTAATGGAAGTATTGAAAAGAAATTATTTCAAAACTTCCAAAGGGGGGAAATGTAACCAAGGTGGTAGAGAATTAAAATAAAATAGGGTTAGAAAATAGGTTTGTGAATTTATAGCAAGTTGTAACTATAAGAACATTATGCACCAGCAATGCTGCTCGAGAACCCACCTAACCCTTCCCATCCTGATTTAATTGTCAAGGAGTTAAGTGTAACATTGTGATCATGGTATTATGTTTTGTTCTAATAACAAGTAGTCAGAAAGAAGGAACACCTTGGTCAGTTCTACGGTCCGGTGGGTGGGTAATTATTCATTCTATAGTCTTGTCTTAAAGCAAAGGACTGTGGGGTGAATGATTGCATATTGGACCGACAGCCCGTGAAGATCTATTGAGTGTTGCCAAGTTTAAATGAACTTAGAAGGAAAGGTAATTCCGGCAGGGGGAGATCGCGACCACCGACTCAGAGACCACCCACTCAAGAAACCCTCCGACTCAAAAGATTAAGGAAGTAAAATCCCAAGAAATTATAGTGAGCATGCGTGGTCATTTACATGGTAGGCGAGGAATACTTAACCAATCATTGTATGGACACTTGATGAATATGTATTAATCTTGCCTATAAATGTTTGATTTTTGAACTGATCGAGGGAACACGATTTAGGAGGAGCTATCCCCCGTGTTCCCGGCGCCGTGAATAAAGAATGCCTGCCTTTTAACACTACATTGGTGTTACGAGGTTTATTCCCGATTTCGGTGACAGCAGGGCAGCTGGGGGGTGTGCGGCCTTGGCAGGGGCTGGGGCGGCGGCTCCTTCCCCGTCGCTCCCCTGCAGCAGTCTTCTGCTTGTGTTGTGGAAGTTCTTCTCTGTTGCCTGCGATAGCTAGTTCCCACAGCATCAAAGTCCTCAAGAGCAAGTCAGAAGACAAGTCAGCTCTGGAAACAGAGGAATAAAACACATTGTTACAGTTTACACATAATTAATTATGCTGAAATGAGAGGCCCTCCCTCCTTTCTGGTTTCTCAGCTGGCTCTGTGGGCTCCGGTCCAGGCTTAAAGCGGGGAGGCATAGATGCTCTACCAGAAACTGCCCTGCTAGGCCACCCTTGCAAAAAGAAATAACCAGCTGGGATAGGGATATTAAAGCAGTAGAGGTTTTTGAAAGAAGAAACAATGTCACCAGGATCTGTTTTTATAAGCATTATCACCATACTGTTTATAGTTGTAGGGAGTGATGGAGGGCCCAGAACAGAAAATCCAAGCTATTTGCCATTATCCAGGCAGAGCTTCAGTGTCTTTAAAACTCACAGGGTAATTTTATCTTGAGCCGAATCTTTCATGTAAAACTCGTTCTTGCCCTTTTTTATGTTGGAGAGCTCCTTATTTAAATTAAATTTCAAATATATCTTACATAAGTGCAGTCAAAACAAAAATTCAGCTGGTGCAGTATCCAGTCCCGTATAGTTGCCAAAAGCAGATAGCTAGGGAAAAGTCTACGTTATAGTCACCTGGCATTGAGCCATATGTGGCCCAGGGTTTATGAGGTGGTGTCTATGTATTTACAGTCCATGAATATGCAGGTTGCTTGTGACCCAGTGTTAGCTGTTAGCTTCATACCGTCCACCGGTAAGAAGGTGCAAAGCCTGATAACTGCAAACTCACACAACCTGGTAGCTGGCAGAGAGCACAGGGATGTTGACTCTTCAAAGAACTGGCTCAAAAAGGCATCAGAAAAGTCTGATTTCCTAAACACTCACACCATGCACTGTGCAGCATTTTCCTGCTTTATACTATTTTCTACCATGTTGCTGAACTTTTTTAGTATGTTGTCTCTGTTGCAATATCTACGGTATTGTTTATGCAGCTATTTTCTGATGCACTGAAGTGTGTTTAATGAATTAGAGTGCAACTCTTCTATAGGGCTGGTTTCAGAGAGCTCTCGAATAACAGGTCACAACAAAATCCTGGCCTTGAAAGCATCCTAACATAGTCCTAACACAGGTGAACATCCAGATTTAATTTTCATGTTCTAGACAATCCTAGAGATAGCAAAGATTTAGCTCTATACTTTGTATTGACACTAGAGTGTTACCACAACATTTTCTGGTAAGCTCAAGGTATGTTGGGGACCAGCTCCCACGTAGAGCTTACAACTTCCTAATGAATTCCAGATGTTGTTTTAATGCCTTAGGTTTACAGGCTACACAGCTAGCTTAAGAAGTCAGTCCCCAACTACAGTTAATAGAATTTAACTATTGCTTAAATTTCAATTGAATTTGAATTCAGCCCTAAATAAAGTATTATGATTATAAAATTGCAAATGTCTTCACGCAGTTGTTTAATCAGCTGGCTACTTGCATTTCTAATCAACTAATGAACTGAAAATGCAAACTCTATAGTGGGTCAATGAAATCAGTTTTAAAAAAGGAAAGTAAGCAATTGTACAGAAGATAAATATAAAATCATATTTTAAAAGAATTTCTTGTTCTGCAGATTATGAGACTCCTCTTACAGATTCTGTAATATCTTAGCATAAGAATTGTCAAGCATTTAAAATTGCAATGTAATATTTTAAACAGCAAATTTTCAGTCTCTGGAAATTATTCTCTTATTAAGCTCCTAAGTAATCGTAAGATTGTACATTATCTGTATCTGAATTTAGGGGGATAGTATGTGTTTCAGAAATTAAGAAATTGATTTTTTTCTAATAATTCTGTAAGTTTTGTGCATTTAAAAGAAGTTATTGTCAATAATATGTTGTTAATAATATGAAGAAATGATGGAAAATTTCCTGTCTGGGTTTGAAAAAAACCACAAGACCGTGTAATCAAATTTAAATAAAGCAACTTACAAAGGAGATAAAGAGATGCCCATTGACAAGCACAGTTCAAAAAAACTCAAGACAGAACAAAAACAACTCAGTATTTTATTTTAGATATTTGGTATTCAGCATGCTCAAACTTTTTGTAAAGGCAAAAAATGAAGATTCATTAAAAAAAGAAAGTCTTTTATTAATGGGAGGTAAGTTATTTTTGATTATTCAAAGTCATATTTTGCCTGAGAAATGTGATGTGTCATTTCAGACAACAACAGTATATTATGTTCCTGCCCATTCAGAAGGTAGTTTTTAATTACATTTTGCTTTGACTTTTTAAAAGTAAATTTTATACGTACTAGTCCCATATCATGTGTTACAGCACATCACAGAAATTTTTTAGTTTTTATACAATATGAATTGATTTCTTTTCAGCAAGTTGTTTGTTTTTATGGGGTTATATGTGTCTGAAAATATGTGTCTTTTATTCTTTCCATTTGAATTAAGAGGATATCTTAGAAAACACTTGTTCTAATGAAAATACAGGATTTTATTTTTTAATGTATTGAAGTGAAAAATTACAATTAGCATCCATTTTTCACATGCAATCAGAGGTAGATCATTAAGGGTTCCATTTCTGAACACACTTCAGTTGCTTCAGCTGTGTATTCTGCCCGCAGTTTAGACACTTAGACATACAAACATCCACGTAAAATTGTCTTCAGAGTTTTGTGGGTGGAAGACATAAACCTAGCTAAGTGCACAACCTCTTTTATCCCTTTTTGTGTTTATAGGCCATTTTGTCTCATTTTGTCAGTTTCCATAATGCAGCAGACATTTGCAAGTATTTGTAATTCTTTTTAACAAGCAACTATTGTACAGTGCATGAGATTATTCCCCTTGGTAAGGTAATATCAGCCCTAAATGTAGAAAACATTCTACTCTGATTCAATTTCCATCGATTTGGGTTGGGATTCCATTTGAGAATAATGTAATTAGGATCAGCACATTCCCATCTTTTGCCAGAGGTATCCAAGTGCTTTATTTTAAGCAATGTAGCTATGCCAGTCTCGTAGACTTTGTATGTTTGATAGCTTCGGTGAGCGTTTTCTCCTTTTATATCAAACTTATTAACTTGGTTAACCCAAGGAAGAACGCTGCCGAGAATGCCTTGGGGATTCAAATGCTGTTATCAAGTGAGGTTTACTACAAGTGATTACCGAATGCAGAAGGACTACACCACTGCAGTCTGGAGTTGTAACTGCTATATTTTCTAACAACTTGTTGTAGCCTTGGCAACCCATGGTGTGGAAGAAAAATGCTAGCATTCCCTGAGTAACCATGGAAACCGAAACAATGTTTATGGGTAATTGGATAATCTGACCTACCTACATGACATAGGAGATGCTTTATATTTAATATCTGGAGATACTGTCTTGATGTTAATCATTTGGAACAAGTGATGTCTTATCACTATAAAGCATGAAGCAAAAGCTACATAGAAAGCATACGACAAAGAAAAATGAGATGTCTTTTCTCTGTAATAAACAAACTTAATAGAATTTTTATTAGCATTAGTTTAGGGGGATTTTTTTATCTTGTTTATTGGTAGCCAGAGGGATTTCCTTTGAGTAATATGTTGAGCTGAATTATCCTTATCGTTTTGTGATATCAATATTTGGTCATCATATTGAGCAGGTGGAACTGAAAGCAGAGTACTCCACTTATAAGTAAAACCACTCACAGTACCGACATTTAAAATTAGAACCTCGTGGCTGCGTATTCAAGAACCAAAAAAACAGCCCTCCTTTCTTTTTATTCTAATTGGCATAATGCTACTGTGAAACTTCTTAGTAAAGAATTCAGAGAATTACTGAATTTTGATCTGGCTTTGAAATAAACTATTTATTCTCTTCCCTCTTACGTCATTCAAGAAAAAAGTTCCTGAAGGACCAATAGTAATCAAATCATGTGAAGTACTTTCATCATGAAAAATTATATCTGTTGCTGTTTTAAGCAAGCAGCTCAGATACAGAGTTTTGGTTGAGAAATGGGGGAGGAGAGTCTGAGAACAGAAATCTGAATATTCCCTGATCCCTCCAGTCAAGACTGCTCGCTGTTGCCAGCATTCCTTTTCCATTGCTCTGCAGCAGCGCTGTCCCAATAGATCGCACAGCTGGAGAACTGTCTCAGGCTTAATAAATCCTCCTTCAGACTGCTGAAGGAGACTCTGTAAATAGGTTTGGTTTTGCTAAAGTCTTCCTACAGTATGCTCTGGAGAAAATACTTTTCCATTGTTGGGCAGTGGGACACTGTGCATCTCTGTAATTGTACGTAACTCACCCAGTTCTCCTATTTTCCTCCGTCTGGAGTCTGGACACGCAGCTTCTGCTGCCTGGGGAGGTTCTGCATACAGATGGGGAAGGGCAATGCTGGGATGTAATTTAATACACTATCAACAGTAAATCATATGTGACAACAGGCAATCCTTTAGAAAAGCAAGTGCAGTTTTCTTTGTGAATAGCTACTGTCAAGGCTGAGACAAGTAGGGTTCTACTCAGTGTAATTAGCCATTTTTTTCCTTTTGCAGTATTAACCCACTTCTTTGTGCTCTGGTTACTGTTGTACCTGGAAATTACACCCAAGAAGAGAAGCTGCAAATACCAACCTCTCCTGCTTTGTCTCATGTCATATGAAAATGCTTTAATAGATCGTGAAAGAACCATGTCAAATATTAAACAAATTTTCTTTATAACTCATTAAATTCATGTTACATTGTATTATCTAAGCAAAGCCTGTCCAAAGACTTACAATTTTTTATCTGTGTCTTGGAAAGTAAACTGTATTTATCATCTTCTTCAGGCATAAAATGGATTTCGGTATAATAAAAGTATTAAATAACATCATCACTAGAAAACTGCAACTAGCTTCAGCTGTGCTCAGGAACTCCTATGGGAAACAAGTCAGTGAAGTCTCATTAAAACAGACCAGATAAAAGTACCGTGTAAAAACTAAGTAAAATGAGAGCAAAACTCCATGGTTTGGGGAGAAACAGACATGGAGGAGAGGACATCTAAGATTTGGTGTGGGAAGCTTGATCTCTGTTTCTTCTCCTGAAATTCTCATGCTGCATTTTTTGTGTGGATCCGGAGTCGTTACCGCTGACCCTGCCGAAACCAGGGCAAGAACATGTCAGGGGCAAAGCAGAGGGGAGCAGGGTCACTGCAGTGAGATAATTAAACTTGCAGCCGAAGGTTTCTGTAAAGAAAACTGCCTTTGCCTCATGGTGGCCAGAGCTACAGCATCCAGACGGGAAGTGTAAGGCACTTTCATGCCGGCTTACTGCCACAGGCTCACCCAGGATGTTGGGGAGCAGCCCAGAGAAGGTATCTGGTTAACTTTTTTTTTTTTTTTTTTTAATCAGGGAAATGAAAGGGTACCAATGGCAGATATATACTGAGGGAACACTGGAAGCTAATTGCAAGGAAAGGAGAAGGTGTTGGAATAAATGTCAATTATAGATGATGTCCTCAAGCTTACTGCAGGAAAAGTCACCAGTAGAGATTTAGGGTACAAATAAATAGCTGCTTTAAGAAAAAGAATAGAAAGATAATTACAGGCATGAACTTTTACAACAAAAAGTCAAACACTGAGATATCTAAAGTGAAATTAACTGCTAAAAAAAGAGGTTTATTGAAATGGGAGACATTTCAGAAAGCAGCAGTGAAGGTCACTAGCAAGATGGAAGAAATGTCTGAAAAGTGAAAGAGAGAAATATAGTTTGTCTAAGTTATGATTCACAGGAGACAAAGAACAGTTTAATTTTTCTTAAGATGAAGGTGAGTTTTGTACGATAGTCTAAGAAAATAAATCTAGGAACTTAACATTTGAAAACTGGAAAAGCTTAGTCATATGGAAGGATGGCTCTTCAAAACAGAATTGACTGGTTAGAGAAACAAAATATGTCAGTAGTGAAAGGAACAGAGGAAATAATGCAAAGATGAAGATCTAATAGAATTACCACCTCACAAAAGATTGAAACCTGACCTGCTAAGCTATTTAGGAGATATTCACTGAGGCTGATGTAAGAGTACGGCACATAAACAAACTACTGTTTGCATGACTGTAAGTAGCTGCTCTGCAGTAAGGGTTTGTATGTGACTTTGTAACTTGAGGAAAACGTAAGGTCCGCCACCTGTCCTTTCTTGGAGCCCTCTTTAATTTAGATATATGATAAATTGCAGTAAAGGTAATTCCACGAGACATTCAACTGCTATTTCTTTAGTGATGACTTCAGAGATTTTCTAAGTTAGTACTCAGCAGCAGTAAAGACTATACAAAAATACTAAAAAAGCGAAGTATTGTCTTTCAGTAAGACTGAAAGGTAAAGATCTAAAACAAATGCCAGATTTTAATTCTAGTTTCGAAGAATCTAAAAGGACTTCTTGAATACATTGCAGAAGCAGCTATGGATTTATGGACTTTTTTCCCTTCTGTAGCTTTTGTATCATTACAGGTAGATGGAAACACTTATTTCTAAAGCTGGCAATCACTCTCTACTCTAAGACTGTGATTTTGGCAGACTTTGAACAGTTGAGCTGCTCTTTCCTGAGCTCTTGTAGAGCTAAATTACTTTGTAAAAAATATTTTAAAATGGGTCAACTGCTCCTAAGGCGTTCTGGTCTTCTCTTGTTTTAAATGAAATTTGGAAGATCAGTCTAACAAACCTCTGCCTTTAGCTGCTCCAATTAACACCTCCCAAATACTGTTAGCTGTAAATCTTTGGGAAGTTTTTTTAATGAGTGAGTGTTTAGAGGTCACCTTCTCCAGTGAATTAATTCTGTGTGCTTTCATGGACTTTTTCACTGCCTTTCTGGTGGCATCTCTGAACTGTAGCAGACTGTTCCACATCAAATACCTTATTTGAGAAAGAGTTTGCTTTATTTGTGCCCCGTGGTCTCATTCCACAGTAGGGCACTGACCAATTCAAGACAGAGAGACTGTAAAAAGCACTAGGAAACCTGGGGTAAATGAATACTGGACATAGCTATTGGTTGTTCGTGTACCTGTATGATACCTATGTAAAGGGCTTCTGAATATATCTGCCTTTGCAATGAGATTGAAAACTCTGTAACCTGTTACTGGCTCTGCGTAACCATGAAAAATTAACAGTAGCTGAAGTAGCACCAGCTCCTTACGGAACAATCGTGCTTTGGCATAGTGAGCAGGGAAAGCCAGCCAGTTCGTTAGATAGGAGTAAGACATCTGTGGTTTGCTGTGTTTGCATGGTCATAATTATGATTAATCAAGTAGAATACTCTGAAACACTGGTGAAAATATCTGCAATGCTAAAACCGAGGGGTTTTAATCTGGATGCCAGTGGGGTTGGGAGAATGTTATTCACTATTCCCTCACCGAAAATAGTGCATTATTCCACCATTCTGTTTCATCATCAAAGAAGAAAATACTGGGTGTTGTATTTGACAAAGACCCCCCTTTCTTCCCACAACTGGCTATCAACAGATAACGGAAACAAATAACTTGAAAAAGGTAGATGGAATGCATTAACTTGTCTAAAGGATTACTGTTCCATAGTACAAGCTAATAATCTGTTTCAAAATCAGATCAGATCAGGATGAGATGTGAGAAAAATAACATAGCCTAAATCAGTAAACTGTATCCATCAGTCAGCAGCAGCAAATGCTTTGGGGAAATGAAACAGGAGTGGGAAGCTCCTTTCTTGCAACTTCCCAGCTTATGGTAATAAGCTTACTAATAAACTTTTCAGAAATGGCCTGAAAACTGAATGTGAACTATTGTTGAGGAGAAAGAGTTATATAATAAATAAAAATCTTGTTCTGACTGAGACATCTCACTGCACTTACACATTTAAAGCAGAGAACAGGTACATTTTTTTCCTTTTTCCCCAGAAATCTCCTCTATTAGTCACAGACTTTTCATCATCCTGAGCATCCTTTGTCAGTCGCACTGTAACAGAACTTCTGAGGACAAGAAACTGTTTAGCAGGGTGAGAAATGCTAGAGCAAAAGTAGCAAATTTCCCATATCTAATGAACACAGGGTGAAAGGAAAAGAAAATAATGATCTTTTGCATAGAACTGCACATCACTGTGTTTTTAATCATTAGGTTGTAAAATTTTAAGTGGCGCAGCCAGGGAATATTCTGGAAACCACTGAATGTATGAGTGTACACAGGCACATATTCCACATAAGGGCATTTACGTTTGCATTCGGAGCATGAAGATAACGAAAAATCTGCTTCTATAGATCTGGACCAGGATGACTTCAATATGAATGGTTCATGCAATGGCTTTACATTTTTTGCTACTTCTAAATAGACAAAGAGTGCCAAAAAGAAAAAGATGTTCTGTCTAAAATCCTCTACTTTTTCTTTTTCTATAGGCAAAGGTTGAAATTTGCATGTACTATTGCCTGAAAATTTTACTCTTAGGTCCTCACTTGTCAAGAACCTGAGGAAGAAACATAATATATTGGTTTATTTGACATATGCTAAACAATATAGTAAAATAGCTCTTTTTTAAACCAACCTGAAAATTACATCTCTGTACGGTAATGTTTCTTAACTCGCTCATCACAAGCTGTTAAACCTTCATTCCGACATATTAAAAATTTGTTAAGGAATATGCTTTTTTCTTCTAGGAAGTATGTAAGAGTAATGACCACCCCCAAAATGCTGAAGGAAACAGTGCAGAGTTCAAAACAATTTCTTTGATATGCAGTTCCAGTGAAAGAAAATCAATAAATAAAAGTTTATTTATTTTAACCAGGTACCATGAAAAGCTCAGCCTTGCATGACAGTGTGTGATTATAAACTATCATACACTTCTGAATATAGACCAAAGATGGAAATATTGATACTTTCTCAGAGAGATAGACCAAATCCTGAATATGTTAGCCTGAACTATGTTTCTCCCAGAACTGTCAAATCTTTTCATTCTATTGGGCTGAAGTTAAAAAAAAAAAAAAAGGCTCACTGCTGTTTTGTGGATGAGGAAAGCATTCTGCAGAAGGTTAGCAAAGCTGTGTGTTCACCTAATTATTGGTTTAGAAGGCTGTTAGTAATCTATGTGATAAGCTGTCGCATGCTACAGGGTGGCAATAACCCACCACCCTATCTAATGACTTGTCTGTGTGGGAAATGACCCCAGTCGTTCACGTGGAATAGTTCTTCCCTGGCCACACCTTGCAGCACACATGGGTCATCTGAGGTGGCTTCTCACTGATGGGGTCGTTGTCCGAACTCTTTGGTCGTTTCTCAGCATCACGGCGTCTGGCAGAGATTTCCGTTATCCAGCATCCGAGCCCGAGCTGCCACACAAGCTCCTTCCTCTCCGGCTGTTTTCATGGCAGAAACACATGAAGCACAGCCTAAGTAGCTCCCGTTACTGCTTCTAGATGTACTGACTCCACAAAACGTTCTTTTTGAGAAGTTATTAGGGGTAATTTTCCAGTGATTAATTTTTGTTCCTGGAAGGCAGTCAGTGTGGGGTTTTTTTTCCAAAAGAAGTAAAAAAAATTATGTTAAATGAAATATGCCTGTTTTTTCCATTGCCAAAATTATTCTTTACCCTTTAATGCTGGAGATACTGTAAATGGCAGGAAGCTGGATGACCAGTAGGCTGTAATTTATAAAATATTTTGGGGTATTTCAGTATGAAAATCTCTATAAAAATGCAAGATATTAATAACAAACTTGACAGTTCTAGGCTGCTTATATTTAAGGACAAATTCCCATTACAGGCAAAAATGAAATTCAGATGTAGCCTATTTTTCAGGCCAACATAATTCAAATACCTGACATCTTTAAACAAGATTATGCTCTGTCTATTGTCGTGGGCAAAACAGACTCAACTTGGGGAATTTAACTTAATTCCTTGCCAAGAAATTTAATTACTGATTTGGGTATTGAGAAATAAAGACAACAAATATTTAAGTGCTTGGGGAAATCATCTTCAGAGACACCAGCAGCTCCCCTCAGCTGTCTCCTGCGGTGGGTCCGTTGGAGTTGGCTGGAGCCGGCTGGAGCCGGCTGGAACCGGCTCAGGGCTGCCCTGCAGGGCACTGCTGCCAGCACCGGGGCACATGCATCCAATACATCTGTTTTGCCTATTTTCCTGATTTTCATATGCAGAGTTTATTTTTACAGTGTATGCCTAGGCCAGCACTAATTTTTTCCGAGCATTTGTGGTTTCCCAGCTTTACTACCAGCCTGATGGGTTACACTCCTCAGACCTCTGAAGATTCCCTCATTTTCTGTAACTGATATTTGGAAATACAAGCAAAAATACGAATCGGTGGAGTAAAAAAACCCAAAGAAGTACGTCAAATCCGCTGCCTTGTCCTGTTGACGGGAAAGAAGATGCTTCAGCTTACATTTCTCGCATTCTCTTGAAAGACTTGCTTTGTATGTGATTTCATTTGTTGGAGCACTGCCCTTTCTCCTTGCTGTTCCTTCTGCACCTGAGAATGTCAAAAAGTATTAAGAATCTCCGGTGCCTTGTGTCAAAGGTCTAGTAGAGACAGATGACATTCCAAAAGCAGACAATCCATTTGCTGTGCATGGATCCTGAACAGCTTACACAGAGTGTGGGTTTGTTCCAGCAGTACTGCACTTCATGTCTGTTGTTGTTCTTGTGGTACTGTGTTCTGGCTGGGGTGATTTTCTCCGCCACCTTTAAAACAATGTTTTAAAATTCTTCTGGAATTTGTGTTGCATGCAGAAAGGAGGATTTTCAGAGGGCTTCTGACAACTCACTGCTTTATGGAATATTGAATGACATTTTCTCTTGCAGAGGGCTATTTCTCTCTCATATTTAAATTTTCTGACTCTTTCCTTCAAGATATTTGAGCACTTCAATAATAACAATAATATTTTATAATGACAATACTATTTTGTTGCTAGGTCCCCTCTCACTAAAATGCCTGAAATGACTGTGTTAAAACTTGTCAGAGATCTTTTCTGAGCACAGATACCAGGGTTGGTGTCCCATACTTCTGTCTTCAAAGGCTGGGAGATGAAGCATGAGAAAATTCTTAACACGATAACGAAAACACTTAAGCAACATTAAATACTGTAGGCAGAGCTAAGTATCTGATTACAACAATTTGTACAAAATCTTTAAAAGCTGTGTCTTTTAAGCTTTTAAAAATCCTCAGTAATGCTTACATTTGTGTGGATATGTATATCTAACCCACTTGACGTCTGATCTCCAACATCTTTTTCAACACAATCAGTGTCTTTGGGTCCAGATGTAGAGATTCCTACACTTTATTTTAAAGTTCCTTAGTTAAACTTTAAGGAATTAGTATAAAAAAGATTTTGCTTCAAACTCATTCTATTTCAAACTTAGAAAACAAGAGTGTCAGAGTGGGGTTCTTCTTTTTAAAGGATGCATATTACTGTTTAGCAGGCATCTTATATTGTTCTTTATGCCTTGCAAGAAGTGTAAGCCAAGCGCATTGCTATAGGAGCTAATTCATTAGCTCAGGTTAGAGAGAATTTTTTTTATAGCAGGTTCTGAGCCAAATATTGTGCATATGTTAATTTGGAATCTAAGTTTTTCCTTGCTAACAATATGATTGAGCCCATTTAGTCTGGACATGCTCTTTGGTTTGGAATCATGAGTAACATTCATTCAGCAAGAGAAAATTGTTAAACTCTTTCAGTGGAATACAATAGAAAGTTGTTTCTTGCAGAATTATCTAAGTGACAGTCATTTATATCAGAATCAGTAGAGTATGACTAATTTTTTTATCATCATAGCAGCAAAAACATGATCATTTTAATTCATAAATGGGGTCTAAATAGAGACATCATGTTTTACTTATAACATGTCAAGTCACTAGGAGCTTACTCAGTGGTGAAAAATATATTAAGTGGGGTTGTTTTCTGTCCCTTTGGAAATGCCTGGTATTGGTACTGGTGTCACATCCATGGAAAGGGGAGCTGGTCAGATTTCCAAGAGGATTTAGTTCTTCTCTCACCCAGTGAGTACCAACCTTACCCAATAGATACTTTGGAGTCTAAAGTACTTTAGTTTACTCTGTATTGTAAAATAAGGTATATTAATTTAGATAAAAGGAATTCAGTATTCATAAGTATTTCTCCCCCCGCCTTTTTTTAACTCTTTAACCATTTCTTTACTCCTTTACCTCATTGTGAAATTCACTCTTAGCTTTCAACACTTAGTACATTGCTTGCCTTTTTTTTTTTTTTCAGATGCATAGTATAGGGGGATCTCACAACCTGCATAAGTGGAAAATTTCAGAACCTTTAGTTATGAATTTTTAAACAGCAAAACGAATCTATTTAAATGTATGTATATAAATAAATTCTTTTTGGTGGCCTTAAGTAGTGAAAAAGAATTATGAACTTCCAGCTCACAAAATTAATTTGATGAGGATGGAATGTTCTACCATTGCAAATTAGAGAATTTTTATATCTCTTGCTCACATTCTTCTTACAGAATATTTTGAAATTGTCCTCTTACATTTAGCCATATATACCATGTGACATGCTGTAAGTGCCAGAATAGTACTGTAATCCTTTATATAGCTAGTGGTATTGTGTCTTAGTGCAGACAACAGGCTGAAGATTTTTTTTGTTTAATTGTTTGTTCACATTTCTTGAAAAAATTTTTAAGAAGAGAAGCAATTAAAATGTAAACATAATTATTTCTTTTCCTGATAGTTGAAAAAGAATGAACTAGGAGGAAGAGAATGAATTTCCGTGCCAGTCCTTGTTTTTTGGAACCAGTAACTGTTTGCTGCCCATGGAATTTTTTCTGTAATGTTTTAAAACTGACATGTCTTTTACTACTCTCTATGTTAGAGTAAATGACTTTTAATAAATTGACTTCTTCTAAAACAAAGATATTGATTGTGCACAGAAGCAATATTACCTACCACATCATAACTTTTAGTGGGAGAATGTTGTGCTGAATGCATGATGAAAATTGTGATTTCCTTATTAAATCTTGTAAGAATGTAAATTGTTAAAAAGAAATCATTATACTTTCCTGCTTTCTGGTGTTATGTGATCTACATCAGATTTCTTTTTTTATATGTTCATTGTTACATGTATAAAACTATAAACAAGCGACTGTTTACGAGAACTATAATATGTACCCTGTGGACCATGAAAAACTGTATGGATTTCGATCAGGATTTTTATGGGCACATAACAAAAAAAAAATTAGCTATTTATTAGCAAATTCAATGTGCATTAACTTCTTTCAATATTGCTATTCAAATTGAAGAAGAAAATGCTTATGGAGAATATCATCAAAAGATTACCAGATCTGACACTGATGCACTATGAATTGATGCCAAATAAGCAAGGATCCTCTTTTATCACTCTTTTATACCCATTCCAGGAGCTATTTATCTTCAGCACCAAAAGTGCTGAAGTAGGTTTTCTGTTTGATAGAAGCAGTGCCATCTATTAAAGCCCTTGAGAAAACTCCACTGTAAATCTGCCTGCATCCTTAATCATTAAATAAAATAATGAATCTGGCCCTCTAAGCCCTTTTATCATATAATAAAATATTTCCCAGAACAGATGAGTTATAGAAATTTTTCCTGATATCACTGCCTTTTAACAGAGAGCTGCCATCTATCTAAACTACTCTGTAATTTCAGTTTGTAGTCTATTCTGCATTAAGTTGTGTAGCAGAATGAAATGGCTGGTGAACTGCCACAGCTGGCCTCAGTGGGGAGCTGCAATCAGTCAGTGCTTGGCAGAGACCCTTTCAAGACTTGGGAGAGGACATAGCCATAGTGTCAATAAAGACTCAGTATTTCCCACGTCACCATGATGACATCGTATGATGCAAAGTCACCTCCCCATGCCAGGTCTCTCCTTGGAGGTGTACTCACATGAGGTCACTGGACATGGCCATGCTTTTAACTGCATAATGAGATTAAGGACGTGACCAGGGTTGCAGCTGTGCAGGTAAACACATTGCCTAGCTTTACTCCTGCTTGACAAAAGCTGTGAACTCTGATGGGTGTGGTGGGTTGACTCTGGCTGGATGCCAGGTGCCCACCAAAGCTGCTCCATGGTTGCCCTCCTCAGCTGGGCAGGGGAGAGAGACTACAAGGAGAAGCTCATGGGTCGAGTTAAGGACAGGGAGAGATCACTCAGCAATTACCGTCACGGGCAAAACAGGCTCAACCTCAGGAAATTAATTTAATTTATTGCAAATCAAATCAGAGTAGGGCAATGAGAAATAAACCCAAATCTTAAAACACCCTTCCTCCACCCCTCTCTCCTTCTGAGGCTCAACTTCACTCCCAATTTTTCTACCTCCTCCCCCCGAGCAGCGCAGGGGGACGGGGAATGGGGGCTGTGGTCAGTTCATCACACGCTGTCTCTGCCGCTCCTTCCCCCTCAGGGGAGGGTCCTCACACTCTGCCCCTGCTCCAGCCTGGGGACCCTTCCACAGGAGACAGTCCTCCATGAACTGCTTCCACATGGGTCCTTCCCACAGGCTGCAGTTCTTCACGAGCTGCCCCAGCCTGGGTCCCCCCACGGGTGCCGTCCTTCAGGAACAGGCGGCTCCAGCCTGGGTCCCCCCCGTGGGGTCACAAGTCCTGCCCGCAACCCTGCTCCAGCCTGGGCCCCTCTCCCCACGGGTCCCCACAGGTCCTGCCAGGAGCCGGCTCCAGTGTGGGCTGCCCACGGGGTCACGGCCTCCTTCGGGCATCCCCCTGCTGCGGCGTGGGGCCCTCCCCGGGTGTGGGTGGAGATCTGCTCCCCCGTGGAGCTCCATGGCTGCAGGGGCACAGCCGGCCTCACCATGGGCTTCCCCAGGGGCCGGGGAACCTCTGCTCCGGCACCTGGAGCCCCTCCTGCCCCTCCTGCTGCCCTGGCTGGGGGGTCTGCAGGGCTGTTCCTCCCCCGTATCCTCACTCCTCTCTCCGGCTGCAGTTGCTGTGCTGCTTTTTTCCCCCCTCCTTAACTCTGTCACCCCAGAGGTGCTGCCACTGTTGCTGATGGGCTCGGCCTTGGCCAGTGGTGGGTCCATCTCGGAGCCGGCTGGTGTTGGCTGTGTCGGACATGGAGGAAGCTTCTGGCAGCTTCTCACAGAAGCCACCCCTGCAGTCCCCCCGCTACCTAAACCTTGCCAGTACAGTGGGTCACCAACCACAGCATGCTACCAGAAATAAAAAGAGAGCACAATACCCCAGCACTGATTAGAAGAATGGATCTTAAATTTCCCTAGATGTTAATTTCTCCAGGAAACAAGATGACAACTGGAAGAAGTTCAAATTGCCCTTTATGCTGGATCTGAAACCAAAGAGTGCCAACAAAAAAAAAGGAAGATGGGATTACTGTATTCTGTTGATTTCTGCTAACTTGAGTGGATGAGGCTTACTATGAAGCAGTACTCCACAGACTAAAGGACACACAAAGCATATGAAAAGCTGTAACTGAAGGAGGCTGAGATAAATTTAATTCATATCAGTCTTCTCTAAGTCATTCTATTACACTTCATAATTTCTGTCTTTCCCCATTCTGACATCAGTAAAAATGTATGCATTGAGATCCAGTATTTGACTTATGTCACTTTTTGTTTTCACAAAGAGATAAAATGAATGGTGTAACAAAATTAGATTTCAATTCAGCAATGTAGCCATGTGCATTTTTAAGCCTAATAACTAACTAAGCCTTATTGATTTTTTAAACATAATCTGTTATGCTAAACTGATGTCATAATTTTCTTTGAAGTTAGATATTGATTTTTACAATGGCATGTATTATATAACATTTTAATAAGTAGTTATTATGTCAATAATTATTATTTTCCCCAAAAGTGCTACACCAGAGAAGTGTAAGAAAAACAAATGCTAGAAGTAGAAATGAGCAAAGTCTGTAGCATTAAAGAATTTATTTATACAACATTTCATAATTATAGATGTTGTAGAATGAGCATTGCCATTCATAGGCAACACAGTAGCCTATAACTTGTGGCAGTAAAAATTTATAACATCTAATTTTATCACCTATGGTATATTTTTACCTTAAGAGTTCTCTGAAACATAAACAAACTGCATAAGGACAGCAACAGATTTTATTTCATTCAAGAGATTTTAAAGACTGTGAGGACATTTTAGCCTGCTTCTAAAGAGCTACTTGATTTTACAAAAGGGGTAGTCTTAAATATTGTTTGAAATTATTGTAGTAAGCAATTGAATGTTAAGAAATCTGTATATGTCTTTGAGTAACTCAGGTATAAATAAAGCAGGAAGAAATCACGTGAAGTTAGAGTACTGCATTGTATCAACCATTCTATACACCTATCCATCTTTCTACAATAGTTGCAATTTTTCTAATATCAAGATATCTAAGAATTGTTCTGTAATGTTCATTTTAGGATGTATTTATCTTTTTTTTTTTTTGGACCTGCAGTAACTGGCCTTTCTTATTTGTGTGATTCTGCTGGAGTTTGACAGCAAGGCAAGGTCTAGCTAGGTCTTCACTTTGTAATGAGGTCACTATAATTGAAAAAAAAAGGGACATCTCCTGGAAACAAAATGAAAATTTCTACATCAGTTATGAACAAAATTATCTTTGTCCCAAGTTTCATTCTTAAGGGTAACGGTTTGACTGTTCCTGTGGGATGTAACTGTCATGGGAAAGAGTTCACAGAAGTAATGTGAGAAAATTCTGTGAAGATACTGACAACGAAGAGTGAAACTTTGCATGTAATTGAGATGTATTTGGGGAATTAGTAAAGATAGTGAAACACAGATTAGGCATTTCTGATCAGATGAGCTATATCCATCCCTCATCCATGTTGAATTCTTTAGGAATGTAAAGATGAATCTTCAGTTTATCAGGCAGGCAATTTATTGGAATTTAAACTATGTGTATTTGGTCATGCCTTATTAGAATAAAGTAGATTAGATTGATAATTTTTAATGCTATCAATGTTAACTGATTGTCCACTTCTGAAATTGACTGAATCAAATGGACTCATGAAACAGATACCAATCAACTCCAAGGTGGCCTTACAACATGCAACGTAGTGTGTTTTCATAAAATTTAATATGCAACACTTCGTATTACTTTGATGTTACCAAGCACATACGGAATTCATTTTATACTTTTCAGACTACTATGTCACCACTGACTTATTTAGCTAAATAAATGTAAATGCAGAAAAAGAGTATTATCCTTTAAGTATTTTATTATTCTAAGTATCATTTATTCTAAATAAAATGGAATAGCCACTCAAATCCTGCCAAAGAAATCAGAAAACTGATGTCTTAGAAGTGTGTGGGTTCATTTCACAGAATCACAGAATCACTAGGTTGGAAAGGACCTTTAAGATCATCAAGTCCAACCATTAATCCAGCGCCACTGTGTCCCCTAAACCATGTCCTGAAGCGCCACATCCACATGTTTTTTGAACACTTCCAGAGATGGCGACTCCACCACCTCCCTGGGCAGCCTGTTCCAATGCCTGACCACCCTCTCAGTGAAGAAATTTTTCCTAATATCCAATCTAAACCTCCCCTGGCGCAACTTGAGGCCATTTCCTCTTGTCCTATCACTAGTTACTTGGGAGAAGAGACCAACACCCTCGTCGCCACAACCCCCTTTCAGGTAGTTGTAGAGAGCGATAAGGTCTCCTCTCAGCCTCCTCTTCTCCAGAATAAACAACCCCAGTTCCTTCAGACACTCCTCATAAGACTTGTGCTCCAGACCCCTCACCAGCTTCGTTGCCCTTCTCTGGACACGCTCCAGCACCTCAACATCCTTCTTGTAGTGAGGGGCCCAAAACTGAACACAGGATTCAAGGCGCAGCCTCACCAGTGCCGAGTACAGGGGCACGATCACTTCCCTACTCCTGCTGGCCACACTATTTCTGATACAGGCCAGGACGCTGTTGGCCTTCTTGGCCACCTGGGCACACTGCCGGCTCTTGTTCAGCCGGCTGTCAACCAGCACCCCCAGGTCCCTTTCCGCCGGGCTGCTCTCTAGCCACTCCTCCCCAAGCCTGTAGCATTGCATGGGGTTGTTGTGGCCAAAGTGCAGGACCCTGCACTTGGCCTTATTAAACCTCATACAGTTGGCCTCTGCCCATTGATCCAGCCTGTCCAGATCCCTCTGCAGAGCCCTCCTACCCTCCAGCAGATCAACACTCCCACCCAGCTTGGTGTCATCTGCAAACTTACAGAGGGAGCACTCGATTCCCTCATCCAGATCATCAATAAAGATATTGAACAAGACCGGCCCCAGAACCGAGCCCTGGGGAACACCGCTTGTGACCGGCCGCCAGCCGGATTTAACGCCGTTCACCACAACTCTCTGGGCTCGGCCATCCAGCCAGTTCCTCACCCAGCGAAGAGTAAACCTGTCTAAGCCACGAGCCGCCAGTTTCTCCAGGAGAATGCTGTGGGAGACACTGTCAAAGGCTTTACTAAAGTCCAGGTAGACAACGTCCACAGTCTTTCCCTCATCCACTAGGCGGGTCACCTGGTCATAGAAGGAGATCAGGTTGGTCAAGCAGGACCAGCCTTTCATGAACCCATGCTGGCTGGGCCTGAGCCCTTGGTTGTCCTGCCGATGCCCTATGAGCACTCTCAAGACCAACTGCTCCATAATCTTCCCTGGTACAGAGGTCAGGCTGACAGGCCTGTAGTTCCCAGGATCCTCCTTCCGGCCTTTCTTGTAGACGGGCGTCACATTGGCAAGCCTCCAGTCTTCTGGGACCTCCCCGTTAACCAGGACTGCTGATAAATGATGGAGAGTGGCTTGGCAAGCTCCTCCGCCAGCTCTCTCAGTACTCTCGGGTGGTATGTGTATATAATTATTTATTTATTTATAGTAATGAACTATAAATCGGCTATAGACCATTATCAATGTCATATTGTAAAGTCATGATCTTGATTTCATAGCTTCAGTGGTAATTGGTTTCCAGTACAGACTGATTTATAGACTCTTCATTCATCCTATCAAGGCAGAAAGGAAGGTACAGAGCAGAAGGGTTTAGCAATTTTGGAACCAAAGAAAACCAGAAGGCTGGTGAAACTTCTGAACTCTAAGGATAAGATGAAAAGAACAGGAGAGGTGGATATTCTGTTAATGTAGCTTCATGTAACACACCACACTGAAGAGACACACATTGTATGTGTATATATGTACATGTATGTGTATGTCTATAAATACACATAGATACACACAGAGGATTGTTCTGAAGAATGGGATAGGTTTGCTATCTTTTGAACACTGAAGACAGGCCCTGGGGCCCCAGAGACCTGTGTTGGAAGACTGTGACTGGAGGGACGATAAACTCCCAGTTTTTGGAGACTTGCTGCTCCAGCTGCATACACCCAAGTCTACGGGGCGTTATGTGTTTTGTCCCAGAGTACTGAAAGAAGTGGCCGATGTTGTCGCACAACCTTTCTCCATTAGATTTCAATGGCCTTGGGAGTCTGGAGAGGTCCCAGTCGACTGGAAGGTGGCAAATGTGGCCCTAGTTTCAAGAAGGCTAAGAAGGAAGACCCTGGTAATTACAGGCCTGCCAGTCTCACTTCAGTGCCCGGTAAAATTCTGGAGATGGTCATTCTGGGAGTTATTCCAAAACAGCTGAGAGACAATGCAGTCATTGGTCATAGGCAGCACAGCTTCACGAGGGGAAAGCCCTCCTCAACTAAGTTAATTTCCCTTGGCGACGAGGTCCCCCCTCTAGATGACCAAGGGAAGCCAGTAGATGGGGAGTGGGGGAGTGCGGTTTTGGACTTTAGCAAGGCATTTGCTGCTGTCTCTCACAGTACCCTCCTGGACAAAATGTCCAGCATACAGCTAGACAAGTCCACAGGCCATTAGAGGAACAATTGGCTGACGAGTCGAGCTTGAAGCGTCACCAGTGGAGTTCTCCAGAGCTCAGTTTTAGGGCCAGTGCTCTTTTAGCAGTTTTACAGATGACCTGGACACGGGAGTGGACTGTACAGGCCCTCCCCTCTCCCTCATGGCTCCGTGCAGAAGAGATGGCTCCTCTCCACGCTCCAGGGGCAGGGCAGGGGGAGAGGAAAGAAGTGCTCACGCCACACTTGGCAATCGACAACTCCTTTATGGCATGTCGGCAGACCCTGCGCAGGCCGGCTGGGCCTCCCTGTCCTGCCGGCGGGAAGTCTGGGTGCTTTGCCCCCTGCCAGCCACTGTTGAGCATGAGGGGGGCTGTGCCACGTGCCAGGCGCCGGGTTGGTGAGGGGTCACTGAGGATCCCCGCCCCTCCTGGAACACGCTTCCCACCATCTCGTCCAGGAGACCCCAGGCAGGGGATGAGGAGCGGGCTGCAGCCCAGGGTGCATGAGGGGAGGTGGAGGGCGGTCCCTGTGTCCAAGGGGCAGCCTTTTGCTTGGGCAAGCAACACGGCAGGCGGGAGCGAGCTCCAGGAAAGGGGCCCTCAGTCCCCCCGCGACCCTCCTCCTTCGCTCATATTTGGGCCTCTTTCAGGCCATAGGCCCCCCAGGCCCAAACCCGCCATATTTGGCCACACGCATCGGCCACGGTCGCAATCGCCATCAGAGTGGCTTTGTCAGGTCACCGGCCACCTCACTGCCTGTTGCCCGGGACCTATAAATACCGGGGCCCCTGCAGCCGGCCCACATCTTGCTGAGCTTCTGGGCCCGCAGATGCCAAGCATGCTTGGAAGGAAGAGGAGCCACAGCAGCAAGGCGTATGGCTGCCCACCTTTGCGTGGGACAGCACAGAGACAGTCCCCACAGCCGCCAAAGAGAAGGGCACTTCCCAGGAGCCTAAAGAAGGGCAATGAGCAGAGGAGGATGAGGAACATCACGCAACGTGGCATGAGAGCCATTGCCCACGCTCACGCAACCAGCGTCGTCCAGCACGCAGCTGCGGGCACACAGCTGAGCAGCATGGGGCCCTGGCCTGTCTACCTGCTGAGGCATGGTGTGAGGCCCAAGCGTGACAACCCGCCAAAGGATGACGTGGAGCCCATGGAGGTGGATCCACCAGACGATGGCGTAGAGCCCATGGAGGTGGATCCCTCTTCTTGAGAAAAATGTTCAATGGCAGTGGGTGCCCCTGCCACAGGGCTCACACCTGGCAGTACCCCAACCATCCAGGCTCCTTTGCGTGAGATGGTGCAAGGAATTAAGGGGTATCACTCGATCAGCTCCCCTCGTCTGTCCTTGTGGGTGATTTGATCTTCCCAGGCGTTAACTGGGAATATCACGCAGCGGGCACTGACACGCCCAGGAAATTGCTGAAGCGCGTTGAAGGCAACTTCTTGGCGCAAGTACTAAGGGAGCCAACTGGGAAAGGTGCCCTCCTAGATTTGTTGTTTGTAAACAGAGAGGGTCTTGTGGGCAAAGCGGTGGCTGTTTGGCCACAGTGACCACCAAGTAGCTGACTTTCAACTCGTCGGCGGTAGGAGGAAAACTGCCAGCAAGACTTTGGCCCTGGGCATGAGAAGCGCAGACTCTGGTCTGCTGGAGGAACTAGTTCCGAAGGTCCCCTGGGGATCTGCTTTTGCAGGTACTGGGTTCCATGGACGCTGGTCACTTTTTAAGAGCCATCTCTCAAGCGCGCAGGAGCAGGCAATTGCAAAGTGTGGGAAGTCAAGCAAGCGGGGCAGAAGGCCATCTTGGCTGAGCAGGCATCATCTTCTAGAACCCAGGTGCAAAAGGGAAGTGTACGGCCAGTGGGAGCAAGGACAGGTGACACGACAGGACCACAGAGGTGCTCCTTGCCACGGCAGGGAAAAAATTCGTGCAACCAATCACGGTTCATGCTGGCCAGTACTGTGAAGGACAGCAGAAAGGGCTTTTTTGAATACGTTAACAAGCAAAAGGAGGATCGGAGTTAATACGGGTCCGTTGCTTGGTGAGGCTGCTCAGCTCACAAGTAGGGACGCAGACGAAGCAGAGACATTTAATGCTGTCTTCGCCTCTGGCTTGAACGCTGACAACAGGCCCTGGGGCCCCAGAGACCTGTGTTGGAAGACTGTGACTGGGGGGACGATAAACTCCCAGTTTTTGGAGACTTGCTGCTCCAGCTGCATACACCCAAGTCTACGGGGCGTTATGTGTTTTGTCCCAGAGTACTGAAAGAAGTGGCCGATGTTGTCGCACAACCTTTCTCCATTAGATTTCAATGGCCTTGGGAGTCTGGAGAGGTCCCAGTCGACTGGAAGGTGGCAAATGTGGCCCTAGTTTCAAGAAGGCTAAGAAGGAAGACCCTGGTAATTACAGGCCTGCCAGTCTCACTTCAGTGCCCGGTAAAATTCTGGAGATGGTCATTCTGGGAGTTATTCCAAAACAGCTGAGAGACAATGCAGTCATTGGTCATAGGCAGCACAGCTTCACGAGGGGAAAGCCCTGCTCAACTAAGTTAATTTCCCTTGGCGACGAGGTCCCCCCTCTAGATGACCAAGGGAAGCCAGTAGATGGGGAGTGGGGGAGTGCGGTTTTGGACTTTAGCAAGGCATTTGCTGCTGTCTCTCACAGTACTCTCCTGGACAAAATGTCCAGCATACAGCTAGACAAGTCCACAGGCCATTAGAGGAACAATTGGCTGACGAGTCGAGCTTGAAGCGTCACCAGTGGAGTTCTCCAGAGCTCAGTTTTAGGGCCAGTGCTCTTTTAGCAGTTTTACAGATGACCTGGACACGGGAGTGGACTGTACAGGCCCTCCCCTCTCCCTCATGGCTCCGTGCAGAAGAGATGGCTCCTCTCCACGCTCCAGGGGCAGGGCAGGGGGAGAGGAAAGAAGTGCTCACGCCACACTTGGCAATCGACAACTCCTTTATGGCATGTCGGCAGACCCTGCGCAGGCCGGCTGGGCCTCCCTGTCCTGCCGGCGGGAAGTCTGGGTGCTTTGCCCCCTGCCAGCCACTGTTGAGCATGAGGGGGGCTGTGCCACGTGCCAGGCGCCGGGTTGGTGAGGGGTCACTGAGGATCCCCGCCCCTCCTGGAACACGCTTCCCACCATCTCGTCCAGGAGACCCCAGGCAGGGGATGAGGAGCGGGCTGCAGCCCAGGGTGCATGAGGGGAGGTGGAGGGCGGTCCCTGTGTCCAAGGGGCAGCCTTTTGCTTGGGCAAGCAACACGGCAGGCGGGAGCGAGCTCCAGGAAAGGGGCCCTCAGTCCCCCCGCGACCCTCCTCCTTCGCTCACATTTGGGCCTCTTTCAGGCCATAGGCCCCCCAGGCCCAAACCCGCCATATTTGGCCACACGCATCGGCCACGGTCGCAATCGCCATCAGAGTGGCTTTGTCAGGTCACCGGCCACCTCACTGCCTGTTGCCCGGGACCTATAAATACCGGGGCCCCTGCAGCCGGCCCACATCTTGCTGAGCTTCTGGGCCCGCAGATGCCAAGCATGCTTGGAAGGAAGAGGAGCCACAGCAGCAAGGCGTATGGCTGCCCACCTTTGCGTGGGACAGCACAGAGACAGTCCCCACAGCCGCCAAAGAGAAGGGCACTTCCCAGGAGCCTAAAGAAGGGCAATGAGCAGAGGAGGATGAGGAACATCACGCAACGTGGCATGAGAGCCATTGCCCACGCTCACGCAACCAGCGTCGTCCAGCACGCAGCTGCGGGCACACAGCTGAGCAGCATGGGGCCCTGGCCTGTCTACCTGCTGAGGCATGGTGTGAGGCCCAAGCGTGACAACCCGCCAAAGGATGACGTGGAGCCCATGGAGGTGGATCCACCAGACGATGGCGTAGAGCCCATGGAGGTGGATCCCTCTTCTTGAGAAAAATGTTCAATGGCAGTGGGTGCCCCTGCCACAGGGCTCACACCTGGCAGTACCCCAACCATCCAGGCTCCTTTGCGTGAGATGGTGCAAGGAATTAAGGGGTATCACTCGATCAGCTCCCCTCGTCTGTCCTTGTGGGTGATTTGATCTTCCCAGGCGTTAACTGGGAATATCACGCAGCGGGCACTGACACGCCCAGGAAATTGCTGAAGCGCGTTGAAGGCAACTTCTTGGCGCAAGTACTAAGGGAGCCAACTGGGAAAGGTGCCCTCCTAGATTTGTTGTTTGTAAACAGAGAGGGTCTTGTGGGCAAAGCGGTGGCTGTTTGGCCACAGTGACCACCAAGTAGCTGACTTTCAACTCGTCGGCGGTAGGAGGAAAACTGCCAGCAAGACTTTGGCCCTGGGCATGAGAAGCGCAGACTCTGGTCTGCTGGAGGAACTAGTTCCGAAGGTCCCCTGGGGATCTGCTTTTGCAGGTACTGGGTTCCATGGACGCTGGTCACTTTTTAAGAGCCATCTCTCAAGCGCGCAGGAGCAGGCAATTGCAAAGTGTGGGAAGTCAAGCAAGCGGGGCAGAAGGCCATCTTGGCTGAGCAGGCATCATCTTCTAGAACCCAGGTGCAAAAGGGAAGTGTACGGCCAGTGGGAGCAAGGACAGGTGACACGACAGGACCACAGAGGTGCTCCTTGCCACGGCAGGGAAAAAATTCGTGCAACCAATCACGGTTCATGCTGGCCAGTACTGTGAAGGACAGCAGAAAGGGCTTTTTTGAATACGTTAACAAGCAAAAGGAGGATCGGAGTTAATACGGGTCCGTTGCTTGGTGAGGCTGCTCAGCTCACAAGTAGGGACGCAGACGAAGCAGAGACATTTAATGCTGTCTTCGCCTCTGGCTTGAACGCTGACAACAGGCCCTGGGGCCCCAGAGACCTGTGTTGGAAGACTGTGACTGGGGGGACGATAAACTCCCAGTTTTTGGAGACTTGCTGCTCCAGCTGCATACACCCAAGTCTACGGGGCGTTATGTGTTTTGTCCCAGAGTACTGAAAGAAGTGGCCGATGTTGTCGCACAACCTTTCTCCATTAGATTTCAATGGCCTTGGGAGTCTGGAGAGGTCCCAGTCGACTGGAAGGTGGCAAATGTGGCCCTAGTTTCAAGAAGGCTAAGAAGGAAGACCCTGGTAATTACAGGCCTGCCAGTCTCACTTCAGTGCCCGGTAAAATTCTGGAGATGGTCATTCTGGGAGTTATTCCAAAACAGCTGAGAGACAATGCAGTCATTGGTCATAGGCAGCACAGCTTCACAAGGGGAAAGCCCTGCTCAACTAAGTTAATTTCCCTTGGCGACGAGGTCCCCCCTCTAGATGACCAAGGGAAGCCAGTAGATGGGGAGTGGGGGAGTGCGGTTTTGGACTTTAGCAAGGCATTTGCTGCTGTCTCTCACAGTACCCTCCTGGACAAAATGTCCAGCATACAGCTAGACGAGTCCACAGGCCATTAGAGGAACAATTGGCTGACGAGTCGAGCTTGAAGCGTCACCAGTGGAGTTCTCCAGAGCTCAGTTTTAGGGCCAGTGCTCTTTTAGCAGTTTTACAGATGACCTGGACACGGGAGTGGACTGTACAGGCCCTCCCCTCTCCCTCATGGCTCCGTGCAGAAGAGATGGCTCCTCTCCACGCTCCAGGGGCAGGGCAGGGGGAGAGGAAAGAAGGGCTCACGCCACACTTGGCAATCGACAACTCCTTTATGGCATGTCGGCAGACCCTGCGCAGGCCGGCTGGGCCTCCCTGTCCTGCCGGCGGGAAGTCTGGGTGCTTTGCCCCCTGCCAGCCATTGTTGAGCGTGAGGGGGGCTGTGCCACGTGCCAGGCGCCGGGTTGGTGAGGGGTCACTGAGGATCCCCGCCCCTCCTGGAACACGCTTCCCACCATCTCGTCCAGGAGACCCCAGGCAGGGGATGAGGAGCGGGCTGCAGCCCAGGGTGCATGAGGGGAGGTGGAGGGCGGTCCCTGTGTCCAAGGGGCAGCCTTTTGCTTGGGCAAGCAACACGGCAGGCGGGAGCGAGCTCCAGGAAAGGGGCCCTCAGTCCCCCCGCGACCCTCCTCCTTCGCTCACATTTGGGCCTCTTTCAGGCCATAGGCCCCCCAGGCCCAAACCCGCCATATTTGGCCACACGCATCGGCCACGGTCGCAATCGCCATCAGAGTGGCTTTGTCAGGTCACCGGCCACCTCACTGCCTGTTGCCCGGGACCTATAAATACCGGGGCCCCTGCAGCCGGCCCACATCTTGCTGAGCTTCTGGGCCCGCAGATGCCAAGCATGCTTGGAAGGAAGAGGAGCCACAGCAGCAAGGCGTATGGCTGCCCACCTTTGCGTGGGACAGCACAGAGACAGTCCCCACAGCCGCCAAAGAGAAGGGCACTTCCCAGGAGCCTAAAGAAGGGCAATGAGCAGAGGAGGATGAGGAACATCACGCAACGTGGCATGAGAGCCATTGCCCACGCTCACGCAACCAGCGTCGTCCAGCACGCAGCTGCGGGCACACAGCTGAGCAGCATGGGGCCCTGGCCTGTCTACCTGCTGAGGCATGGTGTGAGGCCCAAGCGTGACAACCCGCCAAAGGATGACGTGGAGCCCATGGAGGTGGATCCACCAGACGATGGCGTAGAGCCCATGGAGGTGGATCCCTCTTCTTGAGAAAAATGTTCAATGGCAGTGGGTGCCCCTGCCACAGGGCTCACACCTGGCAGTACCCCAACCATCCAGGCTCCTTTGCGTGAGATGGTGCAAGGAATTAAGGGGTATCACTCGATCAGCTCCCCTCGTCTGTCCTTGTGGGTGATTTGATCTTCCCAGGCGTTAACTGGGAATATCACGCAGCGGGCACTGACACGCCCAGGAAATTGCTGAAGCGCGTTGAAGGCAACTTCTTGGCGCAAGTACTAAGGGAGCCAACTGGGAAAGGTGCCCTCCTAGATTTGTTGTTTGTAAACAGAGAGGGTCTTGTGGGCAAAGCGGTGGCTGTTTGGCCACAGTGACCACCAAGTAGCTGACTTTCAACTCGTCGGCGGTAGGAGGAAAACTGCCAGCAAGACTTTGGCCCTGGGCATGAGAAGCGCAGACTCTGGTCTGCTGGAGGAACTAGTTCCGAAGGTCCCCTGGGGATCTGCTTTTGCAGGTACTGGGTTCCATGGACGCTGGTCACTTTTTAAGAGCCATCTCTCAAGCGCGCAGGAGCAGGCAATTGCAAAGTGTGGGAAGTCAAGCAAGCGGGGCAGAAGGCCATCTTGGCTGAGCAGGCATCATCTTCTAGAACCCAGGTGCAAAAGGGAAGTGTACGGCCAGTGGGAGCAAGGACAGGTGACACGACAGGACCACAGAGGTGCTCCTTGCCACGGCAGGGAAAAAATTCGTGCAACCAATCACGGTTCATGCTGGCCAGTACTGTGAAGGACAGCAGAAAGGGCTTTTTTGAATACGTTAACAAGCAAAAGGAGGATCGGAGTTAATATGGGTCCGTTGCTTGGTGAGGCTGCTCAGCTCACAAGTAGGGACGCAGACGAAGCAGAGACATTTAATGCTGTCTTCGCCTCTGGCTTGAACGCTGACAACAGGCCCTGGGGCCCCAGAGACCTGTGTTGGAAGACTGTGACTGGGGGGACGATAAACTCCCAGTTTTTGGAGACTTGCTGCTCCAGCTGCATACACCCAAGTCTACGGGGCGTTATGTGTTTTGTCCCAGAGTACTGAAAGAAGTGGCCGATGTTGTCGCACAACCTTTCTCCATTAGATTTCAATGGCCTTGGGAGTCTGGAGAGGTCCCAGTCGACTGGAAGGTGGCAAATGTGGCCCTAGTTTCAAGAAGGCTAAGAAGGAAGACCCTGGTAATTACAGGCCTGCCAGTCTCACTTCAGTGCCCGGTAAAATTCTGGAGATGGTCATTCTGGGAGTTATTCCAAAACAGCTGAGAGACAATGCAGTCATTGGTCATAGGCAGCACAGCTTCACGAGGGGAAAGCCCTGCTCAACTAAGTTAATTTCCCTTGGCGACGAGGTCCCCCCTCTAGATGACCAAGGGAAGCCAGTAGATGGGGAGTGGGGGAGTGCGGTTTTGGACTTTAGCAAGGCATTTGCTGCTGTCTCTCACAGTACTCTCCTGGACAAAATGTCCAGCATACAGCTAGACAAGTCCACAGGCCATTAGAGGAACAATTGGCTGACGAGTCGAGCTTGAAGCGTCACCAGTGGAGTTCTCCAGAGCTCAGTTTTAGGGCCAGTGCTCTTTTAGCAGTTTTACAGATGACCTGGACACGGGAGTGGACTGTACAGGCCCTCCCCTCTCCCTCATGGCTCCGTGCAGAAGAGATGGCTCCTCTCCACGCTCCAGGGGCAGGGCAGGGGGAGAGGAAAGAAGGGCTCACGCCACACTTGGCAATCGACAACTCCTTTATGGCATGTCGGGAGACCCTGCGCAGGCCGGCTGGGCCTCCCTGTCCTGCCGGCGGGAAGTCTGGGTGCTTTGCCCCCTGCCAGCCATTGTTGAGCATGAGGGGGGCTGTGCCACGTGCCAGGCGCCGGGTTGGTGAGGGGTCACTGAGGATCCCCGCCCCTCCTGGAACACGCTTCCCACCATCTCGTCCAGGAGACCCCAGGCAGGGGATGAGGAGCGGGCTGCAGCCCAGGGTGCATGAGGGGAGGTGGAGGGCGGTCCCTGTGTCCAAGGGGCAGCCTTTTGCTTGGGCAAGCAACACGGCAGGCGGGAGCGAGCTCCAGGAAAGGGGCCCTCAGTCCCCCCGCGACCCTCCTCCTTCGCTCACATTTGGGCCTCTTTCAGGCCATAGGCCCCCCAGGCCCAAACCCGCCATATTTGGCCACACGCATCGGCCACGGTCGCAATCGCCATCAGAGTGGCTTTGTCAGGTCACCGGCCACCTCACTGCCTGTTGCCTGGGACCTATAAATACCGGGGCCCCTGCAGCCGGCCCACATCTTGCTGAGCTTCTGGGCCCGCAGATGCCAAGCATGCTTGGAAGGAAGAGGAGCCACAGCAGCAAGGCGTATGGCTGCCCACCTTTGCGTGGGACAGCACAGAGACAGTCCCCACAGCCGCCAAAGAGAAGGGCACTTCCCAGGAGCCTAAAGAAGGGCAATGAGCAGAGGAGGATGAGGAACATCACGCAACGTGGCATGAGAGCCATTGCCCACGCTCACGCAACCAGCGTCGTCCAGCACGCAGCTGCGGGCACACAGCTGAGCAGCATGGGGCCCTGGCCTGTCTACCTGCTGAGGCATGGTGTGAGGCCCAAGCGTGACAACCCGCCAAAGGATGACGTGGAGCCCATGGAGGTGGATCCACCAGACGATGGCGTAGAGCCCATGGAGGTGGATCCCTCTTCTTGAGAAAAATGTTCAATGGCAGTGGGTGCCCCTGCCACAGGGCTCACACCTGGCAGTACCCCAACCATCCAGGCTCCTTTGCGTGAGATGGTGCAAGGAATTAAGGGGTATCACTCGATCAGCTCCCCTCGTCTGTCCTTGTGGGTGATTTGATCTTCCCAGGCGTTAACTGGGAATATCACGCAGCGGGCACTGACACGCCCAGGAAATTGCTGAAGCGCGTTGAAGGCAACTTCTTGGCGCAAGTACTAAGGGAGCCAACTGGGAAAGGTGCCCTCCTAGATTTGTTGTTTGTAAACAGAGAGGGTCTTGTGGGCAAAGCGGTGGCTGTTTGGCCACAGTGACCACCAAGTAGCTGACTTTCAACTCGTCGGCGGTAGGAGGAAAACTGCCAGCAAGACTTTGGCCCTGGGCATGAGAAGCGCAGACTCTGGTCTGCTGGAGGAACTAGTTCCGAAGGTCCCCTGGGGATCTGCTTTTGCAGGTACTGGGTTCCATGGACGCTGGTCACTTTTTAAGAGCCATCTCTCAAGCGCGCAGGAGCAGGCAATTGCAAAGTGTGGGAAGTCAAGCAAGCGGGGCAGAAGGCCATCTTGGCTGAGCAGGCATCATCTTCTAGAACCCAGGTGCAAAAGGGAAGTGTACGGCCAGTGGGAGCAAGGACAGGTGACACGACAGGACCACAGAGGTGCTCCTTGCCACGGCAGGGAAAAAATTCGTGCAACCAATCACGGTTCATGCTGGCCAGTACTGTGAAGGACAGCAGAAAGGGCTTTTTTGAATACGTTAACAAGCAAAAGGAGGATCGGAGTTAATACGGGTCCGTTGCTTGGTGAGGCTGCTCAGCTCACAAGTAGGGACGCAGACGAAGCAGAGACATTTAATGCTGTCTTCGCCTCTGGCTTGAACGCTGACAACAGGCCCTGGGGCCCCAGAGACCTGTGTTGGAAGACTGTGACTGGGGGGACGATAAACTCCCAGTTTTTGGAGACTTGCTGCTCCAGCTGCATACACCCAAGTCTACGGGGCGTTATGTGTTTTGTCCCAGAGTACTGAAAGAAGTGGCCGATGTTGTCGCACAACCTTTCTCCATTAGATTTCAATGGCCTTGGGAGTCTGGAGAGGTCCCAGTCGACTGGAAGGTGGCAAATGTGGCCCTAGTTTCAAGAAGGCTAAGAAGGAAGACCCTGGTAATTACAGGCCTGCCAGTCTCACTTCAGTGCCCGGTAAAATTCTGGAGATGGTCATTCTGGGAGTTATTCCAAAACAGCTGAGAGACAATGCAGTCATTGGTCATAGGCAGCACAGCTTCACGAGGGGAAAGCCCTGCTCAACTAAGTTAATTTCCCTTGGCGACGAGGTCCCCCTCTAGATGACCAAGGGAAGCCAGTAGATGGGAGTGGGGGAGTGCGGTTTTGGACTTTAGCAAGGCATTTGCTGCTGTCTCTCACAGTACTCTCCTGGACAAAATGTCCAGCATACAGCTAGACAAGTCCACAGGCCATTAGAGGAACAATTGGCTGACGAGTCGAGCTTGAAGCGTCACCAGTGGAGTTCTCCAGAGCTCAGTTTTAGGGCCAGTGCTCTTTTAGCAGTTTTACAGATGACCTGGACACGGGAGTGGACTGTACAGGCCCTCCCCTCTCCCTCATGGCTCCGTGCAGAAGAGATGGCTCCTCTCCACGCTCCAGGGGCAGGGGCAGGGGGAGAGGAAAGAAGGGCTCACGCCACACTTGGCAATCGACAACTCCTTTATGGCATGTCGGCAGACCCTGCGCAGGCCGGCTGGGCCTCCCTGTCCTGCCGGCGGGAAGTCTGGGTGCTTTGGCCCCCTGCCAGCCATTGTTGAGCATGAGGGGGGCTGTGCCACGTGCCAGGCGCCGGGTTGGTGAGGGGTCACTGAGGATCCCCGCCCCTCCTGGAACACGCTTCCCACCATCTCGTCCAGGAGACCCCAGGCAGGGGATGAGGAGCGGGCTGCAGCCCAGGGTGCATGAGGGGAGGTGGAGGGCGGTCCCTGTGTCCAAGGGGCAGCCTTTTGCTTGGGCAAGCAACACGGCAGGCGGGAGCGAGCTCCAGGAAAGGGGCCCTCAGTCCCCCCGCGACCCTCCTCCTTCGCTCACATTTGGGCCTCTTTCAGGCCATAGGCCCCCCAGGCCCAAACCCGCCATATTTGGCCACACGCATCGGCCACGGTCGCAATCGCCATCAGAGTGGCTTTGTCAGGTCACCGGCCACCTCACTGCCTGTTGCCCGGGACCTATAAATACCGGGGCCCCTGCAGCCGGCCCACATCTTGCTGAGCTTCTGGGCCCGCAGATGCCAAGCATGCTTGGAAGGAAGAGGAGCCACAGCAGCAAGGCGTATGGCTGCCCACCTTTGCGTGGGACAGCACAGAGACAGTCCCCACAGCCGCCAAAGAGAAGGGCACTTCCCAGGAGCCTAAAGAAGGGCAATGAGCAGAGGAGGATGAGGAACATCACGCAACGTGGCATGAGAGCCATTGCCCACGCTCACGCAACCAGCGTCGTCCAGCACGCAGCTGCGGGCACACAGCTGAGCAGCATGGGGCCCTGGCCTGTCTACCTGCTGAGGCATGGTGTGAGGCCCAAGCGTGACAACCCGCCAAAGGATGACGTGGAGCCCATGGAGGTGGATCCACCAGACGATGGCGTAGAGCCCATGGAGGTGGATCCCTCTTCTTGAGAAAAATGTTCAATGGCAGTGGGTGCCCCTGCCACAGGGCTCACACCTGGCAGTACCCCAACCATCCAGGCTCCTTTGCGTGAGATGGTGCAAGGAATTAAGGGGTATCACTCGATCAGCTCCCCTCGTCTGTCCTTGTGGGTGATTTGATCTTCCCAGGCGTTAACTGGGAATATCACGCAGCGGGCACTGACACGCCCAGGAAATTGCTGAAGCGCGTTGAAGGCAACTTCTTGGCGCAAGTACTAAGGGAGCCAACTGGGAAAGGTGCCCTCCTAGATTTGTTGTTTGTAAACAGAGAGGGTCTTGTGGGCAAAGCGGTGGCTGTTTGGCCACAGTGACCACCAAGTAGCTGACTTTCAACTCGTCGGCGGTAGGAGGAAAACTGCCAGCAAGACTTTGGCCCTGGGCATGAGAAGCGCAGACTCTGGTCTGCTGGAGGAACTAGTTCCGAAGGTCCCCTGGGGATCTGCTTTTGCAGGTACTGGGTTCCATGGACGCTGGTCACTTTTTAAGAGCCATCTCTCAAGCGCGCAGGAGCAGGCAATTGCAAAGTGTGGGAAGTCAAGCAAGCGGGGCAGAAGGCCATCTTGGCTGAGCAGGCATCATCTTCTAGAACCCAGGTGCAAAAGGGAAGTGTACGGCCAGTGGGAGCAAGGACAGGTGACACGACAGGACCACAGAGGTGCTCCTTGCCACGGCAGGGAAAAAATTCGTGCAACCAATCACGGTTCATGCTGGCCAGTACTGTGAAGGACAGCAGAAAGGGCTTTTTTGAATACGTTAACAAGCAAAAGGAGGATCGGAGTTAATACGGGTCCGTTGCTTGGTGAGGCTGCTCAGCTCACAAGTAGGGACGCAGACGAAGCAGAGACATTTAATGCTGTCTTCGCCTCTGGCTTGAACGCTGACAACAGGCCCTGGGGCCCCAGAGACCTGTGTTGGAAGACTGTGACTGGGGGGACGATAAACTCCCAGTTTTTGGAGACTTGCTGCTCCAGCTGCATACACCCAAGTCTACGGGGCGTTATGTGTTTTGTCCCAGAGTACTGAAAGAAGTGGCCGATGTTGTCGCACAACCTTTCTCCATTAGATTTCAATGGCCTTGGGAGTCTGGAGAGGTCCCAGTCGACTGGAAGGTGGCAAATGTGGCCCTAGTTTCAAGAAGGCTAAGAAGGAAGACCCTGGTAATTACAGGCCTGCCAGTCTCACTTCAGTGCCCGGTAAAATTCTGGAGATGGTCATTCTGGGAGTTATTCCAAAACAGCTGAGAGACAATGCAGTCATTGGTCATAGGCAGCACAGCTTCACGAGGGGAAAGCCCTGCTCAACTAAGTTAATTTCCCTTGGCGACGAGGTCCCCCCTCTAGATGACCAAGGGAAGCCAGTAGATGGGGAGTGGGGGAGTGCGGTTTTGGACTTTAGCAAGGCATTTGCTGCTGTCTCTCACAGTACCCTCCTGGACAAAATGTCCAGCATACAGCTAGACGAGTCCACAGGCCATTAGAGGAACAATTGGCTGACGAGTCGAGCTTGAAGCGTCACCAGTGGAGTTCTCCAGAGCTCAGTTTTAGGGCCAGTGCTCTTTTAGCAGTTTTACAGATGACCTGGACACGGGAGTGGACTGTACAGGCCCTCCCCTCTCCCTCATGGCTCCGTGCAGAAGAGATGGCTCCTCTCCACGCTCCAGGGGCAGGGCAGGGGGAGAGGAAAGAAGGGCTCACGCCACACTTGGCAATCGACAACTCCTTTATGGCATGTCGGCAGACCCTGCGCAGGCCGGCTGGGCCTCCCTGTCCTGCCGGCGGGAAGTCTGGGTGCTTTGCCCCCTGCCAGCCATTGTTGAGCGTGAGGGGGGCTGTGCCACGTGCCAGGCGCCGGGTTGGTGAGGGGTCACTGAGGATCCCCGCCCCTCCTGGAACACGCTTCCCACCATCTCGTCCAGGAGACCCCAGGCAGGGGATGAGGAGCGGGCTGCAGCCCAGGGTGCATGAGGGGAGGTGGAGGGCGGTCCCTGTGTCCAAGGGGCAGCCTTTTGCTTGGGCAAGCAACACGGCAGGCGGGAGCGAGCTCCAGGAAAGGGGCCCTCAGTCCCCCCGCGACCCTCCTCCTTCGCTCACATTTGGGCCTCTTTCAGGCCATAGGCCCCCCAGGCCCAAACCCGCCATATTTGGCCACACGCATCGGCCACGGTCGCAATCGCCATCAGAGTGGCTTTGTCAGGTCACCGGCCACCTCACTGCCTGTTGCCCGGGACCTATAAATACCGGGGCCCCTGCAGCCGGCCCACATCTTGCTGAGCTTCTGGGCCCGCAGATGCCAAGCATGCTTGGAAGGAAGAGGAGCCACAGCAGCAAGGCGTATGGCTGCCCACCTTTGCGTGGGACAGCACAGAGACAGTCCCCACAGCCGCCAAAGAGAAGGGCACTTCCCAGGAGCCTAAAGAAGGGCAATGAGCAGAGGAGGATGAGGAACATCACGCAACGTGGCATGAGAGCCATTGCCCACGCTCACGCAACCAGCGTCGTCCAGCACGCAGCTGCGGGCACACAGCTGAGCAGCATGGGGCCCTGGCCTGTCTACCTGCTGAGGCATGGTGTGAGGCCCAAGCGTGACAACCCGCCAAAGGATGACGTGGAGCCCATGGAGGTGGATCCACCAGACGATGGCGTAGAGCCCATGGAGGTGGATCCCTCTTCTTGAGAAAAATGTTCAATGGCAGTGGGTGCCCCTGCCACAGGGCTCACACCTGGCAGTACCCCAACCATCCAGGCTCCTTTGCGTGAGATGGTGCAAGGAATTAAGGGGTATCACTCGATCAGCTCCCCTCGTCTGTCCTTGTGGGTGATTTGATCTTCCCAGGCGTTAACTGGGAATATCACGCAGCGGGCACTGACACGCCCAGGAAATTGCTGAAGCGCGTTGAAGGCAACTTCTTGGCGCAAGTACTAAGGGAGCCAACTGGGAAAGGTGCCCTCCTAGATTTGTTGTTTGTAAACAGAGAGGGTCTTGTGGGCAAAGCGGTGGCTGTTTGGCCACAGTGACCACCAAGTAGCTGACTTTCAACTCGTCGGCGGTAGGAGGAAAACTGCCAGCAAGACTTTGGCCCTGGGCATGAGAAGCGCAGACTCTGGTCTGCTGGAGGAACTAGTTCCGAAGGTCCCCTGGGGATCTGCTTTTGCAGGTACTGGGTTCCATGGACGCTGGTCACTTTTTAAGAGCCATCTCTCAAGCGCGCAGGAGCAGGCAATTGCAAAGTGTGGGAAGTCAAGCAAGCGGGGCAGAAGGCCATCTTGGCTGAGCAGGCATCATCTTCTAGAACCCAGGTGCAAAAGGGAAGTGTACGGCCAGTGGGAGCAAGGACAGGTGACACGACAGGACCACAGAGGTGCTCCTTGCCACGGCAGGGAAAAAATTCGTGCAACCAATCACGGTTCATGCTGGCCAGTACTGTGAAGGACAGCAGAAAGGGCTTTTTTGAATACGTTAACAAGCAAAAGGAGGATCGGAGTTAATACGGGTCCGTTGCTTGGTGAGGCTGCTCAGCTCACAAGTAGGGACGCAGACGAAGCAGAGACATTTAATGCTGTCTTCGCCTCTGGCTTGAACGCTGACAACAGGCCCTGGGGCCCCAGAGACCTGTGTTGGAAGACTGTGACTGGGGGGACGATAAACTCCCAGTTTTTGGAGACTTGCTGCTCCAGCTGCATACACCCAAGTCTACGGGGCGTTATGTGTTTTGTCCCAGAGTACTGAAAGAAGTGGCCGATGTTGTCGCACAACCTTTCTCCATTAGATTTCAATGGCCTTGGGAGTCTGGAGAGGTCCCAGTCGACTGGAAGGTGGCAAATGTGGCCCTAGTTTCAAGAAGGCTAAGAAGGAAGACCCTGGTAATTACAGGCCTGCCAGTCTCACTTCAGTGCCCGGTAAAATTCTGGAGATGGTCATTCTGGGAGTTATTCCAAAACAGCTGAGAGACAATGCAGTCATTGGTCATAGGCAGCACAGCTTCACGAGGGGAAAGCCCTGCTCAACTAAGTTAATTTCCCTTGGCGACGAGGTCCCCCCTCTAGATGACCAAGGGAAGCCAGTAGATGGGGAGTGGGGGAGTGCGGTTTTGGACTTTAGCAAGGCATTTGCTGCTGTCTCTCACAGTACCCTCCTGGACAAAATGTCCAGCATACAGCTAGACGAGTCCACAGGCCATTAGAGGAACAATTGGCTGACGAGTCGAGCTTGAAGCGTCACCAGTGGAGTTCTCCAGAGCTCAGTTTTAGGGCCAGTGCTCTTTTAGCAGTTTTACAGATGACCTGGACACGGGAGTGGACTGTACAGGCCCTCCCCTCTCCCTCATGGCTCCGTGCAGAAGAGATGGCTCCTCTCCACGCTCCAGGGGCAGGGCAGGGGGAGAGGAAAGAAGGGCTCACGCCACACTTGGCAATCGACAACTCCTTTATGGCATGTCGGGAGACCCTGCGCAGGCCGGCTGGGCCTCCCTGTCCTGCCGGCGGGAAGTCTGGGTGCTTTGCCCCCTGCCAGCCATTGTTGAGCGTGAGGGGGGCTGTGCCACGTGCCAGGCACCGGGTTGGTGAGGGGTCACTGAGGATCCCCGCCCCTCCTGGAACACGCTTCCCACCATCTCGTCCAGGAGACCCCAGGCAGGGGATGAGGAGCGGGCTGCAGCCCAGGGTGCATGAGGGGAGGTGGAGGGCGGTCCCTGTGTCCAAGGGGCAGCCTTTTGCTTGGGCAAGCAACACGGCAGGCGGGAGCGAGCTCCAGGAAAGGGGCCCTCAGTCCCCCCGCGACCCTCCTCCTTCGCTCACATTTGGGCCTCTTTCAGGCCATAGGCCCCCCAGGCCCAAACCCGCCATATTTGGCCACACGCATCGGCCACGGTCGCAATCGCCATCAGAGTGGCTTTGTCAGGTCACCGGCCACCTCACTGCCTGTTGCCCGGGACCTATAAATACCGGGGCCCCTGCAGCCGGCCCACATCTTGCTGAGCTTCTGGGCCCGCAGATGCCAAGCATGCTTGGAAGGAAGAGGAGCCACAGCAGCAAGGCGTATGGCTGCCCACCTTTGCGTGGGACAGCACAGAGACAGTCCCCACAGCCGCCAAAGAGAAGGGCACTTCCCAGGAGCCTAAAGAAGGGCAATGAGCAGAGGAGGATGAGGAACATCACGCAACGTGGCATGAGAGCCATTGCCCACGCTCACGCAACCAGCGTCGTCCAGCACGCAGCTGCGGGCACACAGCTGAGCAGCATGGGGCCCTGGCCTGTCTACCTGCTGAGGCATGGTGTGAGGCCCAAGCGTGACAACCCGCCAAAGGATGACGTGGAGCCCATGGAGGTGGATCCACCAGACGATGGCGTAGAGCCCATGGAGGTGGATCCCTCTTCTTGAGAAAAATGTTCAATGGCAGTGGGTGCCCCTGCCACAGGGATCACACCTGGTAGTACCCCAGCCATCCAGGCTCCTTTGCGTGAGATGGTGCCCACAGTGTCGCAGAAGCAGCCGGAGTCCTGTTTTCAGAGAAGCCAGGGGTCTTGTCTCTTTTTCAACCCATCTTGTCGCTGTGGGTAATAGCAGCTATACAGGTAATGTTACTGGTGGATCCTGCTTTGGGCAGAGTGAGGTGCAGAGGCAGAAGCAGAGCTGGTGCAATGCAGCAGTGTGCAGGGCTGTTTGTAAACAGGCACAGGGCTTTTGTAGACCTTACAGTGAGACTTTGGTAGCGTGAGCATCCCACCATTTTGGCACTGCCTACATTTAAAAGCCTAATACTTCCATGGGTCTATTGCTCATATTTACTGCGGTAATATGGAAACAGAAGAGCTGCAGTATGCCTGCAAATATTTTTGCACCGTGATAATTTTTTGGTAACGTCATACTGATTTTTGATGCAATAGGCATAACCAGCAATTTTAAATCAAAACATCAAAGAAAGGTCCATGATTTTCTCAAATTACTCATGAATATTTTTCTATTTGAGTCTTGTTATACAGGCCCCCAAAAATATCACAGTGCCATCAAATATTGCAGTAACAGTGACATTTTTGGCAAGTCATGAGTGACATTTTAGAAAGCACTTTGAGGAGGCAGCGAAGCAGCTACTTATATGTATTATTATCTGCTATTAATAATACACAGCTCTTGAAAGAGGAATATTCATTGCCATAGCAATAAGTGGATGACAATTTTCAAAACACCCCACTAGCAAAGAAGGTCAGAGACTGGTCAACCATCACCTATGTGCCTTTAAAAATACACTTCTCCAGGTTAAATTAATGCAATGCAGCACATTGCAACCATGACTTTAGCTTTCAGTTTTACATGTATCTTGTCAACATGACTTTATTTTGCTTTTATCATAGCTGGTCATGATGAGACATAAAACAAGGAGGAGAAAATTATATCAAAGGGGGACAGTTGAAAACTATCCAGAAGTTTGAGAAAAGAGGAAAACAGGGAGGAGGTTGCTTGCCTCAGAGAAAGAAGGAAGGACCCAAACGTAAAGTCAGCTCTGGATATAGGGGGAAGAATGGGGCAGGATGATGAGCAGTGCACACACCTCTGAAATCAATGCTGACATGAGACAATGAAGAGCCAAAACAGTGGCAGTGCAGACAAGAATTATAAATTAGACATGGGGGGGGAGGCATTTCTGCAGAAGTACTTTTGTTGTTCATCTTGACAATCTGTACAGTCTGTTCTCATGCCAAATTTCACTTATACTTAATGTGTGAGAAGGTCTCAGACACATCAAGTATACTGTAAGCAGAACCTTGCTTTAGATGAAAGGAAGTTCCTAGCAGCAGAAAGGCAGCAGCTTCTCTGGCAGTAACTAACAGCGGGAGGGCTCTTATACCCCTTCACGCAAAATGCAGCAGATGATAAACCACTTGTAGATGTGGCTTAACTGTCAACTCTCACATTCCTACAAGACTGTTGGCCTAAAAAAATTCAATTACTGTTATTGATTTCTGTAAGGAGTGTTATTAAAAGGGGGTTATAGAGCTTTTCCCCTTACCTGGATTGTCAGTAACATTGTAAAAAAAAAAAAAAAAGCTCATATTGGATTTTCTTTTTGTTCAAGTCCAAACTGTGAACTTAAGAAGGCCGTTTGACTCCACACGGAAAATGTTGGGAAGCCCTTAGAGTCTGAACAGTATCACCCAGACACACACAAGGGGAGGGGAAAGTACCACATTTTACAAAATGAAATATTTCTGACTTGTAACTCCCGGCTCCTGGTCTCATTAGTGAAATTTAAAGTTCCCTCCCCCCCTTTTTTTTGTGGGTGGGGAGCTGATTCTGTGACTAGTTTGAATGCTGGAGCCAAAGCTCAGTATCTTTCACATAAGTGTTACCAGATGGATCGGCAATAGTTGAAACAGGGAAACAACACATTTGCTGAATGTAGCTGCTTTTGTTCCCCTTCCCCTCAGGTTCACCACATAAAATAGTCTTTCTTTCTCGTCTGATGTAATTTCTGTCATACGTGTGAAGGGAGTGCAAAGTGCACTCTAGTTTGGCAACCTTGAAGTTACATTAATTTTATATAATATAATGATTGATATATATGATAATATATATATATCACAGTTTATTTGCCCAAATCAGCTATAAATTAAACCAGAAAAATACAGTGCAACAGCCTGTCACCCAGAATATCTTCAGTGAGGATTCTTAGATTATGCCACAGAGTCTTTCCCCACATGAGGATTTTCAATATTTCAGGCACAAAAATATTTGCCAAGACATAAACTGTTATGTTACCCTCTGTCAGGTTTCTCACGTGAGGCGGGTTTTTTATGAACCAGCCGTAACATTCCAACTGGATATTAGACTTTTTTCTGTCCATCGCTTCACTGAGGTTAAAAAATATGCTTAACATCATATTTTTATTATTAGAGCAGAGGGATCAAATATAGATTGTCAACATAATGGTTTGTTACTACTCACAATGTTGAGCATATAATGAAGGAACATACTTAGAATCATAAAATCATAGAATCATTACGGTTGAAAAAGCCCTTTAAGATCATCAAGTCCAACCGTTAACCCAATACCACCATGCCCACTAAACCATGTCCCGAAATGCCACGTCTACATGCTTTTTGAACACCTCCAGTGATGGTGACTCCACCACTTTCGTGGGCAGCCTGTTCCAATGCTACTTAGTTTGAGTAGAAGCAAATCTGTAGTCATGTAGTCTGCTGGGACATGATGTTATATTTGATTGTTGACTAAAACTAGTGTTAGAGTAAAACCATTCAAAAAGGCTTGAATTTATATTGTATTTATATACAGTGTCATATGTATTATACAGAAATATTTATTTGTTCTGAAAGACTGTATCAAAATAACTACATTAAACACACATAGTAAGCAAGAAAGCAAATCCAGTTCTGAAACTTTGCTGTAGTAGAAATTGTTTTGTATGGTTGTCTTCCAGAACTTCAATTAAATTTAGGAATTTCCAAGTGCAGGCTAATTAGCACTGCAGTTTGAATGCTGTACAAGACTATTAAGCTGTTAAGGTGGGAAGTTAGTGGAAGACAAACTTAGAAGTTCACATGAATAAAGATGAGATCCAATTTTATTTTCACTAATCTTCTGTAACGACTCTGTGCTGCAAAATGTTACAATATTTACTGTCTCCACAGACAAAAATACTTCAAAACAAGTTCCAAAATATTACACTTCTACAAATAAGAAGAATTAAACATATTTTCTGTGAAATTTATGAGTGGTCCTAACACTTATTTCATGTTCAGACTCTTCTGTTTCTCATGTCAATCTCTGCCCTTTGTCTTTCCTTTTTAATATTCTTTGTATTTTTCTGGTTTTGTTTACTTATCTTCCACTTTTATAGCCATCTATGTTTGTCTTACCACTTTGCTAGCGCTTTATTACTTCTCCTCATACTAATGCAGTAAGAGCGAACTAAAGTCTCACGCCTACACTGTATTTTTAGTGGAAATTTTTATGAATTTTATAACCATCCTAATGTGTTCAACCACCACCTGCCACTTCTACTAGTCATTGCATCCTGTTTGTGATAAGGGCTCAGACACCTGTTTCTGAACAGTGCCTTCAACTACATTTTTTTAAATCAGATGTAGTGAAACAACAGCAAATGAAAGATCTTCAGGAATAAAGAAGTGTATTCCAGAGAGGATGAGAGAGAAAGAATGCAGATGTGTCTATGATTCTGCAAGATAGTCTGTTTTTCCTCATAAACAACAGTTTCTTTATATCTTCTAATCAGACATATTTATTCTATTTAAATTATCAACTGAAAAAAACCAAACCAAACAAAACAAAACAAAGCCACTCAGAGTGTGGCCTCACCTATCAGCAAGCTTGCAGCAAAAGATTTCCTGCTTGCAACAAAACTGACTATGGATGTGTCTGCTACACTGAAACTTCAGGTTAACATTTAGATGTGTTTTCAATATACAGGTAGAATTCTCCAACCTTGCTGCTTGGAGTTTGTGCCTAACTATATGTTCAGGCTGTTAATTGGCAAGCATGCTGAATAAATGACAATTCTTTCTGCAGACACTCCATACCTTTGGAAATCTGTAGGTAGGCAGCTAACTGGTCAGTCCTGGTGAGTAGCTTTAGATGCCCAAATTCTCTGGTATTTTGGGTTCTTTGAACATTTTCATCTTAAATGAATATGTGCCTTTCAACATCCGTGCACTGGCATTCACCTCCCTATAACATCTATACAGCACTGAACCTTAGCCCTCTGAAGGCCTCAGAAAGATGCCTGTGAACTTATTGCCACTGCTGTTATCTGCCCAGTAGCACTGACATTCTTCTGAGATTTCTGTGAAGGTCTTCCTATGAAGTATATCACATTTTCCACACAGCTTTTCAATCCAGGATATGCTGAGAATGTTTTTCAGCCTGCTCGGTCCCTGGGTGCCCTCTGCATCTGTTTAGCAACATTTTTCAGCATCTGGGCCCATGGACAGAGTTTTCTCCCTGACAGCCTTTACTTCATCCTCTATGGGAACAGTGAAGCACATGTAACGCCTTATAGCGTCAACCAATTATTTTTAGGTCTCATAACTTGAAAAAGGCTTCAAAAGGTTCTTTTGGTTGAGATTTTTTTGGCTGAAAAATAAAAAACATACGTATCAAGTACCAGCTACAGATCCTTAGAACAAAGTACATAACCAAATGGTAACTTTACATGTATCTGTTGACATAACCTGCGTGAGAGGCTTTAGCAAAGGAGAACTTAATAAAATATTTATCTGTTGGAAAGCTCACTTTATTCAGACAAATTGTGCTCTGTGCACAAGTCTGACATGCCGGGAAGGATATGCTTCAGACGGAAAGTTTGCCTTCATGGGAACTGACCAGCAGCATCGCTGTAAACAACCAGTTCTGTCACGCCTTAGCGCAGACAGGGCTCTAACACCATATAAAGGCAGCAGCTTTTGTAGCCTCAAGAAAATGTATGTGTATGCACGATAAAGGGTTTTTCAGGCATCTTGGATGGGGTTTTCTTGGGGGGACAGGGCACAGAAATCTTATGTAGTACATGCTCTTTAGCTAGATTAGACAATTTTCTTCTCAATGAGGTGTTTTGCTGCATTGATGTAACTGGATAGGGCTAGCACACCCAGAAACACACTTTCTTTTGCTGTCCATGATGCGGAGTCACGTTGATATCTCTCAAGAAACCTTTTTTATTTGTCTTGATTTTCTGTATTTTTAGTAGTGTAAAAAAATGATATATCCAAAAGACACACAGTAACAGTGAGTTCTCTTGCAGTGCATCCAACTCCAAACTACTCTGAGGACAGAAACAATATTGAACACTAAGAATATAAACAGTTTCTGTTCAAATAAATAAATAAAGTGTATTAAAAAAGCCAAGAAAAATACAATTAAAACAAATTCCTTATATGGCAACTAACTAAGATTAGCTACCTGAGGATGTAATTTGTAATATTATTACTGTGGGTACAGTTCACATCCTTGTAGTTAATTTGCATCAGTCTGGGGTTTTTTTGTTGCTGTTTTTGGCATCACCCATTCAAATTTGTTCTGGGCTGAAACATGACTTACAGAAAAAAAAATTATTTTTTCCCTATGTCAATAATGAAGGCTGCTTTTTCTCTGGAGTATTGTGTTCATGCGATTGGGGCATATGTAGGAGACAATTGTTTAATTTGCAGCTGATGTTGAAAGAACCAACAAATTTTAAATTAGAGTGTAACAATGAAATAGTAAACAAACATGCCAGGATTGCATGCAACACTCCCTTGAAAAGTGATTCTACAAATCCAAAGTCACAAGTGTTAATGACAAAAAATAAATGTTTGCTGTCTGTTTGCTCCACATAAATCTTCTTTACAAGCATAGGTAAAGACACTTCTGTAACTGAGCAAGAAATAGTTTGAGCAGGGACTAGCTGCTTTATCCCACCTTTGTAGGTAGAAGCAGTGACAAGATGGAGATAGCAGCAGTAGCCCATATTTCAGCATGGCTTGACATCAAGTGTGCAGCTGGATCCTTGGAAGATTTCTTTTCCGTGCTGAAACCCCATCCATCTGGACCTTCTTTGCATGGCTACAACAGGCTTGCCAGAGGAGAGACGATGAGAGGATGGGTAATATGCCCACACCTGCAGTAACCATATGCAAACTGGATTCAATAGCCCAGGCTCTGATACAAATTCAACTGGAAGGTCCCCAAATACAGAGGCCAGCCAGAGGAGGTGAAGTGCTGGGTGGCATGGCATGATGAAGGCAATGTCCTACAGGCCCTCGCTGCCATGCCCCATGGGAAACCAGTAGTCAAGGCTACTACAGGATTGGGGCTTGCTTATGGGAAGCCAAAAGGACATGTGGTAAAATCCACTTCTGCAAAAGGCAGATGTTTTTGCCTTGAGATTATATTTTCAGTGAGTCAGTTGTGAAGATACATAGTGAATAACGATGCTAATTGACAGGAAAGCAGATGGAGCACTCTGTTACTGCTTTCTAAGGCCTGAAATGGGGTCTCGCTTCCAGATTTGTGACCAATCTATTCTTCCTTAGGCATTTATTCATAAAATGGGAAATAGCCTGTATCTGGGATTAGTTTGTACATAGGAAAATTGGAATATCTTGTGCATGCCAGTTAGTAACCAGGAAAATGTATCACCTTCACTTTGCTTCTGTCTGTGTTTCCAGATGTCATCATACCGTGAATTAAAGCCTTTCTGGTTTATTTGACTTGGATTTGACACTTGCTATATTGCACTGCTGTGTCCACAGTGGTTCTGTCACCAGTGATGAATTACCCGACAAGATAAACATGAAAAACAGAGGCACACTGTAAACTAGAGCTGAATCTAACATGCAAACATTTTGCAATATTGATACACCTAAAAGCTTCTGCAGCCTACCCCAAACAGACTGCAAACCTCTCCCCAGTCAGGTGCTCCCATAAATCTTAGAGAAATGTCTTAGTTTTTACAACATGTTCTCAGCGGTGCTTTGCTCCATGTTAAACTTGTGTCACTGACAAACCTCTCAATCAAGTTCTCTTCCCATCCTTTGCAATTGATATTTCTCAAGTCTGATATATAATTTAGTCCTAAGTTTGAGCAAGGAAGAGTCAGCATTGCCATTCGAGTGTGCTCCAGACTAGAGCTTATTTCTCAGTAACAGCTGCATCAAGAATCCTTGGTATTGCCTATGACAGCTGTTCCTTATTCTGTTACTCGTTTGGTTTTCCTTATTAGTCTCCCTCAGCTTAATAGTTGTAAGGCAAGATTAATATCACAGGTAAGCAGATGTGCTTATTATACAAAATAATGTGTAATATCCAATTTTCCACAAGCAGGTAAGAAAAACCTTCTCTAACAGGAGATTATTCCACATTTACCTACCACTGATTCTTTTTAAACATTTTTCTCCGAAGCATCTGTTACTGGCCTTGGGATATTGTACTAGACAGTCCATTATCCTGATTTGATATGGCAATTTCTGTGTCCCTAATTGTGCTGGCGACAGCACCTCTCAGCTGAAAACTGTAGTTTTCTGTAGGTTTTTTGGGGTGTAGACCTGGCAGGGTGGCCGCAAACCTGTTCTCCAACTTGGGGCAAATGCTGGGAAAATGCTGGAGTACAGCCCAGTCCTGCTGTTTTCCAGTTATTCTCAATCAGGAAAATGTTCACAAGGGGGATGATGCAAATGGATGTAAATTAGAACAGACTAAGATTCCCCTGGTTGCTCTGATAAGAACCAGGGCTGGAGCTATGATGCAGGAGGCACAGAGGTAACAAAAAAATCATCTTTGACCCCTCCCTAGCCTGATGATAAACAAACTTCAGAGGCACGGAGGCTGTAAGTGCTGAATAACCATCAGACATAGCTGTTCAGGTGCCTACTTCCAGACTGCATTCTATGCAATTGCCATGTCATTTCCCACACATACCCACTGCTCCACGCAATCAACACTCCGTTGAATTAAAAGGCTTTTTCTGAAACTGTAGTTATCTTCCTGTCCATCTCAGTCTTTAGGAAATGCTCTCAGTTAAATCAGGATATTTATCAGACTGCTCCTGAAACTGCAGAGGTAAATGTGTGCAGTTCTGCTTCTGTTACAAAATCACCTGCTCATTTCTAGTAATTGTAGCCCATCTGGAGGTTTCTCTTTCTCCTGTAAATGTCTGTGAGAGGAAGTTTGAAGTCTGTTGAATCAAGAGCAAAGAAACAAGTAAGCTAAGCCAACCATAACTACTGTGGTAACTTATTTCCTCTTCTCTTTTAAGAGAAATACGTATTTATGCTATTGCTTTATTGAATGAAGAAATCATACACAACAAAGTGGCAAAAGCCCAGGCTCATTAAGCATGACCCCTCTCCAGAGTTAGCCTTATAGTTTTCTCTCTGGAGAAAGAATGATGCCATCTACATGTAATAAGATATTACAATTAAATAGAGAACCTGGTAAATCAACTTTCAGCAAGATTTTTCTATTAATAAGTTTGGTAATGGAAGCTTTCACATTGCTAAAACAACAAAATGCTTGAAAAAATATTATGACTTCTTCAACAAAGCTCCTTAGATAAAATAATTTGGTGAATGGACTTGCTTCTGTTTATAGGCTTTAAGAGGGGTACTGGACAGCACTCAGTATAACAGCTTGTACAAAAAAGAGAGATCATTACAAAGGAGACCCTAACAGTGGTGCAATATCATTTTATGTCATATGCTGTTTCTCTTACCATCTATAATCAGTATGTGGAATTCACACAGACAAATTTTTGTGAAAAACTAAAATTATTAAACTACATGCCAATCAACACATTCATCTACATAGATGGGGTGTCAGGACAGCAACATACATTTTCTCACACAGTTAAAGAGCTGTTTCAAACGTAAGCGATATATTCACAATGATAGGATGATGGAGACATCAGTGAGTAACTTGTAAGTCTGAGGATAATTTTTGAAATGCCTTGGGAAAAAAGAAAGGGTGCTGAGGGACAGGATCTGGCATTGCTGTGGTGCCTTGGCCTGACCAGGCACTGAGAGAGGCACAAGTGGAGGGAGGCTCAGTGTGCAGCTGGCTGCTTCTATGTGCAGCTGTGGCGATGCCAACATCCAGTGGTCTTGGGTGTCTTGAGAGCCTCTTGGAGCCCACAGTTTGGGGCTAAAAAATATAAGGAAGAAGGAAAAAAAAAGCAGTACTTTTTCTGAGGATTCTTGAGCCAGTCTTGCCAGATTGCTTACCCATCCCAGTACCCGCTGGGAAAGCTGTCTCATGTCTCAGACTCCATATCTGTTTGATGCTTGTCCAGATTTCTCTATGCCTTCAAATTACCTTTCCATGAAATCCCTTCTGCAGATTACAATAGTTTGTCTTTAGCAAGCCTTTAGCAAAAGTATATGAAGTACATAGATTTGGTGTGCACTGTGCCTTGCTATGGGACTGGTCTCTACTCTTTAGTCTCAAAATCTCTCTTTGGGTTATTTTAGCTTTGACATAGTTTGGGCTCTGACCACCTTTATTAGCTAAGTAACAGGTCAGAAATTATTTTGGCAGATGCCAATTTGCTGATAATGTTACCACCATGAAGACTTAAGAATTTCCAAGGCGAAGGGCTCCGGAGCGAAGGATCGCGCCGGGGGACCCTTCCTGAAGCGGCCAAACCGCGAAGGCGGCAGCACAGGCAGAGAGAGGGTGCCCCAGCCCCGCCCCCCTCCGGCCGGCGGAGCGGGCTCCTGGCGAGCGGCAGCGCTGACTCAGCGTGGGCGGGGCCTAGAGCGGCGGCAGCCAAACCCCCTCGCCTACAAGAACAGCCCCTGGGAGGGCGAGCGACCCAGAGCGTGGCGAACCGGGCGGGCAAACAGGGCGTGGCGCGTCAGAAGGATGTAGCGCGTCAGTTTTTACGTCAGTTCGCGCGGGCGGGACGTGCAGGGAAGGCATGCGGGCAGATCGCAGTTCCACTCCCCACCCCACCCCACCCCCCCCGCACTAGAGGTTCTCTGACAAGTGGCCATCGTCCTCCCAGAGGAGGCTCAGCCATGGTCGCCACTCGGCTGAAAACCGTGGCCAGAAAGAATGTGGTGACACAAACAGAGCTCCCGCTCAGGCACGCGGCTGTCCAAGTATCCGGCTGCAAAGAGTGCCTGAGCCTGTCGGTTGTTCCAGAGACCAGCGGAGACACCACCTGCGTGCAGTGCGACTGGGTGAGCGGCTGCTCAGCCTGGGGCAGAGCTGAAGGAGGAAGTGGAGAGGCTGAGGAGCATCAGGGAGTGAGAGAGAGAGCTGGATTGGTGGAGCCACACCTGGCCATCCCTGAGGCAGAGGCAGCTGGTGGAGGCTCCACAAGCAGCAGGGGATTCCCTGCCCTCTTGCTGCCGGGCAGAAGAAGGGGACCTAAGAGATGAGAGAAAATGGAAGCAGATCCCTGCTCGGAGAGGCTGGCGAATCCCCTCCCGGCCTCCCTCACCGACCCAGTTGCCCTTACACAACAGGAACATGAGGACCCTGACGAAGGTCCATCCAAGGGGGTGCCTAGGGTGAGTCAGCCAGCCCCACGCATCAAGACATCCTCTGTTAAGAAAAAAAGAAGGGTAATTGTCGTAGGCGACTCCCTTCTGAGGGGTACAGAGGGCCCAATATGTCGACCAGACCCAACTCACAGGGAAGTCTGCTGCCTCCCTGGGGCCTGGGTGAGAGACATCACCAGGAAACTCCCTGGTCTGGTTCGGCCCACTGATTACTACCCACTGTTGGTCATGCAGGTTGGCAACGATGAGGTTGCACTAAGAAGCCCAAAGGCAGTCAAAAAGGACTTGAGAGCACTGGGGCGACTGGTCGATGGAGCGGGAGCACAGGTAGTGTTTTCATCAATCCCTTCAGTGACAAGGAAGAACACTGAAAGGAACAGGAAAGCACATCTGATCAACACATGGCTCAGGGGCTGATGCCATCGTCAGAATTTGGGTTTTTTTGACCATGGGGTGGTTTACACAGCACCGGGCCTCCTCGCATCAGTGCAACTGACTCCAAGGGGCAAAAGGATTCTTGCTTATTAGCTGGCAGGCCTCATCGAGAGGACTTTAAACTAAATTTGGAGGGAGGAGAGGATAAAACCAGGCTCACTAGAGTTGAGCCTAGGGGTGGCGTGCCGGAGTTGAAATTGATAGCCCAGCTCAAGTGCATCTACACCAATGCACGCAGCATGGGCAGCAAACAGGAGGAGATGGAAGCCATTGTGCAGTGGGATAGCTATGATGTAGTTGCCATCACAGAAACATGGTGGGATGCTTCTCATGACTGGAGTGCTGCAATGGATGGCTATTAGCTCTTCCGAAGGGATAGGCAAGGAAGGAGAGGTGGTGGGGTGGCTCTGTATGCTAGGGAGTGCTTGGATTGCATAGAAATCAATGATTGTGAAGGCCAAGTAGAGTGCTTATGGGTAAGGATGAGGGGGAAGGCCAATGAGGCAGATATCCTGCTGGGAGTCTGTAACAGACCACCCAACCAGGACGAAGAGACAGATGAGACATTCTATAAGCGACTGGCAGAAGTCTCGCATTCGCTGGCCCTTGTTCTTGTGGGGGACTTCAATCTACCGGACATCTGCTGGAAGTATAACATGGCAGAGAGGAAACAATCTGGGGGGGGTTCTGGAGTGTGTGGAGGATAACTTCCTGACACAGCTGGTGAGTGAGCCCACCAGGGGAGGTGCCTTGCTGGACCTGCTGTTTACAAACAGAGAAGGACTGGTGAGAGATGTGGTGGTCGGAGGCCATCTGGGGCGTAGCGACCACGACATGATAGAATTCTCAGTTGTGAGTGAAGTAAGGAGAGGGGTCAGCAAAACTGCTACCGTGGACTTCCAGAGGGCAGACTTTGGCCTGTTCAGGTCACTGGTTGAGAGGGTCCCTTGGGAGACAGTCCTGAAGGACAAAGGGGTCCAGGAAGGCTGGACAGTCTTCAATAAGGAAATCTTAAAGGCGCAGGAGCAAGCAGTCCCCATGTGCCGTAAGAAGAGCTGGCAGGGAAGGTGACCGGCCTGGCTGAACAGGGAGATTAGCTTCTACAAGTCCTGCTAGGACTCAGGGAAAAGAGGAATTTATCACCTCTGGAAGAAGGGGCAGGCAACTCACGAAGAGTACAAGGATCTCGTTAGGTTAAGCAGGGACAAAATTAGAAAGGCAAAAGCCCAGCTAGAGCACAGTCTGGCCACAGTCGTAAAGGATAATAAAAAATGATTCTACAAATATATTGACAACAAAAAGAGAGGCAAGGAGAATCTCCATCCCTTACTGGATATGGCGGGGAACATTGTTTCCAAGGACGAGGACAAGGTTGAGGTACTTAATGCCTTCTTTGCCTCAGTCTTTAATAGCCAGACCAGATATCCACAGGGTATTCAGCCCCCTGAGCTGGAAGACGGGAATGGAGAGCACAATAACCGGCCCATAATCCAGGAGGAAGCAGTTAAGGACATATTAAACCACTAGGATACCCACAAGTCTATTGGACCTGATGGGATCCACCTGAGAGCACTGAGAGAGCTAGCAGAGGAGCTTGCCAAGCCACTCTCCATCATTTATCAGCAGTCCTGGTTAACAGGGGAGGTCCCAGAAGACTGGAGGATTGCCAATGTGACACCCATCTACAAGAAGGGCCGGAAGGAGGATCCTGGGAACTACTGGTCAGCCTGACCTCCGTACCGGGGAAGATCATGGAGCTGTTCGTCTTGAGGGTGCTCACAGGGCATGTGCAGGACAACCAAGGGCTCAGGCCCAGCCAGCGTGGGTTCATGAAAGGCAGGTCCTGCTTGACCAACCTGATCTCCTTCTATGATCAGGTGACCCGCCTAGTGGATGAGGGAAAGACTGTGGACGTTGTCTACCTGGACTTTAGTAAAGCCTTTGACAGCGTCTCCCACAGCATTCTCCTGGAGAAACTGGTGGCTCATGGCTTAGACAGGTATACTCTTCGCTGGGTGAGGAACTGGCTGGATGGCCGAGCCCAGAGAGTTGTGGTGAATGGCATTAAATCCAGCTGGCGGCCAGTCACAAGCGGTGTTCCCCAGGGCTTGGTTCTGGGGCCATTCTTATTCAGTATCTTTATTGACGATCTGGATGAGGGGATCAAGTGCTCCCTCAGTAAGTTTGCAGGTGACACCAAGTTGGGTGAGAGTGTTGATCTGCTGGAGGGTAGGAGGGCTCTGCAGAGGGATCTGGACAGGCTGGATCAATGGGCAGAGGTCAACTGTAGGAGGTTTAATAAGGCCAAGTGCTGGGTCCTGCACTTTGGCCACAACAACCCCATGCAACGCTACAGGCTTGGGGAGGAGGGGCTGGAGAGCTGCCCAGCAGAAGAGGACCTGGGAGTGCTGGTTGAACTGAACAAGAACTGAACATGAACTGAACAGCTGAACAAGAGCCAGCAGTGTGCCCAGGTGGCCAAGAAGGCCAACAGCGTCCTGGCCTGTATCAGAAATAGTGTGGCCAGCAGGAATAGGGAAGTGATTGTGCTCCTGTGCTTGGCACTGGTGAGGCCGCACCTTGAATCCTGTGTTCAGTTTTGGGCCCCTCACTACAAGAAGGACATTGAGGTGCTGGAGCGTGTCCAGAGAAGGACAGGGAAGCTGGTGAGGGGTCTGGAGCACAAGTCTTCTGAGGAGCAGCTGAGGGAGCTGGGGTTGTTTATTCTGGAGAAGAGGAGGCTGAGAGGAGACCTTATCGCTCTCTACAACTTCCTGAAAGGGGGTTGTGGCAACCAGGGTGTTGGTCTCTTCTCCCAAGTAACCAGCGATAGGATGAGAGGAAATGGCCTCAAGTTGCGCCAGGGGAGGTTTAGATTGGATATTAGGAAAAATTACTTTACTGAGAGAGTGGTCAAGCATTGGAACAGGCTGCCCAGGGAGGTGGTGGAGTCACCATCTCTGGAAGTGTTCAAAAAACGTGTGGATGTGGTGCTTCAGGACATGGTTTAGGGGACATGGTGGCACTGGATTAATGGTCGGACTTGATGATCTTGAAGGTCCTTTCCAACCTTAGTGATTCTGTGAAACAGATGTCTCTGTATCTTTTAAAGGATATGGCAGCCTCTGACTTGTTTGCTGCGATACATGGGAGCTGTAATAAAATAAGAACCTGAACTCATCTTCCAGGTTTATGCCAAAGCACAAATCTCTAGTCTTCTGAAGTTTTGATATCTAGCAGACATTTCAACAGGATAACATAGTTCTTTTGAATTTATTTGAGGCAGTGGAGAAATGAAAGCAAGGACAGCACTTTTCTGCATGCACTAGAGTCTAGAGATCTGGGATTTTTGGAAGCCACAGAACAGGGATATGTAGGAATGAAAAAATCATGAATGGTGATGTGGCAAAAGATGTTATCACAGTGAAATCTAGACAGTGATAGGCACAATAATATGGAGACTGACAGGTTACCTCAAAAGAGAGGAAATGTGGGAAGTGAAAGAAAAGTATAAACTCTGAATGAAGGGAAATCCCTCTTCTTGAAGGGAAAAGGCTATTATTCATAGAAATGATTGACATTGCAAAAAGGATAACATCAGCTTTAATGATTCATATGCAGGTATTGCATCTGCTCTGTGAAAACTCAAGATACAGTTCTTAGAACTTCAGGGGCTATATTCTTTATATACTCGTGATCTGCATTGATAATATCTTAGGGCCAGATGGAAACATTCAGAAACTTAGAAGGTGGAAGAAGAAAATGTTTTTGTTGAATGTTTGTAGTTGGAGTCATCTGATTAGAGATCACTATTTACCCAAAGTTACAAAATTGTAGTTGTCCAAATACACAGACATGCATTCTTTTGCTACTCATTTAAAAAAAAAAAAAAGAAAAAAAGAGAGAGATAATTTAATCAGAGAAAGTCTCTGTCCCTTCATGTTCACTTGAAATTGTTTTTCCTGGCAAAATTCCTCACAGAGTGGGATTTCTCTCCAGCAAGAATAAACTGATGTCTTTAAAGCCAATATTACAAAAAACCCTAGCGCTTGATTGCTTACTCTTTTGATGGTTATCAAGCTCTAAAAAAATATTTCAGTTTTTAAGGTGATGTATCATAGTGTTCTGGACACATGCACCTGAGAGTCTTAATGCTCAGATTACTTCTTGGACAAAATGACATACAGCTGTGAAGCACGATAAACATTTTGATTCAAATCACGTATTCTGGCAAGAGACAACCTGCCTGAGATCAATAGGGCACCACATAGCATAATCAAGCTGTACTCCCACTACTGGATTGGTCCCTGCATTTTTAACCTTGTTTCATAGAAAATTTATAGCATCTTCTCAGAAAACTCTTTCACGGAAAAAAACGAACTCACCATTACTTTTTTTTTTTTTTGGTAAGTGAGAGTAAGCTTGCTATTCCTGCACTCTATAACTATGTAACTCAAGTTACCGCTGTCTAACATCTTTTCCCCAACTTAATTATTCTCTTTTGTTTACAGGAAATCCACAAGTGCAAATATCTGTAGTATGTTTGCACTGTGAAGGATAATTAAAAACATTGATGATCGTCACACCAACTGAGCTATAGCCAAGCTGTCATGGTACTTCAGCATCTAGGGAAGGAAAGGAGGAACTAGGTTGCTACTTCTGAATGCAGGGGAACCTTTGCAGCTTGCCACCCAGTTTACTCACTGTAGGGTTATTGGCATTCCCTAAATTTAGCCTAACTTCATGGTAGCCTGGTATGTCAGGAGGGCTTTCAACAGGTGCCAAAATATTCTCAGAACATTGCTGCTTGTTACTCCCCCTATGAGGGGATTTATCAAGGTGGTTGTATTAGGTCATTTCATATAGTCAAAAGCAAAATATGTGCAGTGTCATGACATAAAATTGCTTAGTTTTCAAGTCATTATGTGTCCATTTTGTACAACCCATGATAAATGGAAAATGAGCTGACAAGAGTTGAACAGGAGCAGTAAATTGTATAATCTTTTGTTGAAAATTATTTTTTACTCATTATCTTCCAAGGTTGTTATCTCATTCTGCAACTAATCCTTTTTTTATATTTCTGCCAAAGCCAACAGTTAGAACCTTTAAATGTCAAATGTATCCTGTATGCTGTAAAATAGATTTTATGTCTTGAAAGTAAAGGATAATAATAATATGCATAAAATATGTGATCAATAACCTCTTTTAGGAGCATTCCTTAAATAAGGACTTTTCAAAGAAACATGTGAGTTCAGTCAATTCACCAGAACGTTTTTGCTAGACACTGTCCATGGTGCTTTCATTGTGAATGACATTTGACTGGGATACAGAGACATCTATAAAGGGATATGTATATTCTATTAAGCATTCAAATGAATATTCAAACAGAAATCAAGACCTTACTTCCTTTGTGCTGCTAGATGAGGACTAGCCACCTTTTTGACAGTATGTTCTTATTTATTAAGTACCACTCTATATCTCTCTGTAACTCTAAGAGACTTTCTGTCAAAGTCAAAAAAAAAAAAATTAACTTGGAGTGGTAATACAAAACACCCTAAGGATTCAATCCTGACTGGGACATTAAGGGAGTGTTAATGCAATTGGGGACACCTGCTGTGGTATTCACCATGTTAAGTTCAGAAGCTACAACACATGCTTCCTCATTTGAATTAAGTATGCTGGACTCCCTTCATACCCAGAGGAGGAAAAATGGTCTGTTCTACAACATTTATCTGATTAATTCTAAACATTAACCTTAAAATTAGACTGTTTCCTAATGTTCCTCTTTCTGTCCTCACCTATAGAAGAAGCATATAGTAGGTAGTTTAGAAGTAGATGATCATACCTATAGATAATGACAGCTGGTCAGGTAAACAAAACCCCTTTTTGCCTGATTGTGAACAATACCTGCCACTGAAAAATATCAAGACAGGTCAATTTTTATGGGGGGGGAAAAAAAGGTTTCTTAAAAAAAACGATTCTGCTGGACAGGGGAAAATATGTCTATGATTATGTAAAATTATGTTATTAGAGCAGTACCATGATAGAATGTTAGCTTTAATTGTTTGTAAATGTTGGCAAATGTAAAATGAATATAAATCAGATTTTCTGTCTTCCTTTCCTTTCTACTGACTGATTAAACAGGTCAGCTAAACTGAATATCATCACTGGAAAGGAAAGGCAAATGGTCGTCCTTTCATATAAGATATTTAATGAGCAGAAATAATTGCAATATGTCCATATTATTCCAATGATATGTTTTACTTCAAAGTTATTATACACATAAGATCTAACTTTCCTGCCCATTGCAGGTGATTTACTATTAAGACACAAATGTTTTTGCGTAGCAGCTGATAAAGTGAATGCAATCAAATCTTGTATGCATAAATAACGAAACCTCCTTTTCCTTGATAGCCTTCAAAAGAAATTGCTTAATAGCCTTTTCACTGTAAAACTATTTTTCTACTGTGATCCACTTCATGGGCTAAGTGGTGCTCATGGAACAGAATAGATCCTCAAGGAACAAATTGTCTCATTATTAGTTTTTCTTGAAGAAGTGTCCACATCTGTATATTTATCTGTCTCTCTCTCACACTTATTCCGGAAAAAAAAAAGCTGCTTTCTTAGAAATGTATCTTGGGCATCAAGCATGGGCTTAGGCAAAACTGGGGCTTTCAGCTTCATTTCAAGAAAAGCTAGGACTGTAAATGTCTAAGTCTGTATGTGTCTGTGGTCTGTACTCTGTCTGTGTATTTTGTCTTTATGTTCAGATCCCAAAAAAGTCCAAGTGCTACTACCTTTGAATAATAAAACTATGACTTGAGTTAGAAGAATTACAAGAGAAACACTTGAAATTGGTTAACTGTATGCATTTTGCATTATTTGCTGTGGTTAAAAATACTTGTCTTCTTAGAAAAAATAGTACTGTGCATATCAATCTAAATATTTAAATATTTTCCCATGCACTTATTAAATGCACTGTGGGTATACAAGATGAGATCATTTAGGCTGGAGAGTGACTTTCAGTGCTATTTGTTCCTAAACTAGCAGATGCTCTCTAAACTACTGCAGTGGGAAAACAGAGTGAGGAAATCCTGTCTAGAACTGCACGTGCAACACCATCAGTCTCTCCTCGAGGACCAGACTCAGTACAACTAAAATCCTGTAATTATTTTCCTGCAGAGTGATATTAAATACCTCACAGAAGGCATCGCTGCTGCTGATAATAACAAGCATGTAGCAAACACCATGGCAAGGAACATTTTTCAGGGACAAGTTCCTTCCCCTGCAAAGTCAGATGTCACTGCTTCCTGGAGTTCTAAAATTAACAAAAGTATATGGCATACTTTCAGCACTAAGTAAGCTTGACGAATTAGCAGGTTGGTTCTACTACATTTTGTTTTGCCTTCATTGGAAAAGTGAAAAATTTCCTTTATTCTTTAGGGAAGTAGATCTGGTACCTCCCAGGACTCTTAGAATTGTCTCAATATTGTGACATTATATGAACAGGCAGAAAAAAAACAGTAATAGGAAAGGGCTTCTGCAACTTTCCACTGAGGAAAATCATATTTTCCCAACTGCACTGTAGGAAAATTGTTATGAAGTAGAAAAAAGAAAATTCCATGGTAACTGCTATTAAGAGCTGAAAGGATTGAGAAAGAGCGATAAATAGTATCAAGAATTAATCTCCTTTGCCTCCATTAGACTTTCTGAAGGCCTGGTCTTGGTTTCCCAGGCAGGAGCTACTCAGGTAGCACTGGCAGCGATGAGGGAGGCAGTAACAGCTTTCAGGTTCTTTGGCCTAAGAACCCATTTCTCTTCACTTTCTTCATCCTCCTGTCTTACCACCATAAGGCAATTGGCCAACTGTATGGTGTATAATTGCTCTGCCTTTATTGAATGACAGCTCCATGTCAGAGCTTCATGACTCTGTCTCCAGATCTGTTTATTCTTGACTGTCTGCCCAAATGTCTGCCCAAATGTTGAAAGACTGGGCTTTGTGGCCAAGTAAGCCAGTATTTCTTTGGATATGAATATATATGGACACAAAAAAACCCTTACTTCCTTTGCCTTATTCTTAAGGAAACTGACTGCCTACAGGTTAAAAATACTTTGTTCCTTGAATGGTTTTATCTTCGACGTTACAAACTTGTTAATATTTTTCAGCAGTAGGGTATCTACCAGGATCTGTTTTATCATGGTTTAATTATTATTATTTTATGGACAGTCATACTTTCTGTTTTTCTTATAACCACAGCATGGTTCACTTGCTTTGATAGGACTAGCCTTTGGGTGGCTGTAAGCAGTTCAGATTTCTCTTAATTTAATGTTTTTATTTGTCCTGTTTCCAATTACATGTGGAACTATTTTATTGACTGAAGTGTAATTCCTTTAAAGTGTTTTCTTCTAATTAATATAAATAGAGGGTAGATAATTCAGTTTTTTAGGGATTTCTTATTTTCACTTGTGGCTGTAAACTGAACACTGATGGTAAAAGACTCTAATTTTGAAAATATAAAAAAACAAACCCCCCATTCAGATTTTACTTTTTAATCTATCTGGAACCATAGCTATTAGAAAAACTCAGTTTATTAAAGGAAATAGTCTATTTTTGTCTTTATTTTTTTTTAATTTTCAAGTAAGATTGACTCAATTAACTCTGACCTTATCTGGTGGTTTGTATCCTTCTTTATGGGCAGCCTAAACTCATCCTACGGTAACTTACTGATTGAAATGGAGTTATGATAGAGATGAGTGTAGTCCAGTACCTCCCACATGAAATTATCTTTTTAGTGCTGACAGATTTTCAATAAGCAGAGTTTCTTGGATTTAAAAAAATCTTCAACTTGCCTTCTGATGCTACACAGCCTGTTTTTATTTCTTAGGCAGTGGGAGCCAACCCGATTGTTTGATGGATATCATCAGCTGCATTGAAGAGTGGTCCCACTGCCCCACTCCTAACTGTGTTCCCTCAGGCACTAAAAGATGAGGGAATAGTGACTTACAGTGTGCTAATTTGGTTTTGTGACCTTAGCATGTCAAATCTTTCTTTCGTTCTCTAGTCAACCATGCACACACAATAATTACTGCAATTTTTTAAGTTCCAGATTTCCATAACTGTTCCTGATGTTTGAGTATGCCACTCACTTAATAGGTATTTTTTAAAGTCACTAAACAGGTTACATTCAGTGGGATTTAGACATCAATCATTTTGCTCTCAATGGGGTTTGGGGTCCTAACTTTCTGAGACGAATTTACAAATCCAGCAGGAAACATTGTTTTATTTTGAACCAAAAGCCTTTGGGTATTTGATCTTTAATGTATGTGTGTCTTTGTCGAAGGTTTATCCCCTTTCTTCAAGACTTCATCCTACTGAGCAAAGTCTTGTGGCTGCTACTGTGGCTGCAAGTCAGCCTTTAGATTTTACCTTTTACCTTTGTTGCACTTCAAGATAGCAGTGGTGTTTCTGTGTGAGTCTAGTTTGAGAAAAATAACAATAGTCTAAAAAAACCAGGATGTTTTGCAGAACCAAGACTTGAATCAGTTGACTAATCAGGACCGTAACAGATTCATCATTCCAAAGTTCTCATTACTAAAAAAGTGCTATGATCAATGTGGTGGCTACAAATGACTTTATATATCCTTTAGTCTGACTAAGTAATTCTGCCACATATTTTCCTTGAAAATAATGCATTTAATTTCCACATCAAGGTATATTTTTATATATATAATATGTATATATATATTTATTCAAAAAAATAAAATTATTGTGTTAAATGCAGACATAAGCATGAGCTGGGGGTCAAGTCAAGAAACAAAGTTCACTCCTGATAGTAGCCATTCCTGGTAAGGAATAGCTAACGACCAACTTGGTAGTCAGAATCAAGTGGATGTCTCCTAATATCAAACACAAATATGATTTGTTTCATAATCATTTTGATCCTCAGACCCTGAAAAGGAAAGACTATATTTAACATCAGAAATACACGAGGAAATGTTGAAATACATAATACAGTCAAACTAGTCAGAGATATGAAGATATTAATGGGTGGCTGTGCAAAAAAATTTTGAAACTCTAGATTTTTTTTAAATTTAAAGTCATAGCAGAATGTAATCCTCTCAGATGTTTGTATCGTTATTCAGCAAGTGATACTAAATACAAGCATTGTATTTAAAAAGTCTTACTTTCAAGATTAAAGAGATTTTCTTCACTATCTATTTTTCCCCACAGTATTTTATTTTATAGGCAAAGTCTTAATAACTGAGGTTGAAATGGTAGGATATCAATGGGAATTCTTTTCAGAATCCCATTTTTCTAATCTTCATTCAGAACTCCATGTTAGTAAATGAAAAAATTATTTTTAAAGTTTAAAAATAATTTTTAAAAATGCAATAAAGTAGGTCCTTTTATGATTGAGATGCATTTAACTCCTTAGAAAATGAAAAATGTAGTGATCTATTACTTTTCCTCTCCAGAGTGACTTTACATGAAGTAGCAAATAGTAATAGCATAGTTATTTAATAATGGCATAATTATACTCTATGTACCAGTAAATAGCTATTAATAATAAGGTAATTATTTTGTTATTGCCAGAGAAGTTATCAGGCAATCTCAGGTAACAGGGATAAATAATGAGGAAACAGAATTCATTTTATCAGTAGAAGTTAAGCAGCTTTACTGCAAGGGAGTCATAACACCATTTATAAAATGCATTTTAGAGAAGTGAAATATGAGTGAAGGGTACTGTAGCTCATAAATCTCTTTGCTAAGCAGAACTCATGATTTACTAGGTTCAAACTGACAATGTATCTTAAAAAAAGGTCAGATTTTAACTCAAATAATTGTATGTTCATACATAGCCCTCACTTATTTGTTTACTGTGACATAACTACAATGATAATTATATTCTATAAATTGTGCCTACGCAAGTGAAAGCTGTAAGAAAACAACTTTAAAACTGTGGCTGCAGCTAACCTTGTGTGTAGTTCCCCAGTTGCTCGCAGTGGCAGCTCGGGGGTACGCTCCAGCTCTTTTGGTGGGGAAACTGAAATGCAGCGGAATGGTTGCTGAGAAGATGTATTCTGTCAGCTGATGGATGCTCATCTACACCAGCCTCTCTCCTAGTCCTCTGAAGGTATCCCATCAACCCTATACTTTTGTAGCTTCCCCTGAAAACAAAACCCAAGCCATCCCTGCTTTGCCATTCCCTATCTAAAAAGCATAAAAGTAGCCCACCCATTATTTGTATAAATCCTCCACAGCTCTGTGGGCTGGGCGTCCAGCTGGGCCATTGCTAAGGAAATCTTGTCCGTATATTTAAAGGGTAGTTTAGGGGAAATTTTGTGGTAATGGATGGTTATCTCACCAGAGATGGCTTCGCTGATCTTGGAAAGAAGTTCAAGTTATAGTTGAAAAGCTTGATGGTGGCCCACTAGAATTGTGAACTGTTTTGCTAATGTCAAGATTGCAGGGAGATTTTCAGAGGCTGTCACCCATGTTCTGGTAATCCATGACAGTTTCTGGTCAGAATTAGTAGTCTGTCCTCATCCTTTGACATTGCGGTGTTAAGCATCATTATCCACAGCCTCAGCCAGGGGAAACTGAGGAAATAAGGGAAGGACTTTTTTCACAGGTCACACCACTGGTAACATGAAAGGCCCACCCTATGCTGTTGTACAGCTGCCAGCATCTCAGGATCCATTGGAGATCTGCTCAAACACCAGCAACTGCAGGAGCAGAAATCTGTTGGAATCCTCAGAGTCAGGGTTTAGGGGTTGAGAGCACACAAGCCCTGCTTGACAGGCACATGGGGAAGACTAGAGGTGTGTGGGAAGTCCTAGGTGCACCCTCTTTCCCTCCTCCTGCTCTGTCCCTCTCCCAGAGAGAAATGGGAATCTCATTCTGGTCACAGACATGGTCAGATGTGCTGTGTAGACACAGCAACAGCCAGATATCATAGAATCATAGAATCTTTGGTTTGGAAGGGACCTTTAAAGGCCATCTAGTCCAACCCCCCTGCAGTGAGCAGGGACATCGTCAACTAGACCAGGTTGCTCAGGGCCTCATCCAACCTGACCTGGAATGTTTCCAGGGATGGGGCATCTGCCACCTCTCTGGGCAACCTGGGCTAGTATTTCACCACCCTCACTGTGAAAAATTTCTTCCTTATAGCTAGTCAAAATCTACCCTCTTGCAGTTTAAAACCATGACCCCTTGTCCTATCGCTACAGGCCCTACCAAAAATCTGTCCCCATGTTTCCTATAGGCCCCCTTTAAGTACTTGGAGGCTGCAATCAGGTCTTGGAGCCTTCTCTTCTCCAGGCTGAACAACCCCAGCTCTAATGATATGTCAGGCTAGAAACTCAGCAGGATAGCAAAGCATATGCCAGCCTGGGTCAGTGCAGCCTGAGTACAGCACATATGACCTCCTCACTGTGCAGCCTACCTGCCTCTTGAAGAAATTACACTTTGACAGCTATCTGACACAAGACAACATTCCCAGACAGAGCCATGCAGACCAGCTGTTGAGGTGGCTATGATAAAATAAAAGCTGCATTTGAGAACAATCAGAAGAAGGACTGACCTGGGTTTGATATCAAAACTGGCCAGTAAAGTATGACTAGGAATGAGATAAATCTCTATTTCTCTGGGACTTTCTGAGACATAAGGGGAATCAGCATTTATACAGGAGTGGGGGGTGTGTTTGTTTATTTGTGGGGGTTTTTTAAATTATTTTGGCTGTATGTAAATTTTTTCTATTTCTCTAGCAAAAAATCTGTCTGTTTAATTACAGATTATAAGACGAAATATCATTGCTACAGGCCGTTCTACTCCATCACAAATATCCAGCCTCTCAGACAAGCTAGCTAAAATGCCTTGTATTACAGGGCTGCAGTAGTGATCAAAGAAACTCATGATCTAGTTGATCTGATCATTATATGGAAGATGTAGGTAGATCTTGGGCATCTCACTAACTATAGTCATCACCTCTGAATGTAGGTCACAGCTAAAGCTGAGAAACTGCCTGTTGAGCAGTTTGGTTGCATAAAAAAGAGGGTGGCAAAAAGTGAATGCTAGGAGGCTGTTGAATGAGGCTCCTGGACAACCAGATGCGTGGGACAGTTAGGATGGTGGTCAACCTGAACCACCCACCTAGGCCCTGGGTGCTTCAGTCTGGAGAAAGATGTGTGTGTTCTGTGGGAACAGTGACTTTCCATTTGCAGACACTGAAATTGTTGGGGTTCAGCTGTATCAGCAGAATGTTCAGAAGTCCATGGAGCCTGATGGGCTTCACCCCAGAGTACTGAAGGAGGTAGCAGGTGTTATGGCAGGATGCCTCTCGATGATCTACCAAAGGTCTTGGGAGTCTGGGGAGGTCCCTGCTGACTGGAAGCTAGCCAATGTTATTCCAAGTTAAAGAAGGGTGTGAGGGAAGACCCAGGAAACTACATCTGTTAGTGTAACCTCAGTTCCTGGAAAAATTATGGAGAAGATTATACTGGGTGCTGTTGAAAGGTATTTGAAGAATAATGCAATCATCAGGCACAGCCAACATGGGTTCACAAAGGGAGAGTCCTGTTTAACTAATTTGATACCCTCCTATGATAAGGTCACTTGCCTAGTGGGTGAAGGGAAGGTGGTAGATGATGTTTTTCTGGATTTTAGTAAGGCTTTTGATACCGTGCCTCACAGCATCCTTCTGGACAAGTTGTCCAACTGTGGGATGAGCAGGTTCCTGGTGTGCTGGGTGAAGAACTGATTGAAGGGCAGAGCTCAAAGGACTGTAGTGAATGGGGTACATCTGGCTGGTGACCAGTCACCAGTGGTGTTCCTCAGGGTTCAATTCTAGAGCCGGTTCCGTTCAATGCATTAATCAATGATCTGGATGCAGGTGTTCAATGCATCATTAGCAAGTTCGCTGATGACACCAAACTGGGAGGTGCTGTTGACTCTCTTGACAGACAAGATGGATCTAGACAGATTGGAGCATTGGGCTATAATTAATAGGATTAAATTTAACAAGTCCAAATACTGGATTCTGCACTTAGGACAGAATAACACCAGGCACAAGCATAAATTGGGAGAGGGGTGGCTGGAGAGCAGCCCTGCAGAAGGGATCTGGGGGTGCTGGTCGACAGGAGGCTCAATGAGTCAGCAGTGTGCCCTGGCCACCAAAAGGGCAACTTGCATCCTGGGGTGCATCAAACACAACGTAACCAGATGGTCAACAGAGGTGATTATCCCGCTGTATTCAGTGCTGGTGTGGCCTCACCTTGAGTACTGTGTGCAGTTCTAGGCCCCGCAATTTAAGAAGGATGTGAAGGTACTTGAGTGTGTCCAGAGGAGAGCAACAAAGCTGGTGAAAGGGCTGGAAGGCATGTCCTATGAGGAGTGTCTGGGTTTGTCTAGTTTGGAGAAAAGGAGACTGCGGGGTGACATCATTTCTGTCTACGGCTTCCTGAGGAGGGGAAGTGGAGACGGAGGTGCTGAGCTCTTCTCTTTGGGATCCAGTGATAGGATGTGTGGGAGTGGCTCAAGGCTGCGCCAGGGGAGGTTTAGGCTGGACATTAGGAAGCATTTCTTTACTGAGAGGGTGGTCAGACACTGGAACAGGCTTCCTAGAGAAGCAGTCCATGCCCCAAGCCTGTCAGTGTTTAAGAGGCATTTGGACATGCTTTAACTTTTGGTCAGCCCTGAAGTGGTCAGGCAGTTGGACTAAATTATCGTTGTACGTCCCTTCCAATTGAAATAGTCTATTGCGTTGTGTTGCATTGTATTGCGTTGTATTGCATTGAATTGCGTTGTTCTATTCTATTCTATTCTGTTCTGTTCTGTTCTGTTCTGTTCTGTTCTATTCTATTCTGTTCTGTTCTGTTCTGTTCTCTTCTGTTCTATTCCATTTATTCTATTCATGGCTGGGGCACCTAGAGGGTACCTCAGCACTGCAGCCATAGGGCTGGGGGTGTCATTGCAGAGTTTCTCAGGAATATGTGATGCCTTTTTGATATCATGAGCTACAAACTAATTTCTCTCTCTTTACTCCTGTCCTTCGTTGCTCATTCTTGTGCTGACATAAAGAAGATTCCAGTCTCTGCTTAGAGCAACAATAATAACAATGATGTAAAATATCATTAGAAGAAAAGCATGGCTAAGCTGGTCATATCTTCAAAGGCAATTCATGCTCAGCTGGTGCAGGCAATTTCCTGTCAACTTGATCTTCAGCAATATGACGGTCATTAATTACGCTTATAATGAAATTTAACATATGACGGACTTTGATACTAGGACACTGTCTTCAACATAAAAATAGAAGAGTATGAATAATTTGCTAGATTTTTAAGGTCAAAGTTGTAATTACACTGCATTAATTTAATTACGCAAATTTAATCTTTTAGACCTGCTTCTTATCATGTTTTAGTCTGTGTGACTCATGAACCATGAGCATGTTAGAACGCTGAAAAAACTATGCCGTACACTGTAAGTGGAGCAACATTAAATTTTGGGGAATTATTTGAAATTAAATCATGTGTGGGCATCTAAAAGTAACTCATTCCTCTGATAACCTGCTATGCAGTATAATTTACTGCATTTCTCCTTATCACAAAGAAAAATTTTTACAGTTATGGAAAAGTAAAATAATTTATTTCAGGTTATATATAAAAAAAAACCTTTGTATTGTACTATATATTTGTTGAGTTGGGATATTATTTTTGCTGCTTTGAATTTTTTCCCCGCTACTTTCTAAATTCTGTGTGAAATTTACTCTTTGTTACCATTCCTAAGTATTTTTGCTCTATTTGGTGTCTCCTTTAATTTATTAGTGTAAATTACAAAGCTTCTGTTCTGCTCTCAGGAAAGATTCAAAACAATGAACATAATTCGAAGACAGACTTTCCATGTAAAGTCCTGGTCCCCATAAAGGAAGAGTAAAATTCCCGTGAAAGAGGGTACAGTTTCGCAGTCAGCTGTTACTGAAAAGGACAAAGCCCATCCTCTCACAAACTTTGATCTTTTTTTTTCATCAATTTCAGTCCTTGAGAAGCTTGTAACTGAGGACTGAGCAAACTGCCCCACTCACCCACCCACTCACCCACCCAATACAGATACATCTTCATGGACCCAGGTCTCAGCAAGCTGATCTGACCTAGTACTCGTGTAAAGAACTTCACAGGACAACCAAGAAAGAAAAGGAGTCTGAGCAGACCTCAATGTTGGCTGAGCTCATCATGAAACAGCCTCATTAAGTTCACAAACATGCAGGCAGCTTTTGGATTGTATGGTCCTGTGAGTAATTGTGCTGGTTTTGGCTGGGATAGAATTAATGTTCTTCATAGTAGCTGGTATGGGGCTGTTTTGGATTTGTGCTGGAAACAGTGTTGATAACACAGGGATGTTTTCATTACTGCTGAGCAGGGCTTACACAGAGCCAAGGCCTGTTCTGCTCCTCACCCCACCCCACCAGCAAGCGGGCTGGGGGTGCAGGAGAAACTGGGAGGGGACACAGCCATGACAGCTGGCCCCAACTGACCAAAGGGATATTCCATACCATATGACGTCATGCTCAGCATATAAAGCTGGGGGGGAAGAAGAAGGAAGGGGGTGATGCTTGGAAGCATCTGTCTTCCCAAGTAACCGTTATGCATGATGGAGCCCTGCTTCCCTGGAGATGGCTGAACACCTGCCTACCCATGGGGAGTGGTGAATGAGTTCCTTGTTTTGCTTTGCTTGCATGTGTGGTTTTTGCTTTCCTTGTTAAACTGTCTTTATCTCAAACCATGAGTTTTCTCCCTTTTACCCTTCTGATTCTCTCCCCCATCCCAACTGATGTGAGTGAGCGAGCGGCTGTGTCATGCTTAGCTGCCAGCTGGAGTTAAACCACAACAGTAATGAAGGTAGGACTCCTAAATAAGATCCTGAAAAGAAATCGGAATCTTAGTGTCCCCCAAACCTGTTTACTACAGTATGTAATTAAAGCCAGATTGAGCAGGTAGGAAAAAAGTGCTTAGTGTAATGACAAAAACACTTGGATAGTTATCAAAACTTTTTTTTTAACAGATAACCGCTTCAATGAAAACATTCCCTTTAAAAAAAATAAAATTAGGATTAATATAGTTTTACTCTATCAATGTCTGGTCTTATGAATGGATCCTCCTAAAAGCAAATTAAAATCTTTTATTCTGACATATATCTTCCTCGTAATTACCATGGAGTATCATTTTTTAAGACATTATAACCTTTTTTTGAGGGACATTTTATAAAAGTCAGGCAATCAGTTATGGGAAAAAAGTTGACTTGGTCTTCCTTGACAACAGTCTAGATTGAATCCAGGTGTATCCCATGATGTTCCTCAGTGCCCCAGGAAATTTCATATAATTATTCTGTTACTTGCTCTGAAGCCAGCCTAATGTAACGTAAGGACACTCTGGAGATATTACAAATCTCTAATTTACTAAAGTTAATCCGCTAAGGAGATATTCTGCTGAATGTCTTCGTGATTTTCATCAGGGAGAACACTGAAATTTCTAGGTCTGTAAGTATGCCAGTAAATCATTTGCATGTATGACTATTCAGCCCTTCTTATCCCAGACTAATAGGCTCCTCATTGCAGTGGAAGAGAGCATATGGCTAATGTCAGAAGTTCCATAATCCTATCAAATGAAATGCATCTCTCTCCTGGTCCTTTCAGTGGATGTCACTCTGAGGAAGGAGGTTACTACTGGTTTCATGCAGAGCAATTACGTCTTTTAAAGGCCCTCAGCACTGGATTGGATTTTATCTCTTTATTATTCTTTTTTTCCACAAAATAGCATTTGATTACTTTGGCTGTAATTATGAGAAAATAAATGAGCATAAATTATAAAGACTTTAGAATAATAGATGACGTGTAAAAGTATCTAACTGTTGACTGTTGTGCCTCTTCCAAGCCAGATGGGTCAATCATGTTAGAAGTAGTTTGAAAATGCTTTTGTAAGGGCTATAATGTAATAAGCTTTCATATTACTTAAGAAGGGAAATTTGGGTTTGTTTCTTTAGATAAGATTTGCTGGATTTACTTTCTTATCAGTTACAAAACTTACATAGAAAATTACATCCCAAAAGTATTGTTTCAAAGCTTTGTGGGCAATGAATTTTTAGGCACCACAGCAATTATTATTTGGAACTTTTGACGTGTTTTATACCTGAAGACAGTCCAACTAATTTTCCCTTCAGTACTGATTGCTATCAAGGATTTGAATTTTTCCCATAGTTTCTTCAGGCTATTTCTATTAATATGTGCCCACTGTGTAGTAATATCCCAAACAGATTTGTCTTGCATTAAATGAGCAAAGCACTCTGCTCATCTTTTTCTTACAGGCAATAATTATTTTCCTTATGATAATTCATCATGCACCTAAAAAATTAGAATTTTTAAATATTCTATTTATAGAGCTATTGTAGCCTTCAGTAAGTCTTCCTTGAATCTTTCCTTGAGAATGTGGTCTAATGTGACATCCCTTGACAAAACACTAGGTAACTACCCAATTCCAGTACCCCTTGCTTTTCTAAAATTGTAGCTCAGTGTATATAAAAGACTCTATAGCTAATGTTATTAAAGGAGATCCCTTTTCATACCTTTTACACAAAGAAAGCCAACCCCAGCAAGTTACGGATGGATAATAAAGGAGTATCCATATCACAGTTAATTACGGATTTATTCTCTTTCCATCTCCTGGTGAAAAGCCTTAGGTAACCTGAACTTTAATGTGGAATGCAGTAATAGTTGTATAGCTATGGATGTCAGATGATAATGATAATCCTTAGTTCTGTTGTTGAATTTTTGTTCCAAAATTGAAACCAAAAGTCATTTAAGTAAGGGATGTGACAAAACAATGTACGTATGTACAACAACTCTTCTATAGATATAGTTCGTAGCACAAAAAATTGCATATCTATAAAGGGCATGGTCAACAACATTCCTTTTACTTGTTAAGATAGATTCTTGATTTTTGAAACTAGAAAAACTCATGCCCAGTCCTGGACAAGGGTCTCCATGGTATATCCCTGTTCTCCTAAGGACTTAGGGATCTACCCAGAAAAGAGTTCATTGAGAAACGGGGCCTTAATGACATGAGTTAGTTAACAATATGTAGGGGTTTAGAGTTGAAGTTATGTCTTTCTAAGGATTACAGTTCCTTTAGTAATCTGAGAGTAAGCAGTATGAAAAGGTGACATAGCAAGTGATCTAAGGCATCTTGACTATTTAAAGGCATGCAGCAATGAAGAAGTCTTAGATGACAAAAACATTTTGATTTTAACATTGTACATTCCCAAATTCTTCATGCCAGAGCGAAAATTTTCCAGGGCATTTTATCCATTGTTTCTGCCCTCTCGTGCACAAGTTTGCTAGGTGAGTTCTCATTTAGGCGAGTTCCTCCCTTGTCATCTGGGGAAAAACAGAGCTGACAAACATTTGAGCACAAGGTGTGAACATAGCACATTCTACTCCCTAGCTGACATGTAACTCATAGGAGACACTGCATAACATAAATGAGACCAGTGAGGTTTAGGACAGCCTTAAAAATCAGGTGCCAAATCTAAGATGATAAATTGAACCAACATTCATTGACAGGACTACTTCTTTGAGTTTAGTGATAAGGTAATAATTACAGCATTTACAAAATTACATATTGCTGGTCCTTAGCATCTTCCAAGCACTACTGAGCCTTAAGAAGAAAATTCATTGGCAAGGGCAAACCTTTGACATGAAGTTGTTAAGTACTAAAACAAGGCAATAACCAGCTGTGTATTTGGCTTAAAAGTAACTTCTGCTATAAAAATGTAAAGCTGTCCCAAACTGGGCTAGAGCATATGCTTTTTCTAACTTGTGAAAGATCATCAGCATTCTCTGATGTGTAGGGGGATAGCGTACTACCAGTGAGTTTAGCATTTTAAGCTATTCCTACATCTTTCCTTAAAAAGAAGAAAAAGAACAAATGCCTAGTTCCCCTGTATGTACACAGTAAATTTCCATTATTGTTGTTGCAGTTTCAGCTGCTACTATACAAAAGAAAATCATTGATTCGTTTAGACAAATCCATATATAAAAAAATAATATTCCTTCCAGAGAATTGTCGATTTATAGTGACTGACAATTCATGTCCACAAATTATTTTAATTCAGCTAAAAATGTTTTAAATTTATTGTGAAGAAAAACTAATACTGAGTAAAATCTTCCTGGCACAGCTGCAATGAGGCATGCATTTGGAGATTTCCCAGACTTATCTATTGTTATGATTTTCTATCTTATCCTAATAATAATTATGTAAATTATGGCACTGATTAATTGTTATTTCTATTCAGGAAGTATATTGCTTCAGGGGATTATTGCTTTTATGGTTTTATGATTCATGAACTTTTTTTTATGACTCATTTTTATGCCATAGTGTTTACTCACATACTCAGGTGATTATTCATAAGTGATTTTAAAGTAATAACTTAATAGTGTTTATATTTGCTGTAAGAGGAAATTATGTCTTTAAATGTTTATCACTCAAAGTTTCTTGAATGTATCTCATGAGAAATAGCAATTTAAACTGAAGATTGATGTATGAAATATTTTGGTCTTCCCGAAACAGACTTTTGCTTTTTCTTCCATAAGATGACATTGAAAGCAGTCTGGATAAACTGGCTGTAATGGCCACTGTGATTTGCCCAAGCCAGCCAACAAGAAGCAATGTATATTTTGGGTAGCAGAGGGCAAGTGTTTGCATACCTTTAGAATAAGACTTCACGTTCCGAAACTGTCGCGGTTTTTGCGCCTCCTGTTCACTTGCCTCTGGAAGCACGATGCAAAAGGAGCAAAAATTGTGCCTTTTTTTGGCCTTTTTTCATTAACTTCAATGGGAATAAAATTGAACCCTAGCAGAAAAGAGAAAATAGGGAAAGTGGAAAAAAAGACAATTAAAGAAAATAATTCTAAAGCACTAAATTCAACTCTTTTTTAGGCTTTGATTGGCAACAACAAGGGCCAGGTTCACATTTTAGGAACCCCTATAAAACACTGGCTCAGCCAGCAACCTGGGGAACATTATTTGATCCTTCCAACCTGCAGGCATGTTGGTTAGACATGCAAGGGGGAAAAAGATAAAGCAGCAGGGTAGGTAAACAGGTAGGTAAACCCTGCGCACCCGTGGCACGGGTCTCGGCTTGGGTGCCCTTGGGAGGCGAGGGCTGAGCCCGGTCTTCCCTTCCCCCAGCCTGCAGCAATGCCCCGCTCACGCTTTGGGATTAACCTACCACAGGTATTTATGTGCATCTCCAGCTGGGTCTTTGTATCAGAGGTGTTAGAATACTTGCTATTTGCAGGCGTTTGTGGTAGGAAATGGTACCTCTCGCTTCACAAAGTACAGTAACTTGCCTGCAGAAGGTTGAACGTGTCTGCTGAGAAAATGCTTCTGCAATCTTTGTTTTCCAGAAGATGTCATGGGGTCTTCCAGCATGAGCGCTTCGTTTCACTGGGGACAGAAATGAAATTGGTGTAAGTCCATTTTCATGAAGGTGAAAAGAGGACAACCTGTTTCTTCCTGAAAATCGAAGAGGTTTTGCTTTAATTTGTTCAATGCAATGGATTGCTTCATAGATGTTGTAGAAGACTACGGTAATACAGGAAAATAAGGACTATTAAAAGGGCCACAGTGCATCCCACAGAAGGGCTGGCATCATGGCCTCTCACTGATACTGGAAAAATCAGGAGCCTAGTGAAGAAAGTTCTTTAAACAAAAAGGAAAAGCAGTGTCTTAAAAAATAGTTACTTGAATGCTTTTCCAGCCTTCACCACTGTGTGGCTAAAGGGAGGCTTTTCGTTAGAGAAAGGCATCTGTTTAAGGATATAAAGTGAAAAGCTGCTACTAAGGGAAAAAAACACTTTCGGTATTGGAGAACCGCAAATAGAAAACAAACAAACAAAAAATATGTGTAGTTTCGTTCTAGATTAAATTTTGCTTCAATATTGTGTTCCTCTTCAAGTCTGAACTGGGACAAATGGTTTTGTTCAGATTCGTGCTGCTCTCATACACAGGCAGATCCTTCTGGATTATATGCTCAAGTGGTAGTGCTTGACAAAGATAAGCTGAGGTTGTGAAATCCTGTTACATTGCCTGGAAAAAAACATCTCATAAAAGTAAAGCTGTTCCCTTGAGATTTCTACTCTTTCAATGCACACTTTGTCAGGACCGGGAAAGGCACGCATCTCTCAACATTTTTTTCGAAGTCCACTATACTCTTCTACCAAAAAGAGAGGCAGAAAAGACAGTACTTCTCCTTCATAACTATCTATCTAGTTATATCTATATTTAATTATAAACAAAAATTTATGTCTCTGATTTATATGGATTCTTTCACCTTTACAGTGATTCTTTTCCAAGAAGTGCTATTTTAAATTCCTTATATTTAAAACCTATTTCTGTGCTTTTTACTTTAGCATGAAAACTAAAAGAGCATATACAGAAGTTCAGAAGCAAGTAGTTAGTTATCTTATTTTTAAAATGGCAAGTAGCACTTGTTTTTCCATAATTACATGCCGAAAGATCTATTAGAAATGAATGTAATTAATTTCTAAGAAAGATCAATATCAGTGGTGATGTGGAATACAATGTTTCTCAGCACTCTAAGCTGCCAAAAGAAGTTTTTGGGGTTTTTTTCTTATTTTGTGGATAGCCTTTTCAAGCAACATTAGTCTTAAAATCACTAGTAGGGAAACATGGCTCTTTCAATGTCTTTTCATCCAAATCCAATTTAAAAGGCACATATGTAAATTAAAAATATTAAACAAACCCATTCCTTGTTTGATTTAATTCTGTAAAACTTAACAGGACCTTTTAAAATCAGCAATTTTCCAAAAACTGAGAACTTCAGGAAAAAATGCACTAAGATTGCCAGGGGAAAGATTAATTACTTCTTGAAACTCTTCTTTATGCATTACACATTGTAGAAAGAGTAGAAATGTAAAGTTTTGGGAGTTGATATATGCATATTATATAATTTGGGGGCAGAGAAGACTCCAGATATTATCTTTAAAAGCTAGATTTCCATTTTAATTGTGAATACTGCTGTAGGGTAATTCACAACAAGTTAATATCCTCTAAATACCATTGCAGTGAAGTAGAACTGCTTATGAGTCTATCTGTTTGCATAAAGGTTGACTTCTTCACATATTCATTGTTCTGAAATGCCTGAAAAAAATAATTTCTGGTAATTATGTTAGCATGATTAACAAAATGTTAAATAACATAAAGGATTTGTAGGGGATTAATCCAGAGCAAAGACCTTAAGGTTTCAAAATTGTGAAGTAATAGCAACTGACAGAGTGTTACAAATGTACAAGTATTCATTTTTTTAAAAGTGCATTTTTTTCTGACCCCAAATTAGAAAGAACAGAGGAACTGTTTATTCTTGCAAAGAAAAGGGACTACAAATAGCTCCAATGAGCTAATGCTTACTTGAAAAATGAGAAGACAATCAGAGTTCCAAGAGAAAAATGGCTTTGCAGTCTGTGAAAAGAAATGCTAGAGGCAACATCCAAATGTGAGGCATGATGGACGCATGATGCAACAGTATCTGAAATACATTAGCTTTTGGTTTTTCTTTTAAAAAAGCCAAAAATCCACTAAAAAAAAACAATTTTGTGACATTCCTAGTAACCCCTTCAACCTCCCCTCCTTCCTCAAAGCCCCCAAACATTAAAATATTACAGACAAAACTTCTTGCAACAAAATATGTTTAAATCATTGACATTGTTATGTTGATTATTTATGCATTTGCAGGGACTGTGTGACCTTACCTGTATTTATATTGTCCTTCGATATTGTCTTCATATTTTCAGCCAATATATTTTGTTGCTTTACTGTATATCACTCTCAACTTATTTTGTGCAGCATCTAGGCTCTGTCTCATGGGATTCATGCTCTGATTGGAAATAGATACAAACCAGAATCAGAACATAAAATAGATGGAATATGTTTTAGAAAACAGATCTGCAATGTGTTTTCTTGGTAAATACAGTACCCATCTGATTTATCTTTGCAAGATCTTACTAGCGGTTATTGTCAGTGGGAAAACCAGTCAAAACATAGGTTATAGATAAATATGTAAACATCGCTATTTCATTGTGACATAGCAATGTTCACAGTACCAAGATAAAGAGATGCTAGTAAGTAATGTTCTTTTTTTTTTTTTTTTTTTTTTTGACACAAATCTGATGTTTAAACCTCTCTGCAGTTCTGTTAGGATACCTTTGACGTTACTGAGAAATAGAAATTTTCATAGCAGGTCATGCATTCCATGATTCAACTCTATCAAGGTTTCAGAGTGCATAAGGCAATATGATTCATTTCACTGGTTCTGTTTCCTCTTTAGCTGATGATTGAACTTCTTATAATTCTCTCGGTAACTCATCTTACCACCCGAGAATAACAGGTCCATAGAAAACTAGGGTTGTATTCTGAAATATTATTTTTTCGGTAACATCAATTTCAGCCAGTGTCCATATGGCTTGTCTCTTCACTGAGACACTAAAGGTTTTCAAATGCAACAACTTGCAGAATTAGTACACATGGTCTCTGAATCACTTGCTTTGAATTAAGATAAGCCGGAATTGCATGCCTGTTTCTCATCACCATGCTATGCCAGCGTAGCATAAGCCAGTGATTTAAGGAGTCAGAACTCTAGTGGTCTTGTGGTTTACCTTCTTAGTCAAGTCTCAAGATTTGCTAAGGCTTAGTTTCTTCCCAATGGATATTGCAGTTTACTTTCTGATATTTTATATAAGTTTCTTTATCTGGTAGTTATTTCTGTATTTACTGGAAAATACTAAAATATTGTCTTTTTTTAAAAAAGTAAGAAGGACATGATCTTTATAATCACTTATTTTATCCTAGCAGTGTCATGTTTCTTGCATTTTCAAGTAAAGGAAAATTTTGATTGTCTACTGAAATTCTTAATCTTGGTTCTGAAAATGAGATGAGTTTTAAACAATCTCTGTTACATTACCCAGCTCTGCCAAGCATTGTCTACTTGAAGAACCCCAAGAAACAAGAACAAAGTTTGTTTCTCTTTTCCTAAGATATACGTTGGCTTCAAATGCATAAATTTTGCTCAGCATGAAAACCTACATTTTGTTAATCCAATGAAGTAAGGAAACAAGGAAGTATATCTAGTAGTACAAATTAAGTAAATGGCTGATTTAAAGCATTCATATGTACAATATTGTTGCTCTTAAAAATACTATAAAAATTGGCTGAGGATTTTGCGATTAGCACTAATACAGTTTGAAAGAGTGTGAAAACGTATTAAGCTGGTTAAAAAATTAAAATAATAATAGTTTTCCTCTGTATCATTACTACTATTAAATCACATAGTTGAATTTAAGAGAATGTATTTCTAAATACATCTGGAGGAGAGCCATTGGCTTGCTGGACCATGCTCATATTTATCCTGTGTTCCAGCCTTAGCATATCTGTATTCACTTTATTATTGTGATAAATGATTTAGTCCCAAACAGGATTCCAATTTAAGTTTACAATTTATTAAACAAATAGAGGCAAGCAAACAGCTCTGGGTGCGCCAGGCGTCTCCGCTCCACCAAGACGCACGCGGTTCAGTTCCTGTTCTTGGTTTATATCCTGTCTGCCAATACATATTCATGAATAGGCGTGTCTTCTTCGGCGCATGCCCTCCTCTCCTTCTAGAGTCTTCTCGAATCTTCCTCAGCGTGCCCCCAGGATGACCCCAAACTTTATGCATGCACTTTACAAGTTTCTCTTTACACAATACTATGCGGTCAGTGGTCAAACTGGTTTGGGCTGATATACCAGCAAAATAGTTTACTCAAATCTCCTGTAAAATACCCATTTTTATGGTGCAGGAGAAATCCATAAAAGTACAGAAGGTTACACTTCATCACACGAATCAGATGAACATATTTCACATTAGGCAGGATAAAAATATTTTTTTAAATTCTGAAATCTAACTAGTTCAGGACAAAAATTGTTAAATTCTTCCTCATAGCTTACCAAGAATGGTATGGTATTGATATAGATAATAAACAAAGAGTGAAAGCCACATGGGATTTTGAAATGAATTTATCTCAAAAAGCTGAAAGTTATTATACTTTATATATAATAAAGACACACGGAACTTTCATGGAAAAGACTTGCCAGTGAGTGGTATCCTAAAAATCACTGAGCAGCAGGAGTTGGAGCACAGTGGTGTCAGAGACCGTGTAAATGGGCATTTCTGAGTGCAGACTCACATGTACCGCAGGCCTTGCTCAGCTCTGTTTCTGATCCCTCCAGGGTACACAGTTAGGAATCACAGAATCACTAGGTTGGAAAGGACCTTCAAGATCATCAAGTCCAACCATTAATCCAGAACCACCATGTCCCCTAAACCATGTCCTGAAGCGCCACATCCACACGTTTTTTGAACACTTCCAGAGATGGTGACTCCACCACCTCCCTGGGCAGCCTGTTCCAATGCCTGACCACTCTCTCAGTGAAGAAATTTTTCCTAATATCCAATCTAAACCTCCCCTGGCGCAACTTGAGGCCATTTCCTCTTGTCCTATCACTAGTTACTTGGGAGAAGAGACCAACACCCTCGTCGCCACAACCCCCCTTCAGGTAGTTGTAGAGAGCGATAAGGTCTCCTCTCAGCCTCCTCTTCTCCAGACTGAACAACACCAGTTCCCTCAGCAGCTCCTCATAAGACTTGTGCTCCAGACCCCTCACCAGCTTCCCTGTCCTTCTCTGGACACGCTCCAGCACCTCAACATCCTTCTTGGAGTGAGGGGCCCAAAACTGAACACAGGATTCAAAGTGCGGCCTCACCAGTGCCGAGTAGAGGGGCACGATCACTTCCCTACTCCTGCTGGCCACACTATTCCTGATACAGGCCAGGACGCTGTTGGCCTTCTTGGCAACCTGGGCACACCGCTGGCTCATGTTCAGCCGGCTGTCAACCAGCACCCCCAGGTCCCTTTCCACCGGGCAGCTCTCCAGCCCCTCCTCCCCAAGCCTGTAGCGTTGCATGGGGTTGTTGTGGCCAAAGTGCAGGACCCTCTGTAGTTGGCCTCTGCCCATCTATCCAGCCTGTCCAGATCCCTCTGCAGAGCCCTCCTACCCTCCAGCAGATGAACACTCCCACCCAACTTGGTGTCACCTGCAAACTTACTGAGAGAGCACTCAATTCCCTCATCCAGATCATCTATAAAGATATTGAACAAGACCGGCCCCAGAACCGAGCCCTGGGGAACACCGCTTTTGACCGGCCGCCAGCTGGATTTAACATCGTTCACCACAACTCTCTGGGCTCGGCCATCCAGCCAGCTCCTCACCCAGCGAAGAGTAAACCTGTCTAAGCCACGAGCCGCCAGTTTCTCCAGGAGAATGCTGTGGGAGATGCTGTCAAAGGCTTTACTAAAGTCCAGGAAGAATTAGAGTAAGAGCAAAGACATAAAAAACCTACTCTCAGTGCAATTGCCTCATGTAGTAAGATTCACAAACTCACTGAAACCCTTTCTAAGGATTAGAAAGGAGTAAATGTGTTTCTCTCCTACTGGGAAACTGTTTTGGGACGTCACTGCATGATGATTCAAAAAGTATTTTCTAATCCCTAGCTTAAATTCAGTCACAGCCAGTGTCTGCCCATTGTTCTGCTGCGAGCATCATCTTTTAGTTTAAACATCCCTTTTCTGTCTTTGGAAAATACAATGATAAAAAGACAGCAAGATTAAAAAAAGCAAAACTTACCCCTGGTTTTGGGAGACCATCATGAAAATCAGTATGGGTATTCTTTAATTTCTACTATGAGGGGAGAAATCTCCTAAAAATCCTGTTATGAAACTGCAGTTTAGAAGGGAAATGAATATTGGAGTGAATGGACACTAAGGTGCTTTAATATCTCACTTTGCTGGAATAGAAAATTTCTGAATCTGGTTATTCTTCCTTTGGAATAAGCTTCTCAGTTGCTATAAAGCTGTACTGCCTTACTAGCGTTGTAGGCAGAGACCTTCTGACCAAATATTGTGCGGTACCTGAGATCAGCACCATGCAAATTTAGAAGCAGAAAAGACATTTTTGTTTTTAATGTAGCACCTTAAAAAAATGTAAACATTTATATCTCAGTAGAGAAATCTGTTAAATACAAGAAACAGTAAGTCCTAACAGTGAGACTCAGAAGCTGGTTAAGAGGTTTGGCATCAGCCAGCTAAAACTGCTCACGAGGCCCTGGAGAGCCTCGAATTAGCCGGTGTTGATTAGGTGAAATGTGGGCATGGAAGGAGGCCAGCGTCCTCCGGGAATAGTTGCCTCTACGAGTGCACCTGCATCAACCATTTAGTGCACAGAGAGGTTCCTTTCAGCTCCGCAGCCTCCTTGTGTCTGTACTCGAGGCCTGCGCAGCCCGCCTCTTTGCGCCACCGATGCTCACATAAGGGTTTTCATGATTTCTCACTAGAACCAATGCTGGTCAGTATGTTTCAAAAGTTTGGTAGGGAGAGGTAAAGTCTCTAGAATGTTATAAAGAGCCTGGTTCAAATAAACCTGGGTTAGTGGGGTCCTTCTGTACAAATTCTCCAGACAAGGCAATTAGACTGAAAAATTTCTTAACTAAAACTCATTAGCCTGCCCAGTCTCCGCTGTCAAGCAGCTGGGCCATGTACCCGCAGCCATGAACCTACGTACAACTGGCGGGGGGAGGAGGGCTTAGGGAGGAACGCTTTGCCTTTTGTTTCAAAACCACCTCATCAGCGTTTAACTGATTGCACTATCTGTATCAGAAATATGTGGCCAGCAGGAGCAGGGAAGTGATTGTGCCCCTGGACTCGGCACTGGTGAGGCCGCACCTTGAATCCTGTGTTCAGTTTTGGGCCCCTCACTACAAGAAGGACATTGAGGTGCTGGAGCGTGTCCAGAGAAGGACAGGGAAGCTGGTGAGGGGTCTGGAGCACAAGTCTTCTGAGGAGCAGCTGAGGGAGCTGGGGTTGTTCAGTCTGGAGAAGAGGAGGCTGAGGGGAGACCTTATTGCTCTCTACAACTACCTGAAAGGGGGTTGTGGCAACGAGGGTGTTGGTCTCTTCTCTCAAGTAACCAGCAACAGGATGAGGGGAATGGCCTCAAGTTGTGCCAGGGGAGGTTTAGATTGGATATTAGGGAAAATTTCTTTACTGAGAGAGTGTTCAAGCGTTGGCACAGGCTGCCCAGGGAGGTGGTGGAGTCACCATCACTGGAGGTGTTCAAACAATGTGTGGACATGGCACTGCAGGACATGGTTTAGTGGGCATGGTGGTGTTGGGTTGATGGTTGGACTTGACGAACTCGAAGGTCTTTTTCAACCTTAATGATTCTGTGATCTGCAATTTTAGGCTGTGTAGCATAAGTTTGTTTTGCATTTGAGAAGGAGAACAGGCTCATGAAAATAATCTGTCTGCAGTGTTGAACTACCTTTTTTTCTAAATTATTAAAACTATCCACCTTCTTTATATATATATTTATATGTCAAAGTAGAGGATTTGAAGTTAAAAAAAATTGTATTATCACAGCACAGCATTAAGTTATACTCAAGTCCTTTCAGGTCTTTTTGTCTAACTTGTTATTAGAAATTGTTTGACCTCACAGTCTATGCTGTCAGCACTGGTGCTAAAAAGTCTCAATATTATAAAACTCTTCTTAGTGTCTAACATAAGTATCCCTTCTCCAAATTTAAATCCATTGCTTCTTCCTTTTTCACTTTGGACACGGGGGAGATTTTTTTAACAAACATGGAGTGTCCTTCAGTTTTTCAGCTCTAAGCTAGAGTCTCAATTGTGTTTCAGCTTTCTTTTTTTGAGCCTTCTCATGGACTTGCAATTATTCTTCTTGCTGTCAGTTTGAAATCTGTTCACTGCCAGTTACTTGAAATGTGATACCCACAGCTGGGTATAATGCACCACCTTCTTGGTGCTATCTGCTTTAGAGCGGAAGAGTCCATTAGATGACCTAAAGCTCTGCCACTTCTTCCACTTGGAAGGGGGGGGGGGGCATGATGATGATGTCGTATGTCCAGCTTGCAAGATACTAGAATCTCCAGCCCCTCTTCCACAAAACAGTTGTGTCTTTGTGCAGATGATTGTTCCTGCTAAAATGCAGAAGCCTCTACATGTGGTAACTCGAAGATAAATCCTTCAATTCATAAAAATCCACTTGATCCTGTTCATCAGTGGAATTGCAGCATCTCCCAGTTCAGAGGTTTGCACCCACTCTGTATTCCTACCTTCTAGAAGTTTGCTTATGAGACACTGTCAGAGAAGAGCTGATAGAATGTTAAAGGCCTGATTCAGGGTTTGGATATGCATATCTACAGCTTCTCATGAATCCTCAGGCCTTTTATCCTGTCACAGGAGATTTCATTGATTCAATGTCATTAGGAGAGTTTTTCAAGTGCATTCTTTTTTATATACAAAAAGAAATAGTTCATTGGATTATTTTTTGCAGATGTTGTAGCATAACATCTTCTGGATCTTCTTTACTTCCTTTTAAAGATGGACATTATTTTCACCTCTGCAACCTTATGCTTCACAAGTTCTCTGAGATCACTTCAGCCAATTCTTTAAGCTCACCAGCATCAACTGGTAAGCATCAGTTTTATTCTTTACCTTCTTACCATTTTTCCTCTAACAAATTTTGGTGGTTTTAATTCTGTTAACTCTGTGTTTATTACTTTTAGTGAAGAACAAAATGGAAGAAGTGCTGCAGTTTTCACAGTCACTTGTCATGACCTGTTCTTGGATGATCAGAAATCTTCTCAGGGTGAAAATTTTATCTACATTATATGAATTTCATTGCTGTCTCATCAAGGAACATTGCTACATAACAGTGCTGACCAACAATGTTGCAGAGAAAAAAGCTTTCTTCTGTGCCATTTTTGACAATAAATTTTGAAATTTCATCATGTGAAAACTAAACAAATAAATTCTCAAAATGAGAAAGACTACAATCACTACTAAAGGGATTGATTGCTATTCTGTGTGGCAGAATTGATGAAACCTACTATTTATGTAAAAGTTTAAAGGAAAAAGAGACAGCTAACAATTCTAACCAATAACATACATTTGAGAAAAACAAACTAAACAAATTAATAAGCAAAAAAACCTCAAACCCACACCGCTGCAGTAGACCATGAATGCAATCCACACTGAAACATGCAGTAAAAACATCCTGAATTACAAAAATACGGCGTAGAGTGTGAAAGCAGCATGACAGTATATAGTTGCCAAGAATCCTCGTGGTCCACAGACAAGTGCGTACTCACTGACCTCTTAACGTAGTGCTTATTCACAGGAACCTGTGAACTTTACAGCATGATCTCACACAAACATTATACCTAATAAGTGACTGTTGTGGAAAACCCATTCTACATGACGATGGCCATAATATGATGCAGAATGAGCAAATAGTAGCTTTTTCTATGATGTAATAGTACATAGGAACAAAGTAGTTCTAATGTTTTCCTTCCTTTTTTGTTTACTCAGCTGTTTTGTGGAAGACAAATTACTCTGTGACAAAACTTTCTTATTGCTTCACAGTTACACTTTTTTCTTGCATGTTCTGCATGGTTTTGTTGTTACTATTAGATTTAGGTGGGAAATGAAACCAAAATCTCAATTCCAAAGGGTTGTGAATTTGGACATATTCATGCTTCACAACTCAGACCCATCTGTAAATTCATAATCAATAGCATACTTTCTTAATTTCTCATCTTTCCTGCTTTTTGAATGATATTGCTGTTCATCTTTTCTCCTTTCTTCAATGTTATCTTCCATTAAGACTGCTCTATTGCATCCTAAGATTTATTCTGTAATTAGAGCTGAAGCAAGGATTTAAATCCTTTTCTAAATTTTTCATATTGTAGGACCATCCATTAATTTTATTTTATCTGCTACAGAACGTAGACCTATCAGAATATTATTTGGCAAACTCCACAAGGAGCATTGGAAAATAAGATAAATATTTTTATAACATCTCTTATTAATTTTTTATGCTAGCTTCTATGGATCATTACAAATAAATTTACGCACAAAACAACATAATGGGACTGGGTTGAGTGAACCTGTGTATATCCAGATTTCAAATGTAGGCCTCAGATACACAAAGGTTTTGAGTTGCAGTGCAGTGTAATTTATACCTATGTTTTTTAGAACAATGAAGGTTTATTTCAAATCATTTATTTGTGTGTTATATAATACACATACATTTGCAGTGTGTACATTAAAAATAGTATAAATATGCCTAAATTATGATGTGTTGTATATATTGATTTATGATTATGATTGTGCTTATGTTTGTTTATTAATGTTTTTACAAAATTCCTTCCCACCACAGCATAGTTCCTATATTTATCTTGTACAACTGTTTCTTACAGTATTTTTGTTGCTGCAAGTGCAGATGCAGGATAGAATATAGTTAATATAATATCTATGTGCATTGTTCACATAACAATGAATAAATTAAAATTAGCTTAGCTATGACTTTAAAGAAAAAGGGCTCTATCTTCAAAGCATAGCAGTTTTTTCTGAAGGGATTATTGCCTCCTTTTATTAGTTGTTATGATAAGCAAATCATAATGTTCTTGGGCATCAACATTTTAAAATTTCTTCTTAGGACATGAGATGGTTTTCATGAGTAGCTTTTTTCCTCTGTTGTGACTTTAACTGCACCAACCGAAGGGAGCTGGTTTTAATTGCTGCATTCTCAAAAGCTATGGAAATACCATCCCTTTTATGTTTAAACACAACTGCACTGTTGAAATAAACAGCTCCATTTCTGACAGCTGTTTTTCAAATATCACTCAGGGAGTTAGTGAAACATTTGCACAGCACTGTGTTACGCAGAGGGCATTTTGTGAAAACAACATGGGACCGTCGTGTTTCTTGGTCTCATACAAAATACAGCTGCACTTGGTAGAATACAAGCCAAACTATATGCAGTGTTTTAGACTATATAGTGATATTTGTGTTCTCCTCCTATTTGTTCTTTCAGACTGGGCACTTGAAATCCGTGCCAGAAGATGACAGTGACGTGAGTCTAATTGTGTGATCACAAAATATCACTGATAAATTTCAGGTCTTCACTGTGAACAACACTGTGTGCAGTTACAGCTCCATTCAAAAAATCAACAGAGAATTAGCAGTAAAAATTGTTTTTAATCAGGAGTTGGATTTTCAAGCCTAGATGTGGTGGGAGCTGTTTTATGTTCTAAAGCAACAAAAAGCATATGGACAGCAACTCGCAGATTTGGTTTGTTTATCCCTGTTTCTTACATTGAGGCCAACTGCATCATTTGAATCACCCTATATTAACAAAAAATTGCTTTGTAGCACAGGAGGACCAGGCATTCCTTAGTGAATGCATGCCAGTCTTTTCTCAGCCTGGTTTGTTTGAGTTCTACTAAAATTCTATGGCTGATTTGTAGTTTGTGTAGAAATACATCAAAAAACACGAGGGAAGAATACGTAGCTTATCAAATGCTTTACAGTATTTTTTAAACTATCGTGGGGCAGATCCTAATACAGTTTTTCAAAAGAGTTTCACACCAATTCAAAAATTACTGCACTCTGTGTGATATCTCGGGCTGATTTATTTGCCTTCATATACAATTGCGATATAAATTTTGGAAAAGTTGATAGAAGCAGTTACATGATCTCAGGAATCTTCTTCTCAGCAGCAGAAGAATAAAATGCAAAACATCCTGTTACAAAGTAATAATGTCTATGCAAAGTTGGTTTGCATCATGAGATATATTTACCACAGCTTAAATAAATGTAATTTAAGAAAAGAGAAAAAGAATACATGCCCTGGAATACATGAAACTGAAGTACTTTTTGTCAAGTGACTGACTATTCTCATGACTCTTTTATATCATACATTCTTCAAAAATTATTTTGCCAGCCGTATTGTATGTCTTAATTAGTCATTATAATCCCAGTGCTAACTACCTTTTCTGTAATGTTATCTGAATATCCCTTTTTTAATGCAGGGATAGGTTAGGCAATTTAAAAGATACATATTCTACTTGTGATAATTTTCCATATTAGTTATTAAAATTTAATCACATGTGTTTTTATTTGAAAATCAATTGTCAACATTCTTCTGCCTATAGAAAAGTGCAACAAAATAATCTGAGAACAATGTTTTGAACTTCACTATAAAAGATGTGAAATGAGCAACGCAATAGTTCTGCTATTCACTACAGTGTTATGCATGTGCTCTGCTTGCAAAGATTTTTAATATCTAAGAATTTTAATTTTGTATGTTCATGTCAATGTCAAAACACAGACTGCAATATATGGAAAAAACCTGTTAAAGTCAAAATTGTATTCATATTCAAGTATAAACCAGTCTTTGATTTTAAAACATGAACACCTGGAGGAAACCACCAGCTTTACTGCTTGTCCTTGTATTAAAATTATTCACTGCTAAACAGTCTAGACAAATAAATAAATAATAGGAGAAAAAAAGGCTGTTTTTCCAAATGTAGGAAAAAACTCAGAATAAACAATGATAAGCTGCAAACAACATGTCAGATTAGAGAAATGTAAAAGGAAGAAGGTAGAATTTAGAACTACATGGGAAAAGAATAGAAATAACAAAGGCAAGAGCTGAATAATATACATTCAAAAATAATCTTACAAGTATAATGTAATTATAATTATTATAATATAACTAATTATAAACAATTATAAATATAATAATAATCAGTTCCAAGATCTGCAGAGAGAGAATTAAACTCAATTTGTAAATACTTTCCCTGGCTAGAGAAAGTTGTTCAGGAATACAAATCTCGGATAAGTTTTGGTTCTTCCAAAGTTTTCCTACAGGCAAGAAGAGCTTCCATTTTGTTCTTATCTTATTGAATATTTAAAATGTCTTCTCATCTTTATTTAAAAAAAACCATACAGCTAAAACAGGCAAGCGATATAAACCTCAATATTCTCTATAGCCATTTAAGTGTTTGATTAAATCTCCTGTGACTGCAGTGCTTTGGCTTTCTAGTGGAGTGCAACAGGACGGTGCTTCCTTAGCTCAGCTCTTCAGTCACAGCTGAAGAGAACCACGGCATACAGTGCAGAAGTTATTCACTGGACAGGTCAGTGTAAGGAATGGATAGTATTATTCATAAATGAGACATACTCCGTACATTCTTGTATGGAAAGCATAGATAATAAAGTGAAGAGGGAGTCTGAGATGTCACCTACTTTACCCCACCTCATCTAATACACTCACCATTTCTCATAGCACTCTAGCCTGCAGGAACAACATTTAACCTCTTTTATCACTGAAACATACTACATCAGGTTGTGATACAGTATGTTCTTCAGATTCATTTTTGTAGAAATACTGTCTGCTCAGTCATTCCCCAGTTCATACTTGAGTTTCTGATTATTTATTTCTGGAAGTCATGTTAGTTCTTGTTGAGTTGAAATTATATTCATGTGGTTCCAACTCTAATCTTACCCTAAAAAAAGCTAATCTGTCATTTTTTGTGACATCTGTAGGTTTATAAGCATGTCTTTTATCATCCAATTTAGCCGCAGAGAAAGTACTAGGGAAGAAAGAATATAGTACAATTGAGGAAAGAAAAAATACCCTAGTCTGCCTTGCTAAGAGAGATGGAGTGCAACTGACTCGAAGGGGGAAAAGGATTCTTGCTTATCAGCTGGCAGGCCTCACCGAGAGGGCTTTAAACTAAGTTCAAAGTGGGGAGGAGATAAAACCAGGCTCACTAGACATGAGCCTAGGGGTGGCGTGCCGGAGTTGGGGGTGAAATCGATAGCCCAGCTCAAGTGCATCTACACCAATGCACGCAGCATGGGCAGCAAACAGGAGGAGCTGGAAGCCATTGTGCAGCGAGACAGCTATGATGTAGTTGCCATCACAGAAACGTGGTGGGATGCTTCTCATGACTGGAGTGCTGCAATGGATGCCTATAAGCTCTTCTGAAGGGATAGGCAAGGAAGGAGAGGTGGTGGGGTGGCTCTGTATGTTGGGGAGTGCTTGGATTGCATAGAAATCAACGACTGTGAGGACCCATTCGAGTGCTTATGGGTAAGGATGAGGTGGAAGGCCCATGAGGCAGATATCCTGCTGGGAGTCTGTAACAGACCACCCAACCAGGACGACGAGACAGATGAGACATTCTACAAGCGTCTGGCAGAAGTCTCGCATTCAATGGCCCTTGTTCTTGTGGGGGACTTCAACCTACCGGACATCTGCTGGAAGTATAACATGGCAGAGAGGAAACAATCTGGGAGGTACCTGGCAAGGTAACTTCCTGACACAGCTGGTGAGTAAGCCCACCAGGGGAGGTGCCTTGATTGACCTGCTGTTTACAAACAGAGAAGGACTGATGAGAGATGTGGTGGTCAGAGGCCGTCTTGGGCTTAGCGATCACAACATGATAGAATTCTCAGTTGTGAGTGAAGTAAGGAGAGGGATCAGCAAAACTGCTACCGTGGACTTCCAGAGGGCAGACTTTGGCCTGTTCAGGTCACTGGTTGAGAGGGTCCCTTGGGAGACAGTCCTGAAGGACAAAGGGGTCCAGGAAGGCTGGACAGTCTTCAAGAAGGAAATCTTAAAGGTGCAGGAGCAAGAGGTCCCCATGTGCCGTAAGAAGAGCTGGCGGGGAAGGCGACCAGCCTGGCTGAATAGGGAGATTTTGCTGGGACTCAGGGAAAAGAGGAATTTATCACCTCTGGAAGAAGGGGCAGCCAACTCAAGACGCGTACAAGGATCTCGGTAGGTCAAGCAAAGACAAAATTAGAAAGGCAAAAGCCCAGCTAGAGCTCAGTCTGGCCACAGTCGTAAAGGATAACAAAAAATGCTTCTATAAATATATTAACAACAAAAAGAGAGGCAAGGAGAATCTCCATCCCTTACTGGATATGGCAAGAAACATTGTCTCCAAGGATGAGGAAAAAGCTGAGGTACTTAATGCCTTCTTTACTTCAGTCTTTAATAGCCAGACCAGGTATCCGCAGGGTATTCAGCCCCCTGAGCTGGAAGACGGGTGGAGAGCACAGTAACCCCCCCATAATCCAGGAGGAAGCAGTTAACAACCTGTTAAGCCACCTGGACATCCACAAGTCTATGGGGCCTGATGGGAACCACCCGAGAGTACTGAGAGAGCTGGCGGAGGAGCATGCCAAGCCACTCTCCATCATTTATCAGCAGTCCTGGTTAACAGGGGAGGTCCCAGAAGACTGGAGGATTGCCAATGTGACACCCATCTACAAGAAGGGCCGGAAGGAGGATCCTGGGAACTACAGGCCTGTCAGCCTGACCTCCGTACCGGGGAAGATCATGGAGCTGTTCGTCTTGAGGGTACTCACAGGGCATGTGCAGGACAGCCAAGGGATCAGGCCCAGCCAGCATGGATTCATGAAAGGCAGGTCCTGCTTGACCAACCTGATCTCCTTCTATGACCAAGTGACCCGCCTAGTGGATGAGGGGAAGGCTGTGTGTGTTTTCTACCTGGACTTTACTAAAGTCTTTGACAGCATCTCCCACAGCATTCTCCTGGAGAAACTGGCGGCTTGTGGCTTAGACAGGTTTACTCTTCGCTGGGTGAAGAACTGATTGGATGGCCAAGCCCAGAGAATTGTGGTGAATGGCATTAAATCCGGCTGGCGGCCAGTCACAAGCGGTGTTCCCCAGGGCTCAGTTCTGGGGCCAGTCTTATTCAGTATCATTATCGATGACCTGGATGAGGGGATCGAGTGCTCCCTCAGTAAGTTTGCAGATGACACCAAGTTGGGTGGGAGTGTTGATCTGCTGGAGGGTAGGAGGGCTCTGCAGAGGGATCTGGACAGGCTGGATCAATGGGCAGAGGCCAACTGTACGAGGTTTAATAAGGCCAAGTGACGGGTCCTGCGCTTGGGTCACAACAACCCCATGCAACGCTACAGGCTTGGGGAGGAGGGGCTGGAGAGCTGCCCAGCAGAAAAGGGCCTGGGGGTACTGTTTAACAGCTGACTGATCATGAACCGGCAGTGTGCCACAGTGTCCAAGAAGACCAACAGCATCCTGGCCTGTATCAGGAATAGTGTGGCCAGCAGGAGTAGGGAAGTGATCGTGCCCCTGGACTCGGCACTGGTGAGGCTGCATCTCGAATCCTGTGTTCAGTTTTGGGCCCCTCACTACAAGGACATGGAGCTACTTGAGTGTGTCCAGAGAAGGGCAATGAAGCTGGTGAGGGGTCTGGAGAACAAGTCTTATGAGGAGCGGCTGAGAGAGCTGGGGTTGTTCAGCTTGGAGAAGAGGAGGCTGAGAGGAGACCTTATCGCTCTCTACAACTTCCTGAAAGGGGGTTGTGGTGAGGTGGGTGTTGGTCTCTTCTCCCAAGTAACCAGCGATAGGATGAGAGGAAATGGCCTGAAATTGCACCAGGGCAGGTTTAGATTGGATATTAGGAAAAATTTCTTTACTGAGAGAGTGTTCACGCATTGGCACAGGCTGCCCAGAGAGGTGGTGGAGTCACCATCTCTGGAAGTATTCAAAAAACGTGTGGATGTGGCGCTCCGGGACATGGTTTAGGGGGTATGGTGGTGTTGGGTTGACAATTGGACTTGATGATCTTAAAGGTCCTTTCCAACTTTAATGACTCTGTGATTCTGTGTGATTCTGTGATTCTGTAATGTCAAACTTTACACTCCTCTTTTTTTTTTAATGGAGGAGATCCATTCTTTTATTGAGGTCAACAAATAACTTGTTTGAAAAACCTAGCGAGATGTAGACCTGGATAACTCAGGCTGGGCCCAAATTTATGTGTAGATACACAAATCCTACTAATCTCAGTTGCTTTAGAGACTGAATCCTGGATGCCAGAGTGCCTCAAATATGCACTACATCTGCTTCTTTAAATCTCTTTTTGCCATATCCAAACTTCCTTTTCTGTGTCTTTCGAATAGTATAACAGAATCTTTAGGTGTCTCTCAGCTTTGCAAGTGCATGTTTAATACAGAAGATTCCTCAGCTTTATTCTTCTGGAGGAATTTCAGGCAGTGAAGGATGAGAAATATCCATTTTCCCAGTGGTGCAACAGAAAAATTTCCACTAAGCCTTCTGGCTTAGAAAATAAAATAATAAAAACTGTGGCCCTTTTTCATCAAAGTAAAATACAGTTTTATATAAGGTTTATTTCTAAAAAATTGATACAGACAAGTAGATAAAGACGGTAGAGTTGTCCAAATCCATGTGCAGTGTCACTCAGCCTTAAGGAGAAAAAGGGACTGACTTTCTTTATTACAGTCATCAGTGTGTGACTATACAGAGAAGCAAGTCACATGAAAAAGACAGCATTTTTCCACAATTATTGAAGTAAAATTCCTCTTTAGAGATCCAATCCAAAGCTCACCTTATTCACTTTACAAGCTTTCAGATCTGGCCTAAGAACCCAAAGGAAACTTTCTCTTAAATTTTTTTTTTTTAATTAAAAGAAAAGTATATAACTTACCTTCTTTATACAAGATTTTATGTGAATGAACTTTTCTCAACTACATTCCTTAATAGATTCAACAATAAAACTTTTATTAATTATGAACTTGGCAATTTTTATAATAGAGGTTTTCATAATCTGGTACAATTTATGGTATTGTATCTTTTGAAATCTTTAAAATATGCCAAAATTCTGAGATGATTCATCAATTTTTGAACCCTCTGGGCTTTTATAATAGATGCATTTTATGACACACAGCAAAAAGGATTCTAGAGTTTCTGATTTTAGTTATGTGAATTTCTCTTAAAATTGGAAAGAGAAAAGAGTATTAAAATTAACATACCCATCAGGTTCTTGCTCTTCAAAAACTGTTCTTTTAGGAGTAAGCCAGGCATTAGACAGATAACAGGAAATTTCTTTGGTGTCTTTATTCCTAAAAAATGCGTCATTACATTTAGAATCATGACAGACATAAATACTGCTAAAGGATAATGAAAAGCAAAAGATTTTTATGCTGCACTGTTTTGTATGATTACAGAGAAAGACTCAATGGTTTTGAAGGGATGAGGATCTAGGCCCAAACAAAAATCAATCAAAATGCCAGTGGACCTCAAAGGGAGAGAGCCTCTAATTTGAGGGTCTCTAAATTAGAAACACGATGAAAACGCTGTTGTCACAGCTGCTTCATATCTGGCTATTGCACTGCATGTTTTTCTACCACTTTTTGAAAACTGAACATACCAGAAAAGTTAGGATGGTACCCCAAAGTATTCGCAGTAGCAAGGTCCAATAGACGTGGGATTTCATAAGAAGATTCATTATGAATACAGAGTACCCAGAGCTTTTGGTTGAATAACTCTCCACAGTTGGTGGATTGAAGCTGGTAACTTTGCAGCAGCATGCCAGCTCCCCAAAGAAAGATGTGTTCAAAGGAAAATAAGTTTTTATTTCCAGAAATAGCCAATAGTGGCATCTTTGTCTCAACTTCCAGCAATCTTTCCCATATGAAACGAACACTGGACGAACAAAACCAACCATGTTTCTGTGACAGATTCTGACAGTTATATACAGTCTTATGATTGAGTTTTCACCCAAGACTGAAAAATAACACCTGCAATGTGGTTTTAAAAGCCTCACAAAGTTAAGAAGATAGACATGGATGTGTTTTTGGAGCAATGTTCTTCTAAGTCATTAACCCTAAGCATCTCCTATCCCACCTGTGTTCGCAGATAGTAATTTCCTGACTGAGGGATGGTCTTTCCTTGGTCCTTGTACAATGCCGAGTATATGGCCAGGTAAATACATTCTCTTAAGTGCATAAAAAATTTCTTTGATGTTGAAACTAAGCTGGGTTTGCTGTCCTTAGGAAATTTATGGAACAAATGGACAACTCACATTAAGTTTTGAGGGAAAAACATTAAAACATTTCAGTTCTTTTAAGGGAAGAAGCTAACATGGTTTTGCAGTAAAGAAAAACTTGTGCTACTTAAGAGGGACAATCGAATTACTAGATACTTACACTAAGGAAAAAATTTGAAGTAAACCTTAGCATTTATATGAGTCTTTTATTATCCTATCCTTTTTTGCTATCTGTGGCATTGGCATATGATAAAACCTGTGAAGAGAGTTCATTGGTAAAAATGATGGAAATACCAGGGAAAATGTTTTTCATTTTATGTCAGCAAGATTGTGCTCTTGCTCTTTTTGAAACCATAGCAGAGAACACAGAGAGTGATGCATTGCTGTAACAACACTCACAAAAAGTCAGTGGAAACACAGAGAGAGAGGTTGAATCCCATTATTCATTTTCACCTACATGAATTCCTATAAGCCTTGTCTATGGCTCTGTGCAAGTTCTGGTACAATATGTTGTTTGAAGTAATGCATGACCTTGGTATCCTGCAAGGAAGACTGTAAAGGCTACACAAAAATGTCTTTCCATCCTGGTACAAAGCAACAATAGGGAAAATTACATTTTAACTAAAAACTTTTTAACATTTGTATAACATTTCATAAAAGGGATAGGTCTCAGAAAGGGATGAGTGACACTTTTTTTTCTGCTAAACACTCTAGGATAAATTTATATTTAATAGGTGCAATGGTAAGGCACTGAATTTACATTAAATGATTTTAAGGTCTTAGCCCTTTATGGTTACTTTGTAGTGGATAATTATGGGGAACAAAGTTAAGCATGAAAGACTGCAAATCTAAAATGACAAATTTGGCAGAGAAGATGATGTATCAGATCTTTGATGGACTTGTGAATATCAACAGGAAAACAATAATGCATCTTCTACTAATATGTAACCATGTTGGAATGACACCAAGAAGACTATGAGGGAATATATACATTCAAGATTAATGTATATTAATTACAGGGCACCGGTAGTAGTCCTCTGCCTTAATTACATTGCTGATTGAAGAAAGTAGAAAGAAATAAGCCTTGACTTAATGGAGCTACGCTTGGGATCAGAGCCTGTCCTGAATCGCTTTGGACTTGCCAGGAGACCTCATGACTTCCAGAGGAGAGCACAAGGCAAGACCAGGCCATAGGGACCCTGTGGCATTTCCTGTGCCCTGGCATGTTGCTGTGAGCCCTGGACTGTGCAACCTCTCTCTTTCCAAAGAAAGGTCAAACTGAGGCCCGTTTTCTGTTGCTTGAGGCTGGTTTTCCTTGGTATTTGGTGTTATTAAAAACATTCCAACTGTGTGGGCTCCTCTTGTGGTTTTAATTTCCTTTTGTTTTCTTCTGTTCCTGAAACCAGTACTTTGAAGTGGTTGTTTTACTCTCACTTATCTGAAACCTACTCTTGGATGAAATAGAGCATATTTTATACTTAGGGTTAGATTAGAAAATACACTTTTAGATGAAAATTTCTACGATAATCACAATACTGATTTCACTGCCTAAATCCTTGTCGGTGCAGTTTACAAGGACAGCTATCTCCCTCTCATGTTAACTTCTGCTTGGTTTGATTTGGGTAGAGACTTCTCTCCTGTCAGGACAGTAGTGAAGACCAGATCACTGGCAACGCAGTGCCTGCCCGGCCAAAAGCACATTGCAGAAAGTAGAACCAGGCACCTTGAAACGGAGCTTTATCATTAGTGTACGCAAGCAAAGAAACCTGACACTTAAAGGCTGTAGAATTTACCAGTTAAAATTTAAAATAAAGCTGGTGTGACGCTGCTTCCATTTGATTTAAAAGGAATGTAAACATTTTGACCACAGAAGCACCTCTGCTTACCAGTTCTGCCGCTTATTCATTCACATTTATTTTGAATAAATAAATTCATATTTTGGATAATATGCCATTGTAACGGGCAGCAACATCTTATCATAGAAACAACATGGCTTTATTCATGTTATAATTAATAGGAGTGGAGCAGCCTCAGTTAAACTTGCTATTGAGAAAGCCAGAAAGCTCTTATACACCCCACTTAAACCCAAGGTGCATATCAGAATATACTAGAAGTTCCTTAAAAATATATATCATCATCATCATCTTCAGGACGTTATTTTTCAATACTTTTCTTATGCTTTTACTTTCTTTCTTCTTTTTTTCTCCCTCAGTTCGAAGTATTTCAGAGCATGGGAGGATTGTCTCAGAGGTGCATAGGCTGCTAGGGTAGTAGCGGAGGGTGTGGTCACATCCACCATGCTCCAGGTAAGCACTTGCGGTGGAGAACTGCATCTCCAAAACTGCTTCCAGGTTTTTCTGGAGAGGAAGACTGTAGGAACATTCGCAAAGCAGAGCCAGGAACAAGCGGCATGTGTAACCAGGATCTAGTCCTCAGGTTTGTTCCCTGGCCCTCCCTGGCAAGCGTAGCATACCCAGTAAGACTTTCTACGTAGTGAGTTCAGTGATAGTCCTGAAGACTCTAAGACAAAAAAAACGCCTTCAAACTTGATTCAGCATGAAGTCTATGAGTCTGCACGTGTGTGTGTGCATGCGCACGCGTGCGTGCGCGCAATCTGACCTGAAGCCAGAAGAAAACATTAACATCTTGGAGCAGGCTCATAAAACAACTGTAAACAGAATCATTTCTTCTGCCTCTGCTCTTTTCTATACATGGGAGAACCTTAAAAAAATTAGCGATGGAGCCTACAAGGTGAATTCAGGGTAAAACATCTCAATTCTTTCATTTAACTAGTTGTGTTTGTCTCATAACAGACCAATGGGGACTTTCAGTTACAAGAATCGAATCTGTACTTTCTTTCGTGCATGTTGTTTTCTGGTAATATTATAGGAATACCTTATGATGTTTTGGGATTGCTGTCAGGTCATCTTCTTTCTTTTTTTTTTTTTTTATTACACTACCCCTCACACACTGGTTTGTCACAAAGGTGCATTACCCTGTCTCCAATTTTTGTATAATAGGTAAAGGAAATAACTGAAAATGAATCCTGGCTGGTATACGTCAGCAGACCAGCAGGTATACATCAGTGCCATGCGGTGCAGAGACGACCGTGGGACTATTCATCCAAACCTCGTTTCCTGTGCACAACCAGAATCAAGAGCATTCAGAGCCCTGACGTTTTGCCATCTGCATCAGAAAAGTTATGAGAAGCACATTTCTTGTGTCCCAAAATGTACTTTGTGGTATGAGAACTTCCTCTCATGCATTTTATTCTTCTGTCACAATATTGCATGAGACATGGGTGTATAACGAATCAGCTGGGAGGACAAAAACTTTTGTTTGCCAGGTGTGGCCTGAGCTACTTTTTCTCTGGATGTGATAAGTGGCCCTGCCATGAAACACTGGGAAAGGAACAAAAGAAAAACAAATGTTTAAAACATTCCACTTGTTAGACTACTAGAGATGCATTTGTATCATGGAAACAAAGGACATCACTCTAGTCAACATTGGAAATTAAAACAATAAATTGCCTTGAGACAGCAACACAAACTTCACTACTCTTGACAGGAAATATATAATTTAATTTTCATTTATTGAGTCCTTTTGTCGATCTCCTTATTTCTCTTCATCTTCCAGTGGTCAATGCTTTAAAGTGGTGTTTCTCAAGTAGCTTATTGAGGCAGCTTATTTAACTTGTTGCCTTGTACAAAATTTCAATAATGTTACATTTCATGGTTGCATTTGAAATAAAAATAATATTCTTAACTACTTTTGCTTCTATTTATTTGGTGACAATCAGAAAAAAATGTATCTGTATATTTTTTATACAAAAATTTGTATACTTTCCTGTATTTCTTTGCTTCAGATCAACAGGGTGTATTGTATATAAAAGCATTAAGAATGAAAAGGGAACTTTGGAAAATTCAAGCCTGCATAATTTGAGAATTTGAAAAGTCCAAATTATTTAGGTTGGGTTTATGGTTTTTTTTAGTTTATAACCTTCTAACTGCCTAAGAGGAAAAAAGTCTATTATTAAATTGATTCCTTTTGTTTCAAATCAAATCTGCTTTTCTGCTTTATAATAGTTAGCTAATTAACTTCTCCCTTTCTTCTGTGAGTTCCTGAGGCTTCTTCAATTGAAATTTTCATTTTAGTTCTTACTCCTCTTTCTTGCCCCTTATTAATCAAGATAATAACCAGTAATGATTGATAGTAGGAAAAAAAAGCCTATTTATTGGATAGAAATTTTTGTTACTGTTATTAAATCAAAAATCATCAAAACGTTATTGCTGTTACAGTTTTTAAACTTCTCATTTATATAATTAATTTGTCAAGTTTCTGCTAAATCTCCTAAGGAAATATATTCCAAAAAGTAACCAAATTAAAATGCAGGTGACATCTTCTGAGAAATAAATGACACACACAGAGGCAAGCAAATCTCAGTCATCACTGTATAGTAATTTGGAAAAAATTCCTAACAAGTTTACATTTGCTGCTGTTGCTGTCCAGGTTAGTTACACATGACAGTTCTCTGAGGCCTTCTGAATTTCTAAATATATTACTGTGTATGCCAAGGAAAAGAAATAATAGATCTTCCCTGAGAAGAGACTCCATGCTAACAAGAAGATGCTATAAATACGAAAAATAGGCAGTAAACATTGAAAAATCACAGTAACAGACAAATGAAATTGCCATTCATTTCAGGGAGGTGGATTTCACTGACTTTTCAGAAAAATTGTTTTTATACTCACAAGTGGCAATGGTGTCTTCTATTCTGACCACGTAGTTCTAAGAGAAATACTTACTTGCTTTCATCGTAAACATTCTGAAATCAAGACAGAGCTGTGAGGAGAAATAGCATCTTGCATTAGACCAACAAACAGAGCTGGAAAAATCAAAGATCTTCAGAGCATGCAAAACATTGATCAGGCTTAAATCTCAGAAACACTGAAATTTAAAAGATTTTTGCTTGGAAAGGGGATCTCCATGTCAATCAAGGCAAATCCGATTTGTTCAAAAACAGGCAGAAGATTAAATGTAACTGTGCAATTTTTATTTACCTGCTGAAATCTAGCTTTTTCTTCCCCTTATTCCATAGTGGTTATGTGCTGGAGTGATCTGTGGGTCACACACAGCCTGAATGCTCAGGTTTCCATACCATGGAAAGCAGAAAGCAGGAGGGCTGCTGGGTGACTGAATCGTTCTCCAAGATATTGATTACACTGGGGCATAAATCCCAGGTCTTTTACATTTATATATTTTATATATATATAAAAATATATAGCAAAATTCATTTAAAACCTACTTAAAAGTTTAGAACCTCAGAGTCAATATAAGCTCATTATATGCCATTAAATAAGACAGAACTATAAAAAGGAACTATTTTAATTTCCTCATTTGTTTGTTGAACCATTTTCCATCACTCTGTAACAAGGTGCCTTCAGTTTTAAATCACAGCAACATGATTTAAACAATGTCCATCTAACAGCTTAAGCGAAACGTTAAATTTGCAGATAACCTGAAAAAAAACAGATAGACAGAAAACAAGGGATCAAGCAAGCAAGAAGGAAATGTTTGAAAGCACAATAGAGAATTAAATTTATTTTGCCACATGAAAGATTAAAATCCCATTGGAAAGAAATAAGATAAACTACTCAGACATTTATGAGTTTTCAACTGGCTATATCCATTAGCAAAAACAAATACGGGATTTACTTTCAGCAGCTCAATTAAAAAAAAAAAAGAAGCAAACAGAACTATTTCTTATAGAAAATAATAAAAGAAGAACCAAAAACATTAGAGTGATACATAGATCGAGTCCTTAATTCTCTTGCCTGCTTCCAGAAAGATATCATAAAATTAATAGAGACGTAGGAAAGGCAAATTTCTAAATATTATCACCGCTTAGTTTTGAGAGAAGAAAGATCTGACGTGGAAATGTCATTAGGCCAGTGCGGAGAAGGTAAACACATTCCCACATCAGAGCCCTTCTTTGAAGGGTAGTCTTTAGAGGATTCGTCTCAACTTAAAGTGACTTAAGAAGAAGTTAAGGGGCAATTTAACAAAACCAGTGGTAATAAATTGCCTGGGCCAAACTGATCTTACCTGGGAGTCTGAAGGCAACTCAAGGATGAAGCACCTGAATCGCTAATGCAGGTGACTTACCTCTTGCTTAGAGCTGCCTCAGTACCTGCAGGATGAAGGGTGGCCTGCGTACCCTTCTATGTTGCCGAAAGATCTTCCAGTCCTCACCTAAGGAATTACAATCCCACCAGTCTGACAACTGTACTGGGGAAATTAGAAGAAACTATAATGAAAAGTAAGATTAATAGATACCTGATAAACACGATCCACTGGAAAAGTCAACACTGTTTTTTGGTTCATTTTAGTGCGTGTGTGGTGTTTTGCTTTGGGGTTTTTTTTTGTAAGCAGTCCTGTAAGTCTGTTGGATATATTTGAAATTCAGAGTAAAGCAGTGGGTAAGAGTGAGGTTGGTTGAGGCAGGTTTGTAAGAAAGTTCTGGGCAAAGACTGTCTGCAACAGCTTTAAGGAAATTCAGTATCCATGGCAGAAAAGTGAGAGCTTTTGCATGGATAAATAGTTGGTTAAAAGAGAAGAAAGAGTGAGAGGAAGGGGAGGGCATTCCCAAGAGTTTATCAGTGAAATGTCACAGGCATCTGTCCTGAGATATCTGCTGGCTAACAGCTCTGTGAAAGACCTGGGTAATGGGATGGGCAGTGAAGTTAAAAAATATTCTAATGATGCACAGCTATCTGGGATCATAAGGGCAATGAAGAATTTGAGCTGGACTTCAGAAGACTAAATCACAGGGCAATAAAATGGCTCAAAATTCATTGTGGGTAAATGTGAAGTATATGGGAAAGGAAAAAACAATCATCCCAACTCTGTATGCTAAACAATGGGCTTTGAGTTGGCTATTCATTTTTTGGAGTAAGGGTTTGCAAGAAAAGTGCAGCTTAGTATTTGACAGGGGTCAAAGAGGCAAATAAAATATTAGTAATTCTCAGGCAGAGAATAGATAATGAAACAAGGGGCACGAGGCCACTGTTTTGGATTGACGGTTTGCCAACATCTTGAGGGTGCAGTTCTGGTGCCCTCCGTTGGTTTAGTAGAACTGAGATGAGCTGAAAGAAAAGAAACCTGAAATATCCTGCCCACACTGATGCAGGCTCTTGTCTGACCGCTGCGGGAGACCGCTCAGCTTGCCAGCCCAGTGGAGAACTAACCCAGCAAAACTAAATGAACATCATTGAGCCAGGTAAGAAGGAAGGGGCAGGAGGCTCATCCTTTCAGTATAATTAATGTGTGGTCTATGTAGAATTTAAGGAACAAATTAGACATCCCTCTTTATTTTCATAGAGACATTTAAAACTAATAAGAAAATAGGGAAATTTAAAATAACAGTACTTACCTACAGTACTCTTTCCCACGAGACAGCTGAGGCGAGGTAGCATCGAATTTTCATATACATTAGATCATTTTACACCACTATAGCAGTGTAAAAGGGATTCAAAAGCAGACATAAATTATATTGGCACACACATTAAGGTACTGTTGGGGTAATGGCAAGTGCCTTCAGTGTAAATGAAATATTGGTTTCTGCTATGTCTAAGTGTATCTACTTGTATTAGTCACTACCACATTAAAAGGATGAGGAATATAAACCTTCAGACCTCATGGAATAAGCTAATCACTAATTAAGGAGGCTTGAAGAAAACAGGTTTGAACAATTGCCTGTTGGCTGTGTTTTAAAGGTTATACATTTCTTCTAATTTTTTGATATTTTTTACATACTATCTTACTGGTTTCTTCTGGGATACTGGACTAGATGTAATGATGCAGTAGAGCAATTCTGCAAGTTCTGTGTGGTAGAATTTGGTGAACAGTCATTAAGTAGAATAATATTTTTCAAATTTTGAAGAAGATCATTAACTCATTTTTCCACTTAAGGAAGCCTTTCACCAAATCCTGTCTTGCTTATGATGAGAGGTTCTTATCAAGCCATATATTGAGTAGGAATTAAGTTGCTTCAGATTATATTTTCTGAAACTTTGCTTTCCTCTTTTCTGTGAGAATTATTAAACAACTTAGGAAAAATATTAATCAGACATTTTACTTATGAGTTAAATTTATAAGAGTTAAAAGTTTCCAGTATTAACTACTTGCCTAAACCAGTAATTAGAAAATACATTTTTTGCTGATCAATGTCCTATTTCAAACACTAATATCTGGGTAGCATAGATGAACAAATCACAGCAAGATGTATAACAGTAAAAATAATAGATAGTTAAGCATCCCATGAATTCTTGGTACCGTATAAGCTAATCAACTAAAATATATCCATAAATCTTCTTAGTGCTCTTAAGTGTTCATATTTTTCAACAGGAGACCCAGAAGTGGCCCTAGAAGGCGAAAATCCCACAGCCTGAGCATTTTTTTATAATTGGAAACTACAATATTTGGCCACCTGGGTTTACAGAAAGAAATACTGTTTTTTCTGGACATAATGCAGGTGACTCATTCCCAGTTCTGAATGACTGCTCCCCTACATACATACATATATATTTGTATATATGTTTATATATATATAAAAGCGTGCCGCTACTATACTATATACTGCATATATAGTGCCTGTCTATGGTCAAGGATACGTAAAATCTCACAGCCTATATGCTTTGACCCTTTTTTTTTTCTGGTCAAGAACAGCTTGGATCAAGCTATGCCCTTGACATATCTGATGGAATATTTTTCTTCATTATGGAAGGTACTGTAGTGAGGCAGGAACCATACCAGTTTCCAGTGGTTTTTGTTCTCCAGTGTCTATAGTGTTTGCTTCCAGTCCGTGTCTGAACTGCTGCCTGCATCCCACAGTCAAAGAAAAGTGTATTGTATATTATAGTTGATGGTCGAGCACCACCGTCCATGTTAGAATCTTTTTCCCCATTTTTGTGTGGAGCCTCTCTGCACATCAGAAGGTGTTAAGGGTATGGGACTGATCTGTAAGACTTCATAAATCCGGGGCGGGATCTCAGGATTTATGGACTTCATAAATCATGCTATTAGATTCAAGCCTAAATTTAACAATTATTAAGCTAGTAAACTTACTGTTAGTAGAGGGGGGAAAGGATAGCAGATAACACATCAGTCCTTCTCAGGACTCTGACGGCTTTGTCATTAAGCTAAAATAAGCAGATACCTACGACGGGCGTTGCAGTGACCCAGCCCAGGCCTTTTGGCCTCATCTCATTAACTTTAGCTGTCTAAAAATTAGGTGTCTGATCTAAGATAGCTGTCTACGTTTCCTTAGTATTCAGCAGAAAGAAAGGCACTTCCTGAGGGTGATTCATCTGGCTTATTTTACAGAAGTGTTTATTACATGCGTATGTTGGTTTAGCTTAATAACCGAGCTGCTAGGGTTTAAATAAGCAACTTCCTAGTAAACACGGCAGGGGGTCATACAAATCCTCAGTGCTTTTCATGGCCAATTCACAACGTTGAAAGCAATTATGATCAAATCAAGCAGGAGAAGTAGTTTTTGAACAAACTATGTAGTTTTCATGCATGACTGCAGGCAACAGGGAAGCCTAGTTTCCCACAGACGATGCACAAATGCTGGCTGCGGTGCTGCTTGCAGCTGTGGCAAGCGAAATGCCATGTAGGTCTTCTGGGGCGGGAGGGTATGACGGCAGTCACTCCTGCAGCTATATCTTCTGCTGCGTCTTGGCTGTTGATTTTTCATTAATTTTTTGGCAATTTGGGGGTATCTTACCCCTGGAAAACTGAGGAGAAACCAAACTATAGGTTCACATACCAGTGAAGATATGAAGGAAGGAAAGCTAGATGCAGACCACACAAACAAATGCTTGCCATGATCTCATAAACCTCCTTTTCATAAGAGCCCGTGCTAAAAAAGCAAACAATATTTCTGCAAGAAAAATTAGATGCACTAAAAGCACAGCCTAGTGTTTAACGTTTTTTCCCCCCCATGCTAATTAAAAATGCTCTGCCTGGCCTACTTTCAGCTTCAAGTAATGCTGATGTTAAATAGCAGCTATCATAATCTCATCCACAAGACCACCAACGTTATTCAAATAGAAAAATTTGTACGCTGATACCAAAAGCTGTGAGTTATATGCAAAGAATGATAGAAAATTGATAAATGAAGCAACAAAAATGTAAAACAGAAGCATTAAGGTCAGTAAAAAGAAACTTGTAATGATTAAGAAAAAAAATAATGGACTAGTAGCATCGGCCCGTCATTAGGTAGTTATTGTGGAGATTTCAATAACAATTCAGAGAGGCTCAGATTTTTCGGTGAAGTTTATCTTCTGCATTTGGGAAAAAGCGAACAAACAATTCCTGTTAGAGAAGACTGATGAATACATATGTGCTAACTATACTGTCACTCAGAACAGGCTGATTAATAAAGACAGAGGTTTCTAAACCAGCAGCTCCAGAGGGCTTCATCCAGCAGCTGGCCAAGAAGCTCCCTGAGCTGGCAGAAGACTAGCATTGTACCGCAGGTCAAGAAAGTTGAATAAGGTAACGTAAAATGTGGTTATTCCAGGAGCCTCAGGATTGGTCCTGGACAAAGCGATAGAACGGCTGCTGCAGGAGGTGGGAAAGATGGGGCTGAGGACTGAGGAGCAGAAACTTCACAAGCTGACTTTGCTGGCAAAGGAAATGTTTTAAAAGGACTTTATGTGCTTTTGCAGTTTTAAAGATTTTTTTTTTTTTCTGCTGCTAGTGGAGTCCCTTCTTGATGAGATTACAAGTTTAGTTGCTAAAGATAATATTTTTGATGTATCAAACTTGTTTCTTCAAATGTAAGGCATTTGACTTAGTGTTGCATGACATCTTGATCAGTTATCCAGGGTGGTACAGTATCAACATGGCACTAACGAATTTAGGACGGATTAAATGACAAGTCCCAATAGTAATTATAAATAAGGAATCATTACTGAGTGATTGTGTTTCTCGTGATACCCTGCAGAGATCAGTTCTTTGGCCTCTGACACAATGATTTTATCCATGCTCTGAAACAAAGTCAAGTGTAAGTGATGAAGTTTGAAGTTAAACTGGAAAATTAAGTGTTGAATTAGAGGGGTTTTGGTTATGCAGGGAACATGTATTCAGAACAGCTCTCTGTTCCTGCAAGTGTTGCAGAATGCAGTCTCTCAACAGCTAAAATCAGCAGATTTTAAAATCAGAGAGCAGTGGGTTGCTCTCTGCAGATCTGTAAAGGATGGTTTAAAATGAGATTTCTGGTATGGTTAAGATGAAACTGTAGATATTGTTCTTGAAGCTCATTTCAGTTCTTTTTCCATCTCTAAGCACTGTAAATCTAGCTACAAAGAATAATGAATTCTTTTCTGCTTGGTTAATGATCTGAAATGGCAGGGAAAAGGGGTACTGGGGAGGCCAAGAATGTGGTGACCAAAAACCACAGCAGCTCCTATGAAACTGTCGCTTCCCAGAAGGTTCCTCAAAACCATATCCACAATATAAACCATATAACCTCGTAATCCTATTTTATTTACTCGTGGGAATAAATGCATGCAATAAATGCATGCAGAACTAACCCAACCCCCACTTGAAACCAAAGTCGAGAGCGTGCATTCAGTCTGGAGTGCACGTGCAAACACGGCACACTGTCCTCCGACGCGGCCCATGAGAGGGTGCTAGCAAGGTTTCAAGAGGTGTCTTCGGTGCCTAGAAATGTGGGGAGCACCACGGCGTTAGTTCCCCCGTTCGCAGCTGCGTGGCTCTGCTGCCAGGTGTTGGCAGAGGGCAGAGACCTGTCACGTTGACGCAGGGTCACAACGTGCTTACGTGAGGTTCCTCAGGGGGCCTGTGTTGTTCCTTGTGCAGGGCTACAGGTGAGCATATGGCCTGAGGTAATTAAGCTAAAGGAGGTTGATTATGATCCCATTTGGAAGCTAATCTCACTTGATTTTTTAAATGGTTCCATTTTCACACCAATTTAACTATGTTGGCTTCATTGGAGCTATTCCCTGAGAAAAGAGACTGCAGGAAGGATGGTTCTGTCCCTCACTGGTAAGGTAATATGGCCTATTAGAGCTACATGACATGCTTGCTTTTGCAAAAGAATCATTTATAGAGATTCCTAATTTTCTTGTTGCACCTGCTCCTATACTCTTTTGCCTGTCCCTCATTTGCACCAATCTTACTTGTTTTTGTATTGAAGGCTGGTGAAAAGACCAGGTGAAAATAACACTTTTCCTTCTGAGGATTGATTACTTTAATGGGGATCATCGCAATGACACAGTCTTCCACAAAAAGATTGTACCAGCCTGATAGGGAAAGGGCTTCTGTAGCAATCGGGAAAGATGGGGCTGAGAGGGCTGAGGAGCAGAAACTTCACAAGCTGACTTTGCTGGTAAAGTAAACATGATAAAAGGACAGTCTCTATGTGCTTTTACAGTTTTAAAGGTATTTTGTCCGTTACTTTCATGACATCTGCTTAGTAATAGTATAAAGGCTTTTATGTGTTAAAATTCATATTTTAACTGTTACAAATGATCCACATCCTTATCATATCCTTCTGTGCTGGTTTTGGCTGGGATAGAGTTAGTTTTCTTCATGGTAGCTGGTATGGGGCTGTTTTGGATTTGTGCTGGAAACCGTGTTGATAACACAGGGATGTTTCCGTTACTGCTGAGCAGGGCTTACACAGAGCCAAGGCCTGTTCTGCTCCTCACAACACCCCACCAGCGAGCGGGCTGGGGGTGCACGGGGAGCTGGGAGGGGACACAGCTGGGACAGCTGACCCCAACTGACCAAAGGGATATTCCATACCATATGACGTCATGCTCAGCATATAAAGCTGGGAAGAAGAAGGAAGGGGGTGATGCTTGGAGGCATCTGTCTTCCCAAGTAGCCATTACGCGTGACGGAGCCCTGCTTCCCTGGAGATGGCTGAACCCCTGCCTGCCCGTGGGGAGTGATGAATGAATTCCTTGTTTTGCTTTGCTTGCGTGTGCGGCTTTTGCTTTCCCTGTTAAACTGTCTTTACCTCAACCCACAAGTTTTCTCCCTTTTACCTACCCTGCCGATTCTCTCCCCCACCCCATCGGGTGCATGGGGCTTAGTTGCTGGATGGGGTTAAACCTCGACACCTTCTGCTTTAAAGTAGTAATGTTATCCACTTCAAAGAAGGAACATTACCCTACTCTCTCTTAGATACATCACTTGCAAATTACTTTCGATACAGAATTAATTTCAGATTAGATCAGTACAGAATAAATCCTTCTGTATTATTTCCAGTCTGAGAATAAACAATTAATTTATTTAGCTCACTGAGACATTTAAAGTTAAGCCCCCTCACTGTGATATTTTAATTATACCAAGTAGTGAAGTAAAACTTTAATGTATCAGGATGTCAACATTTCTAAGTGGTAAATAAGTAAGATTGCTATGATCTAACTGGCAAATATTTCTCTTGTTGAAAATGTATCTAAAGTTACGTGGTTTCTCAAAGACGTATGGAAATTTTTTCTGACTGCTTATAAAATGTCAAAACAGCTACACTTTCTGAAGGAGAAAGACTGAAGATAAATGGCATGTATCTTCTTCAAAGATAAATTATTTGTATTAATAAAGTTGAATCTATCTCAGCAACTAACAGAAGATTATAATTCCCTTTTCCTTGCCACTTGACCTGTACTTGCCTTAGTAACTCAGTAGTGACTGGGGACATAAGGGAGAATTGTTAAAATTGGTACTTAGTATGTTCAAAAAGTAAAAACTTTCATAGCAGAGCAATGACTTACCTCAGAACAATTTTCAGCATCACAGAACATAAGTTTTCTCTGCTTCCTGTTATGTTATCCACAAGGAAACAACAATATGGGTATTCCATCATCTAGACTTTAAAACAACATTGGAAAGATCAGGCTTACAGAATCTTAAAACATCCTGGATAGGTAACAACTACAAACATATTTTTGTAACTAAAGCATAAACAGAATTACAACATTTATATTTGTATCATCATACTTTTACTGAATTACAGGCATGCAGGTGGGAGTGTAAGCTTAGGAATCATTATGTATTTCTAGGGCAAGACTCTCATGGTATGGGGCCTTTTGATATTTTGTTTTTGTTTATTTTGCTTTCATTTAATACTTCAGTTGTGCCCAACGAAAATCTTTCTTTACTCAGAACTGATCCTAAAGGGTGTAGGACAGTCCTTTAGAGGTAGGATATATTAACCAGAAGACTCACAGGCTAAAGTCCTGCACTGTGCAACCACATCTCAACCATGAGATGGGCTGGTCTAAGCTTCCAGCTTGCTCCTCTTGAAAGAGGTGGTTCTGCCTCCTCCTTCTTCTCCTCTCTTCTCTGTTTCTCGGTTTCTCCAGGTGCGCAGTCCCATCCCTCCCTAAAAGGTGCCTGATGGGCAGGGACCAGATCCAGTTTGCCATCCTGGCAGGTGTGTTCATTTTCTGGCTTACTTTTGAACTAGGCACAAAACTTTGTTTGAGATGTAAGATGGTAAGTGTTCAGCTGTGCTTTACAATGCTTTTTTATCTGCTGTGAATAATCCTTTGATGCTTAATGAGCTAATTTGAAAGAAAATAATAAGACAGTGGAAAAATACTTATTCTCAGAGGAATGTTTGCAGAAGCTTGTGACTGTAAGTCTGTACCAGATAAAGTCTATAATTTCTGATATTGAAATCGAAAGCAAAGAACTGAAAGCAAGAACTTCATGGCTATACAAGCAGTAGACATGCCCCACTGGGATTACAAATGCCTAGTACAACCAGCTTGCTCTTTTGCAGTGACAAAAAGGGAAACTAAAGCTTTAGAACTTGATTTCAAATAACAACACTTTATGATGACTAATATGTCACTGTAATAGAAGTAATTAAACAGTATTTCCAAGCCCAAGCATGTATAAATTACTTTGTTGTTAATGTAAAAACTGAGTGAGAAATCTCATTATTTTTTATAGAAAGCATTGATCAGCATTATTATAGACAAATTACTCAAAGTATGAATCTATGATTTTTTTTTTTTGTCATTGGAACAGTAAAAGTTCTCAATGGTAGCCTAATATTTGCTTATTCCATACTAACTTAACGCCTAATGTAACTTGTTACATCCATGCCTCCTTCTCCTACAATAATGCTTAAGCAAAGAAAGATACAACTAACAGAAAGCTGTTCTGATTCAAGAACTAGCTGTGCATTAGCCCTGGAAGAGGAAATACTGAACCTGATCTTGCATTGCTTGCTGCTTTTCTCTGTGTGCGTGCTTGCACAGGCTATAGCTAGATGGGCTCAGAACTATTAAAATGGCTACACAGAAGGCAGGACTCTCCCAACTCTGTACCCAAGTAGTTTCAGACAGACTCAGGGGTAATCTTCCTTGATGCTATTTACCATCTCTCTTTCTTGGCCTGGCATGAAATTGCAAGAACAGCCGATTTCCAAATGATCCACAAATAGCTATCCAAATGATACTGTAATTCTTTGCAGGTAAATGTACAGTTACCTACCCTTCCTATGAGCTAACCGCACCAATGCTTATAGATGTTGCTATGTCAGAGATGTCTTTTTTTAATGTAATTTCTGAAGTTCTTAAACTCCACAAATAAAAAATATCAGCAGGGATACACTTGCCAAAATTGACATAAAACGAGCATACTGCTGTTTTTTCCCACCCATCAGTAGTCACATATCTACTGTCCCACTAGTTCCCTTTTCTGGCAATAGCAGACCATGCTGGAGAAATCAACATTCATAACACAAAACTGGAATATATCATAGCTCTGTGATAACTGCCTAGTTATGATGTGCTTGTTTGAATGAAGTGGAGTTCCAGACTTAGGCCAAGAGCTGCCTGTGTCTAAGCAAGTGATAACGGGGTATCTGATCACTTCAACCACAGCCAAAGACAACCCGAGTTTCTCTTGACTTGTTAGCTACAAAAGCACCCGTTAACGCCATCGAAACAATAACTGGCCTTGGCTCAAAACAAAATGTGGTTTCTGCAAAAAGGGAGAATTTGAAACTCGTTCCTGGACTTTGCTCATTAACAACTTAGATTATGTGCAGGAGAATAACACTTTGTTCCATTGCAGCTCTCCTAATGCTTTCACATTTCACATTTTGAATGCTGTTCTCTTACGGGTTTGACACATGAAGAAAAAACCCATAGCAGGAATCAAAATTAAAAGGTTAGAGAGCAAATTAAATAGTCCTAGCATCTAAACAAATCTTAAAACAAAATTACAGAGAGCTACAGAGTGTGGCCAAGAGAAAGGCAAGGGCTGTTACCCCAGCCCAGGGATCAGCTGGCAGGGAAGCAGAAAGAAAAGGCTGCACTCAGGCTGCCTCGTTAACGAGAGCTGGGGCAACCCAAGAGAATAATACCAGCAGTCGATTTTGTTCACATCTATTGGCAGAGATAGGCAAAATGACATGGATGGGGCCAGCTCCGGCCTTAACATCAACCATACGCTCGCCCAGCAATGAGCAGAGGTGCTGGTGAAGTCAGCCCGAGTCCTGCTGTGACACTCACGGCTCACACGACTCGCCTCAAACAGCCTCCTGCACTTGACGGCAAACTCCTCTGCTTGCCCTTGGATCCTTTGCCCAATAACACTGTTCACATCTTCTACATGTTCATCGAGAAGCGACCACCTGCCATGTCCACAAGAGGCTTTGTCAGGGACAACGTTTTCCCAATTCTTTTTGATCTCCTTTAAGACAGCATCCAGAGGAGTCCCCTTCCCAATTCTTTTTGATCTCTCTGAAGAGGGCATCTGGAGGGTTTCAACGGGTCTGAGCACAGACATGCACAGAGCTTTTAGCTGTTGGTCCTCTGGTTCACAGAAAGTACATGGTGACCCTCTCCAGAAGACTATCTGTTTCTTAGCTGGAGTGGGTAGGAATGAACACGCTTATTGGGAACAGTCTGGGGGAGAATTTACTGGCATTACAGCAGCAGTAACACAGTTTGCCTCTCCAAAGGTCTGTCAAATTCTTATGAAAGACATTTGTCCTAACATGTGGCGCAGGCACTGCAGCTGAATGATTGACCCGTGGGACCAATTTGTTCTTTATTTTCAGCTTGGCTGTACGTTTTCTCCATATATTATTGTGATATTCCTGAGCTCAGATTCTTCTAATAACTGCCTTTGGTTTACAGTTTCTGCAGTCTTCTGCCATGTATTCCAGGATAATTTACACTGCAAAATCAGAACCACATGAGACCTTAATTTCAATTCACAGTCTGTTAAATACTTCTACATTATTTTAGGGTAAACCTAAGGTGATTTCACTGATGAAATCCAGGGTGGAAGGAATTTGAAGGGTGGAAGAGATGAAAAGGCAGTTTTGCATAGAAAGAAGAAGATTGATGAAATTTGATGCAGCAAACAGCTAGGAGGCAGAGCAAATCTGTACAAGCGAAGTGTTTGAACTAAACACCAGACTTTGAGTATCATTCTACATAGTTTAAATGCTAGCTACAGCTGAAAAAGATCAGATCACAGAATCACAGAATCAGAGAATAGTTTGGGTTGGAAGGGACCTTTAAAGGCCATCTAGTCCAACCCCCCTGCAGTGAGCAGGGACATCTTCAACTAGACCAGGCTGCTCAGAGCCCCGTCCAACCTGACCTGGAATGTTTCCAGGGATGGGGCATCTACCACCTCTCTGGGCAACCTGTGCCGGTGTTTCACTACCCTCATAAATATTTTCTTCTTTATATCTAGTCTGAAATAGAAATTTACCCTTTTACTAAACAAACCAGAACTGGAGGCAGCAGGCTTGTTCCCTTCCAGCCTGGTATGGTACCACCAAAAGGGGAGAAGAAGATGCTGGTGTCCCCACCCACACTTCAGCCCTGCATTCCCTCATTTACTCTTCTATAAATTAAAGAAATTGATGTAGCTGTGCAATGACTGGCAGTAAACTTTATATACAAAAAAAAAGAATTTGTGTTCAGTCAGATTAATAAACTGTTCAAACTCATGGGATTATGCCGTTGTATGGGAATAGACAGTCACAGCCAGGGGAAGTGTGAGATCTTTGGCAGCAACATGGTTTTAGACCAGCTTTGATTGGCTTAAAAACATGCCTTTCATGCTCATACCCAGAATGTGATACACAGAGGACATAGAAAGAAACTTCAATTTCACAGCCAGGATGATTTTCATCTGAAAAGGAGTATTACAACATTGTTTTCCAAAGCACATCAGTAATCTGCAGCAGGGCAGTGTCTCCACGGGGTCACTGACCACTGGTGGAGACTGACCATCTTTCTGAACTGCAGTCTGGGAGAGCTGCTTTCGTCACCGAGCCTGGGAGGACAAGCCTCCCAGTCCAGCACCTCACTTGGTGCACCAGAACAAATGAAACTGGTTGGGAGTGAAAACTGGCTCTGATCCCACTAACTGACCCCGTTGCTTGGTGCCTGACTTTAGACATCAGAAAATCGGCATTTTCAAATTTCATTTTAGAAGTTCATAGAAAGCACCAGACTTTCCGAGGCCCTGAGGAAGAGGAGGGATTTTAAGAAGAGTTAGTTCCCACCACAACTACTTATTTTTAAAGCTTTGAATGTTGAAAAGAATCAGGTTTTTAGATATTTCTTGTTTGACTCCCAAAAGAAGGAGACGTCCCTTCTATCAGTTTGTCTCAGCTCTAACCTCCCGCACCAACTCCACTCTGTGCTTGTTATTACTGCATTTGAATTTGAGCAAAATAACCTGAGTCTCCAGAGTCCTGGGGTTTAGAATAGACCAAGGAGATTATTTTAATCCCAATCTCAGAAGCAGCTGTATTTGCCTTATTCATGAAACGGAGGAAGAAAGCCTGGCTTCTGCCTCCATTGCCAGCTTGTTTCTTCTGGAGGGCTCAAAGATTTAAGTATAAAAGTATGAACAGAGTTCAAGGAAGTGGGCTGGAAATGTCTGAAGATTGTGTCATCATTTACTGGCTGAGAAAGATCTAAGTTTGATGTCTGTGACAATTCAGAGTCACCCCTTTGCTTCATTTGCTTCAAAAATCATGAACACCAAGCAACTGGGGCTGGTGTTGCTTAATCTTGCTGACATCATCTACAAAAAGAGATCCAGGAAAGGCAAACGACCACCGTATGTAGCTCCTGTGTTTCTTACCGCACTCAGCAAGAAGGATCTGGGAGAATCAGCAGCAGCAGCCGCCAGAAGAACTAGGGCAAGTTTCACCGGAGTGTCGCAGTGTGCTGGAAACAGCCGTGAACCATGAAGGCATTTTGAGATGTCAGTCCCATGCCGGCTGTATCCATCTAGCAGAAGTGCTCTTACCAGAGTTAGTCATCGTGAGGCACCTGGCAGTCAGCTAACCTCGCCTTTCGGTGCAAATAAAGGTTTCTCTTGCATAATAATTTCACAAATAGCTGTCCGCTGCCGTGGTGGAGCCTGCTGTCATCACCATGACCGGCGATCTCACGCTTTTGCGCACGTGCTTTAGAGCTATAGTTCATTTTCCATTCCTCTTGCACCAGCATGTTCATTCGCAGCTATTAAAGCACAAGACTATGTTTGAAAATCACGTTCCTGCACTGGCCACTGCCACACTCATGATGTGGTCCCAGAGTTATCTGATTAGAGGTCTGCACATCGCTATTTCCCAAGAAATGCCCAACACACTGCACGTTGAGGGATAAAATGACGGTCTTTCTCCTTAATGGATTAAATTGACCTTTAGGCTGTAAATTCTGCTGAGAGTGACTTCTGTTTGGGAGTTTTCAAAGCTCTCAGGCATTGCCATATGTCACACACGCCTGTCTCTCTTGAATAGCCAACTGGACTTGCTTCTGCTCTTACAGTGCTTCCTCCTACCCTGCTTACCTCTACTGTCAAATTCAATCATTAGTCTTAACTAAGGATGGTCCTTGCTCCCTATATTCACCTGCAGCTTGACTAAAATATTTGTTACAAAGCATGCATTAATAAAGGCAATTATCCACATCATAGGGAATATAAAAATTTACGGTGTGCTGCCTGGCGTATGCCTAAAGTCTTAATGTCCATCAGTAACATCCAGAAAAAAAAAAATCTTCATTTGTGCTATAGTGGGCACACTAAATAGGGTCAGTTCTCCTCTTATTTTACATTTTGGTGTTTTTTCTTTCAATAAGTACAACTCATTCATTGAATCCTACTGCTTGTTTTACCAGTGAAAATAAGATAATTCCTTGGCTTGTCCTTTGTGTTCCTGGACATTTTTCTCCTGGGCGACAGCAACTAACCACTGAAAGTTCCAGTTACATGGGTATTTCATAACAGCATCTGCTACAGAAAATGAGCATAAACTGAAATGCCATGTTTTGTTGCCATACTAGCTGATTAAGCAAATGTTGGCTGTTTATCAGATAGCTGGAGAATGACAGAGAGAGGCAAAGCTAATCAGGTACAAGTGGGGGTCCTGAATATACCCTATCATGCTGCTCAAGGGCTATAAAATATCTGTAAATTCTCTCCTGTTATCAGTTATACATATATATACATTATAATTTATCGTCTCCTTCAGTTTCTATAAAAGATCTCCAAACTTAATTTCCTGGAACGGGGAAAGAAAAACATGGATACGGTCCTGAGTTATCTTGGATCTTCAATGTTTGGCTCTAAAAAGCTAAGGAGTGTCAAAGTGCTCTCTGATTTCGCATTCCCGTCTGTGGTGCTCTCTAGTCCCACAGGTCAGCATTTAGACCTTCCAGAAGTTACTTCCTGTGGTAGCGAAGACCTCATTATGTGTTAACAGGAGAGAATTACAGCTAAAATACTTTGTTTTCCCTCCCCTCGTGGCTTACAAGCTCAAAGGAAGCAATGACTACCGCCCAAAACTCAGGAATACTTTGGAGAACACGTTTCTGTTCGTATATTGCTACTACACCCTGTCTGCTGTGGCTCGTTGCGTCTGCGATGCTATGTCACGTTCTGAGGTGCTGCATCATGCCGTCTGTGCAACGTGATTGATCTAACAACACACTGGGAAAACAACCTGAAGACATTAAGGGCTTGCATTAGTGTTGATTTTACCTACTGGGTGTGTTTGTTTGTATTTCTTGTCACCGTGATTGTTTCCTCCCCTCTCCAAATGGTGCTCAATTTGCATTCATTTCTATCAAGGCAGGTATTCCACTTCCCTTTCTTATACAGCTCCAACATTTAAAACAATGCCCTGGGATTGTTTTAGGGACACCTGGCACTCTTAGGTGGCAGCTTTCTTGCTCGCCTTTCCAATGGTGAAATCTTTCCATTCCATCTTCCCTTAACAATATTATACATGCAATCATTTATTCAACTATCCCTACTTACCGATGGCATTTAAATAGCAGTAATACAGGCATGGTATGATTGTCATTTGAACTGTTAGATGTTAAAACTCTTTAATACGTGTGTATTAATTTCTCTCTCTTCCGCACAGCAATTCTGAGGTTACACAACAGATTTAAATTTACCCATTTTCTGTTTCAAAATAAATAACTAACGTCTACATGGAATGGTGAATTGTGAAGTCCATTTCGGAAGATTGCTGATGACTCATTGCTAAATTGACTTTCATGTATATATTTTTCCAAAATTTTCTGCATTTTAATACAATCCTAATGTTTATTGGTGTCATAGACACTCACTTTAAAAAACTGGAACTACGCTATCTAGAAAAGAATAGCCTGGTAGCTAAAATACAGATTGAAATGGCCCAGGACCTCTTTGTTTGGCATGTTTGGATAGATCACTTGTACCTCAGCAAAATTTAGCTAAAATATATTGAAAATCATTACTTCATAGCAGCTGAGGCATGCAAAATGCTTAGGAATGATAGATAGCTGCAGGTTTGCAGTGCTCCCTCCTGTTTAAAGATAACAACAGGAGGAAGGGGAGGGGGGAGACTTACAGAGGAGGGAAAGGAGGTTAACAGAAGTAAACGTATGCAATATGTTTTTAATCATTTATTTTTCACTGAAAAGCCATCCACTAACCACTGAAATAAAGCAAGTTGCCCTTTTTCCCAACATAGGATCTCTGCTTTAAGCCTGCAACAAGAAGGTTGCAACTCTTTGCAGGTTTGTTATAAAGCAAGAAGCAGAGGCATGACTGGGTACAACTTAGCAGTGCTTAGGCTTTTTCCTCTACCTAATGGATGATAATGGCCTGTGAAGTGCAGTAAAAGCACTCTAAAAGGCCTGTCTCACACAGGTGATACTGAAATGTGCTCTGGGCCCGGAAATCACGCTGTAAAAATATGAGTTATTTACAGGCTGTTCAGAAGTGTGAGCTATTTGGTCAACCCAGGTACGGCTAATACTTTTTTTCCTATGCTTTGCCTAATTCTTATTCATATGCTTTATTTAATAATCTGTTATCATGTCTACAAAGAGCATAGTTGTGGCTCCATATGCTACCCGCCCCCCCTAATAGGTCTTATCCGAAAAGGTACCGCTCTGGTGCTCCCACAGCCCCCGTGGCCTCAGCCTGGGCAGGGCGGGCGAGCGCTGGAGAGGGAGCTCCCAGAGAAGGTGCTGGGAAATTTCTGAAGTAGGAGCTGGTTGCCCGGGAAGCTGCGGAGGGATGCTCCTTCTGGCCGCAAGTTACGCCAGCTGTTTAATCGGCCAGGCCTTAATTAGCTTCCTCTTTCCAAGCAGTCACATGAAACCAGGCAAAATCATTTCATGAATGACTGTACAGTAAAAATAGCACGATAGATTTTAACATTCCTTCTTATAACATTGCAGCTATCGGTTTGTTAGAACGTTATGGTGATTGCATACCACGCCTGGAGTCTGTCGGGCTTTGTGGAAAATGGGCCAAATGGACAACAGCTACCTGCTCTTAGCAGAAGAGTCATTCCTTCATCAGAATGAACAGCTCAAAGTTACAGTTTTAACCCATAAACCATCCAATTCACTTATCTATGTACAAAGAATAGGTTTTCACCTAGTGAAACGTAGAACATACCTTCCCCTATTCAAAAAAACTGCACTTAGATCTTCCTTATAATGTCCTCAGGATCAGAGCGTCACCAAATATTAACTTTGAAGGCACCCTAAATATCTATAAGGACCCTCTAGTGTTGAAACCTATTCATTACCTGATTTGCATGTATTTCAAACCTAACATGAATACCCAGCAGTGCAATGCTATTGTTATGCTATTAACATGAATCATATAACCCTTCTTTTTATATATATCATCTATATATGTAATATATTGATAGAGACTTACTTTATTCTTACATCCAAGATTCAAAATACTCTTATGTATGTTATTACCAACTAACAAGCTAATCCTCTCAAATCCCAAAACCTATTTCCATATCCATTGTGACAAAAGGCTTTGAAAAAACGACAACAAATATCACAGTACTGCCATCCGTATTATTTTAACTCTGCATTTGTCTGCTCTTCAAAAACTGACATGTGACAACTTTAGAAAGTAGAAAAGCCAGATCTTCTTTCCCAGGGATATGTTAATAAAGTTTCTGGTTGCTGTTTAAATCCATTCCCATGCCTGTGTTTATGCACCAATGTAATCAGTCTCTACACAGCATGTTAGCATGCTGCTGGCTGTTGTTGTCACGGCGTGATTAAGCATCTCATTCAGGATGGAGGATGAATTGTTATAGCAGCAGGGAGTTAGCATCCACATGCACCTGTGGAGTCTTTTTAGAATATAAATTCTAAGTACACCTCCATATTAACCCTCATCTATTTTAAACAGTGAACTTTTCTATTAAAATAAATGCTAGGAGGAATATATATGTGTGAGTATATATCTATACACACACATCACGAACTAGAAAAAGCAGATGGGGGAGGGCCATACATTTTAGGAAAATATTGTCACAGGCTAAAGGCATCCTACTTTGTGCTGCGAGTGAAACAGGGAAGACTGGAGACCTTCCTGATGATGATGGGAAGACCCACCTTTCTTGGTGCAGTTTATGTTTTTTTAAACAGTAGTTTAGTGGCAAGATCCAGTGTCTGCTTTCTGTTCTTTCAAATGGATAGCATATACTAAAATTTAAATTACTTGCTAAAAAACTTAAAAAGGGAGCAAATATGGCAGCTGCAAGTAGCTGTTGTGGAGTGTCTTCAGAAGAAAAAGCGGTTTCCCATCAGACTCCTGTCATCTTCTGAATCCACACAGGTGAGCAAGCCGGAGGAGCGACATTCAGAGCGTTTTCAGCTGGATGATGATGTGTACATACACACACACCTGTATATATACACAAGCAGAAACATTTGATTTTACCAAAATGGAAGGTCAAATTCACATAGGTATAGCACCAAAAAACAGTTCTAATGAGAAAATGGGAAAAAATCTGGATCTTATTTTGTATCCAAGGGGGAAACATAGTTTGAACTCTTTCTCTTGGAGAATGCACTTAGAAAACTAGCTAGCCATGACCAAAGATTCACATTTGTCCTATTCCCTAAAAAGTTATCTTATAGTCCCAGGAACTATAAAGAGAACAGTAACTTCACTACTACTAAAAATCAATATCCATGTAAAAAAACATCATGTTAAAGGGAATTAATTATAGTAAGTCTTATTGACTTGAAATGAACTAGGGAGAAACAAGAAGAGTGTCAAATTCTGTTTTCCTGTCAATCTTTCTATTGAGTTTTTGTTCATATTGTAAAAACCTGCCAGCTGTCAATGAATGCCACCATATTGTAACATATCATAATAAAGTGTAAACAAACTAGGTACTTACAGAACACACATCCTATTCCATCTATCTAGAATCTGAAAAATTTAATGCAGTACAGAGATACACTTTTTCAACAAATCATGTATCACAAAATTCTCCCATATTTACTCTTGGCAATACATGCTGAGCTTGTTTATCAAATCCTGTGTTATTCACATATAAAATACACTTTTGGATTGTCATGGGACATTGATATTCCCTGGCACGATGGGGTTTAAATGGCGAGTTAATGCTGCCCTCTGCAGTTATTCTGAATTCAAAATCTCCTTCCACTGCTACTGCTCTTACAGCATCGGTAGCAATGCTGTGGTTACTATGACAGTCTAAGGATACACGAAAAGCATTTTCTTAATTAAATTATTGTAACTTGGAAAAAAACCTACAGGTGAGGCCTGGGGAGGGGGGCACAAGTTGTTCCTCTGGTCTGGACAGAAGCAGGAAATCTCTTTTTCAGTCTGGGAGAAAGGCTGATATGCTGAAAGTTCATCTGTTTCTTCCAACCTGTATGACTAATTAAAGGTATCACTACAGACCTTTCCTACCTAAGTAATTGAAAGCATACACAGATCATGGAATGGATAAATGTGCAAGGACACCCAGCTCTGCTGTGTGGCTTTCTGAGAGAGTCCCTGAGACCATCTGAATAGCTCATCTAAAACCTCTCTTAATGTGAAAACTGGAAGCAGTGGAAAATGAACTATATCCCCATGGTCATTTACCCTCACTGCACAAATGTAGTTCTTATTTATAGTTGGGCCCAGGAAAAATGGTTATTTTCTGTCAGAATCACTGTGAATCTCAGGCTTCAGCTTCCAGGTTTATCTAAATTCTGTTTTCTCTTACCTATTAGCCTTTCCTGACTCCAGGGCTGTAGACTTCACCTATGACATGAGAAAGCAGTTGTCGGGCAACAGTTGAGAACCTGCTCACCTCTAGCAGAAAACGACCTCTAGATGGTTGCATCCAGATGGCAGTTGTCAATGGATCAATGTCCAGATGGTGATTGGTGACAAATGGTGTCCCTCAGGGGTCCATACTGGGACCAGCACTGTTTAAAATTTTCATCAGTGATGCAGACAGTGACGTCAAGTGCATCCTCAGCAAGTTTGCAGATGACACCAAGATGAGTGGTGCAGCTGACACACCTGAGGGATGGGATGGCATCCAGATCGACCTGGACAAGCTCAAGGAATGGGCCCGCGTGAACTTCATGAGGTTCAACAAGGCCAAGTGCAGGGTCCTGCGCCTGGGTCAGGGCAACCCTTGCTATCAGTACAGGCTGGAGGATGAAGGGATCGAGAGCAGCCCTGGTGAGAAGAACGTGGGGGGACTGGTGAATGAAAAGCTGAACATGAGCCGGCAATGTGCACTCACAGCCCAGAAGGCCAACTGTAGCCTGGGCTGTGTCTAAAGAAATGTGGCCAGCAGGTTAAGGGAGGGGATTCTGCCCCTCTACTCCCCTCTGGTGAGACCCCACCTGGAGTCCTGCATCCAGCTCTGGAGCCCTCAGCACAGGAAAGGCATGAACCTGTTGGAGAGGTCCAGAGGAGGGACACAGAAATGATCAGAGGGCTCTGAGGACAGGCTGAGAGTTGGGGTCATTGAGTCTGGAGAAGAGAAGGCTCTGGGGAGACCTGATTGCAGCCTTCCAGTACTTAAAGGGGCTTCTGAGAAAGATGGGGACAGACTTTTTAGCAGGATCTGTTGCGATAGGACAAGGGGTAATCGTTTTAAACTAAAAGAGGGTAGATTTAGACTAGATGTAAGGAAGAAATTCTTCACTGTGAGGGTGGTGAGGCACTGGCACAGGTTGCCCAGAGAGGTGGTAGATGCCCCATCCCTGGCAACGTTCAAGGTCAGGTTGGACGGGGCTCTGAGCAACCTGCTCTAGTTGAAGATGTCCCTGCTCTTTGCAGGGGGCTTGGACTAGATGATCTTTAAAGGTCCCTTCCAACCCCAACTATTCTCTGATTCTATGATTCTATGATTCTATGATCGATTCTATGATTCTATGAAAACATGCTTATTATCCAGGCTGCGTTTTGTGCATTAACCATTTTATAACAAGGATCCCTCACTCCCTTGCTTTTCTACATTTCCATAGCACTTAATTTTAAGATTTGGGCTAGACCAATACAAACTCACCTTCTCTCCTGAATTTAAAGATTGGTTATTACCTTCTAAAATGTGTGTGGTAAATCAGAGCGGTGGGTTGTTTTCACCTGTTGGGTAGGAGGCATTGCAAGGATAAAAAGTGACTCAGAAATGGAAGACTGAGCTCTCTCCTGCAAGAAATATTATAAAAATGAGTGGGGGAAAAAAAGCTTTAAAGTCGTTTTGCAAGGAAGATGTCCATTTTGCAAAGTGGAGGAAGAAAAAGACAAAGGCAGGCATGTTGATGTTAACGTGCCCACAAAAGTAGCTATCGCTCCTGCTGCACCACTCACCCTGCTGCTTACAGCTGAGGCCTTTTACAAAATTAGATTTATAACCACGCATCTACTGATTGAAATTAAATATCACGCAATATTTGAAGCAGAAATTGTGCTTGTAGCTGGACTACTAAGAGGCATAGCTACAAAGAGATTGCCTTTATTTTATGTGACACCTTTCTGAGTCTCCTTTATTTTGCGTGCCAGTTTTCCTTCACTTCATAAATGGAGCCAAACTGCATCTCCTCTTTGCTTCTTACTATGACCATTTTCTTTCCATTCTGTTTTTCCTAACTCTCATTAACAAGACCGGGCACAATGAATCCAAATACACATTTCATCACATTTCTGTTTCCAAACTTCAGGTTTATATTTTGTTATTCATGATGTGTTGGAAATCCTGTTAACAACTTTCACTCTACTCTGAAGACACTGCTGGAGCTGTATAGGAGGATGTAACAAGAAAATATTAAAAATGGTAAATGTAGGCATTCTCCAACATAGCAGAAAGCTGTTAAGCCAAATTCTACTCTGATTAACACTCATAAATCACTAATAATTCTACTGAAATCACACTTTCTACACCCTCTTGCCCTGGTTAATGAAAGTATAAAGCAGTCTTTTGGTTTTCAAGTACAATGAGAACTTTGCCATTGTCTCAAATAAGGGTAGCATTTTACCCAATTTCAGTTTTATCTCCCTCATAATGGACATACTCCATTTCTGATATCAAATTCCCTTGATTTATTCCCTAATGAATCCAGTCATTCATTTTAATATTAATTTTATTCTTTACCTTTCATTGAAACAAATGCAAACAACTTATGATGAAACACCTAATGAAAAGATTTCATGAAACCCGTAATGAATCACAGCATATTTAAGACAAGAGCAATCTAGACTAAATTATATCATTCCAATGCACTGCAGCAATGATATCATACATCTTTCCATTAAGGGATATGTGTTCTTCATTGTTAAGATGTGGCTTTACTGATACAGCTAGCTGGAGCTCTTTCTATCTGAGATGATATTCATCCTAACATAATGCCTGAAGTCTATTACATTAAGGCCAATATTCATAACTGAGTTAAATAGAAGCATTAAAGTTTCTAAAATCAATATTAGAGAAATTTAAAAAGATAACCATATGTTCTAATTCATTTTGAATTATTTGCAATGGACAATACCAAAAAATACCCTGTAAACTTAATCTAAATGAAATATATTCACTCTCCCAACAAGACTAAAAATGAATGCTTCTCATGTGCATTATCTTATTAACACACACAGAACACTAAATCATACCTCGCCTCTTCCAAAAACTGATTGTCTGATTTCTGTTCAGTTTAAGGCTCAGGACAGCTCTAGATAACATTGGTGTGATCATTTTATTATTATTCTATTTTGTTTCTAAGCTGTCAGAAGGAAGTCCTGTCATACCTGTAGCACATCGCATTCTTGAAGAAAAGACTAGGGCCACCATTTGCTTTACACAACCCTGAATGCAGGCCCACGCAGGAACATTTAAGAACATGTCTGTTCTGTGTAAGGTCCCTTGAAATTAAATGCTTTTCCTAGATAGTAGAGGTAGTGCAAAACAGTGGCTGAAAGGATTTGTCATTTTTTGAGATCATTAATCAGGAGATATTGAATCCAAATTTACTCTCTTTCATGTTAATTTTTCTAATGTGTTTGTTTCTAGTATCTTAGTTAATTATAACTTACTTTAATAGATTTGAAACATTTTCTAACAAACATAGCCACATTCACATCTATAATGCTATACCAGATAATAGGTGTTAATAGTGAATATTCCATATCCAAATAATGCATTCTACTGTTTTGCAAAGGTACATCATATGGAGATAGCTACCTATCATGAAGCAGATTTAAATTTACTGATGTATAATATATCATGTCACATCATTTTTGGAATGTCATGTCATTTTTTGGAAACAGACATATGTTTATTCTGTTAGTGTAAGTTATAAAAATAGAATTAAAATATGTAAACAAAAAGCTGTTCTCCTCATTTGAATGTTCAGTGGCTCACAAGTTCTTGAGAGGAAACATCCTTCTTAATAAAATGCAGAATAATCAAGAGAGATGTTATTAGACATAATTTAAGACTATAGATATGGTGATATGGCTATTACCCAATTTTTCTGAGTGACTGTCACTTAGAAAGTCAAACAAAAAAGAGGCCAGAGAGCAGCGCATGCATAAAAACGCTCAAAGTATAAAAATTATACAGATGCCTTTTCAACATAATGAAAGAAAATAGGGCTCTGAATTCAAGTAATGGTACATGAATTAGTCTAGGCTAGGCTGAATCCTCACATCTGAGAAAAAGTAATCTTTGAAAAAATAACTTTCAAACTTAAAGCAAAGCATGAAACGTTGCTAAGATGTCTCTTGCCTCTGCTTGGCCTCTTAATTGTCAAGAAAATGTCTGTCTTTGTCAAGAAAGCTCTTCCCACAAGCAGAAATACCTGTGCAGTCAATATCTTTTGACTAGTGCCATGGCCCTTACAAGCCCACTGATTCATATCCTACTTTGTCACTTTTATACAAGACTTTCAGCTTCAGTTTTATACCCTGAATCATTTTTTTTTTTTTCTCTTGCACAAACCACCCCCTAATACCTACAATCTTTTCAAGGTACTAAAATCTTCAGAGCTGCGATGTCAAACTTGAAGCAAGTCGGAGGATGCGGGAGCTTTTTCTAAGCAATAACAAATAATCGCTCCCTAAAGGCAGAGTTTAAGCCTAGGCTCCCGCTTTTGGGGGAGCCCTAGCCTCTCAACCGGGGCTGGGGCTGGGTCGTTTGTCAAGACCTTCAGGACTGAAGAAGCCTTGGCCTGAGGCTGGGCTCTGCCAAGGGTCCCAGTCATCACCTGGCTCTTGCGGGTACGTGCCACCAAGCTTCAAACTCCCTGGAGAGATGCTGGGCCAGTGCGGCATCAGCCTTGTGGCCATTTGCAAGGTTTAGGGAGGGCCAGAAGGGCTGACGCCCCGCTTTAGGGGGGGTTTGCTGCGTTTGGGATGAATTTGATGGGAAGCATGTGGAGGAAGGACTGGATCTGCAGCACACACCTAGCTCAGCCTCAGCTAACTCAGGAGCTGCTGTGCAGAGATGGTGACGGTCCCTCGTGCCCGGACACAGCTGGGACACCCGAGGGACCCTTCCAGAGCTGGGGAAGTTAGAGTAGTCTTTAACTGAACAGCATCCAGTTCTATACTGAACAGCATCCAGTTCTATACCTATACCCTCTTTCCCTTGCCAAACTCTACCATTGAGTGTATTAGATATAAATTCCTGTGTGCACAAAAAACTACCCACGTTTTGCAACCATATCATAAGTTTTCATCACCTTTTCATACAGTTGACTTATTTTTCAAGCTATAGTTACTCTTCAGAACTAAAAATGCAAGCATCTGTTGGATTATAATGTAACAGAATTACAATTTTTGTATTTTGTTCTTCTACCATTCAAGAGTAATTATGATAATTATTATATTACCTTTATTACCTATATTAACACTACCTATATTAAGTTAAATATCTTTTATTTTTACCATTTGATAATAATCTTCAGGTATCATTTTCCTTTTACCTAAGCTCAAGACAGGCAACACAGGCATTTGGGCCACTTTCTAGCCAGCAATCTTTGCTAATTACAATCTATTGTCATTTTGTCATTCTATGGCGCTCATGGTGATGTCAAAAGTATTTCAGTGTCTTTAGATCTTACGGTATGACAGAAATGAGCCAGTAAATGTGCACTGAACACTGTGCAAACATCACCCTTCGGTTTGGTGTACCCATATATGTATCCCTAGGAGATACCTGTTTCTCTGCTTTCTATAAGGAATAATGCAATTTTAGGGAAGAAAGTAATTGATGCTGGTATAAAAAGTCACACCAAAGGTCTGGAAAAGAACTGCACGGTTTTTAGATGCTTCAAACTACACCCTGGTGATGAAACAAATCTTAGATGCCTTTCTGCAAATCCACCGCGCTGTCACAGTACCCAGCCGCACGGGAAGCGGGATGAGGGTGTAGCGGTCACAAGACCAAAGCAGGCAAGAGTTTTAAAGCAGAGACCTTCAACTGTAGGGTGCAGGCACTCTTCCTTCCGAAACACTTCCCACACCTGTACTCCCCCTTTCAGGCAGAAGGCAGAGGATTATTTAAATTATGTCTGATGATTATTTAACTTCTATTTGATCTGCAAACTATTTCGTTAAGTACTTCTGTATTTCTGTGTGGTTCCGCTCTCTGCTATATCAGTTCTCCGGTGTTTCAGTGGGTGCTGCGTATGTACTTGGGAATGGTAATTGGCTGTGAATTTCCATTTGGTGAAGGAATTGCAATAACCAACTACAAAAAATTATTTTTTGAAATACAGAACTCCTCAGAAATCCTGACGGCACTAATCTGATCTGGCACGTGGTTACAGCAATAGTCTTCAATGTCTCTGAAATGAAAAGCGGATGTGACCGGGGGCGGGGATGCGGGGAGGGTGTAACCAGCACAAGGTGGTGGTCTGAAGTTGGCGGTCCTGTTAGAGAGGGGTAATATGGCTCCCGATGCTATGGCACACAATGAAGCACACAGGAGACAAACCCATTAAGACATTTGGATGTAATTCTTTATGAAAGACTCGTCACAACGCAGAGCCAGGCAGAGGTAATACAGCTGTTACAAACTGCCTAGTGGAAGGTTCTGATATACTCTGACTCTCCGACTTATTTCCAGATCTGGGACTTGTCTTTAATGAAGGCATAAAGGCAGTCAGGGTGTGGATTGGGTTTTCACTCTGACTTGGTAGTGGAGAACTGTTGCTGGATCTAGTTGATCCTAAAATATTATAAAGTTGCATGTGATATGTAATCTAGCCATCCCATATTTATTATATACTCTGAATTTATTTTTACTGCACAATTTTTTTAAACACAGATTTTTGTTGAAGCAACACTTAGCAACTTTTTCAATGTCATGTTTTTATCTGTAGTAAATGAGTTCTGATGGTTGTGCCTAAGGCTAGTTAGTGATAAGTGAGCAACATTGAAATCTTGGGTACCGCTCTAGAAATTCTCAAGCTTCAAAGTCCATGAGTACCGAAAGCAGGATTTAACAGGTTATTCTTGAAGCTTGAGAATATTGCTGGAGTTGTACCTAGCATACCAACAGCTGCTTGGTTGTCATGACAATTATACCCACTTGGTGGCTTTCTCTTTTCAATTTGTTTGAAATAAAGACCACTTATTTATTTGTAAAAGCATCTTACATCTTACTAGGAATAAGCAAGTTCGGATTGCTTTAGCACGCACCTGCGGCATTAGTGGCAAGGAAAGGGTGTAGTCAGCCTGCTGACCAGCTCTCTGCGTGCTGAGGTTGCCTTGGTTTACTTCTGTCTGAGCCTGTGAAAGAAGATCCTTCCTTGTCCCAGCTTCGTCAAGGAACCTGTGTTCATATCGGTACATTCATTTAAACAACAAAACTGTTCATTTGTTTGACTTACTGTTTGGCTGCTTGTACTGGGAGCTTGCTGTATTTTACACAGTTTAAAAGTGGTCTCTCTAAAGACTTAACTTGGATCAATTCAGGGGAGAATATTAGCATTGCATTGTTGAAACACCCAAATCCAGAGAAATTTCTGAGATTGGTTTCCACACTTGTAAATGCAGGTAAAACGAGAGATTTTGTTGCTTAACAGAAAACAATTGGTATAAAATAATGAAAATAAAAGATAACAAAATAAGTGTATCTGAGGATTGCAAGCGAGCAGATAGGAGCAGAGCTGATGATAAGCAAAAGGGACCGCTGTTAGCCTTGATGGATACCGGGCTCCTAGAGTATCCAGCTCCCACCATTCTCCTGTGTTTGGGCCAACAGTCTCAGTAACTGATCCAACCTGGAAGTGAAGCATCATTCCCATAATTCACACCAGTGCACCTTGAAGTAGAAGCTTGTAAGCAGTCTCAATAAAGCAAAGGCACAATGTCCAATACAAAACACTGTTCCTTTCAGGTCTTCTCTTGGTTCTGTTCTCACTTCACCTTCTCTATTGTTTGTCAACATAAGACAGCTTCATCAGCTACTTGTTTTTCTATAAAAATTTACAGAAGTAGTACATCTTCCTTCCAATAAGCTCCTTCACTTAAAGGAAAATGTACATCCTCTGTAGGTAATGTAGATTATAGAAATTATAGATATTATAGACCGGTCAGCCTCATCTCCATACCTGGGAAGGTGATGGAACAGCTCCTTCTGGAGGCCATCTCTAGGCACATGGGTGAGAAGAAAGTTGTCAGGAGTAGTCAGCATGGATTCACCAAGGGGAGATCGTGCTTGACCAACCTGATAGCCTTCTATGATGGAGTGACTAGCTGGGTAGATGAAGGGAGAGCAGTGGATGTGGTTTACTTTGACAATCAGTAAGGCTTTTGACACTGTCTCCCATAACATCCTCACAGTGAAGCTCAGGAAGTATGGGCTGGATGAGTGGACTGTGAGATGGATCGGGAACGAGCTCAAAGGGTTGTGGTCAGCGGCGCAAAGTCCAGTTGGAGGACTGTAGCTAGTGTAGCCAGGGATGAGTACTGGGTCCAGTTTTGTTCAACGTCATCAGTGACCTCGATGAAGGGTTGGAATGTATCCTCAGCAAGTTTGCTGATGGTACAAAGCTGGGAGGAGTGGCTGATACACCAGGAGGCTGTGCTGCCATTCAATGGGATCTGGACAGACTGGAGAGCTGGGCGGAGGGGAACCTCATGAAATTTAACAAGGACAAGTGTAGAGTTCTGCCCCTGGGGAGGAACAACCCCATACACCAGTACAGGTTAGGGGCTGACCTGCTGGAGAGCAGCTCCATGGAGAAGGACCTTGGAGTCCTGGTAGACAGTAAGTCATTCATGGGACAGCAATGTGCCCTGGAGGTCAAGAGGGCCAATGGTATCCTGGGGTGCCTTAAGAAGAGTGTGACCAGAAGATCAAGAGAGGTTATCCTCCCCCTCTACTCTGCACTGGTGAGGCCTCATCTGGAGTATTGTGTCCAGTTCTGGGCTCCCCAGTTCAAGAGAGACAGGGAACTTTTGGAGAGTGTCCAACGGAGGGCTACGAGGATGATTAAGAGACTGGAACATCTCTCGTATGAGGAAAGGCTGAGAGACATGGGGCTGTTTAGTCTGGAGAAGGAAGAGAAGGCTGAGAGGGGACCTTATCAATGTCTATACATTTCTGAAGGGTGTCTGTCAGGAGGATGGAGCCAGTCTCTTTTCAGTAGTGCCCAGTGACAGGACGAGGGGCAATGGGCACAAACTGCAGCACAGGAAGTTCCACCTCAACATGAGGAGAAACTTCTTTACTGTGAGGGTGATGGAGCATTGGGACAGGCTGCCCAGAGAGGTTGTGGAGTCTCTTCTCTGGAGACCTTCAAAACCCAACTGGACACGTTCCTGTGCAACTGCCCTAGGTGATCCTGCCTTGGCAGGGGGGCTGGACCAGATGATCTTCAGAGGTCCCTTCCAACCCCTACAGTTCTGTGATCCTGTGAATGTAAACAAGGTGGGAGAAAAGGAGGTGAAATGATTTAAGAAGAGCCATGCAGTCAGGTCAGGATTAGAAGCAGACAACAATTCAGGTTTGAGGTCCTGTGCCCTGATGTGTTTGCATTGCTTTCACAACAGCACCGTACTGCAGCAGGCTTGCATGGCACTTCATGATGTATTCTTTAGGGGACATTTTGTTTCCTAGTCTGACAAATTCAAGGTATCAGCTGACTATTAATACTTATGTTTTTGCTTTGAGCGTATATTATACAGCTAATATAACCTCATGAGTTTCTGAAAGCATCAGTCTGCTTTGATGTCACTTCGCAGAAGAAAAATATTGCAAGGTTTATCGTGATGTTTATCCAGGTTTATCCAGTCCTACACTGTGCTTTCCTTGAACCACAGATGCAATGCTAAGAAAATTGAAAGCCACAGGTTGCATTAAGGTGGCAAAAAAGGAAAGGCTGCCTCAAAGTTATTAAATATCCTTTCCCATGTCCTAGCTGCTATTTCATAACTTGCCTTGTCTGAAGCCCCAGATAACCCCCCCTTTTTGCTCACCTCTAAACCTGCTTTGCTACTTTAATTAGGTAGGCAAATGTGGAGAACAAATTCTTTGCTTGGCCCAGTATAGTCTGTATGAGTCAGCCTTACTTCATTTTCTTGAGCAGAGGGAAAGCAAAGATAAAAATTAAGTGGCTCAAGAGAATTATTTGTTTGCAGCAATTTAACATGCACTGTGAAAGTTGCTTTCAGAAAAGGAAAATGGAAATTGTTTTGAAGGACATATGTCAATGAGTTTCAGACCCACTTGTGTGTACTTTCATTAATAAAAATCTCCTGATACAAACGCCCAGTGTGCAAATGGCTGCTTCGGAGTAGCTGTTAAGCAGAAACCTTCAATCCCTTCAGCTTTGTGGCTGATCTAACTCACTCGGATTTCTACACCTGCCACAGCTTCCCACATAATTTTTGTTTCATTGCTATAAATAAGTATTGCATCTGGGAGTGGGAGGGGAAGGATGAGAAAGCAGCATTCCCTTGGCAGGTTCTTGTTTATGAAAAGCAAAATACTGTAATTGTTAATTCCAGTGTGCATGAAATGTAAAAAAAACCCAAAACCCAAACACGTGCTTATAACCAGCAAAGCGTAAATTCAACTCTTATCACCTCATTATCTTTGTTCACCGCTTTATGAAGGCTACTCTGTGAGGTCAAAGAAAGCATCCAAGGCAAGATGGGAAAGCATGATTATTTAAATTGGGCTTTTTCACCTCTAGATTAACTACAGATTAATTACAGATTGCTAAAAGTGAAAGGGGAAAAGAGTTTTCCCAACTTTTTGTAGCATTACTGTGAATGTGGTTTAAGGGGAATATGTTTTGTTACTTATCGCTGATGCCAGCTCATTTAAGGGAAAGACTAAAGTGCTAGGAGGGAAATAACATCGATAGTTAGTGTTTCTCATATCTAGTATAAATTTCAGGAATCAGGGCTTTCAAAAAAGCCCTAGGGGGTAATATGGGAAGGTGTGAAATTAAGGGAGAAACTGAAAGCCTATGTTGAAACCTGTTAGATTTTGATCGGTTGTTTCTTATTCAGTCCATGTTCTGTAAACGAAGGTGAGTCAAAGAAAAATGAGATAAGCACCATAAGATTAAAATCTGAAGTTCTGGTTTCAGTCCAAAACACGAATTCAAATTGCTGCATTCAGTGCTGGCAAGTTCAAGTTTTCAAAATTGCTAGTCAGACCCCAAATATCACAAGTCACCTAAAAATGTGAGATGCCAGAACATAGCAGAGGTTGCCTTTTAGCTTTACTTTAAACCTTTCTTTGGGACACCTTTTTCAAACCCTTCTCTGCTCTTCCCTAGGCCAGAACCTTCCTTAAAGAATCAAAAGTGTGTTGCTCTAAAATATTTGGTCTGTACGAAGAAATTGTTGTGAGAATCCATTTTTACACACTAAAGCCAGCAACCGTTGCTATCTGACTTACTCCTAACTGGTTGTGAGTAAGGACTCAGTTTTCAGGTACATCAACTCTCTGTTTCCACTTTTCTCTTCAATTCTGTAGTTTCATTCAGTTCTTACAGATAATCTTCAGAGCAAGCTAGGAAGCTCCCTCAGCCTTGAGTTTGTGTCCAGAGCCTTCCAGGGTGGGTTCAAGGCTCCTTATGAAACCAAGGAACAGATTTTTAGAAGACATCCTAGACGTGGCCCTGGAATTGATATAGGAATATGAAATTAAGAGTTGTCGTTCCAGTCTCTAACACTTAAATTTGTATGCAACCCTGGGCTCCATCAGTTTCTGTTGTCAGTCTGGCCTCTCAGCTAGGTATTTCAGGACATCGGACTGTCATGAGACTGTGCTTCTCTTCTACAGCATTCAGTGTATCCCATTTAGCAGTGACAAAATATAAGTAGTGCTAAAATCATCGTAATTACTTACAGGTTATACACGGTGCGGACATTTTATCCTTGCGGTTGTCATATTAAAATTGTAATTGTTTTAAAATATGTTGAGTGTTAATCTAAACTATTCCTCCTTAAAGTAAAAAAATAGAGCTTTGTTTAAACAAAGTACACGCTCTTTTGCTGCAAATCTGAGAAAATGTATTCTTTATTAGGAAAATGTTTTCTTTATTTCTATTTCTTCATTGTTCTCTTAGGATTCTGTTAAACCTCAATGGAATAGCTGGGGAAACAGAATGTAAATTGATTAAGATGAGAAAATAGCACTAAGGTACCAGCATGTGCAAGCAAGAAGACTACTTAGCCCACAGGAGTTTCACAAAGCCTGTATCAGCCCCCCCATAGCTTCATGAGCCAAGGCAGTACAAGTGGTACCATTTAACAAAACTGCTACTTTTACAAAACACAATGCTGGATTCTTGTAGGTATGATTGAGGAATTTGATTTGATGTGGACTAAAGCATTTAATAACAGCCATCACTGTAAATATCTGTAATTTCTTCCCAAGTCTGTATCGCAAAAACTTTGCTTTTAGTTATGACTGTGCCCTTGCATTACTCTTCAGAGAGTGACGCAATGTTTGACTCTACCTAACAGGCGCGGCGTGCCCTCCGGCTTGCTGTTGCTGAAGGCGTCTCACTTTCACGATGTGCCTCTCTTTCCCCCATCCTTGTCCTGGTGCTCGTATTACTGTGTGGGTCTTCACCTTCAAACCCTAAACTCCTGCTCTGGGGGAGGAACTAAGAGTCCCTGTATTTCCTTACTGACAGGGCTGGTGTATTCCTGACTGTCCTTGAATTTTCAATAAAAAGAATAAGACCTAGGTGTTTAACAGAGAATGCTGGAGTTTCTATGTGTTACAGGATGGTTAAAAACAGCTGAGAATTCTTCCCTTATTATAGAACTGGATTCAGAGGTAGGTGTTAGCTGTTAATTCCCAGAGGGTTTCAAAGTGACCTCTGCTGCACTTCCACATAATCTGTTTGGTTTAGATAAAAATGAAATTGCACAGGTGTCGTATCAAATGCACCTGCCTACTGGACTTGCTCCAACATATCAATGTTTTTCTTGGTCTGAGGAGCCTACACTGGAGACAGTGCTTCAGAGGTGGCCTCAAATGCCTAACAGAGGGGAAGAACCTCTTCCCCTCTTGGGAAGTGATAGCAAGGGCTAAGCAGCAAGTAAGCAAACAACAAGGGCTATGTTCTTGCTGACACAGCCCAGGATGCAGCTGGCTTTCATTGCTGCAAGGACACACTTGGCTCATGTTCAACCTGCTGCCAGCCAGGACCTCTTCTGTGAAATTGCTTTCCAGCCAGCTGCCCCCAGCCTGTTCTGCTGCATGGGATTAGTCTATCCCAGATCCAGGACCTTGCGTTAGCTTTTGAGATTTCTCATGAGATTTGTCTCTTTATACATCAGCCTTGCACTCCTGCTTATCAACTGTTGCCTGCAGACTGGTATCTGTGAATACGCTGAGGTTGTGCTACATTGCAGTGCCCGGGTTCTTAATAAAGATGTTTAAAGTACCGGTGCCAGTATTGACCCCTAAGGGATGCCACTACGGACTGGCTGCCGGTGGGACTTCATACCACTGGCTGCAACCCTTGGAGCCGGGCAGGCCAGCCAAATTTGCATCCACCTATCAAAACCTTATTTCAGCAATTTGATTATATGGTTATTGTGTGAATCTGCAAAAAGCCTTGGAATAGTCAAGGTGAGAAAACAGCCACTCCTCCCTTCTAGTCAACAGAACCAGTCACTTCTTCATAGAAGGTCATCAGGTTGGTCAGATCCAACTCGCCTGTTGTTGAATGTAACCTGGATGTTCCCAACCATTTTCTTTTTCTTCTTGTACTTGTACATGACTTCCAGGAGGATTTTCTCCATAATTTTCCTTGGAACCAAAACTGGTTAGCAGCTCCCTGCATCCTCACGAAAGGATAGTTTCCTTTTTCTGCTCGTAAGGAACTAAAGGAAACTTCAGCTATTATTCAACTGTTACACCTAGCAGCAAATGCATAGGAAATCGTATAGTTTTACTACTTGCTGCACCCATGCAGTAGATAACATTATGTATGTGTTCAACCCTGGGAACAAGGGCTTGATGCTCTGGCTCTATATTTACCAAGATTGCAGCCTGACTCCCTGCATCCCTGGACGCTGCCAGGTCTGTTGGAGCTGAACTTTGCCTGAAAGCAGCCTGATGGGTGTGAATCTGGGCTCCAGCGGTCTCTTCTGTTGTAGAGCAGCACTACATGAAAATGATCAGACCAAAAGTCTTGTACTGCTGTAGAACCTTCATTAGTTCTTCTAAATATATGGGTGAACACTTAATTTTTTTTTCCCTTGCTGCAATCTTGTTGTACTCATTGCTTTCTTAAGCAGCTTTGTAATAGGAAGCAATGCCCTTAATGTCGTCTAAACTGCCACCTTACACATGCAGCAGCTCTCTTCATGCCAGAGCCACAGGGCCACATTCAGTTGCATTGCAGGTGGTTTCACATCCCAGTTAAACCAGTTGCCATCGTCTTCTGACCCTGAATCATTTAAGTTTGGGCTTACTTTAAAAATGGTGATTAATGAAGTTAATTATAGATCGTCATAGGCACGGGGTGCAAACTCATCTTCCACCAGATCATCCTCACCTGTTGGTAATAGTTTAGGGACCTGAAGCTTTTTGACTTTTCAAAGTGGGCTCTCAAAGGGCTCCTGGTGATTTTGCACAAGTCTTTAATGCCTTGTATCGTCCTCACTGTAGTTCAGTACTGTGGTAGTCATTCAAGAGGATTTAGAGACGGAAATTGGGCCTTTCAGTCATTTTATCCAAAGATAATGAAGATGTATTCAGCTCCTGGCAGCTGAAGTACAGGGGAAGGATTTGTAATTATTCTGAACATATTTTTCTTTTTCCCTCAGAAACAAGGTCAAGAGAGATTATTGTTTTATTAAATTGTTCTTTATTCATCCTTAAAGTAGTCTCAAGTCATCAAAACGGGAATTCGTCTTGAGTTCAAAGAACAGAGAAAGAGGAGGAAAAGCAGTCAAGGAGGAGCTTTCTAGGCTTTCACCATGGTAATTTCACAAATGCCATTTTACAATTCATCTATTGTCCTCAAAATAGCTCTAATGTACTTTACAGTTTGCACAGCGAGCAGGGGAAAAATGTATTAATCACAATGCAATGAATCGCTGGCTCCTAGATTAAAAAAAATAGAAACTAGAGACCCTGAAAGACACACGAGGACAAACTAACACTCAGATATACTGAAGATAGTATTAAAGTAATCTATCACTTTCAATCAAGTAAGATCCAAAAGTCCAAATCAAACTCAAGTCTTTCTTGTGTAAATTGCTGAGAAGACGCACACAAGGAGACGGGGCATGGTCTCAGTGAAACACACACAGGCAGGTGTTGTTTTAATGCACCAGATACAGTATTTTGAACTTATTAATGCATATGCAACTCACAAACTTCTACAGTAAGCAAGAGGCCATAGATGCAGCAGCCAGTGTCTGCTGGAAAGAACCCATCTGAGTTCTTGTGCTCTTTCATATGGGATTTGTAGTCACGCTAAACCTCAAGCCACGCCAGTGATCTCCAAAATAATACGCTGCTGCCTCCATAGACACACAGATACCGTCTTTGCAGTCGCCATCTGGTGCCAAGTTCTGAAGCTTCATATCTTCAATATCCTCTGCAACCACGGTAGGATACACTTTTTTCAGAAAGAGAAGCCAAAAACAAGATTTCTAATGAAACGGAGAATTAGCAACACAAACATGAAAATAGAAAAGCTTTCCTCTGTACCTCAGTTTATGCAACAGCAGGCACAGATGACATTTGCTCAAATGGTTAATTTTCCTCGCTGCTCTAGGCTGCAATTAAACTGGCTTTAACTATCATTGGCTTAAAAATGCCTTAGCTCAAGCTTGAACTGACAGCACAAATTTCTGCTCTCCAATTGGAGACAGAGCAGATTTTAATAACTCCCTAGAGTCAAGTAGTAAATACATAGTATTCTATGTCTTTTTAGATGGCCTTTAATAAGGCATTTTAATACAAATATTTTTATTTTCATTTTAGCTTTATTTAGAATTAAAAAACAAAGCAAGCAAACTGTGAATAGGTGCTAAAAAAAATTCAAGTACAAACTGTATGTTAGCACTAAAGTAATGCTAATAAATATTTACTCCTTAGGTGGTGAACCAGAGAAAGTTATCTGTAAAAAACCCACAACAGCTGTGTATCCATGAAATACTGTGGGATTACTGCCATCTTCTGGGCCATGAAACAAAGGCACATCAATACTAAACAAAATCCTTCCACTTGCAACAACAGATGAGATTTAGGGTTTGAGATGCAGAATAAGCAGAAATTCGTGAGGGCTGACTCATTTGCCCATGTTTTCTTGTACATATCACATTCCAGTTCTTCACCATTTACATATTTGACTCCTAAAAACTAGGTGAACATCATTTTATAAGCACAGCAAAATTACACTTCTTTAAGTTGTGGGGAAGAGTCGTAAGCGCTTGTTGCATTCGACTTCTGAGAAGTCTCTCAGAGGGATTGTATGGGAATAGTGTCGTGTTTTTCATTTATATCATACTGATTGGAGTGGCTTGTCATGATTAGGGCTTACTGAAGTACTGTTATATGTTATACAGACATATAATTCAGTAGATGTATGTCTGTGTGATGCATTTTGTGGTAACTTTATTGCATATTTCAGGCTTTTTCTGCTTTGGGAAGGACTCCAAGCGGTTGAGAGAGTTGGATTTTTTTTTTTTTTTTTTAACTTGCAGTGTGTTCCATGGGCTTGTTTATCCCATAGATTGGTTGTGAACAGAAAAGCTTGTCATAGGAGTTCAACACTCAGTATATAAGCTATGAGTGGTTTTGTCATGGCCGACAACAAAGAATTGTTCAGTGTTTCATCATAGGAGCATAGTTCATGATCAGGAGGCAAGTAAAAAGAAATCGTATAGCACCAGGCTTCTCAGGGACAGGTTAGACTTTAGAACCACAGAAGATAAACAATAAAAAATAAATAAAACTAAAATAAAGAATTAAGTAGGACTCTTGCTTCTCCCGAGCGGTCAATCACTCCTTTTCAAAACAAACAGCAGCTCCTGCCCAGCCTTAATGTCTTGAACAGCCGCCTACTAGATTAGGCTGCTCAATGTGTACACCTGATATTGAAGGGATATAACACTTCTGCCTACCCTCTTAAATATTAGCTTGTGGCATAGCTAAACTTGGGATGGTTTTGTTTGTTTTGCCCGTTTCTCCCCAGTCTCTCTTCCTGTTGGACGTCTCACAGCCTGAAATTACAACTGACTTCACAGCCTGAATTACAGGCTGACTGCTCCTGTGAGAAACTGCTGTACCACCGCCCACTCGCCACCTCTCCCTCGTAAAGGCGATTTTATACTCTCGGCACGGCTGAGAGTATCAGCCTGTTTGGCTCAGCTGAAATAACCCCATGTCTTGAAGAAGTCCTCCACGCTCAGGTGAGACGGCAGAGGAAAGATGCTACAGAGTCTTCAGGTAATCTGGAGGTGAGTTTATGATAATTGGCAAGTGAAACATACCACTCTCTAATAAACAATTTAAAAAAAAAAAAACAACCAAAATCTGGGGCAAGATCTGTGCAGCATTTAACTGTTACTAAGGACCCATTCTGTTAAAAATCCCAGTACATTTCTTTTCTTTATCATGCCACCTAAAATAAGATACAACCCAGCAATTCTGAGCGAGGTAGCTTATTAGTTACCTGAGGTAGTTTCTATAATATGAAACTCATTTTTATGATATCCCAGGGTTACATCACACTTGATAAGACGACTTTAAATGTTTATTACTATGACAATCCAGAGAAAACAAAATCTGTGTTTCATGCTTCTCCTTTTGGCACATGATTTAGTAGAAATTTTGTTTAATATTTGTAATTCTGCATTTATACTACTTGCTCCATTTTAAACTATGTTGAATTGGGATGGTTTAACATGAGAACCTTGTCAAAAAGAGAAAAAAAAGTTGCCATCAGTTTTTACGCTAAGCACTGATTTTGCTGGTAGTTAACAGTATTTTGCAGAGTGCAGGTTCCATAAAACTACGGAGACAATCTGTCATCTGTCAGCAAGTGTTATCCAAGTTATGTTCTGTGCCTAAGAAACATGAAATACAATTTAAATAAGTGTGGCAATGTAAATTATTTATTGATTTGATACCTTTGAATCTGATGCAAAACTGTTCTCTAGAATCTAGTATTAGTATTTCAAACAGTTACTACTATGTTGGCATCATTGCTGTTTACAGGGAGAAGGGGTGTTTATTGCTTCAGGCTGTCCCAACATCTTCTCTTGTCTTTGCAAAACAAAGTTATTTCTCACTGTGCTTCTGTTTCCGAGTGGAAGACATACAGTCTGTAAGATCATTTAGGTATGACCTTTGAGCTGTTCGTAGGAGTATAGTGCATGGCACAAGTGCGCGTAAAAATACGCCTGCTCCTAGAAAGCCTTCTGTGTTCTAAAAATGCTGAGATGCACATTTAGTGCAAATAATAGCAAATTGCTCTGAAGGTATAGAAGTTGTATTACATAGGTATATCTGCTAATTTTGAAATACCTTATTTAGAAGGATTATGCAATATCTGATGCAGAGAAAAAAATCTTCCTGTGGCAATATGCAACATTTCTCCATTCTAAATATGTGTATTCATATTGCCCACATCTTTCTTCTCATTAATGAAGTTTGGCAATTTGTGACAGCATAGAAAGAGAATTCATTATATTTAGCAACAGAAAACTCATTTCTCATTGTTCTAGTGCCAAGCAGCTGCAATGAAATTGCCTAAACCACTATATCACAATTCCTCACCATTGTGGTTCTTCAGGTCACCCTCAAGGGTCTTCAATTTCCTTATGTTCACAGCTTGGTAACTGGTAGGTAATTTTCAGAATCAAGGAATATAAGGAAGCTATATATTTTTATTCTGAGGAGGATTTTTCTTTATTTGAGAAGAAATAAATCTGTCAGTTTGAAAATATGAAAAATCAGAAGCCTAACTATAATAATCACAACAATGTCATTGCCAATTTTGTTTAGCAAACTTTGGAATGAAAATTTTCTACATAAAAAAGAGACCTCCCTTCTCCCTGAAAGAAATTGTCCATGTGCAGGGGATATCGAATTTTTAGTTCAATAATCAATGGAGTTTAAGAATAAGTTATGTTCATAAGGCTGAAAGGCATCCAGCATTATTTTTCCTTAAAAAGTTACTCAGTATTCTTGCTGCTGCCAACTTCAGTTGGCTATGCTAGTTAAAATGAAAGAAAATTAAGTCATTTTCTCTATATATGAAATGGTCATATGCTTTGTGTACAAGTATTAATAATTGTGGAAATGTGACAATAGTACAGAATTCAGTTGAATTCCTTAAGAATGACTTCACATACTTGCTTTGGGCTCTGCAATGAGATGAAAGAAGGGTTTCCTTTTTATCTGACTTTATTTCCACGGAACATGTATTTCCTGATTCCTTATCAGTGTATGACCTGAAATGCAGTAACAAATTTTTCTGTTCCAGTTAAAATTTTAGTGGAAAAAATTTCTGAATATGAAGACCACAATTAAAAGCAGTGAAAACATAGATAAATAACATGTTGAAGATCAAACTACTTCATATTTATTCACTTTGCTACTCAAACCCTCCAAAGTTTGCCATTTCCATATGTTCTCATTGAAAAACTAATCTGTTTTATCATCATGGTAAATATAGACAATGCAAGTTGGTTCACAAATTTAGTCATTTATGACATAAGTCATAGTCTTACGACACCATACTGCCATGGTGTCATAAGAGCATCAGTTTTGTGCTTTGCTGTGTCCTTGCTTGTGCAGCCTGATCAGCTCAGCCCTGCTGGGGCTTGCCTTCCCCCGAATTCTCTGCCCCTGGCTCTGGGTCAGCACCTTCAGAGCCTCAAGGCTCTTGCAGGGGAGGGCAGGAGAAGATCTCTGCTGCTCCTTCCACCCCTCAATAACACGTTCCAGCAGGGAGAGCCGTGGTTCCACAGAGGAGGTTACACTAGTTAGGTCACTCCAGCAACGAGCAAGATGGTGAGATAAAAAGGAGAATTGCCTCGAGTACTGCTTTGTGCTACCATCTATCACCTGCTGTTACCTTCCCAGAAAAATCAGATCTTCTGAGGTATATTTGTATCAGTGAGGAAGGTGAGAGGACGCCGCCTAAAAGCATCATTCAGCATAACAAGTCTAAGGGCAGGACTGATCCCTCTCAAACTCGAAGCAGTTTTAACATTTCCATACTGTATTGGATTTACCGGTATAAGCTGTTCTTTTAAAAGTCCATTCTGAGTTTGGATTTTCTTCTAGTATGAATGGGTGGGTTTCAGTCCAGAATCAGGGATGTGATTTCTTAACACAGTTTGAACAGATTTTTTAACCCCTCTGGATGTCTGCTGTGGCTTTGAGAATCACGTACGCTGGTGTTTGCCTGTAATGTACACACAGAGCTTCAACCCAGCCAGTTACCAGTTCAGTGTAAACATAGCCAGGAAAAGCTGTATGTTATCAGCAGGGTTTTTTTCCAAGCTGAAGTTTTGCAGGAGAAATCCAGTTTGTCAAGGGCTAATAAAATGAACTACAGAGATATTCTCCCATGCACACACATACAAAAGCCCAAATCAGAAGCTATATCCACGTGGGGATTTTCTTTGTTATACATCTGATATATATATGTATGAATATCATCTGATAGATATATGTCTGTTATATACTTGATATATGTACTGAAGGGAGGAGCAACCTCACTGATCGAGATAATCCTGGATCAATCATAGAACAAGGTTTTATGGGACATGCTAATCATACCGCTAGACCAGTAGGAAAAAAGTATGTTCATGGTGCACCTACAGATCCACCAGTGCATCTGGTCTTAGCCCCTGCATTACAAAATATAGACAAGTCTATATACGCAAACGTATGTCTTCTTGGACTTTCTCTATGGCTACAAAAAGATATATGTCTTTTTTAAAGCAACATTTTTATAATATATTTTTTGTTGTCAGTAGTTAACTGGTTGACTGTTTTTCTTAATTATTTTAATATTTTAACATATACTTTAAATAATCTTATCACCTTTTTAAAAATATGAATGTGATACTTTTATATCTCTGAGAATGGTATAAATTGAGATGTTAATGGTTTCACATCTCTGTTACTGATACTTATACTAGTAAAATCTGGCATTTTTGTCTCAGAGTGATGTGCAGCTCAAGAACAATGACTATTGTGTGTCATGGATCATAACTGTATTTATCTGAGGTTTTTATAGTTACAAATTTCCAGTGTTTCTCTGATAAAACCTAGTTCAGGGGAGTTACAGTGCTGAATAACTAATTTTCATCAGTCTGGGATGTAATAAATCATGCTTTCAGGAGAATTTTTAAAGACAACGTATTTTTAATTTTAAAAGAACTATCACTGTATTTCAGAGATCCTGCTATGCTGAGCAGTTGTGTAGTTCAACGGGAAGCTTTCGAGATTATGCGTAACTGGATTTTAATGACTACTCTGCAAGAATTCTGTAAGTGGCCATTAATGTCAGTAAAATACAGACTGGGAGATGGCATAGCTGTAGCTGAGAAGTGTAGCAATAATCACTAAAACTTTGCAGTATTTAATTTCAAAAAGCCTGATCTGAGAATTAAGTGGTTAAACTGCTGCTGCTGTTTTGGATGTTGTTTTATCAAAGTCCCAAGACTTTATAGGAAAGTAAACTGCATGTCTTCCCCCTTCTCGCTACTCTTCAAAAAATCCTGTAAACTGGCTGGCTCAGCGTACGAGGAAACAGGTAAGCATGCAAATACGTATCAGATCACTAGATGTCCTCCTCCAACAAATTTTCTTCTTGTTCTCCCTTAGCAAACTGGTATTCTTCTCTTCAAGAAGACCTACAACCATGTACAGCACTGAAAGATCGCCAGTGCAAATCCACGCAGTCGCCAACGACCTGTGCCCGCAAAACAGCCTCAAGGTAGGTCAGAGCTCTGCACTTATGGTATATATATTTTTTATTACGCACAAATTAGGCCTTTAAGGGATGAAGAGGAAATTTCTGCCACAGAGAGTGTTGCAGAAGCAGGGCTCCTGGGAAGCCCTGCTCACCTCTTGTTGGTGACTTACAAAAATTTGGAGTGCTTAGATATCCAAGACCGACTGTGAGTAATATTTTTTATTATCTCTGTGTGCTGGTTATATGGTGGTTTCTGTGCTTAGATGCATAAACTCTCAAGATAATTCCTTACTTGGGTGTTACATGACCACTTTCCCTTCTGTTTTTTCTTGCTGAGGAAATGCAGGCTTTTGGCTTATTAAAATTTCCCAGAATGTGCTGTCTGAATACAGCCATATTCCTGTAGAACGTGAATCCCTGCCACTCGGAATGGATAAATACCCATAGTTAGCTAATGACAGCAATCTATAGGGCCTACTGCAGGCATAGTAGCTGGGACAGCTTTCCTGCTGCAATCCAGCAAGCCCAGTTGGCCCTGGTGGCTTGGAGGCACCTCTGGTAACTGGAAGGGGTAAGGCATAGGATGGGGAAGGGAGCGATGCCTCTGAGGGAAGCCAGTGGGGAGGAAGGGAGGATGAATATTCATTGGGCTTTTCCCAGGACCTACAACAGTTCCTGACTCTCTTGTCACGAGTCATTGAAATTGCGCACGCTTTTTGCACGCTGTATTACTCAAAAATGGTTTTACATGCTGATGGTACTAAAGAGCACCAAAGTAATAACCACGGTCATGTACCAGTAGTTGAAAGGCATGACTTGAGAAATTGAAGTGTACCGTGGAGCCAGAGGAAGAACGATATTTTAAATGGGTTTTTTGTTCTTCCTGGAACGCTGTTATTTCTGGTACTGAGGGCTGGGACGCTGCGCTGGCACACCGTGTAAACAGCGTTTCCCAACAGCTTACAGCTTCGGCAGAGAAGCAAGGAAAGTCAAGACAGAAGACAGCCAGCTACAGTTTAAAAAAGGCTACAGGTTTTTTGGGTGTTACTTATAGAAAGGAACAGTAGGGAGATTTTTTTAAGGCAATGAAGAGCCACATAAGATTTCAGCAAGCTGTTGACATTGTTGAGTTTCCAATAAAAAACACAAGATTTTACGGGGATTTGCTAGGATGTGATTTTCAAATCATTATGTGTAGTTTCATTAAATGTCCTAACATACATCTTCATAGTTCATAACTGTCTGCAATAGGTATGTAGGCAATATCCATGTTTATTGTAGGGTGAAACTTATTCCGAACAGATTAAACAAACAGCTTAGAGCCTATAAATGAATGAAACAAGATAAAAACATCAACCATGATTCAGGATTTTCAGGAAAAAGTAACAACCAGTCTTAAGAGAGTATAAACTGTTACAGAATTGCACAATTTGAACGTGCAATTTTATTCAAGGATCACTCTACTGATCAGAGAATAAAAGGGAATAGAGATGCTCATTAGCATCCAGGAAATGTCCTGCAAGAATCTTGAAAAGGCCAGGTGGGTGAGCAACAGGAATTGATCCTGGAAAGAAAGGGAAAGAATGGGAAGAATCTATGTAAATTTGTGCATGAGAGATAAAATTAATTTGAAGAATCACAAAGCTTTTAGTTAAAGAAATTAGAATTTTGGTGATTCATCATTTGCAGCACAGGCTTTTAAGAAACAGTCTATAAAGCCTGACCTTAAGTAAACTCTATATAAATGAATCTTCTTACCCCAAATATAGCACTAGTTCCTGAACTGTTACTTGTCAATATCCTATAAAATTCATGCAATGAAACATAGATCCCGCAGTGTATATGAAAATCTCCCCAACCAATCCAATTAACCTGCTACGGAGTAGAGGTGAGCCATGAGAAGGTCTACTCAAAAGCACATTGTAATAAATCTGTCTACTATCACG